>NC_140583.1:975299894-975899894 GCF_964204655.1 Triturus cristatus
CTCCCTGCCCATTGGCCACCCAGCCTCCCGCCTCCCAGCGGACCCTCCCTCCCGGCTCCTTACTTAAGGTGACCGCGGCGGGCTGGTCAGTGTGACCCCTGTGCCCCACACAGACGGTCGCTCCCCTCGCACTGCTGCTGCCTGTCGCCTACCTGCTGGTGCCGATCCCGCTCACGCAGCTCCCTCCTCACCAGCGCTGACCTCTGCTTCTCGCCGCTCTCCTCCTGCTGCTGCTGGCCACTCTCCTCGCCTCCTCTCCGCCGCCGCTGCCCCGGTCACTCGCCTTCCCAGTTTCCCGCCGCTGACCCCGCAGTCCCACCTCTCCTCCCTGCCCATTGGCCACCCAGCCTCCCGCCTCCCAGCGGACCCTCCCTCCCGGCTCCTTACTTATGACGCCCCCCCAGCGACCGCGCAGCGGACGCGCGCAGCGGGAGCGCCGACTGAGCACCGAAGGTGCGCCAAAGGTAAGCCCGTCTGCGCCCGTCCGCGCCTGGACCGCGCCCAGCACCAGACCCCCAGGCCCCCGCGCCCGCCAGCCCCCCCGCAGGACCTACGACTTCGCTACACTCATCGCACTCAAAACCGCCCGAGCCCCCGGATGCTACCGAGCGTCCCCGCGACGCACCCATGGACCCTTCGTCTGCCGATCCTACAACTTCTCCTGCCTCCGAACAAGCACCATGCCCACCAAGACGGACAACAGCAACCACCTCAAGTGCATCCTGATCAACACCCGCTCCGTCCACAGACACGCCGTGGAACTCTGGAACCTCCTCGACACCGCATCTCCAGACGTCGCCTTCCTCACGGAAACCTGGATGAACGACTCCTCAGCCCCCGACATCGCCATAGCCATCCCGGACGGCTACAAGATCGTCAGGAGGGATCGCAACAACCAGACCGGAGGGGGCATCGCCATCGCTCACAAAAGCACCATTCGCATCTCGACTGACTCCACCGACGCATTCAACACCGCCGAATACCTGCACTTCCAGATCCACACCGACCCCAAGACTACCCTCAGAGGCACCCTCATCTACAGACCCCCGGGACCACGCGCACAGTTCTGCGAAGACATCACGGACTTCATCAGCCCTCACGCCCTCCCCTCCACCGACTACATCCTCCTCGGGGACCTCAACTTCCACCTGGAGAACAACAACGACCGCAACACGACCACCCTGCTGGACAACCTCGCCAACCTCGGACTCCAGCAACTGGTCAACACCCCCACCCACTACGCCGGCCACACGCTCGACCCCCTCTTCTCATCCAGCAAGCACGTCACCTTCAGCCACTGCACCGGACTCCACTGGACTGACCACAGCTGCGTCCACTTCAGCTTCAAGAAGAACACGGTCCACCACCACCCGAAGCAGGTTCCCCACAGAAACTGTAGCAAGATCACCGTCGACCAGCTCACCACCTCCCTCAGCCAGAACCCACCGGTCAGGACAACGGACCCTAACACAGCAGCCCTCGACCTCATGCAATGGCTGACCTCCTGTGCCAACGACCTCGCCCCACTGAAGAACCCACTCACCAGGCCCAGAAGCAAGAAGGCCCCCTGGTTCACCGACGAACTCAAGGACTCCAAGAAGGCCTGCCGCACCCTCGAGAAGGCCTTGCTCCTCGACAAGACCACCGACAACATGACCGCCCTCAAACTCGCCACCCACATCACCAGCTCACCCGCACCACCAAGAAGAAATCTTTGAAGGAACGACTGGACAAGAACGCCCATGACAGCAAGGAGCTCTTCAACATCGTCAAGGAGTTCTCCAACCCCAGCACCGGCAACAACGACATCACTCCCTCGCAGGACCTCTGCGACTCCCTCGCCTCGTACTTCCACCGCAAGATCGCCGACATCCACAACAGTTTCGGTGCTCCACCCCCGCACCCATCGACCGAACCTACGCACCCCGCCGCTATCCTCCAGACATGGACCAAAGTGACCCCCGAAGACACGACACGCATAATGAACACCATCCACTCCGGATCTCCGACCGAGCCATGCCCCCACCATGTCTTCAACAAGGCCGCCTCTACCATTGCACCCCACCTCCGAGACATCATCAACGCCTCCTTCGACACAGCCACCTTCCCGGAGAGCTGGAAGCACGCCGAGCTCAGCGCACTACTGAAGAAACCAACAGCGGACCCGACCGACCTCAAGAACTTCCGCCCAATCTCGCTCCTTCCATTCCCTGCCAAAGTCATCGAGAAGGTCGTCAACAAGCAGCTGGCCGCCTTCCTCGAGACGAACGGATCCCTCGACCCATCGCAATCCGGATTCAGAGCCAACCACAGCACCGAGACCGCCCTCATCGCAGACACCGACGACATCCGAGCCCTGCTCGACAAAGGTGAAACAGCGGCATTCATCCTCCTTGACCTCTCCGCAGCATTTGACACTGTCTGCCACCGCACCCTAGTCCAACGCCTCAACGACACCGGCATCCAGGGGATTGCTCTGGAATGGATCATCTCATACCTCTCCAGCAGAACACACAGAGTATGCATCCCTCCGTTCCGCTCTGAGGCCACCAAAGTCATCTGCGGCGTCCCGCAAGGATCATCGCTCAGCCCCACTCTCTTCAACATCTACATGAAACCCCTCGCTGCCATCGCACGCCAACACAACCTCAACATCATTTCCTACGCCGATGACACCCAGCTGATTCTCTCCCTCACCAGAGACCCCGACACCGCCAAAGCCGACCTACACGAAGGGATGAAAGATGTCGCCGAATGGATGAACATCAGCCGCCTGAAGTTGAACACGGACAAAACAGAAGTCCTCATCCTGGGACCGTCGCCCTCCGCATGGGACGACTCCTGGTGGCCCCCGGCCCTGGGCACCGCACCCAAGCCAACGGACCACGCACGCAACTTGGGCGTCATCCTGGACTCCTCCCTATCGATGACCAGACAAGTCAACGCCGTCTCCTCATCTTGCTTCCACAACCTCCGCATGCTCCGCAAGATCTTCAGATGGATCCCGACCGAGACCAGGAAGACTGTCACCCAGGCCCTCGTCACCAGCAGACTAGACTACGGAAACACCCTCTACGCCGGTACAACAGCCAAGCTTCAGAAAAGACTTCAGCGTATCCAGAACGCCTCCGCCCATCTCATCCTGTACGCCCCCCGACGCAGCCACATCTCGAGCCACCTGAGAGACCTGCACTGGCTCCCTGTCAACAAGAGGATCACGTTCAGACTCCTCACCCACGCACACAAATCCCTCCACGACCTGGGCCCAAGGTACCTCAACGACCGCCTGACCTTCTACACGCCCACCCGACAGCTACGATCCGCGAACCTCGCCCTCGCCGTCGTCCCTCGCATCCAGAGAGCCACCGCCGGAGGAAGATCCTTCTCCTACCTGGCGGCTAAGACATGGAACTCCCTGCCCGTCCACCTGCGGCTGACCCAGGACCACCTCGCCTTCAGGAAACAGCTCAAGACCTGGCTGTTCGAGCAGTAGCAGACCCCCCTCCCCCAAGCGCCTTGAGACCCTTCCGGGTGAGTAGTGCGCGATATAAATTCCATGATTGATTGATTGATTGAACATAAGCAGAGCACTGATGGTGACAGAAAGACTTCTGTTTACAGTGTGCTAGGAGGATGCAAAATCCAAGTCCAACAGACGTACGCCTGCCGGTGTTGATATGGGAACCTAACAATTATGTCAACTCCCCTAGAATGCGGTTATCTAATTGGCTCTCAGTGGTGGAAATGACATATTTATGTTCTAGAAACCAGCCGCGGTCCGTGCAGGTAACAGCAGTGGGGAGGAGGAGCTGTGTAAGGGGGAATTCTGAGGGACGATGCAGAGGGAAAATTAATTATTTATTTAGTTTTCCCTCAGCATCGTCCCTCGGAATCCCCCTTTACATGGCCCCACCGCCTCACCTCTGTTACCTGCACGGACCGCTGCTACTAGAAACTGTTGATTGTATTTTTAATTGGTGCTTCATAGTAAGTTAGGCAGACTTTATCCTGGCTTCAAAAGGAAACAGATCTTTCTCTGCTGGGCTTCTCTGAGTGTGAAGCTTCATGCTGTGCACTCTTTCAATTTCTCGGAACTTCTACTGACGTTCGACCTTATGCTGACACCTTCTATGCTTCCCCTCTATAAATCCCATTTAGATAGTCTTGGTCTCAACATATGCTTGGATTAGAAAAGAAAAGTTTCTTTATGGGGCACCTTACTGTGACTATCTGTTTTCTTTGCATTGTGGCCATTACTATTTTGTATCTCATTTGATTACGACTTAATTTACTGCCATATTTTGGTCTCCATGCCATATTGTTATACCTTTTAAACTTGTTCTGGTTTGCATATATACTGGTTGGATTAATGTTTTAAAATAAACCTTTATGCTTGAATGCTTTCATCCTTGGTCTTCATCGTGGAGTCACTTTAGCTTCACAAAATTGGGGATGTATTTCTGATGTTAGCTCCCTTACAACGCATCAAGTGGACTAACAAAGGTCCATACGACCAATGGGGAAATATATTCGATGATTTATTTAAGAGATTGAGGTTCAGATATCCATGCTCCAACTGTTGGATGAAATGCCTAAATCCATAAACCAGAGGCAGTGACATATAATTAGAAACCTAAATGTTGCAAAGGCATTTTCAGATCTTCATAAACACTGAGACATTGGCATACGATGTAAGACTTTGTCAAATCAGCTAAAAACTCAAGACACTGATACGCAAAAAGGCAGATACAATGTAAGAACCAGAGACATTTGCAAGAAAGTAGCTAAATGACTTTACCAGGACCCCAAGCACTTAAAAGTCTTCACTCAAGCCTTACTAGACATGAAAGAGCACCCATCGTTGAGCTTAGGCACAAGGTTCTCCAGGAGAGTGTCCTTAAATGGAACTGGAGAAAAATGTCTACCAAAATAATCTGTGCAACACCCAGACCCCCTTCTTCAGTTCAGGGCATGCATTAGTTGGGGAAGGATCAGGGGAGGAGGTTAGCAGTCATTTGTGCAGGTTCACAATGTCTTGTGTCATTCGCCACAGGCACAACATTTCTGGGCTGACTGTAGTCAGCCTTCATCAGCCCTTCCTCTTTGCACTAGTGTTTTGACCGGATCAGTCTGTAGTTGTATGTGAACTGTTCATGAAGGAAGTAACCCAAAATGGGTCACCCGGGTTACTCGCGACCACCTATGTGCCTTCCCAATAAATGAAGAGTCCTTCAGACAGAAGAGAATACAAACCAGTTAGTTTATTGCTAATACACTGCTGTGGAGCCCAGTCTGACCAGTCTCCTAAGATGATGGTCGAGGGGTCTGACTCTAACACGCATAAAGTTACATTATGTATGTTGCAGAGCCCACAAAGACCCACCCATTATGGAAAAATACAGCTTGGGATAACACTGAACAAAGAAGGCAAACAAGACTGAGTCATGGCACAGGGCTGGGTACATGTTATCTAGACCCCAAGGCCGCCCAGCCGGTGTCTACCATTCTAAGATGTGGGAACGAGTCTATCTAATAGCAAATGCATACGGCAATAGATAGTACATTCATTAGTGCAGCAAAGCCTCAACATTGAGAAGTACAAGCTGGAGGCGCATGGACAGCCTTTCTGCTGAGGCAAGCATTATGAGACAGAAGCTTGATCTTAGTTGCAGAACAAGATGGCACCAATAAAGATGGCACCATGGATGCTAACTTAACTTTAACATAGCAAATGGAGCATTTTAATCATGTGGATCACGGAAGTAAAATTTCAAATCCAACATTCACTACAACATGATGGAGGTTTACTTAAATACATCGAGATTGTTAAGTACTCCAGGCTTCGCCTGAACACCTGACAGAAACTGGCCTGAAAAGATATGGCGAATAAGATTTGGATTAACAGTTTTCCGATTGCAAAATTTAAAAATATAAATTAAAGAACTGGAAACAGCACACATACCTCTTTCAAAATATTTTTTGCCGGGATATCACTAGCCCTTATTCTTCAACTGCACTTAAATACTAGAGCTGTTATGCAACAGCATCAGTAATTTCAATCAATCAGGGAATTGTAAGCATGCTACTCACCCATGAGGGTCTCAAGGCACTGGGGGGGGGGGGGGGTCCGCAGATCTGTCTAGCTGAAGAGCCAGGTCTTGAGGGTGTTCCTGAAGGTGTTCAGGGAGGGGGCGCATCTGATGTCTGCCGGTAGCTGGTTCCAGGTCTTGGCTGCAATTAGAGAGAAGGATCTTCCGCCTGCTCTGTGGATGCACAGGGTTTCGGCCAGTGCGAGGTTGGAAGATCGGAGGTTTCTTTTGGGTATGTCAAAGTTGATTCTATCGTTAAGGTATTTGGGTCCGTTGTTGTGTAGGCATTTGTAGGCGTGAGTGAGGATTTTGGAAGTGACTCTTTTCTCCACGGGGAGCCAGTGGGGACTTCGTAGGTGTTAGCTGGTGTGTTCGTGTCGGGGTATGCCGAGGACCAGTCTGGCGGCGGTGTTCTGTATCGTCTGGAGTTTGCGGAGTAGGGACTTGTTGATGCCGGCATACAGTGTTACAACAAACAAATGATGGACGGAATGCTGACAATGCATACATTCTCCCCCAGTCAAGAGATCTGGGTTAAATCCA
Organism: Triturus cristatus; assembly: GCF_964204655.1. Taxonomy (NCBI): domain Eukaryota; kingdom Metazoa; phylum Chordata; class Amphibia; order Caudata; family Salamandridae; genus Triturus; species Triturus cristatus. Next base: position 975,306,527 of record NC_140583.1, read on the forward strand.
TCGTTCTTTTGCCCACTACACCACCCCAGTTTAGACATGGCCATATGCAAATCAGTCTTGACCCTCTGCCTCATGGGAACAGTCCAGCCCGAACTGCCAAGCCATGTCTTCCCTGGACCGGAATCAAGCATCCTAGGACCGGTTTCTGGCTATCAGCCGTCATCAGCCAGGATAGCTTGACTCCAGTGGCGTAGTGAGCACGGGTCCCACGTCTGGGAATACCCATCCCACTTAGGGCGAAAAGCGTTACAACAAACAAATGATGGACGGAATGCTGACAATGCATACATTCTCCCCCAGTCAAGAGATCTGGGTTAAATCCATCGTTCTTTTGCCCACTACACCACCCCAGTTTAGACATGGCCATATGCAAATCAGTCTTGACCCTCTGCCTCATGGGAACAGTCCAGCCCGAACTGCCAAGCCATGTCTTCCCTGAACCGGAATCAAGCATCCTAGGACCGGTTTCTGGCTATCAGCCGTCATCAGCCAGGATAGCTTGACTCCAGTGGCGTAGTGAGCACGGGTCCCACGTCTGGGAATACCCATCCCACTTAGGGCGAAAAGCGTTACAACAAACAAATGATGGACGGAATGCTGACAATGCATACATTCTCCCCCAGTCAAGAGATCTGGGTTAAATCCATCGTTCTTTTGCCCACTACACCACCCCAGTTTAGACATGGCCATATGCAAATCAGTCTTGACCCTCTGCCTCATGGGAACAGTCCAGCCCGAACTGCCAAGCCATGTCTTTCCTGGACCGGAATCAATCATCCTAGGACCGGTTTCTGGCTATCAGCCGTCATCAGCCAGGATAGCTTGACTCCAGTGGCGTAGTGAGCACGGGTCCCACGTCTGGGAATACCCATCCCACTTAGGGCGAAAAGCGTTACAACAAACAAATGATGGACGGAATGCTGACAATGCATACATTCTCCCCCAGTCAAGAGATCTGGGTTAAATCCATTGTTCTTTTGCCCACTACACCACCCCAGTTTAGACATGGCCATATGCAAATCAGTCTTGACCCTCCGCCTCATGGGAACAGTCCAGCCCGAACTGCCAAGCCATGTCTTCCCTGGACCGGAATCAAGCATCCTAGGACCGGTTTCTGGCTATCAGCCGTCATCAGCCAGGATAGCTTGACTCCAGTGGCGTAGTGAGCACGGGTCCCACGTCTCGGAATACCCATCCCACTTAGGGCGAAAAGCGTTACAACAAACAAATGATGGACGGAATGCTGACAATGCATACATTCTCCCCCAGTCAAGAGATCTGGGTTAAATCCATCGTTCTTTTGCCCACTACACCACCCCAGTTTAGACATGGCCATATGCAAATCAGTCTTGACCCTCTGCCTCATGGGAACAGTCCAGCCCGAACTGCCAAGCCATGTCTTCCCTGGACCGGAATCAAGCATCCTAGGACCGGTTTCTGGCTATCAGCCGTCATCAGCCAGGATAGCTTGACTCCAGTGGCGTAGTGAGCACGGGTCCCACGTCTGGGAATACCCATCCCACTTAGGGCGAAAAGCGTTACAACAAACAAATGATGGACGGAATGCTGACAATGCATACATTCTCCCCCAGTCAAGAGATCTGGGTTAAATCCATCGTTCTTTTGCCCACTACACCACCCCAGTTTAGACATGGCCATATGCAAATCAGTCTTGACCCTCTGCCTCATGGGAACAGTCCAGCCCGAACTGCCAAGCCATGTCTTCCCTGAACCGGAATCAAGCATCCTAGGACCGGTTTCTGGCTATCAGCCGTCATCAGCCAGGATAGCTTGACTCCAGTGGCGTAGTGAGCACGGGTCCCACGTCTGGGAATACCCATCCCACTTAGGGCGAAAAGCGTTACAACAAACAAATGATGGACGGAATGCTGACAATGCATACATTCTCCCCCAGTCAAGAGATCTGGGTTAAATCCATCGTTCTTTTGCCCACTACACCACCCCAGTTTAGACATGGCCATATGCAAATCAGTCTTGACCCTCTGCCTCATGGGAACAGTCCAGCCCGAACTGCCAAGCCATGTCTTCCCTGGACCGGAATCAATCATCCTAGGACCGGTTTCTGGCTATCAGCCGTCATCAGCCAGGATAGCTTGACTCCAGTGGCGTAGTGAGCACGGGTCCCACGTCTGGGAATACCCATCCCACTTAGGGCGAAAAGCGTTACAACAAACAAATGATGGACGGAATGCTGACAATGCATACATTCTCCCCCAGTCAAGAGATCTGGGTTAAATCCATTGTTCTTTTGCCCACTACACCACCCCAGTTTAGACATGGCCATATGCAAATCAGTCTTGACCCTCCGCCTCATGGGAACAGTCCAGCCCGAACTGCCAAGCCATGTCTTCCCTGGACCGGAATCAAGCATCCTAGGACCGGTTTCTGGCTATCAGCCGTCATCAGCCAGGATAGCTTGACTCCAGTGGCGTAGTGAGCACGGGTCCCACGTCTCGGAATACCCATCCCACTTAGGGCGAAAAGCGTTACAACAAACAAATGATGGACGGAATGCTGACAATGCATACATTCTCCCCCAGTCAAGAGATCTGGGTTAAATCCATCGTTCTTTTGCCCACTACACCACCCCAGTTTAGACATGGCCATATGCAAATCAGTCTTGACCCTCTGCCTCATGGGAACAGTCCAGCCCGAACTGCCAAGCCATGTCTTCCCTGGACCGGAATCAAGCATCCTAGGACCGGTTTCTGGCTATCAGCCGTCATCAGCCAGGATAGCTTGACTCCAGTGGCGTAGTGAGCATGGGTCCCACGTCTGGGAATACCCATCCCACTTAGGGCGAAAAGCGTTACAACAAACAAATGATGGACGGAATGCTGACAATGCATACATTCTCCCCCAGTCAAGAGATCTGGGTTAAATCCATCGTTCTTTTGCCCACTACACCACCCCAGTTTAGACATGGCCATATGCAAATCAGTCTTGACCCTCTGCCTCATGGGAACAGTCCAGCCCGAACTGCCAAGCCATGTCTTCCCTGGACCGGAATCAAGCATCCTAGGACCGGTTTCTGGCTATCAACCGTCATCAGCCAGGATAGCTTGACTCCAGTGGCGTAGTGAGCACGGGTCCCACGTCTGGGAATACCCATCCCACTTAGGGCGAAAAGTGTTACAACAAACAAATGATGGACGGAATGCTGACAATGCATACATTCTCCCCCAGTCAAGAGATCTGGGTTAAATCCATCGTTCTTTTGCCCACTACACCACCCCAGTTTAGACATGGCCATATGCAAATCAGTCTTGACCCTCTGCCTCATGGGAACAGTCCAGCCCGAACTGCCAAGCCATGTCTTCCCTGGACCGGAATCAAGCATCCTAGGACCGGTTTCTGGCTATCAGCCGTCATCAGCCAGGATAGCTTGACTCCAGTGGCGTAGTGAGCACGGGTCCCACGTCTGGGAATACCCATCCCACTTAGGGCGAAAAGCGTTACAACAAACAAATGATGGACGGAATGCTGACAATGCATACATTCTCCCCCAGTCAAGAGATCTGGGTTAAATCCATCGTTCTTTTGCCCACTACACCACCCCAGTTTAGACATGGCCATATGCAAATCAGTCTTGACCCTCTGCCTCATGGGAACAGTCCAGCCCGAACTGCCAAGCCATGTCTTCCCTGGACCGGAATCAAGCATCCTAGGACCGGTTTCTGGCTATCAGCCGTCATCAGCCAGGATAGCTTGACTCCAGTGGCGTAGTGAGCACGGGTCCCACGTCTGGGAATACCCATCCCACTTAGGGCGAAAAGCGTTACAACAAACAAATGATGGACGGAATGCTGACAATGCATACATTCTCCCCCAGTCAAGAGATCTGGGTTAAATCCATCGTTCTTTTGCCCACTACACCACCCCAGTTTAGACATGGCCATATGCAAATCAGTCTTGACCCTCTGCCTCATGGGAACAGTCCAGCCCGAACTGCCAAGCCATGTCTTCCCTGGACCGGAATCAAGCATCCTAGGACCGGTTTCTGTCTATCAGCCGTCATCAGCCAGGATAGCTTGACTCCAGTGGCGTAGTGAGCACGGGTCCCACGTCTGGGAATACCCATCCCACTTAGGGCGAAAAGCGTTACAACAAACAAATGATGGACGGAATGCTGACAATGCATACATTCTCCCCCAGTCAAGAGATCTGGGTTAAATCCATCGTTCTTTTGCCCACTACACCACCCCAGTTTAGACATGGCAATATGCAAATCAGTCTTGACCCTCTGCCTCATGGGAACAGTCCAGCCCGAACTGCCAAGCCATGTCTTCCCTGGACCGGAATCAAGCATCCTAGGACCGGTTTCTGGCTATCAGCCGTCATCAGCCAGGATAGCTTGACTCCAGTGGCGTCCAGGGAAGACATGGCTTGGCAGTTCGGGCTGGACTGTTCCCATGAGGCACAGGGTCAAGACTGATTTGCATATGGCCATGTCTAAACTGGGGTGGTGTAGTGGGCAAAAGAACGATGGATTTAACCCAGATCTCTTGACTGGGGGAGAATGTCTGCATTGTCAGCATTTCGTCCATCAATTGTTTGTTGAAACGCTTTTGGCCCTAAGTGGGATGGGTATTCCCAGACGTGGGACCCGTGCTCACTACGCCACTGGAGTCAAGCTATCCTGGCTGATGACGGCTGATAGCCAGAAACCGGTCCTAGGATGCTTGATTCCGGTCCAGGGAAGACATGGCTTGGCAGTTCGGGCTGGACTGTTCCCATGAGGCACAGGGTCAAGACTGATTTGCATATGGCCATGTCTAAACTGGGGTGGTGTAGTGGGCAAAAGAACGATGGATTTAACCCAGATCTCTTGACTGGGGGAGAATGTCTGCATAGTCAGCATTCCGTCCATCAATTGTTTGTTGAAACGCTTTTGGCCCTAAGTGGGATGGGTATTCCCAGACGTGGGACCCGTGCTCACTACGCCACTGGAGTCAAGCTATCCTGGCTGATGACGGCTGATAGCCAGAAACCGGTCCTAGGATGCTTGATTCCGGTCCAGGGAAGACATGGCTTGGCAGTTCGGGCTGGACTATTCCCATGAGGCACAGGGTCAAGACTGATTTGCATATGGCCATGTCTAAACTGGGGTGGTGTAGTGGGCAAAAGAACGATGGATTTAACCCAGATCTCTTGACTGGGGGAGAATGTCTGCATTGTCAGCATTCCGTCCATCAATTGTTTGTTGAAACGCTTTTGGCCCTAAGTGGGATGGGTATTCCCAGACGTGGGACCCGTGCTCACTACGCCACTGGAGTCAAGCTATCCTGGCTGATGACGGCTGATAGCCAGAAACCGGTCCTAGGATGCTTGATTCCGGTCCAGGGAAGACATGGCTTGGCAGTTCGGGCTGGACTGTTCCCATGAGGCACAGGGTCAAGACTGATTTGCATATGGCCATGTCTAAACTGGGGTGGTGTAGTGGGCAAAAGAATGATGGATTTAACCCAGATCTCTTGACTGGGGGAGAATGTCTGCATTGTCAGCATTCCGTCCATCAATTGTTTGTTGAAACGCTTTTGGCCCTAAGTGGGATGGGTATTCCCAGACGTGGGACCCGTGCTCACTACACCACTGGAGTCAAGCTATCCTGGCTGATGACGGCTGATAGCCAGAAACCGGTCCTAGGATGCTTGATTCCGGTCCAGGGAAGACATGGCTTGGCAGTTCGGGCTGGACTGTTCCCATGAGGCACAGGGTCAAGACTGATTTGCATATGGCCATGTCTAAACTGGGGTGGTGTAGTGGGCAAAAGAACGATGGATTTAACCCAGATCTCTTGACTGGGGGAGAATTTCTGCATTGTCAGCATTCCGTCCATCAATTGTTTGTTGAAACGGTATATAGTGTGTTTCCATAGTCCAGTCTGCTGGTGATGAGTGCGTGGGTGACTGTCTTCCTTGACTCAGGGGGGATCCACTTGAAGGTCTTGCGGAGGATGCGGAGGGTGTTCAAGCAGCTGGAGGTGACGGCATTGACCTGTCGGTTCATGGTTAGTGATGAATTGAGTACGATGCCGAGGATCTTGGAGTGGTCTGAGGGGGTAGGTGGGCTTCCGAGGGCGGTCGGCTACCAGGTGCTGTCCCATGCAGAAGGGGTGCTACCAAGGACGAGGGCTTTTGTCTTCTCGGCATTGAGCTTCAGGCAGTTGTTGGTCATCCAGATTACGACGTCTTGCATTCCTTTCTGGAAGATTAGTTTGGCATTGGTGAGGTCTTTTGGTGAGGGAGAGGATGAGCTGGGTGTCGTCGGTGTAAGATACGATGTTGAGGCCGTGTTGTCGGACGATGGCTGCGAAGGGGGCCATGTAGATATTGAAGAGGGTGGGGCTCAGTGATGAACCCTGTGGGACTCCGCAGGTTATTTTCGTGGAGTCGGAGAGGAAGGGTGGGAGTCTGATCCTTTGGCTTCTTCCAGTGAGGAATGATCGGATCCAGTCCAGGGCTGTTCCTTGTATGCGTGCCTCGTGTAGTCTGGTGACTAGTGTGCGGTGGGAGACGGTGTCAAAAGCTGCTGATAGGACAAGTAGGATAAGGGCTGCAGAGGGGCCTTGGTCCAGGAGGGTGCGGATGTCATCGGTGGCGGCGAGTAGGGTGGTCTCTGTGCTATGGTTGCTTCGGAATCCGGATTGGGATGGATCGAGGACGGCGTTCTCTTCAATGAATGGTGTCAATTTCCTGTTGCCTGTTTTCTCTGCAACTTTGGCTGCGAAGGGGAGGAGTAAGGTGAGCAGATAGTTCTTGAGGTCAGTGGGGTCAGCTGTGGGATCCTTGAGCAGGGGTCTGACTTCTGCACGCTTCCAGTCATCTGGGAAGGTGCCGGTTTTGAAGGTCGTGTTGATGGTGCATTGTAGTTCAGGTGTGATGCGGCCGCAGCTCTGTGGTAGATGTGAGGGGGGCAGGGGTCGGTGGGGGCCCCCAAGTGGATGCTTTTCATGGTCGAGGCCGTGTCTTCGGCCGTGATTGGTGTCCATTTGGAGATGGTGGGCTGGCTGGTGTTTCTGGGGTCGGGGGGCCATCTGTGGCGCCTGGTGGATGGTCGATGAAGTTGTCGTAGAGGTTTTTGATCTTGAGGGGAAAATAGGTACCAAGCTTGTCACAGAGGTCTTCGGATGGGGTGATGTCTGTGGCTTCGCTGCGTGGGTTGGTGAATTCTTGAATGACACTGAAAAGTTACTTGGAGTTGGTGGAGTTGGCCAGGATTTTGTTGTAGATGATGTTCCTCTTGGTGGCTCTGATCTGGTTGTGGTAGTCCATCATGGCGTCCTTGTAGTTGGTGTGGTTTTCGGTTGTCTTGGTGTTTCTCCAGTTCTTCTCCAGGCATCTGCAGGTGCGTCTGGCTTCTTGGAGAGCGGTGGTGAACCAGGCGGCTTTCCTGGGGCGTTGTCTGTTGGGGTTGCATAGTGGGGCGAACTCATCTGGGCAGTAGGAGATCCAGGTGTGGAGTTCTCGGGCTGCGTCGTTTGCGTCGGGTGCCCAGGTGTGGTTGTCTGGGGTGAGGGTGGAGTTAAGTTGCTCATCGGTAACCTTACTCCACTTCCTTCGTGGTGGGCTTGGGGCCGGATTGGGTGCCTTGGGTTTGTTGATGGCGAAGTGTACGCAGTGGTGGTCAGTCCATGGCAGCTGCATTGTGTGGCTGAATTGGACGCTGTTTCCTGCCACGAAGATGGGGTCGAGGGTGTGTCCTGCTCTGTGGGTCGGTGTGTTGACGAGTTGTTTAAGTCCGATGCTGGCGAGGCTGTCATGAAGGATAGTGGAGTTGAGGTTGCTGGAGTTGTCTAGGTGGAAGTTCAGGTCTCCAATGAGTATGTAGTTTGTTGAGGTGATGGTGTGGGGTGGGATGAAGACTGAGATGGTGGTGGCGAAGGGTGTTCGGGGCCGGAGGGTCTTTAGATGAGGGTTCCTCGGAGTGTGGCTTTGGGGTGGTCTGGGTCTGGAAGTGCAGGTGTTAGGCGGAGGGGAAGGTTTTGCTGGAGGTGGTGAGGCAAAGGGTGCTCTTGTGGGCGATGGCGATGGCGAGGCCCCCTCCTGGGTGGTTGGGGTGGTCCTTCCTCTGGATCTTGTATCCATCCTGGATGGTGGTGCTGATGTCGGGGGTGGAGGATGCATTGGTCCAGGTCTCTGTGAAGAAGGCGATGTCGGGCGAGAGAGAGTCAAGTAGGTTCCAGATTTCCAAGGCTTGTTTGTGTACGGTGCGTATGTTGAGGAGGATGCATTTTAGGGTGTCGTCGGTGCTGGCGTCTGCGGTTTTGGAGGCCAGGGTGGTGGTGAGACTCTAGTGGCAGTGGAGGCAGGAGAACTGGCCGTTTGTCGTGTTCAGCGAGGCCTGTTGGCATTCTCTAAGTCTTCCAGGGTTGAGTGCGAGGAGGGTGGTGATGTTGTAGCGATGGGTAGTGGGAGGTCCAGGGTTCCTGGCGCTGGCCACGGTCGGCTCATCCTTTATTTCCGTTACATAACAGTAGCTCATCCTTATTATATTGTGCCCATTTTGTTGTTATTTCTGGCTATCCCTGGCATAACATTGGTCAAGCTTTGACATATTGTGGTCCTTTCTGGAAAACAATTCTAGATTTTTCCTGGCATTATAAAAGATAATCATTGAAATATTGTTGCCATTCCTGACAAATATACCTTATCCCCTTGTCAGAACAGTGTCACATACTGTTGTGTAGTTCCTAGGATCCCCGAGGACCTGCACATTTTGGATGACCTAAACTGAGGGCTTGATGTGCAGACAGACTCTGGACGCCCCACAGGATGAGTCAGCCATTAGACCAGCTAGCTCTACAGTGCCACTATCACTCCCTGTATTCTATAGCGGTGTAGGGAGTTTCTGGCAACCACTGAACATGACAACCCTGATTCCTCCAGTAACGTGGAAACAACACGGTATCTTTCGCTGAGTCACTGGTGCTTGCTTTTCTCAGAATACACATAGAATGACGATTGGAATGGTTTCAATAATTGTTTATTGATCAAGCGTCGGTCTAGTATGAAACATATTAGCTGCGACAAATCAAAAGACAGAAGTGTAATCGCTAGTATCAATATCGTAAAAAGTAGATACATTTCTACCATAGTGCTAATAGGATGAATAAAAACATATTATGTAAAACAATAGCATTGGCGTACTCCTACGATGCGTAACCTACCTAAATGTACCTAGCCTAGATATGTAGGTGAAACATGTGTATGTAAATGTCAGGATAGATTCAAAATTAAGCCTAGAATCCCCCAGGGAAGTACTAACCCCTCACCTGATTGTTCTTAATGAATGGCCTCATCTCTGCATCGAGGATGGCACCCCACAAGGGATATCAGGTCTCTATCTGTCGAAGGATGAGCCTGCAGAATCTTGGTCCAGCCTGGAAGGAATTCTCCTCTATTTCTTAAGGGGGAGTGAGGTTCTTTTATACAAAAGTAGTCACTCCAGGGTTTCTTCTAGAATCAATATGTTTTGAAAACATTCGCTAATCCTCTGCTAATCCTTTTCAAAATAAACATAATCATGCACAGCTAGCTGTTGGTCATGGATGAAAAAAAGGTGACCCTTATACAGAATAAATCTGCCGTGCCTGGGGACATGTTTATGTACGTCAGGGACAGGGATTAAGATATGGTACCAAGAGCCTGATTTCAGAGAGACAGAAGGAAGCTACTAGGTAAAAGGTCACCTGTGTAGGACCGCTATGTCATGTGGATGGGACAAAATGCATGTAATTGGTATGTAAATAATGGGACTATCCTCAAGGAATTGACAATACTTGATATGCTGTCAACGTTCCTGGCAACATTCAGGATATCCTTTGCTTATCATTGGTCCATCTTTGACATAATGTGGGTATTCTTGACATTCTGATTACCCTTGCATAATATTGACTAATCCATGACACATTAGGACGATTTTCAATCTCTTTTGATCTGGGTATTTATGTTCCACCACTTCCAGTCTTACATCTGCTGTCAATAACAAGACATTTACACCATATTATAAAATCAGATCTGTGTTGGTGGAAATGTGTGACAAACATGCCTATTTGTACAAGTATAAAAAAACATGCCTATTTGTTGCGTTGCATTTAGTTGTGGTGGCGATATGTTGTGTTGTTTTTCAGGCTGCTGTATTTTTGTTGTGGTGTGCTGAAGTTGTGTTGCATTCCAATATAAATATCTTGTTATGTTGTGCCCTTTATGTTCTTGTTGTGTTATTATTTTGCTATGTGCAAAGGCATTGTACTGTGTTCTCGCTTACTTTAGAGAGGCATACAAGTGCTCCTACATTTCCAATAAAAAATAGCCAGTTCATGTAACTTTTTTTTACCACTGTCAAAGGACTACTGCTCCAGCTCTTCACCCATATGACTCAATTGAGCCCAAAATGTGCAGAGACAGTATCTTAAATTAGCATATTGGTTATGTTATATGGTCCAGGAAGTTTGTAAGTGAATGCAGTCCACCCAGCTTTGGGTGCTGCAGTTCTGACTGGTATGGTGCAAAAATATGCAGAGCCTCGATTGGAGGACTATACCATTAAGTTAGCAAAGTGTGGGCAGTGTTTACTGTCTATGTAGAAAGTATTGTTGAAGGCCAGGCTGATCCAAAGTAGCTCAGGCTCCCTGTGGTGGAAGTCAGAGATCGACTCATGAGTCTGACCATGTGGGTTTAGACTCCACGGCACTAATGAGGATGTGTAATGCAATCTCAGTTATGATGCACGGGGCTCTGAAAGTAGGTGACTGGTGAGTCACAGCTCACAGCGTTTTCTGATTGGTGAGCTTGTCCCAGCACTTAACATCTGAGTGGATTCTCTTATAGGTGGCAGAGAGAGATCGGAGTTTTACTAATCTGGATGAAAGGATCCTAGATGACGCTTCCCCCCAAATTTACAATGTCCAGAGGCTGCCGGTTCCGTCTGTCTCCAAACGTTGTAACACGTGTCATATTGGTAAATTGCTCAGAAGAGCGCTATGACCCTGTTGTTAAAAGCCATCCCTACACTCTTACTAGACTTGCACATCTCAAGTGTATATTTCCCCATTTGTAACGTCCAGTTTAAGATCTTGGCATGTCTATTTTCACTTCCTCAGCACCACAAAAACGGCTAAATAAGAACTATAACTAAAAGGCCTGAAAATAGTAGACTTTAGTCAGGAAAGGACATCTCTGTTTGTACTAGGCCAGACTATATTCCTTGCATTTTGAAGTCCTAATTATTGACAATTCCTGATTGTACACTATGTGGTGGAGGAGGGCAGTCAAGCAAATTAACAAGGACAGCCAAGGTAGAGCCAACAAAATGGCATGGCTTCAAGAGCGATACATTGAGCCGAACCATCAGCATATTTGGAATTTAAATTGTGCAACAAAATATGATGCAATATGTGACAAAGAGTGTTCAAAATTCCAAAAAGTGTATTTCTATAACTTGCAGAAGCATTTCACTTTCTAGCATAATGCTGTATCACTCAATTGAGTGGCATTTTTGTAGAAGTAATAGTTTCACAACATGAGTTTATTCATGCACTCTTCTCCACCCTAACAATGATGCCATTAGTTCATCAAGAGGCAACTCGTAGGGGTAACATGTGTAGGGTGGGCAGAATTAGCATAATCGCGTTACGCAAATCTTCGCAAAAACGTTAAAAATCTCCGCGAACATGCGGAAATATGGCGAAGATGCAGATGTTTTTGTCCCGCCTGTTCGCAATGTTTTTTGCGTGATCGCGTTGGAAATGTGTCACCAACTTGCCCATGCGGTCGCTAATGGGTGCGGCCATCTTGTTTTCACTTGTCCCGCCCGCTCGCGATGCTATTTCCTGTTCCTGGTCGCGCAATGCATGCTTGCGCCCGTTCGCGATATTTATTTCCTGTTCGAGAACGCATATTACCTGTTCGCAACGCTTTTTGCGTGCTTGGGCGGAAAATATCTCGCAAACTTGCCCATGCGGTCGCAATGGGCGCGGCCATCTTGTTTTTCACTCAATTGCTATTGTTCTGGGGCCTGCTTTTCAATCCTCCCTCTATCTTTTCAATCCTTTGTTTCTGAAAACTTTTTGGGGATCTTTTTTATTTATTATCTCTCTCTCTATTTTCCTGATTCTATATTTTTTGTTTTTGTCTACTTTTTGTGTGTTTTTTAACTACTTTTTCTATTACCTGCTTTTTTAATTTCTTTTACTTACTTTTCAACTTTTTACATTTTCTTTTCCGCCACCCGCCACCCGCCTACCCCAGGACCATGGCAAAGGGCCACAGGGCGCATCGCAGCCAGAGCCGCAACTGCCTTCCTTGCAGAAGGCAGCGCCCACAAGGGGTGCAGGCATGGGCCTTATTTGGGGAGGTGGAGTTGGCCGCACTGTTTTTTTGTGTGCAGCGCCCCCTTCCCTTAACCCTGGCAGCAGGCGGCAGGCCTGGGTCTGGGTACGGGCTCCGGCAGCATCGGCAGTGGTGGGAAAAGGTGCGCCGGGCAGTGTTTCGCTGCTCTGGTGTCCGGCGTAGCCAGAACCAGTTGACACACCGGTGGTACGATATCCTGGACCGGGAGCAGGACCTGCTGGACCTGCTAAGAGTGGAGGTCCCAGGTCTTGGCGAGTAGCTATTTAATTATTACTACTTTGTGTCTGTCCTTATGCTCTGTGTTATATATTGCGAATATTTTTTTTTCGACCAGCTAGAATGCTGCTGCTTACATTACAGGTAATTTACGTTTAAAAATATTCTGTGATTGTTATGACACAGGTGCTCTGTGCTACTAATCTTGTTATTTGCAACTTTGCGTTTGCGCTCGTTTTACGTGATTATGTAAGAGTTTATTTAAAAAAACTTAAGTTAGGTAATGCTAGAGTGACTCTAGTCCTTCCTTTGTCCTGTCACTAAGAGACAGGGGTGGATTGATACTTAGGTTTAGTTACTTATTATGAGATTGTAATCTTTTAGTGGTCTGCGACGCGTGACGCCCCCTCTGTTACGTCACGTGCTGCTGAGTGCTGCTAGTGCTTACCCCAGTCCTTAGTAGAACCTTTTGTAGTTTGTTCAGTGAGTGGTAATAGGCTTAGCACTAGCAGAACATCAGCATCAACCAACCAACAATTTGGTGTATGCAAAAATCCAGGCATGTGTCCTCCATTAATGCATTTTTGAGGACTAAAAAAAGTGGAAATGCTTACTTAATGTACAATTGGCACGTCTGGAATAGGTGGGCTAGGTCAGGTGGTACGTACTACTTAGGCTTAGTTAGTATTCTGAATCAGAATAGAACACTGGATTAGTGGAGATAAATAATAACTAGTCGGTCTGCGAATCCCCTGATACTACTTGTCGACCAGATTAGATAGGTCAATTTTATTGCAATTGTTGTTTACACAAATGTTTTTTTGATAGTCTTTTAAAAATATTTTATTTGTTTCACACCAATCATCAATGTTTGTCTCTTTCTTTCCTATATATTTCATGATCAGCACCCCGGGGCAAGAAGACGGGGACAGAGTCGGCGGGAGCAGTTCCAGAACACCAAGGACAGGAGGACCAGAATGAGGGCTCTTCTGCTGGCCCCAGTAAGTCTTCCTGTTTTTAATATTAATAATTCCTATTCACTAACTTTTACTGCACCGTATTTTTTTTCCGGAACTATTGTTTCCGTTTCCTAATGCTATTTTTTACCAACAATTATCCTTCGATCTAGACTATCTGTTTCTAAATTTTTGTTATGCTTGACTCTAACTGCCTCTGCTATGACTCTCTGTACTACTACTATTAGTCTGTCTGTAGCTAAGCATGCCCAGTTGGCCACTCTATATTTAAAAAGTTTTAAATAAAACTCAGATTCACCAGTAGCTCTAGCCATTGAGTCCAGTCCTTTGGGTTGTCCTCTTGTACTCCTTCTATTCTTCTTAATCTTTGAGGCCTTATTAATCTTGATGTTTTTCGACAATTCCCACCAACAAAACGCCCAACCAGATTTTACTATTTTGATAGGATAGCACATACTACTACTGTTGTAGGGATTTTCCACATACAGAACTTTGCACCAGAAAATAGGATGTTGGTGATGGGAGGTTGGACCTTCCTCACACCTCAATCAGAACAGAACCCACCACAATCCCCTGCCCGACTAGTTATAATAGTGTTTCATTACTATTAGCTCTCCCAACCCCCCCCAAGATACCCAATGAGTAGACAACCCAGAACATAACACACCCGACCTCGCAGTCGTGGAAGCAATGCACATGCACAGTTTGCACACCCTTCCTTTCGCTTGCTCACTCGTGTAAGTCCATCCACACCAAATACCACAGAGTCTATGTAAGTTCAAAAGTTTTATTTGCAACTGACAAGCTCTGTACGTTGTTCTATAATGCAGCACCAACAGCAAAATGCATAATATTAAAACTATAAACATTGTTACACTTAGTTGCACTTACAACAACTACAAGTCCATAGAACGAAGAAAAAAATGCGAAATCATGATAACTGAACAGTGGTGGAAGCACCACCATCCCATTTGTAGGAATATAGTTTATATAAAATTATAAATGAAGATCTCTGAGTGAATTCTGTGGACCCCCCACCTTAGAAGAACCTAGTACTGGTTACGTCATAAGCTCTGCAAAGCTCTGGTTCGTAGAAGGGAATCTTCCGTCTGTTTGGAGGAAAATGGTGCGCGTTAGTATAGTGCAAGCATTTCTCAGTCGTGCCAAAAAGTGTAGCATTTTGGATAAGCAATATGGACTAACACTAGAACTCCACTTTTGTTTGACCTTGTATGCAGCGCTTAGACAGTAACAGTATGAACTCATGTGGGCTCAAAGGCGTCACTCTTTATACAACAAGCTGCGAGGTAACGACGCGTGTGCAAAAATAGATGACACAAAGGTAAAATGGTTGCATGACTCGGGCTAACTAAGCAAAGACTAGAATCTCCCTAGGGACCATATAACTACTAGTGTCTACTCTACTACTACCTGATTTGTACTAGTGATGTATGTTGTATATGTATGTATTACTATTAACTCATTTTTAAATCTTGTGAGTGAAAAATAGGGGGAGGTGTATATGACACCTAAAAAATGTGTAATGATTTTTCAAGGCGCACAACCAACCACCAGTGCCGGGGCCAGTGGTGAAGGTGACGTGGCTGCTGATGGAGGAGAGGATGCGGCAGTTACAGGAAGAGCTACAGGGGGTGATTCAGCAGCAGTGGTGGGCGGTGGTAAGTTAGAGTCCTAATCCCTACTTATTGACATTACACTCACTGCAAGGGTGTACTGTATAATACTGTACAGTTGAGACTTACTAAGTAAGAAGTTGTTGTGAACGGTTGAAGACACCCTTTACTTAGCATTAGTAAAAGCATTAGCTGCAGGAGGGTTGAGTAACCAATGGCCTCTTCTATCTGATTTCAACTCAGCTGTGAAAGTTTTATGGAGAAGACTAAAAGTCAGATCAGATGACCTTGATGGATGGGTTGAACGAAAAGGGAAAGAAGAGTGAAAGGAAGAAGGACAGGCGGGATTTAATATTTATGACTGGCAGAGAAGGATTCGTGGGATGCATGCAGCATGCATAGGTGGCTGATAGGAATCAGATGCATGGTTGGTTGAATGCCTGAAACTCCCACAAATGTTAAAGTCCAAGAAAGTGGGAGGATAGATACATACCACAAATGTTATGTACTGTGCTTGCTAGTGCTACCGTGACACTATGTGTAGAAATAATTTGTCTTACTGCTTTGCTAATAGTATATTGCCTTACTGCTTTGCTAAGAGTATATTTGACAATAGTCTTGTTTTTTCTTCTTCATATATAGCTACTCCTTCCAAGGGGAAACCTGACAGGAAGGAGTTGGCAGCCAAGGCCCGGCGCCGGAAGCTGGAGGCCATACAGACTGAATATCGTCAGCTGGTGGTTCTGGAAGAGGAGGAGGAGGAGGCGGCAGCAGCTGCAGCCTCCTCCAATGTCCCGGGGCCCAGCCACCACCCTCCAGTGGTACGGCGCCACCGTCTGGCAGCCATCCGCCGTCGTCCCTCCATCAGTGCTGCCCCCCCCGTGGATGCAACTACTGCGCATTGAAGCGCCATTTTGCCCACCTTGAGGAGCAAGTTCGTGTCCTCCAGAGTCAAGCCTGCTGAACTTAAGACCCTGTTTATTGCCCCTTTTTAAATTATTCTTTGGGTGGGTGGGAATCGGACGTTGGGTTTTCTCTTTTCATTGGACAATTGGACATTTTGGTTGACGTTTTCTTTACGGACATTGGTTGGGGTTAGGGAGAGGGGTGGGTCAGGTGTTGTGGGATTTTTTTACATAGTTTATTTTTGTTAGGGTATTAAATATTATATTTCTACTTTACATACAATGTTGTTAATGTTTTCTGGGTGGAGTTACTGGTTTACATCACACTGTATCCTTCTTTCCTTGCTGGTGCAGGTCCGCCCACAGCCAGTGTTTGATTTTAATAATTGGATGACTTTGTAAGGCAGAAACAGATAGATGCGGCACCCCTCTCTGAGTGACTTGTCCTACTAGTACTGTCAGTCTCTTCTACTCTAGGCACTCTACAACTGTACTCAAAGGGGTGTGTGAAATTGAATTAATGAAAACATCTCCATTATTAATTATGCCTCCCCCAAACTTCTCTTACCTTTGCTTGATGTTTAACTTAGGCACAGTGATGGCTGCATGGTGATGATGTTTTTTTTTTCCTAACATGCCATGGTTGTGGTGGTGGTAGTAGTAGTAGTAGACACTGGCAGCAGCATTTGCAAAAAAAGAAAATGAGACAGTCAGTAGCCTGAGAGAGACTCTTCGAGGAGTAGTAGAATGAAGTACAGTACAGAACTTACTGCCAAACAATAATATGCAAAAATACAACAAAACATAATGGTGGTGGGGATAGCCTAGTAGTACACAGAGTTATAAACTCTAGTTGTGTCGAGTCACTTGACTAGACCTACAGTACACTGGACACAAGTGTAACTGTTAGTGCTGTGTAGGAGGATGACAACAAATGAAATCCATTAATCCAATCAATGCCGGCAATTAATGCTGATGTATTAGGTTCCTTTGGAAAAAATTACCTCACAAATATACTGCTCATGGGTGGGCAAGCAGAAGAAGATCCCCGCCCTGCCTTGAAATTGAAGTACTGTTGCTTTTGCCACATCCGCCCCAGCAAGCGTTTGATAAATTATTGGTGTACATTTAAATGTAGTCATACCTCAATAAGTCACACAGCCCGGAGGAAGAGGGTTAGGGTTTGTTGAATGGATGGGAAGGGGGGCTTGGGGAAAGGTTTGAGAAAGAAAAACAGTACGCATGGACAAACATCAAATGACAGAATCTTTGTAGACTACCATATCCAGATCAATATGTTAAGGGAGAAAAAGGAAATGTATGCATGATGATGATAAGGAGAACCGGATTGCATACAGTTTGTGTTCAGTGTTACCGGGCTTACTTTTACAGATAGCAAAGAACATTTTTAAATATCTATAGGGATGAATTATAGACAGAGAGCAAACCTAATGATAATAATAATAATAACAACAAGAACACACTGTTGTAATGATTGTAGACAAAAAAATGAATCGAATTATTTAAAAGATGATGAAAGTTGATACGGTAACTGTGTTATCCTGGTCAAATGAGGAGTTGAATCTCGGCATTCCTCTTGGTCCTCCCTTCCATGGATGCTTCGTCCAACAATCTTGGGTGATGCCACTGCCTGCTCCCAGATGTAGATTCATTGGTAAGGTAAGTATAACACAGGGTAAGGCCCGGCCTGTAATTGTAGATGCAAAAACAAAAGGGATTTTGAGAAACTAAGTTGAAAAAAATGCACAAGCTATGGTGTAGTGCAACAAGAACACTTTCAGAGGCGGCATGGATGCATCATCTCTACTCTAGTCTGTTTCCAGCATTAACCTACAACACCAACAGGACAGAGCAGGCCCACGGTGACGGCACCCTTTGCACATCCTCCATTTAGCGTACATTTTTTGAAAGAGTTGGACAAAGCACATATCCAGCAACATAGCATTTTACAATTTAAGTGACAAAATCAATGCACCGCAGTCATACCACCGCTACACTTGACTCCATCGCTACACAGACATTTAGGTCTGCTGTGGTTGTTGTATACTTGTTTACCTTTTATGCCACTCGTGAAACGCCCTGACTTATTCCATCAATCATCTCCGATCCGTGTACGGACTGACTGTGAAGATACTATGTCACTGTGGTCATCATGATGGTGTTGTTCAACTCAGTCTGCAGTGTACCGTGTGAGTCCCCTTCCTATATTCAAAATGCAATGTATCGGCCTGCAGAGAAGTACAAATTTGTTATTATAAATACAAGAAGGGAAAAGGGACTTGAGTTACTTTTAGTGTGTAGATTATTACATAAAGTACACAATGAAGTAACTTCATGCACAACAAACAACAACAAAATCACTCAGTCAGCGTCCAATGCATGGCATCATTCATTACCTGTTCCATCTCATCTTTAGTTAATGGGCAGTCTCTCTCGGATCAGAAAGGAGGATAGCTATAGTAGTCATCATCAATCATGTTCCACTTCTTTTGGAGGGACGTGGAAATATTTTCTTTTTTCTTCTATTTTACATCATCCAATCATCATCTGTCTTCTTGAGGGCAATGGATTTAGGGAGATTCAGGAGGATGGAGGAGCAGGATTCAGAGGAGTATACTGTGATATGCAGACAGCCGAAACTTGTATATGGCAATAAAACAATTAGAAGACGGTGGTGATGGATTTGTTGTGATTCAAAGTTTCTAACCAGAAAGACAGACACACAAAAGAAAATAAGGGAGGAAGACAGTAAGAACTGGAAGTGCAAGCCTAATTGTCAGGGAAGTATAGCTCGTCCTCAAACTCTGGGGGTTCAACCAGATGTAGGTAATCATCATCTAATACACCACTTCCGTCACCTGAGCCGCAGTCCTCATCTTCCTCCTTTGATTCATGTATTGTGTAATTCGGTGGTATAAAGTGCTGATTCATTTTGATCATGGTTAACCTCTCCACGTTTTTGGGCGAGAGACTGGTCCTTCTCACTGTTACAATGGAACCAGCAGCACTGAAAACACGTTCAGAAGAGATACTTGCAACAGGGCAAGCCAGATAGTTTATCGCCAGCCTGCTGAGCAGTGGCCGTTGGCCCCTTTCCCATACCAATACCGCAATGGGTTTTGATCAATGTACACCTCTGTTGGGTCGTCCAGATAGGCCTGGACCATCCGCTCAATGTTCAGGGGTGCTAAACTTTTTTCGGGCTCTTTTCTCGTTGCATCAGCACTGGACTTACCTTGTTGTAAATACCAATCCTGTAACGATTTTACTGGGCCTAATGATCCAGTTCTTGCTGTTGTCGATAGTGTTGGTGAGTGTTCTGAGCCAAACGCACTGCCCTCAGGCTCTGAAGTTGAACTTGACACCGGATGCCCTGCTGCAGTACTTGTTGTGGGTTTATCTAGCGGGCTTTTAATTAGCAGCCGTTCATTTTCCAACTTACTCGCTGACTCCGCTATCCAAGTTTTGTACCGGGCAACATCCATTTCTGAAGAAGGAATTAATGTCTTCAGTGCCCATTTTGTCTGTGGATCCAGAATTGTGGCACAAATGTAATATTTTTGTGACAAAATCTTATTTTGCACCCTTGTATTGTCAGCTAAGCGACGGGCTAAGCTCTCCACCAACTCATATGCTTCTTTTTTTTCCCTCTACATCTTTGTATGCTTCAGACACCAACAATTTGCAACAATGAGATAGCTTGGCCCATAGTACAGTCCTCCTTGCTGACTTCACGTGTGAAGACCTCGAAAGGATGGAACATCTCAGTCAGGCATTTAACTAGGCACCATTGGTCCATCTGAAGGGTCATGCCTTTCACAGTAGCATCCCTTCTTCGCATGACATATTCATTGATTGGCCTGTACTGCTCAAACAGACGATCAAGCATGTAATAAGTTGAGTTCCAACGTGTTGCCACCTCCTGGATGAGTGCTTTGACTGGCATTCTATAGTCACGTTGAATGATCCTCAGCTGCTTCTGAGCTTTAAATGAATGGCTGAAATGAGTGCATATTCTTCGACAGGTGGTCAGTAAGTTGCTGACTCTGGCTTCTTTTTTCAGAAAGTCTTGAACAATAATGTTAATGCAGTGCGCCAAACACGGAACCCTGAAATAGGAACCAAGCTCCATGGCCTTAAGTACATTACTGCCATTATCTGTGGAAACAAAACCAATCTTAAGCCCTCTTGGGCGCAGCCATTCAAAAACCTTGCTGTGAAACTCTTCCAATATGTTTACAGCAGTATGAGATTTCTCCATGGCAAACATGGATACAGTTGCATGTTTTCGAGAAGCTTTAAAAATCTCAGCTGCGTCAACAGCACCTACTTCAGATAGCTTATCTCTAACCCCCAGAAATGAGACCCAGTGTGCAGTGATGCACATGTAATCAGTGGCTTGGCAACTAGTCCACATGTCTGTTGTTAGGTTGATATTGTGAACAGCACTCTGCTGCAAAGCTTGTCCAACCAATTCCAGCACATCATGATGTAGTGCTGGAACAGCAACTCTTGCGAAATAGGACCGGCTGGGAACCTTCCATTTAGGGCAGATGGTTGACACAAATTCAAGGAAACCCACCCCTTCCACAAATGAAAAAGGGAGAAGGTCCAGCGCTAACATTTTAGCCAGCATTGCATTGTACAACCGTGCCGTTGGGTGGTTGCGTTGGTACTGCCCCTGCAACCTATGCATGCTGTCAATGGTAGGCTGGATTATTTTCCTTTGTGGTGCAGTTGTTTTCTTTAACCCAGTTAGGCTCAACGACGCACTTTGTTTCATTACAGTACTACTCGGTCGCCTTGGTGTCTCAGCCTGACTCTGACTCTTACTGCGGTGCCACTGAGATGTTGATGAGGAGGATGTGGGTGGTACCACTACACTACTGGGGACAGGGCTAGAAATGTCTCCCTCTTGTTGTTTACCTTCCACCGCGATAATATCGTCCCCTGATTCTTCATGCCCAACAACAATGGGTTGAGTTTTACTTTGTTCTAAGCGAAGTAGGTGAGCTTCCCACACGATAGTGTGGTGTATTTTGAGATGACTTGTTTGGCCTTCGGCACCATAGTTTGCACCAAGCTTACCCCGCCTAACAGCAGCATGTCGGCAAATTGAGCATATAGCAATGTTCTCCTCCTTACTGCTAACCGAAAAGAAGTCCCAAACTGGGGAGGAGAACGTTCTGGTGCTGCGGGATGTGCCACTTTCAATACCAGATGAACTGGAGGGTGTGCTTGGAATGAGACTCTGTGCAGCTACACTGTGACTTCTACCACTACTACTGAGATGGTGGTTGAGCTGGATGTAGGTCACTGCCTTTCCTTTGCAAATGAAAATATGGAAGCTGGAGGTCATGCTTTTGTTAACTGTGTTAGTGGTATCCGTGCTACATCCCTTGCATCCATTTTGGATAGGGTAATAATGTTGGTCTCCATATCCTTTGGGCTGGGAGTGAGGTCCGTGATGACTGGCTTGTCATCATCATCATCCCCCTCTTGTACATCTACCTCCATAACTCTAAGGCTTTCTGGAACCTTCCTTTTCACTAGCCTTGTCTTGTGGCATGCATCACTCTCAGACTGAGCTGGTGGCTTCCAAGTGGCATCAAGATCATCAGAAGCGGAGCTTGAAGAAGAAGATGATGGACTAACCCTCCTTTTCCTTGCTGGGGGTCTGGAAGCAAATGGATCTTCTGAAACAGTGGCTTGCCCCTCTTTGTCTGCAGGAAGCTCGATTTCCTAAAATTCCCCTACTTCAGGAGGAACAACTACTATTGTGGGCTGTTGTTGTGGCTGTTCCTATGGCTGTTGCTGTTCTTGCGACTGTTCTTGCAGCTGCGGCTGTTCTTGCAGCTGCGGCTGTTCTGGCGGCTGTGGCTGTTCTTGCGGCTGCTGCTGTTCTTGCGGCTGCTGCTGTTCTTGTGGCTGCTGCTGTTCTTGCGGCGGCGCCCACTGCTGCAGACTTATCTGCTGAGTTTCCGCCTGCGTTGATTGTGTACTACTTTGCGATAATGACATTTCAACTTCGCTGCTCGTTAGTAGACTGGCTACCTCTACGACACTCATGGGCTTGGGCCTAGGTTGGTGGGGTTGGCCCGCTGGTGCGGAGGTGCTGCTCCCAGCTTGGTTCCTGCCGGACAACGCTGCTGCAGGCGTGTATTTTTTGGTCCCAAAAAACACATTTGCCGGCACACCAGTCGTGGTTAGTGCCTCTTACTTTTTCTGTTCCTTCTTCTTCTCACCGGCAACTTTCTTAGTACTGGAGGACCTGGTACCTTTCTTTGGGGCCATCTTCTTCAGAGGTCAGACAGGACACAGGTGCACAAGTTGCAGAGATGTCTGTGGTCACACGTGGACGTGATGTGGTGCGCAGCAGGACTTCAGTCTGGCAGTACAATATATGATGTTGATAGGTACCTCCTCCTCTGTCTTTTTGTGCACCTAAAAGCAAATAAGCCAGGAGAAGAACATCAGTGAAATGTTGCATTTGTTGTTGTGAATCAATTACTACTAGTACAAACAAACAAATAAAAGATATAATGTAGCCATTTGTGAGACTTTGGCAACAAGGGCTATGGTATACTACTTACTGTGTACAGTGTACACACACTACACTCTCAGGAAGGATAGGAAAGAATAAGAACAACAACCAAAATACAAATGTAATGGAAGGGAGCTGCTGCTGGCAAAGGGGATGGATGGAAACAGTAAGCCAATAGGAAAACCATGCAGGCCCATATGGCAAAAGCAGCACACTAATAATAACACCCACCAGAAAAGGTCACCAGCCACATGGACACTCACAAGCAACAAGCAGGAGGCCTGGGAAACAATGAACTGACAAAAGGCCTATAAAAGAAGCCAGGCAAAAGATGCATGCTAACCCACACTGCTGTGCCTTTTTAATGCAATAAAATGCAAAAACGAAAATCCACAGGGCAAAACAAGGTCTGCAGGGTGCACACCAACACATCAGGCACACACAACAAACGCATTTCTTTAACACACACCCAAAAACAGAAATACCCCCCAAAAAATACATTTTACAACTCGAACCAATGCCATCCATGCCCTAAATGATGTTTGAAAAACATTCAACACACACCAAAGGAACAGTTGCTTCATCATGCACCCACCCATGACTAGCTCTGGGCTTACTGGCTACCCCCAACAATTTAAAAAAAAGAATGATAAGTACCAAAATTGTAGTTGCAGCAACTGCAATGCCCCCAATCAAACAGACACAACACCAACTTACTTGTAACATATCAAATTCATAAGTCCTCAAATCCAATGATAAGGATGCAGCAGACACAAAGAGTGATACTTCCAGCTCAAATCCAAAAGCAGAATGAACAGGAGATGGACAAAGCACTGGGAGGAGCCTGCTGGACAGGAACAGGAAGTTGGAGACTCTGTGGCACTTCCTCCCTCTCCCCCAAAACGTTTTTTTTTTAAAAAAGGACTCCTTACACAAAAAAGGACAGCCAAATGTCAATCTGAGGAGTTTTTTTCCATCCAAATCATCATTTACAGAAGGTTTTATGCAGCTAGAGTTAATATTCTTCTCCAAATTGAAAATTTGGCGTGTTCGCGAACACGACCTTCACCACACTTCTACCGGATGTCGATGGCGCGTCCAAAATGATGGGTTTGTGATCTCATGCTCTTTGTCGCGGTGGAGATTGACATGTTTGCGACCTCACGCTCTCTCTCGTGGTGGAAAATGACATGTCCGTTATCTGACTCTCACGGTGTCTGATGGCGAGGCAAATGACGTGATCGCGATCGCAAACTCTCACAGGATAGCGCGACCAGCTATCAACATCTAGTGGAGCACGCGAACGGATTGGAAAACTAGTCCGGCGAACACGGGGATCCCGGTAAGGCGATTGCGCGTACGAGAACTTATTTTCAAAGCACGAACATGAAAAAAATCTTCGCAACGCGGCAAATAGCAAACATTTTGGCATTTTCGCGCTCTCTGTGGAACGCAAAAATGTCAAAATATCGTAAATTCCGCAAGCGGAACGGAATTTGACGCCCACCCTTAATTATGTGTATCCTATAGGTGGCCTATTTTTCGAATTATAGATGAAGCAATATTAAAGTCTGTCACAATATTTGTAAGGGAGGTTTTATTATACAGAACACATAAGTAACTAATGTATTTCAATATGTGTTCAAATGTGATGATGAAAAAAAAGGAAATGCCTTCGAAAAAAAGCAATTGCTTAGGATCATGCATTGTTCAGACCCTCCAGGTTATTGCGGCATAGATTTGCAAATTTAGCAGCACAAAAATGGAAATTTAGCGGCACAACAATGGAAATTTAGCGGCATTATTGCAGAACTTTATTTTACTCGCAATCATCCTTTTTCAGTCTTAACTCAATAGAAACTGTTTTAGCAGAGCATTCCACTTTGAAATAGGCATGTTTAAAGGGCCTGCAACTCTACGGAAGCACAGTTCTAAGCCTAACCTCGTGCGAGGGGGCCCTATTTATCCCTGGAATGTTTTAGCACCCATGTACGCACCGCTGGCGGGGCACCTCTGCCTCCTGGACCCACGAGGCAGGACACCTCTTCATCAGGCACCATAGAGCGCAGGATTGTAGTTGGTGGAGGTGCACTGCCACGGATTGGTTGAGATCAACTATGCCAGGAAGATGCAGCTGTCATTGGGGCTGTTTACTAACAACTTTTCCTACGTTCTCATTACGAATTTTTCAAATCATGCCTATTACTTTTCAGAAAAACCCAATTAATCAAAACTGAATAAAGAACTGAGTATATAAAACAATGCGAATATGCCACTTTGTTTTGCTTACATGTTATACCAAGTCTCTAGTGCCACCATCATGAAGTAGAATTTAAAAAACATCTGGATTGAGGTACTATTTCACGTTACAATTTTTTTACCTTATGCGACTTGAGTTTTCAGCTTCAGGTATGTTTAGCTCAAAACAGGTATCATGTCTTATAAACATAGAATGTAGTTCAAAGATCAAAAGTCTGAAACATTCAGAGTTTTAAAAAACAGGTTTATCCATTTTATCGAGACTGGAACGCGGTTGTACCTGGTTTCGCGCACATGCCACCATCCCTCGCCATAGCATTCTAAAGTGAAAATCCGGCACATGCACCAGTGTTTGCTGCCACGCATCAGAATGCATCATTCCCTGCTCACATCCATTGTAGATGGCAGGTCCAGTATTTACAACAACACAACATAATATTTGAAGGGGCAGAAACCTGTGGCCTATGTAGGAAGTAAATGGGCCTGTCAAGACACCGTTCAAGTTCAATACGTAGTCAAGTAGATGGAAAGTATGTAGCAAAAATAAGAGGCTCATTTCTGTATGTCACACTATCATACATTCCTGCTGTATATCTAGTCAATTGTTCTTTGCATTCTGGGACCAGTAGTTTCTTATTCCCATTAGACGTGTGCACCTCCAATTAATCGCATGCAAATTGCTGTTGGCTAAACACTAGACTAGTCAATGGGGTCACAAATGTCGTGGGGTCTCATAACAGTTTGTGTTGTCCTTTGAGCACCAGTCCTTCCAAACAGCAGGGTTCACCGCCTCTCTTGCAGCCCCTAGTCCCACGCTTCCCCAAATAAAGAGCAGAGTCTAGGAGGGGGCACCTGACTCTACAAGCGGCTCACAACTCATTCTTGCACTGTGAAAATGAAATAGCACATCCAAATATTGTGCTAACATTCCTTTCATTGCACCTTAGATGGTCTTAATTGGCCCAGGACCAAACACTTGGAGGGGAAACAGGTGTTCTTTGTGCTTAATGTGAGCTTGTGGTAGCAGGTAGGGCACACTGGTACTCATTTGTGGGTACAGAAACTTCCAATATCAGACAACACTGAACAAGAGACAGAAAGGCATAAAAAGTGGAAAGAAGAGTGAAGAGAAAGTTGGAAAAACATTTAAAAAAAAAAATGGAGAAAGCAGTATGAAAAAGAACCTGCAAGAAAGAGATAAGGGGCACGGAGTATATCATTGTGGACGAAAGAGGCATGAGGTGGAATCTAGACTACACAGATGGGGTGTTCGTAACCCTGACATTTGACAGTGGGCTTATAAGAAAAACTTTGGGCCCTGCACTTATTCGATCACAAATTAAGTAAGCACTGCTGGTTCTGGATGTGATCATTACTCATTTTAGCAACCTCTGCAGGATTAGTGGATATGGTCAGGGCTGTCTTTAGGGTGGTGCAACTGGTGCAGTCACACCTGGCGCTCACCTGGGCAGAGGGGGCTGTGTTTAAAAATAATTTATGGGTTTAAAGCACTTGCTGAGTGTGCCTTGCACGTCCAGTAGTCAGCACGTGCTGCAGAGTTCCTTGCCAGTCCAGCAGCACTGTTGGAGGGTAGTAGCAGGGTCTAATTTGAGCCAGTCATTTCCGGTGCTCTGCACCTTCACCTAATTGTCAACATCTGCACTGATGACAGTCTGCCACATATTGGTGATGTGGTACCACACAGTGTCACATCCTGTGCAAAGAGTAACTGTCACATAACTTCTAGTGGATCGGAAATGACAGGCACACGCAGCTGCAAACTATGCTGAACTAGCATGAAGTATATATTAGAAATGAAAATTAAGTTTATAAAGAGGAATGAGCAGGGCAGGCATCTAATAACCAAAAGAATCATAGGTTAAAGATACGAGTTGTAAGGGCTTTGTGAAAGGAAAGAAAGCCTGACTTTTATGTTTTTTTAATTAGCTCAAGCTCAAATGGCATCCTCAGCCGTGCTGAACAAAATGAAACACTGTAAAGATGATCGACTTTAAATTTCAGACGACCGCAACTGTTCCTTTAATAACACTACCTTCTACGTAACGCTACGCTTACTCCAGATATATTTTTAACTTACACGTTGGTCACATTGTCCATGCCACTTAAGGCCGAGATTACTAAAGTCACGGCTCTACATCCCCCCCTCCCGGAAGCCCTAGCTCGGCAAGAAAAAACAGTCAATAAAAACGAGTCCAACTATGCTCAGCAGGCGCGCACAAGGCCGTGAAACTGTACTCCTCCAACCACACTCACACTAACCTTCCCATTTCCTCGAAGGCAGAGAACACTTGCAATGTACTTGAGCCCATTAGGAAGCAGCTATTTTACTACTGCACAGCGGCAGCAGTGACATATGCACGCGTGCAACCAATAAGATGCAAATCATGTTTTCATTTCTTCCGTGAGACCCTTTTTAGCGGCCACAATGGCAAATATCGCGGCCATTGCGTAAATCAGCCTATTTCGCGATTTTTTCATGAATCGCGAAATGCTGGAGGGTCTGATTGTTGTCAAGCAGAGAAGCTCTGATCAGTCCGTTTCCTGGTTGTGTAATTTAGTAACTAGGCGGATATCTCTCTCTATAGTTTTACATCTAAATTCATTTTTTATTTTTCTTTAAGTCTTTGAGGAGCTACATTAGATAAATACATGTATTACATAATATATCAAGTTGGAGCAAAAATGCTTTTGTGACTAAGGTAAGAGGGGGCAGGGGAAAGCGCATATGGGCTTGGCTTGAGATTCCAAGATAATCTCAAGATGAGGCAGAGCCAAGCATCTGATGTGAGCCTGATAAAAGCATTCAGTGCCACCCCCCACCCCAACAACTATCTGGCCTCCCAAATAATTGCAGAGTTTTCCATTAAAAGAGAATAAAACATAGAGCAAATAAGCCTTGGCAAAACCAATTAGTCAAATTATAAAGCTTAGGTATTAATAAAAGTCAAAGAACACAGCCTGATGTATTTTCTCTGCCTCTACTTTATACTAAATCTCTCCTGGCATCTGCTCTCCTGCACATGAATCTCTCCATCTGAATCTCTGCTGTGCTAAAGTAATCTGAAATCTCTGTCTAAGTCGCCCAGTCTTCTCTCTCCCAGAGTGTGAACTGTTAACTCTGCGACTCGAAACTGCAGGAACCTGAAGATTAGCCAAGAATGGTATTTAAGTCTAAACACCTAATTTACAGATTTCATCTTCTGGGCAATACTGATGGCTCTTGAACAAGGTCAATGGGCCTCTGCCACCATGCATGAATGGAAAATGGAGCTGAAACAAGAGCATAAAATTTGCATATATCATCGACCTTTAGAATATTAATGTTCAGTCAATGATGAGAGGCTGGTGAAGTTTCAACACCCTAATTTATCTTAAAGGATTAATATTGTTTTTGCCATCTTTACTCAGATTAGTCGAGTTACAGAAAGATCGATAAAAGAATGATTAGTGACGGCATAAATTAATTACAAAGTGTTCCATTAAGGAAAATATTGTCACTAAACCAGCTACAGAGCCTAACCTATTCTAACAGAACCCATGAAGAGTTCGTTCGGAAAAGAGCAACATTCTAAATATAAGAAGAACTTCCCATAAAAAGTAATTCTAGAAACTCGACCGAGTTCCTTACAACTACTGTAGCAACCGTCAATAATAGAATGATCTTTGCAGTAGCATATATCAGAAAATGGTCTTTGGATAAAGAAGAATAAAGTCACCTTTAGCAGAAGCTGTCAGTAACAAAGTAGGCTGAGAACAACTCTTCGTAGAAGAGTCATAATGCAGGGAAAAGGGATCTGGATCAGAGTTTGAGAAAGTGTCTTCCTAACTAGCTAGGAACACTCATTATTATAAAATCACAGAAAAATGTACCGAAACTTGTTAGATGTTAGCTCCTCTCATCCAATGGAAACCGCTCATCCAATTGTGTTGTCTACTTCCGACGCTTCTTTCCCAATTCCCATGGTAAACACTTATGCGTATATAGTGTAAAACGTTTCATGACGTTGTTACATTTCTCATGAGAACCTTCTTACCTAAGCTAAAAGATGCACTCAAAGGGCCTTATTATGATGGCGGACGGACTTCTGTCCATCCGGCATTGTCCCAGGGATGGGGACTGCCTGCCGATAAGGCGGCAGTCCCACATATGGCATTACAATGCGGCCTCCACCACGGTGGCCGCAAGTGCCATGTTTTCTATTTGGTGGGTGCTGCTGGCTGCAGCACCTGGTGCAATGGAAAAAATGCAAGTTTTGTATTTCCGTGCACTACGTGGCAGGCACCATGCGGTCCCCTCCAAGTGCAAAACCGCCGGCATGCATTGGATGCCGAGGGCCTGCACCACCCCAGTGGGCTCAAGGAGCCCATCGGATTTGTAGCAGTCGGAGTTACCGACTGCCACGAACCCGCTCGCCATCAAAATATTGTGGGCAGGAAAATGCCTCAAGATCGACGTGAACCTGCCACTGGCAGCCTGTCGGTGGCGGGTTTACCGCGATCGTAATCAGCACCTAAGTTCATTGTGAATACAAAAGCAAGTCAGATATGAGGGTAAACTAGCAATAATGTTCTGTGAAGCATTCATAAAATATATCGACTTCATTATTTATTCTAACAGTCACAGCAAGCTAATTGTATTAGGTAGATGAGTTAATGTGGTGTGATGAGGCTACAAAAACATCAGCTTAAAGTCAGCACATTCTTAAGCAAGTTGCTGGTGCTAGGCAAAATGTTCTAAATAAATGTCTATTAAGCTATAAGCAAGAATCGAAAGAAATAGGCTTCTGACCTTACTAAATGTGTACATTTAAGAATGAAAGCCTAGTACAAACGTTTCTTTACATTTATTTAGTATACATTTTAGTAAGCAATCTTTTCTATGAACGAGCAATTATTATATTATTTGCAGCCTTATTCATATATTCTAAAAGGATTCTTCCATGTTTAAAACTGGCACATTTGTCTACATGTCATTTTCTATTTAAAAACATTACTGCAGCAGTTTAAACACACACTAAATTGCAATTATAATATGGTCTGTGTGTCAAAATATCATTTTTAAAGTCCTTTCCTCCACTTTTCAACATGAACATCTCCACTGCATGCTCAATCCTCACCTGAAGGCTGATTTGACTTAAAGGGTATTTGTTAAATCATCCTTTCTTTAGCCCTGTGGTGTGAGGCTTGGACTCTGACGGCACCGACCCAGGAGGAGCTTTACTACTTTGAAGGGGAAAAAACGCAGGCACTACAGTACTGTGCGAAATACTTCATGTTGTGGGATAAACAAAATAATAACTTACGAACTTGATATTCCGTGTTAAAGTTGCGGACCAGGCAATTACTGGCATATCTATTCATTTTAAACGTTTTCTGATGCGCAATACGGACGTGAAACCTGCGAATTCAGGCAAAATCGGATCAAAATATTGAAAGCCATTTATTCTGTATTTGAATTCACTGACCTGCAGAAAAAGCTACTCGAGACCGCGAGCACGAGTGCATCAAGCACACGCAATCCTCAGGAGAACATATGATTTTGCAATTTTTAGCCTTTTCACTTACAAATTAAAATTGATTGATTTCTCGAGCCTCGGCGTTCGCCATTCCTCCAGTCAGCTGTCGATACCGTGCCACTAGTTCATCGCCGACTCGTTCTTTTGTTTTCATATTTCCATCTATCTTCGTGAGTGCAGCAATCAATCAGTCAGAAAAGCTTTATATTCCATCCCTTCTTCGCCCGCGAGGGCAAATGAGTTCCATCCATCGCCGATCCGCCAGCGCGAGGCCGACGTGGGACGTCTATCGTTAATGGAAGGAGAAGTCACATAGGTAAGTGACAGCAGGGGCGCTCCACTTCCGGAGAGGGGTCAGGTTGATGATGAGTCAGCGCGTGGCTCCAATGAGGCATGTGTGAAAGGAAAGAAGCAACTGATGCAAGTGACAGGACTGTTCCTCAGCCTCCGCTTCTTCACAGTGGCGACGAAGCAACGGCAACACATGCTCGAGTTCCAAGGTGCCCCTGAGCCAACAGTCGGGTAACACCCATCGGAACGAAGGAAGTACGAAGGAAGTTCAAAGGCAAATGTACTGGAGAACGCGTGCTGCAGTATTAACGATGTCAGGTGCGACCTACCCTTCTCTTCCATGTAATAAGCAAAAAGGCAGACAAGGGGCAGCACCAGTGCTATGTGTCGATTCTGGGTCTGGGATGGCCGTGAAGAAGCCTGGGTTTGCCATCTAGATTCCTAAGGGAAACATGAAAAAATCAACAAAACATTTCTGGACATCAGCTGTTTGGACTTTTACAAAATCTGTCCAATATGGGCATGTCTAAGAAGTGAAAGTAACATGTCTTTAGTAATTTTGGATCTAGTGAGCACAGCGTTAGCCCTTAGACACGCCCACTTTTCTGTCTTTGACTTAAAATGCCTCCAGACGGAAATGTGATGTACTGGAGTGTCATGGCATACACTGCTGTTTAGCTGAGGGTGGATGATGGGAGGGATAACATCAGATTTCCACCTCACTGTGCTCACATCTATCAACACAGCAGGCTAGTCAAAAGGTATGATGGGTTTCTGGTGAAAAACTACTTGCAGGGTCCTGTTTCATTTCAATGCATATTGCAGTATAACTGTTCTGAAGTTGAGAATGTTTAAATAAACTTTTGCATGGAGTTAGGAGAATTTCTCTTTGGGGACGGCCAGACACATGAGTGAGAAATGGAGCTTTTTGAAACAGTATGATCCAGTAACAGTGATCAAAACAAAATATGTTTGATGGTTATGGGGAGATGGGGTCCACTTTAGAAATAACTAATGAATGGTGCATTTTAATGCACACTGGGCCAGTAACATTGTTTAAAACTCAGCTGGATTTCAACACGAGGCTAGTAGCTTCTCTCAAAGCAAAAAAGTGAATGATTTTAAAATGCATTTATAAAAAGGGCTGTTTTGTAACATGATGGTATCTATAAAAGTGGGGGAAAGCTGATACTCATTTAGCCACTTGACTGGCAATAATATAATTGAAGTATTGCCTGACCTAGCAAAATCAGCATTTCAGAGACACTACCCATAAGGTTTTAGGTGGGCCGGGTCTTGCTGGTGCTCAGCACCGGCAGTTCTTAGGACCAGGTACTGAGACGTGTCCATATTGGGCTCTCCATTTTTGCCCTCACCCACAGGGTGAAAAAAAAATCTTAACTCTGCAGCCGTACCACTGCTTAAAGCCTTTGATGTAACTTCAAAGAGACTCATTTTAGTTCTTTCACAGTCTCATCATTTCAGAACTGAAACATTTTCAATATTATAGACAACAAAGCCATAGTTGTTGCTTATTTATTTTATGCAACTAACAACCATTGACAAAGCTATTAGTCTTGGCTTGTTGTATGTATAATATAACTTGTTGTATCATATATCTGGATACCGTGACAGAAACAGCAAAATACCAGTCAGGCACCACACTATACCACGTTTTAGCTTACGTGTGTTTAAGCCACACCCTTAATTTCATCGGTCACACCCCTTCGAGAGACCCCCCAGGTTTTTCATATCACTTAAAGCCCTGACCACCCATTATGAATCCTTTCCTTTAATCATGACATTTTAGCAGGTCTAGAGTGTCCTTTTGCACCATCTGTGTCATGTTTAAGGACAGCCCAAGTCTTTGCAGGGGAAGTGAATATTAGGGCTCTGAAGTTCATTATTCTTATGGGGGTGATCCAATGTTTGCCTGAAAAGTGCCCCCACAGGCGGCTATGGTTACATTTGTTCCTAGCACAAAAATACGCAAATAGAAACCAGGGTTCGAGCCTCGAGGTCGCGTCCACATCCTGTGATTCTGGGCAAATCACTTAATCTCCCCGTGCCTGAATGTGTAATATAAATACGGTGCTATGTAAAGCGCTCCAATACCTTCGGGTCGAGTTCACGCTATATAAATATGCAAAAAATAAACCCAAAAAAAAAAAATGTTACTCATTTTGTGGAGTCCACTTAGGTGCAACAGGAGTAGACCGCCGAAGGCACATTTATACTACTGGTAGGCCACTTTATGAAGTCCACTCAGGAGAAATAGAAGGCCCAGGACCATCTAGGCACATTTAGGCCAAGGTTGCATAAATACTACACATCGTGGTGAAATCCAGCTTAGTTGTGTGCACTCCTTTCTTGGATTTGACTGAGGATAACTGTAGTCGAGACGAGAAGGAAGAGGAAACGCACATTTCCTGCATTCAAGCTCCACTTGTTTTACACTCAGCTTCCATATTAGTTTCTTAATTCATCACATGTCCAACACTTTTACAGATAATACAGGTTACACTATGGAGCATATACCTTTTCTAGGGGATCTTGGAGGCAATGGCTTCACGGAAAGCGTAGGCTTGCTCACACTCTGGAGCTGTGCTTGTTAGCATGAAAAGCTCCTTGGCAATGAGTGTTGCACAAAAAGAGGCATATAAACAGCAAGGATAGCGCTTACAGGAGATTATTGGGGAGATGAGAGCTGGAAGTTAGTGGAGAACCAGTGACTGAAGATTGTGAGGAAGGGAAGAAGGGGTATGTAAAGGTGAACAGGGTTTAAGCTTTAGACCTGGATTAGTTCAGCCTGCATGGACTGCCTGTATCCACTGTGGGACTAATTAATATTCTCTCTATAAGATTAGAAAAGACCATGGTTTCGACTGCCAGCTTCCTGAACACCTGGTAAGCAGTAAAACATGAACTTACCTGGCAAGTCCATTTAATAGTAGACATAAACAGGAGCATTTTCGTTATGCTCCAAACTGTCGCACTGCTGAGTGTGGGAAAAGCCCCTCCAGTATATCAATTAATCCAGGTAATCCATAATTTAACACACTATACCAAATATTTTACGTTTGTTTATTCAAAATTTGTGAATTTTTCTTTAAATCACTGCGGAGACAACATGATTTCGTTCAAACAGTTTATTGAAAATCTTCTCATGCGCTGTGCGCCCATCCAGGCTTCATACAACAACACGTTCCTGTTGAAGTCAATCATTTCATGGAAAAGACGTGTATATTAATATCCAATGCATTTCAAGCCATTGTGGCTCTTCGTCAGGGATCTATACAATGAAGTAAAAGAAACCACTAAGCCAGCAAGTCATAAAACAACCATTGAAATAATACACAAATAATGGCAAACGTCCCACTTAACCACCCTAGTCCCAATCTCAGTGAAAAAGTGAGAAAAACAAAGCCTCTCTACAGATACACCCATATTACCACCCTCGTAAATGTCTATTGTGCCAAAATAATGAAAACCACCAGCGTACCAAGCATTCGTTTTTACTTTCCAACACTTTCTTTCCTCCCAACAATGTTATAAATATTTCCCACAACCCGTCTCTCTATGCTGCAGTACTATAATGATGTTACCTTAAAAAACCGCCAAACTGCAACAGAATCACCTCATGCTGTTGGTTATGTTCCTGATAGTCCTTGGCTAACGTGCGCTATACTGATTAAGTACCCCCTCGTGCACTAGATGATTACCGGCACCTGGAAAATCTATTTAGTCACGTGACCTCAATGACTGCACTCCGTTCTAATAGAAACTTTGTCAAAAAGGCTCAAACTCCCACAATACATTTCCCACTGAAGCCAATGGACGTCAAAATACTCGTACTCTACCCCACCCCTGAAACAAAAAACAAAAATGACACATAATCGCTGCGAACATATTGACTCTCTGCAATAAGGAAAAAGACATCGATTTAGCCAAACCTCAACATAATAAACAGTTAAGTGATAATAAATCAAAATCAAAAACATGAATGTCACATGATTAAATTGCTGTAGTTTCTATGAGATGTAAAACATCACTTCATATGTCTCAGTTCCATTTAGACGCTGTCTCCGAAGTGACAATATAACGTGTACTTTGTTCTCCATGATCAAAAGTTTTCGTAGACACTGGGGTGCATACCTCGTGGAGGCGAAAATAATTGCGAAGCAGAAGACATCAATGAGGATGCACTCCTTCCCTTTTGTTGGTAAATGTTAGACGAAAATAATTGCGAAGCAGAAGACATCAATGAGGATGCACTCCTTCCCTTTTGTTGGTAAGGTCCATTTAATAGGCAGGCTTGCTATGTGTGATGATATCTACTTGGGGTGCCACGGTGGACCAACTGATGCTTGCCGAGCAAGCTGAGGCCATCATACTAAGAATATGACAGATTGGCGCATCTTGCCATGACTCTACAATGCTAGTGCACAAATATAGCTACCTGCGTTCAGAAAGCCTGTATTGTCAAATAATACATTGATAACATTGCTGTTTGACGTATGCTTGAACAGTCATGAGGGATATATAGTATGTGACCCCTGGAGCATTCACGTGTAGGCACATGTGTGGGTTTTGTGGTTCTTGGGATGAATGTGCTGTGATCGATTTTATGGCTGCACTCACAAAAACAACCTCTTTGTACTCATTGGTGGCAACTGTTGATTACATGTTTCACTTTAAAAATATCTGCAGTCTTTTCACTACAGACTAAGACATAGAGGGGGATGGGATGGGCTAGGAACGTGCAGCGAATATACTATGTTACAGGGTAAAGGTATATATTACCATCTGTAGCCTAACCGGATCTGCTGTTGGAGGAGACTATGTGTCCTGGGATCCCGTGGGGCTCAGGAGGTGGCCCGCATCATCCCACAAACCTGCTGCTACTGCCAGCAATATACAGCGCTCAGAGGACCGGCTTCGCAAACGAGCTGTTGGAGGGGACTAAGTGTCCCAGGATCCTGTGGGGCTTAGGAGGCAGTCCACATCATCCCACACTCCAGCTGCCACCGCCAGTACAAAGCCGTACACTTCACAAATTCAGGAAGGACCTCAAGACCTGGCTCTTTGAATGACCCCAACGGAGCTCCTCACACCCACCACTCAGCACCTTGAGACCCTAACGGGTGAGTAGTGCGCTCTACAAAACCCTGATTGATTGAGTACTATATTGCACACTCAGAGGACCCGCTGTGCGGGATGCACACGGGCTGTGCTCGGGTGAAGCCAAGGCCATGGGCGGGTCCGTCTTGCACCTGTTATCACCCTGCAGAGGCTGGGCCACCCTCTTTAGTTTTTGATTTTTCTGATTGTGGGAACAGTGTCTTGGCCTGGCTTAAAGTTTTTGGGCAGTGCCCTGATTTGTTTTTGTTTTTGTCGCGAGTGGCTACTGAAGCTAGCTGGCCTCACTTTTTGCTCTGTTTGCCACCTACTCTTGCCTCAACGGCATGGGAAAGAAGAAAGTGGAATCCTCAAACGCGGTGGACAATGGCCCAAACCCAGTAAGACCATCATATAATATTTGAATAACATGGTGGGTGTGCTTACAGAGGAGATTTCCAATGTAGAGGAACAATTATCACAAACCCGCCATGATTCAGACTTGTCCAAGGGGTCCTTGTTTAGTGCCTGAAGAGATACTTTGGCCACAAACACTTTGGGTGCAGGCAGTGTCAATCCTAGCACGGACAGTCTGGGCTTGTAGGACAAAGACACTTTGCTACAGTCCAAATGCAAAAAAGAGGTGTCGCCTCATAAAATTTGTCCTGGTAACAAATTAGCAAGGATAAAAAAGGAGGGGCCCCTGTGGTGCCCATGGTGGATGATTCACAGCAGGGCTTTCTTTCTAATCTGGATTCTAAAATTTCAAATGTGTTTGAAGCTCTTAATGTGAGAATTGTAAAAAAAAAAAAAGAGCGAAACAGTAGGGTCAATTTGGGATTGCATGCTTAACATTCTCAGTAAAATGCCCCAGTTGACTCCACTTCCCCCTGTTATCTCAAATAATCCATCTCAGGGGGTGTGTCACCATAGGCCTTCTCCACTACCCACAGCAGTGCGTGACAGGGGAGAGAGGATCCCTGGGAATGTATTTACAAATTCCATTAGTGCCCCCCATTAACACATTAGCCCCAATTGCCTGCTGAGGGAGCCCATGATGTGAAGGGAGAGATGGGTGTCCTCACTACCCATGTGAGTGTGCACCTAGCAAAGATTAATACCGGGCAGATCTCTGCACTGCAGGTAAGCCCACTTTGGGTCTGTGTCCTTGCCAAGTGACCATTCAACTCCCTCCTACATCCACCCTATATGTTGTGGTTTTGGCTAAAGTCCCCCACCAAAAAAAATCAGCATGAAGGGGAAAGTCATCAGGAACCAAAAACAAGGTTGCACCCTGGTTGTCATGGAGGGTGAATAAAAACATTTAAAAAGTCCCTCTTTGAAGAAATCATTTTGACACGGAGAGTCGGGTGGATCGTGAATTTCCCAAAACGTGTGAAGGTGATTGTATTGTGGTGAATTTTGGCAATCTCAGGAGGTTGGGCTCTTTCTGGAATGATCTTATGGCCAACTCTAACATTCTAAGTAGAATCATTGCATACCCCCTAGGTTTTTTCCATAAAACTTTCAACCTGGAGGAGAAGGGGATGAATTCAGGTCGGATGTCGGGACCTGGGGAGGCGACCTCTGGCAGACAGTCACCTATTCTTGCTGTGAGCAATGTTTTTAATACCTTGAGTGGGCTAAATGATCTGAATTTGACTGGGAAATGATACTTGTACCTCAGATCACAAGGGAGCTATCTGCCCTGATAGAAATCTGAAGGTGCTAAGCTGGAACATAGCAGGGTTCTGTGATGACAGTTCGGTTGCCATGCTAAATTGTTTTGATATCATCAGTCTTCAGTAGACGTGGGATACTGAGGCTTTGTTTCTTTTAGTTCTAAATCTATAGCATGTTCCAGAGGAAGAGCCAGAGGGAGGTCTTGTAACTCTGGTGAAACCGGACTTGAAATGTAATATGGAGATGATTGTATACAGCTCACCTTTCTTGCTTGGCTTTCTTTTGGCCTTTGAAAATAAGGTTTGGATCCTGATTATTAACATTTATATTGAGATTTTTGGAAGAGGGCCAGATGAGGTGATCAGGGCACTTAATATGTTCGTACATGATTATTCCTTGTCTGGTCCCACTCCGTATACAGCTTTGAATGTGATGGGAGATTTTTATTTGCACCTCTGCCTGGATTGCTGTTTGTATGACTCGTCAGATAATAATTTTGCTTTTACCAACCAGGTGCATTTTAAGCATACTGTGCAAGGGGACTTGCTGAATAACTTAGGGGGAGATTTACTAAGATTTTGCGCTGGAAATGACGTAGAAAAAATACGAAGCAGTGCATTGCCCTGCTTCACATTACTTTGCGCCATGGGGGCGTACCAAGGGTGGTGCATGGGCGTTCCCATGCAACCACTCAAGGTTTCTCACGCTAAACCCAATTTCCTAAAAACAGCAGATTGGGTTTAGCGTTAAAAACTGTGCTCTTGTAAACTAGATGCAAGGAAAGAGACATGCTTTCATTTCTCCTTCCTTTTCCGACTTTGCATGTGTGCTGCACTGTGCAGCACATATGCAAAGTGGGAAAAGATTTGCATCGTACCTAGCATAGTATTTTGTACAGGAAGATATCCTTCCTGTACAAAACCTATGCTACACTCATGCACACACCCTAGCGCTACGGTGCTAAGGTGTGTGCATGGCGCACGGCAGCTGAAATCAGCGCCTGCGCAAGGGAAAGGGGAGGAGAGAGCTACATCTTTGAAAAAATGGCGCTCTCCTGCTCCCTCCCTCTCACGCAATGCAGCGCAGCCTCGCGTTGGGCTGCACTGCATTGAGTGGAGATTTGTAAATCTCCCCCTTAGTTTTGGATTTTCATTTTGTTAATCTAATGAATAGAAATGAGGCCAATGGCAATAAGGCTCTGCCCACATTTGAAGGCGTATGGGTCAGGTCCAGTATCCATTATATCCTTGTAGCAGCAGGTTTATTTCCCTCTTTGCTCAACTTTAGCGTGGACCGAAACATATTAAGTGACCATATTCCAATTGTGGCCAATTTCTGATAGGACGTGAAGTCTGTGAATCATGTGCCCTACTACAGGGAGTCTGTCTCCCTTAAAGATCAAGGGCACAGAATATAGTGAGCCAAGATTATCCCAGGACCCTTTAACTCAGATTTGTTGTCCACTTGTCCAAGGGATGTTCAGATCTGCCTAGATGGGGTTGCCTCGGATGACTGTATTATGACAGCCTGTGCTCGCTTGTCCGGATAAAATAAATCCTCTCTTACCAAGTTGGGTGCAACCCCCTTCTTTATGTAGATGGTTTGCAGGAACTTCTCAAGGGAATACAAAGAGCTAATAGTAGCTGTTAGACCTGGCATCTCATGCGTGTTTTTCTCTTGTCTTGTTTGGTTCTGACCTCCTGTTTTTGACTGTGTGCTAAATTTAGTTTTTGCTGGTTTTAGAACTCTGGGCACTTTACCTCAGCTGATCAGTGCTAAAGGGCAAGTGCTCCCTGTGTAAATGGTGATTGTGATTGGCTATTCATGATTGGCATTTTTGATTTACTGGTAAAACCATAGTGAAGTGCACTGTGTGTGCCCAGTGCCTGTTAATCAAACGCTACTAGTGGGCCTGCAGCACTGTTTATGCCTCCCACTTGAGTAGCCCTGCAAATTTGTCCTAGGTCACCACTGCAGTGTCTGTGTGGGCAGTGTTAAATTGCCATGTCGACCTGGCAAGTGCACCCACTTGCCAGGCCCAAACCTTCTCTTTTACTACAGGTAGCCCCATGGGCAGAGTGCAGTGTATTTGAAAGGTAGGACATGTACTGGTGTGTTTTACATGTCCTGATAGTGAATACTGCTAATTTCTTTTTTCACTATTACAAGGGATATCTCTCCCATAGGATATCATTGGAGCTGCGCTGTAACCTCTTACAAGTGTAACTTTCAATTGGGAATAGATGGAAATTTGTAGTTTGGGATCCAGTATCGCACAGTTTAAAAATAAATACATCTTTTAGTACAATTGGTTTTTAAATTGTGTGTTTGAAAATGGCACTTTTAGAAAGTGGGCATGTGTTTGCTTTACCATTCTGTGCCTCTGTCTGTCTGTGGAATCCATATCTGAGGGAGAGTGATAGTTGGACTGATTGTGATATTGCATTTGTGCAATTAGATGAAATTTCAGAAAATTACACGAAGAGCAAAACTGGCATTTGGCACTGTATTTTAGCACAAACTGTGCCCTCTCATCTACCGTGGACAAAATGAGCGCAAAAAACACAAGCACTGCAAAAAGCAGACATTGCCGTTTGGTCATTTGTGTTGTGCTAAACTTGTGCCTTGTACGGCACACAATTATATATCGCTGTGTAATAGTGTCATTTCAGTAATTTTCTGAATGTGGTAACAAGCGTAACATGAAATTACCATAAATACATTTTATTATGCTAGTGTAATGGAAATTTTGCCCAGAACTATACAAAAAAGTGATCATCAATGTTTACAAATCACATACTGAAATCAATAAAACTCCCTGCAAGATAAGCATAGTCTGTTAAAAAGTAATTTAATGTACAAAATATCTGACATTGCTGTTTACATTTATAATTCAACAAACCAAACAAAGGAAATATTTAGGATCTATAATGAGATGAACAAACCCAAACCTCTAAAAACTACCATACATGTCTGCTGGAAAGGACTGGCTTTTGCATAGTGTGCCCCCAGATTATTCCCTTGAATATTTTTGCTGGCTATAGAGCTTTGTGCACTTTGCTAGTGGTCCTCTTTCAATAAGATGAAATTGGCATTCCCACTGATAGGCATATTTAACTTACCCACAAGTCCTTGGTATATGGTGTCACAGTGTACCCAGGGCCTGTAAGTTAAATATCACCATTGGACTGCAACACTAATTTTTCCATCCACTATAGTGGCAATGTAAACATAACTGCAGGGCTGCCCCCTGTAGTCTAGTTGTGCAGGTTTGAATTGCAAATTCGACTTCTCAAAATAAGCCATTTTGACAGGTCAAACCCCTCTTTTTATATATTAATAAGTTATCCCTCAGAAAGGGACTGCCCAGAAAATTAAAATACCCACCACTTTGAACCAAAGCTCTTCTGGCATAAAGCAAGTGAAGCAAGTCATCGCAACCTCCCCAGAAGAGCTCTCATATCTCTTCTATCCAAACATCTATACAGTCATCCTTTCATCCTTCCATCCAAACACTGATATCCACCATTT
Organism: Triturus cristatus; assembly: GCF_964204655.1. Lineage (NCBI taxonomy): Eukaryota > Metazoa > Chordata > Amphibia > Caudata > Salamandridae > Triturus > Triturus cristatus. The sequence goes on from NC_140583.1 coordinate 975,347,617, forward strand.
CACCTTTACATTCTCACGTCCATTCCTTCTTTCATCCATCACTTATTCTTTCACCATTCCATCCCATCTGTTTCCAAATGTATCCATCAGTCTCCAAACCTATCCATCAAACTTTTCAATCCAGCCACCCACCCTTTCCTCATCCATCCACTCATCCGTCCATCCATTTATTCTGTCACTCAACCATCCATCCATCCTTTCACTCATTCATCTAGCCATCCTTTTGTTTTGTTGAATCCATCACCCTTCACTCTATCCATCTACCCATCCTCCCTTTCACTCCATCCATCCATCCATACATCCATCCATCCATCCATCAATCCATCTATCCATCCATCCATTCATCCATCCATCCTTGCACTCAGACATCCATCTTTTCACTCATCCATCCAACATTCTGACCATCCACTCATCGTTCCATTCAGTTATTCTTTCACTCAACCATCCCTCCATCCTTTCACTCACTCATCTAACCATCCTTTCATTTTGTTTATCCATCAACCCTTTCACTCTATCCATCCATCCACCCATACATCCATTTATTCTCCTGTTCACTCATCTATCCATCCACCCACCCTTTAATTCGGCAACCATCCATTCACTCATCCATCCATCCATTTACTCTTTCACTCACCCATTCATCCATCCCTCCTTTTACTCACTCACTCATCCATCCTTTCTTTCTTCATGCATCAATCCACCTTTTCACTGATACATCCACCCATCCAAAAATACTCAGAGCTATTTTCACTGCAGCTGGGGTAGTGTTAGAATTGGGGGTCTCTAGTTGGAAGAGGTAGGTACCTTTGACCAAATAGGGACCCTTGCTTCTAGTCAGGGTGAGGGGGATACACACTTTGATAACCCATGCTCACCCCCTTGGTAGCTTGGCACGAGCAGACAGGCTTTTCCCAAAGACAATGTGTAAAGTATTTGTACCAATGTACCAACATTCACAGTAACACAGTGAAAACACCACAAATGGACACCACACCAGTTTAGATAAGAAAATATCTTTATCTCAACTAAACAAGACCAACACGACAAAAATCCAACATACAGTTACTTAGTAGAATGTCTTTAAAAAGATTGTTGCAAAAATAAACTTGTAGATGGTAAATTCGACACCTTACTCTCAAAGTACCTTGGATGCATAACGCAAAACAAACAAAAGGGTCACAGAGAAGGCGATGCGTCAATTCTTCCTGCGCTCCGGTTACGATGCGACAATATGGCGCTTCAATGCATTGCGGGGATCTGGTGTGATGTGATAAAATGGCGTCTTTGATGCGATGTGACAACTTGGAGGCGATGCGTGCACGCCCGACGGCCGTACGGTGAAATCAGCGGTTTCCTGAGCCGCGACAGGCCCGGTGACACGCTTCTCTGGTGATGTGGCAGCAGCGGCACGCTTCTTCAGCACTGCGACACGCTTCTCCGGTGATACGGCGGTGAACAGCGGCAACACGCTTCCTCAGCGAAGCGATGGCCCTGTGACACGCTTCTCCGGTGACGGGACGGCACCCTCTGTGGCAGCGGCACGCTTCTCCAGTAATGATATGGCAAAAAGCGGCAGCAGCGGCACACTTTCTTGGGGATACGACAGCGGCTGCAGTGGCGGCGACACGCTTTTCCCTTGTTGCGTCGCGCTTCCAGCTCCCAACAGCCAAAAGGCCTCACACACAAACAGGAGGTCAGCCCTTCTCTGGCCCTTGGAGACCTTTCTTCAGATGGACACAGCACACAGCAAACTCCTTCTTCAAGCAGGGGGACACAGCACACAGCAAAGTCCCTTTGTCCTCTCCTCAGTAGAAACAGCAAACTGCAGGCCAACTCCAGATACACAGCAAGGGCAGTACTTCTCCTCAGTCCCTTCAGCTGACCTCTTTGGCAGCAGGTTCCTCTTGATCACAAAGTGGTCTAACTTTCAGTGGTTTTAGCTCTAGTATTTATACACCAAATGTCTTTGTTCTCTATGTGTGAGGGGTCTTGGACCCAGTCCAAACCAGTTCTGCGTGCACTCTGCCAGTACACAACTCACTCCTTTGTCAGTGTGGGCCAGGGTAATCAGACACAACACAGGAGGTGGAGCCAGCATTGTGGAAGGCAGGCACAGCCCTATTGAGGCCCAGGTGCTACTCCTCCCACCACTCCAAATGCACATCGGCCTATTCAACCTAGTGCTGACTCACCCAGACTCCTGGAGCCACCCCAGCCCCTGTCACTCTCAAACCAGACAGTCAATCCAGAAACAGGCAGAGGCACACAGAAAGGTTGAACAAGAAAATAGCCACTTTCTAAAAGTGCTATTTTCAAATACAGAATTTAAAAACCATCCTTACTAAAAGATGTGTTATTAAATTCTGAGTTCAAGGATACCAGACTTCAATTTTCTACCTCACTCCTATGGGAAGATATGCATGTACTATGTTACACAGCATTCCCCATTCTGTCCTATGAGTAAGCTAGCCTTTCAATAGTGCAAAACTAAATTGGCAGTATTTCACTATCAGGACATGTTACACACACTAGTACATGTCCTACCTTTCACATACACTGCACTCTGCCCAGGGGGGTACCTTGGGCCTACCATAGGCGTGTCCTAAGTGTACGAAAAGGGAAGGGTAAGGCCTGGCAAGTGGGTACACTGACCAGGTCAACATGGCAGTTAACAAACTGTGCGCAGGCACTGCAGTGGCAGGCCTGAGACATCTTTTTTGGGCTACTCATGTGGGTGGCACAATCAGTGCTGCAAGCCCAATAGTAGCATTTGAATTACCACCCCTGGCACACTCAGTGCACTTTACTAGGGACCTACTTGGTAATACAAATATGCCAATCATGGATAAACAACCACAATAACAATTTCACAGGGAGCATATGCACTTTATCACTGATCAGCAGTGGTAAAGTGCCAAGAGTCCTATAGCCAACAGGTCAGGAAAAACAAAGGAGGAAGAAGGAAAACATTTGGCGATAACCCTGCAAAAAGGGCCATTTCCAACACAACCCCATTCCAGCCTAAAGCCAGGGTAGGCCAATAGATACCTCGATGGGATTCCCTGCTTAGAGTGATAGAACATGGAACCTGGCCCAAACAGCAGGGGTCCATTCCAGGTCCTTCCTCAACCCAGTTGGGTCCCTCTATCTATACTCTCAGAGCCCACTAGGCTAACCAATTGGGGACCCTTCTCCTCACCTGAGGACCACATCTGTGCAGCGCCTAAACTTACTTTGCTCACAGATGTGTCCGCACTGGTAGACAGTACCCACCTGGCCAACACAGTGGTGTGGCCCAGACCACCCCCAGGGTGTGACTCCAGCTCCCCTCCCAGGGCCAACTCTGTCCACAAGGACAAACAGTCACAGTGGCCACTGACAGCTGTCAGTGATGAGAGCCTGGCCTCGTGCCTGTTATGCCTCTCTAACCTCTGTGGCATCAGAAAGTGGGGGGCGGTAGCCCAAGGTGCCTGGCTCCTTTTCTCCACTTTCCCTCCATCTGAGTCAGGTATGGAATCCTGACACTGGCCCACTAGCCCAGGGTCCGTACCCTCAGGCTGACCAGAGGTCACGAGCGAGGCTCTCCTCTCCTTCCCTGACCTCCTGGGGTCCCACACTCTCCTCCCAGGAGAGGCACCCTCAAACCACAACTCTCCCAGCAGTTCTGGACCTCTCCGGCAAATGGTCTCCCAACCTAAGGCCTAAACCCTCAGGTTGCACCGGGGTCAGAGGCGAGGAATCCCTCCCTCTGCACCCCTTTCCAGAGTGCTGCACCCACCCACCTGGAGTGGAACACCTGGAAGACAAACCAGTCAGGACACTGCTTACAGTCATCCTTCCCTCCAGGTCAGGCAGGACCTGAACCTGGCCTCCCAACCTTGGGGCTGAACCCTGGGGCTGAGCACTTTCATGGCACGCCATGAGTTCTGGGGATGCACACAGTATCCCCCCGAAGGTAACACATGACTCACGTTTTGTGTGACAGTCTGCCTGGTGCAGATCTGCCGACCCCTGTCCATCTGACAGTGCGCGAAGATCCCCCAGGACAGAAGTGGTGTCACCACGGTCACTCCTAGGAGGCTCAGCCCTTCTGGCTGGCCCTGACCCACTGGTTCTCCCACTGGGAAACACATCCCCTTTTCTCCCCTCAATCTGGACTTCTGCACCCTCCACTTAGGAGTGGCACCGCCAGACACCGATCCACTGGAGCTCCTTTTGCAGACACTCCAGGTTCTCCTGAAACTAGCAGATCCCCCTCAAATGGCCTACTAGTACAGTCTAGGCCCCCAACCTGGCGTTCCCTTAGGGAACCCTACTGGCCCTGAGAGTGGGTTTCGGGCACCTTGGGACACAGCCCACACTCACTCCTTCTCCACTGAGAGAGGACGTGAGCACCTACACCCCTTCCACTACACCGGGTCCTATCTGGGCTACTCTGAACCTCTCCCACCACACAGGTCTGGAAGATGCTTGAGCCCCTTCTTTTAGGATCACTCCTGAATGCCTCTTCAGACCCTCTGGAATCCACCAAGAGGTATGCCTCCAACGCAAGCTCCCTGGAATCACAGAACTCACACTCCACCAGGTGTTGTCATAGCTCTGGAAAACAGCGACTTAAAATATGCTCTCCAACAAATGAATCACAAAGCCCCCCACAGTTGTTAACCAAGCTACCGTTTGCCTCACCATCCAGTGCCTTACACAAGTACCCCACACCACTCTCCTGAGATTGGCAAGACAGTGTTTCTGTCACTCAACCCACACTCTTCTGGGCAGTCTCCCCACTCACACACCAGGACTTCTACCATGGGGGAACCCCTCTTCCTGCAACTCTCATCTAGAGTCAGTCAAGTGTCCCTCCCACCACTAGGATCGCCTGTGTCAGTTCCCCAATCTACTTCAGGGACACTGCACAGCCCTGGAGCTACCTCATAAACCTGAAACCCCTGGTGTATGTTAACCCCCTCCCTCAAGTCAGGCGCCACATCTATGGGCGTGTGTACTTCTCCCTCAGCACTAGATAAGACAATCTTGCTGCCACCGTCTAAGCTGGACTCCACCTCCAACTCAGCAAAGCTCACTTCCTGAGCTACACTCTTTTCTTCTTTCTTGGCTAAGAGACTCAAGGCCTCAAGCCTCTCGAGCTCCAAATCAAGCTCCCTCATTCTTAACTCATGTGCCAAGGTAAATTTCAATTCTTCCAAAGCATAAATCTTCTTGCTCTCCTCAAGCAATCTCTTTTCTTCTATTGCAGCCTTTTGGTTCTCCAGTTCCAATATTTTCATCTCAAGCCTCATGACTTCTAACTCATGATCTCTAACCCTTTGCTTTTCCTCCAGCTCCACTGGGGAAGAAATTCGAGCGGAATGGCTGTTGCCAGCACTAAGGGCGAGAAAGCAAAATACACAAAATTGATGGACAGAATGCAGAACAAACCAAAACATTCACTGTTCATCAATTGTTCTTTTTGCACCCAAGTGGGACGGGTATGCCCAGACATGGCCCCCGTGCTCTTCATGCCACTGGAGTCAAGCTATCCTGGCCGATGAGGGCTGGATGCTTGTTTCCAGTCCAGGGAGGACCTGGCCTGGCAGTTCAGGCTACACTGTTCCCATTGGGCGCAGGGTCAAGACTGATTTGCATATGACTGGGTCCAAAACTAAAAAGGCTTGGTGAGCAAAAAAACAGTGGCTTTCAGCCCATGTCTCTGTACTGGGGTGAATGTATGGCATTGTTCTGCATTCTGTCCATCAATTCTTCTTTTTGCATTTGTCACCCCGAGTGGGACGGGTATGCCCAGACATGGCTCCCGTGCTCTTCATGCCACTGGAGTCAAGCTATCCTGGCTGATGAGGGCTGAAAGCCTGAAACCAGTCCTAGGATGCTTGTCTCCAGTCCAGGGAGGACCTGGCCTGGCAGTTCAGGCTACCCTGTTCCCATTGGGTGCAGGGTCAAGACTGATTTGCATATGACTGGGTCCAAACTAAAAAGGAATGGTGAACAAAAAAACAATGGCTTTCAGCACATATCTCTGTACTGGGGTGAATGTATGACATTGTTCTGCATTCTGCCCATCAATTTCTTTTTGCATTTGTCACCCCGAGTGGGATGGGTATGCCCAGACATTGGTCCCGTGCTCTCCATGCCACTGGAGTCAAGCTATCCTGGCTGATGAGGGCTGAAAGCTCAAAACCGTTCGTAGGATGCTTGTTTCCAGTCCAGGGAGGATCCTGCTTGGCAGTTCGGGCTGGACCTTTCCCATTAGGTGCAGGATCAAGACAGATTTGCATATGGCTGGGTCCAAACTGGAAAGGCATGGTGAGCAAAAACAATGGATTTCGGCCCCGATCCTTGTACTGGGGTGAATGTATGACGTTGTTCTGCATTCTGTCCATCAATTGTTCTTTTTGCATTTCTACGAATGGGGCGGGTATGCCCAGATGTGGGTCCCATGCTCTCCATGCCACTGGAGTCAAGCTATCCTGGCTGATGAGGGCTAAAAGCCCGAAACCGATTCTAGGATGCTTGTTTCCAGTCCAGGGAGGACCTGGCCTGGCAGTTCGGGCTGGACTGTTCCCATTGGGTGCAGGGTCAAGACTGATTTGCATATGGCTGGGTCCAAACTGGAAGGGCATGTAGGGCAAACAAACGATGGATTTCGGCCAAGATCTCTGTACTGGGTTGAATGTATGACATTGTTCTGCATTCTATCCATCAGTTGTTCTCTTTGCATGCATAATTGTGTAGCCATGCATGCATGCATAATAGAGCCTACAAAATGATATGGCTGCATCATTGCGCTTGTCTCTATGCTGCACTGCATCTCACCAATGCTGCACAGCATGGCTAAAAGGCATCGGCAAAATCAAAAGGTCCCAAAGGCAATACCAATTGGCTTTGCTATTGCTTGTTTTTGTTTTGAGATCACAATAGTCTACACAAAAGTGAAGGTCTCTGGGCATCACCATTCTTACGCTGGTGAATGGGCTGAAAGAGGGCCCAATCCTTCCTCGGTTCAGCACTGGTGTCACTTCAGTCGGACTGACATTCTGGTAATTTTTATTTTCATTGGCACACTTTTTCCTATGCCAATGTCATTGACGCAGCCTGAAGCACGGGGGATGTAGGTGCCTTGGCAAAAATATGTGTTGTTAGTCTTTTTGCAGCGTATTTCTACCATTTGAATTGTCTATAAGAGTTAATACTTTTAAAGTGTATCGTTTGCAAGCTATCATCCTAAATGTTGGAATTGGCCCTTCTGGCCAGTTCACTCCTAGAACTTTTTGTATTATCTTAGCCTTTTTCCTATGTTGTACTAGTGGTTTTAGGCCTCTAGGTGCTTACACTCTGTGTCCCAGTGGAAAGTGCGTGCGCTCTGTGACCCCATGAAAATGTTCTCGTTCTAGACTTGAATCTATCAGGGGCGTGCTGCTGCTGGGGCTCAGGGGAAGGCTTGCCTCCCTGGGCCCTGCCCAGCCCCTGGATGCCTGATGGACTTCCTGGACCTGTTGCTTTCTCCCTCTGGTTTTGCCAAGGCTTGATACAGCCTTCTAGAGCCCTGGGAGCGCTTTATCTTTATTTTGCCAAGAAGAGGAGCGTGGATGCTCTGCAGTGCTCAGCTGCCGTCTTCGTCCCCAGAGGGAATCCCCAGCGTAGGGATTCCCCCTTAATGGCTGCCGAGCGGGAGCCCACCCTGCTGATTGATCGTGGTTGCGGGAGCCCACCCCGCTTGTGGGTTTTAATTAGGAGGGAGCCCACCCTCATTTCCGCTTGTTTGTGTCGTAATTGCGGCGGGTGCCCACCCCGCCTTATGGGAGTAATGTCAGCTCAGCGGGAGCCTACCCCGCTTTATACTTCTGCCGAAGCGGGTGCCCACCCCGCTGTACGTTGTTATGGCGGAGGGAGCCTACCCCTCCTTTTTCCCCGAGTCAGAATTGCTGCCGCTGCCCAGCCTCGACCGCCCGGAAGTCAGGCAAGTCTGCCTGTGACGTGGGCGGGGCCAGCGGCTGGGGCGGAAGCGGCGCGAGAGTTGCGGGCCCCAGAAGAGGAGTCGCCCGCCACCAAAGTGAAGCCGTATGGAGCCTCGCTGCTCCAGAGCGAAGTCCCGGGTACCAGGAGGGGGCCTGGGTGAAGTACGGACAGGTTTTGTCCCCCGCCAGCGAGGTTCAAACGTCGGAAGAGAGCCCTGCATCCCACAGAGCAAGTCCCGGTGAGTGGGCTGCAGTTCTAGTTCCTGAGCGGCCCCCGCCTGATAGGGGGCCGCCCCTATGTTGTCGACCTTTGCCACGATGGGGGCAATTTGTTCCTTGTAGCCCCAGAGCCGTAAGGTGTTGGCCAAATAGCGCTGAGTGGCCCCGCCAGGGAGTGGGCCACTCTAACGGAGGGGGCATAGTTGTTTTCAGAGCCCAGGTGTCTCCAGCGTTTTGGCATGGTTAGTTCGGGAGCCCGTGCGCTCCATGGGGGCATAATGGTTCTAAGAGCCTACGTGGCTCCAACGTTTTGGGGCATATTTCATTCTAAAAGCGCCAGTGCGCTCCACAGTGCTTGGGGGGCCAGCGCTTTCTCTAGTTGGCGCATATTCATTTCAGGAGCCCTGTGTGGCTCCACAGTACTGGGGGACATGTTGTTTTTAGAGCCTAGGTGGCTCCAACGTTTTGGACATTATTTCAAGGGCCATTGAGAGCCCATGCCTCATTTTACTTCCCCAGCTGCGCAGCACTTGGTGCCAGCTGCAGCGTTTAAGGCCCTGTGATTGTCCCCAGCTGCCCAGCAAGTAGTGGGTAGCTGCTACGTTTAGGTTCTGGCGCAACCTGGACCCTAATGTGATTTAGGTGTTATTGTGATTTATATACTAATGCGTTGGGTGTTAGGAAATGTACTGTGGGTAGTATGTTTTGCGCACCCTGTGTTTTATGCCTCTAGCTATGATTTCTGCATAGGAGGTTGTTTTACCTGTTTAAGTTTATGAGTGAGAGATTATACTTCCCTGTGTGATATACGCCCCTAGTATAATTCTACTTAGGAAGTAAGGTCTAATGCGTTAGACATGAGAAATTGCATAATGTGTTTATGCCCCTGTGATGTATACAGGATAGGTTTTATACCTGATTCTATTATGATAATGCTGAGGTCATTATTGCGCCAGTAGTTACTGGTTGTGCTCTACAGTTATAATTTGTGTTACAGTTGGTATATGTTCTACATTTACAATTGGTGATTTGTGCTAATTCTGACAGTGGTCCATGTGGCCCTGTCTTGTGTAAATAGCCCCCTGTAAAATTCTGCCCAGTGCCTGTTGGCACAGTGTAAATTATGTGATTATCATCTAATGTGTTTATTATAATACAAAGGCTATTTTTTATATATAACCTTGTGTAGAGTTTCTTTTGTGGTGGGCCTAGGGTGTTGTTGCTGTGTGCGCGCGCAAACGCTTTACACATTGCCTCCGGGATAAGCCTGACTGCTCGTGCCAAGCTACCAAGGGGGTGAGCAGGGGTTATCTTTGGCGTGTAACTCCCCAGCCCTGACTTAGAGTGGTGGTTTCTACCTGGCTTTGGCGCAAGCCCTAGCCAACGAGAAATCCCATTTCTAACACTAAAGAATTGCATTGTTTGTGAATATGAGTGGGATCGGTCATCGCTTGCATCTATAGATGTCTCTGGGGTTGTTTGTCTGTGAATATGATGTACCATTCAGGAGCAACTTTTCTCATTATATTGTTGTGGCGCCAATGTTATTTATATGAGGCTGTGCCGGTGTCTGACATATACTGTTGCTTCTGTGAGTAAAGGCTGAGGAAGTATGAGGAGTACTTTATCACACAGCTACACTTTCCTAACTTAATGGTGGAGGATATGTCAGTGTCATGTAGTTCCTACAAATCTATATAGGATCTGCATGTTTAGGCAACATAAACCAAGGGCTTGGTGTCCAGGCTGATTCCAGAAACCCCCAAAGGATATGTTAGTCTGTAGACCAGCTAGCTCACAGTGCCAAGGAGCGAATCGTTTCTGGCAACTTTTGAACTTGAAAATCCTGACCCCTCAGGGATCATGGAAACAGTACAGTACTTTTTGCTCAGTCACTCGTGCTCACTTTCTCTCAGATCGGTAAGCAGAATAAACAGTGGGGGACATTTACAAAAAGCATTTATGGAACCAGCATCCTTCTAGTGTAAAATACGTGTGCTGCAACAACCATGAGACAGAAACAAATATATAGGGTTATTAGCACCAACAGAGTAAAGAAAAGGTCGTATTCTACCATAGTGATAAAACAATAAATATATATGCAGGCATACGGATACATGACAGTAATAATGTGTACTCCTATGATGCTAACCCTAACTAGATGTACCAAGTGTACCTAGCATGTATGTAGGTGTATAACCAAGAAGCCCCATAGGATAGAGCCAACCCATTACCTGATGTGAGAGAACGAAGGACCCCATCTTGGTCTACAGATGGATACCCTGCAAGGAATGTCAGACCACTGCGTGCTGGAGTGTCTGCATGCAGGGACCTCAGTGTCTTGGGTCAGCTTGTCAGCATGGAAGTCTTTCTCCTCTAGTTTGCCCAGAGAATATGTAATGCCTATATAACCGAAAGGTACCCTAAGGGGTTCCACCTAAAAGTGTACCATAAGCATGTAGGGCAAGAATGACGATAGCGGTGACCCTTCTACAGAGTTAATTTGCAGTAGATGGTAATCCTGCTGTGATACTGAGAATCCTCATGCATAATACATGAGGCTAGTTTCTGCAGAAAACCACACAACAGTCATGTATCACCTAACTAGGTAAAAGGTCAGTGTCAGACCTGTTATGTAGAACAATGGTAGGACAAATGTAGGTAAAAGGTCATGTAACTACCTAGGCCTACATTGGGTAACATTGGGGTTCATAACATCAGTTGGGTTTCAGAGTTGGATTAAAAAGAGTAGCTAATGCCTGTTCTCTAAATCAAAGTGGGCAATCTGCAGTTTGTATTCAATTGGGAGAGATGTGTCAGCATCTGTACGGTTTTTATTAGTGCTTTGGTTTGAGTGAAAGAGTGATGTAAGCGCATCTAAGATATAGAGCCATATGTATCAAACAAGCATTTTGCAATTAGCAAATAGTGATTTTTACTGAATCGCTATTTGGTAATTACAAAATTCTATGTATGTAAGGAATCGACAAAGATTTGGCGATTCCTTAATTTTACCTAATAGCGATTCGATAAATAGCGAATCACTATTAGGTAATATTAATCCATGGGCCGAAAGGCACATAGGTGTGAATGGCTTTGCATTAGCTAATTTGCCATAACCTAATTGGTAATTGGCAATTGGTAAACAGCCCCTTGCGGCACTTTTGCATTGACGTTGCGTCACTTTGCGGCGGCATAATAAAATCGGCCACTTTACAACGTGACGCATCTAGGGAGATGCATTATGTTGTAAAGCCCTGCGTCACATTATACCTGCGTCAGGTATAATGTATGCAGGGTGGGCTTTCCACGCAAAAAGCCATGTAGAACTGACGCAGTGAAATCTACAAGATTTCACTGTGTCACTCTACGCCTTTACTGTGTTAAAATCCCTACGCCTGTTCAGACCAGGCGTAAGGAATGACGCAGGGCTTTTTGAATGGGACTCACCCATCTGACGTGGCGCATTGCTGGAGTTGCGTCACTTTCATGAGCAACTCCAGCAATGCGTCACTTTTGCGCCAACTGATGCATCAGAATTTCTGAAGCATCGGTTAATCCTTGCGCCATGGAGCACTGTATTGTGAAGACAGCGCATTCAAAGTGGCGCAAGGACATTCGGCGCTGGCGTTAGGAAACTGACGCATCTATGCAGGCGCGTCAGTTCCTTGTAAATCTGTCCCACAATTCACTTCCTCAACCTAGGTTGAAAGGCCAGTTCAGCACACTGGTTTGCGCCAAATCCCCTCGCAATGTCCTCAGGGTTCCCAAGGCTGACGATGTTGGGTGAGTTGGAATTGAGCCATGCTGAAGACCTTAGCCTAAGTGGTACCATGACTGTGCCAATGGTTGTATGGCTACTTACCGGCCAGAACAAAATGGGTCTTTCCTTACAAACAAAAGGGACACTAGTAGCAAATCCAAAATATTCCTTTCTCCTAATATTATTTCCTATCTCTGACGTCTGTGTTGTGTTCAAATGAGTTGATACCCATCCTTTCCTACTTACTTTTCATCTCAAACATTTTCACTTTACTTTTTTGTTGGGAGTGACATTTATTTCCGAGTAGAGAGAACAAAAAACCTTTTGCAAGCAACAACCAATCTTGTGCAGATTGTACCCCCCTCGTTCTATTAGTTTGAACAGAATGGGAAGGGTTTAGTCTGAGGCTCATTTTGTTCATTCTCGTCCGGTTGCTCGAGGACAGATGAAACGTGGGATACGATTTGCTGGGAAGATGGCGGGGATGAAAGTGTGTTGTGGACAAATTCAGACTGAGAATATGCTTCGGAGGGGAGCGGGCTCAGTGAGTGCTGTCGAGACAACATGTACTAAGGATGCTGTTGAGTGAAACAGGTTTTGAAACTAGGGCCAGGCAAAATTTAAATTGTGCTGGCATAGGTCACATCATTTTGGGAATTTGTCATTTGGTTTGTTATGCAAAATTCCCCAAATTACACCATGAATCCATATTTTGAAATTACGCAACAGTTTGTGGCATAATTAAAGTGTGTGAATGCGGGGGAAAAACTGGATATTGTTCCCAGCAATTATTTTTAGCACTAGTTTTTTAGCACAAAAACCATCGTTCTGTTAAAAATTGATGCACGGATACATTTTGTGATAGAATATAGTCTAAATGACAGATTTCCACTACATGTAATCTTACCAAACCTTTGTGTAAATATGCAAAAGCAAATTATGTGCATTTTGCACACCAGTATGACATTTCTAACATTTATTTTATGAAGAGCTAGATGATGCCTTCTATGAGTTTTTTATTCCAAAGGCACCGGAAGGATTCCTTGCTGAGCCACAAACAAAGAGCCGCCACACTTTCCAGAGGAAGAGTGGATAATGCCAACGCTGCTTGCTTCATTAGAATTCTGTTGGCTAAATGAATATTTTCCTTCTACATGTTGTAAAGTCTTTGATAATTTTTTTAAATAGTGAACTTACCTTGACTTGATGGATACCTGACTCTCTTGTAAAACTATATGAGTGACTAAATGAGTGATTCAAAAAGAGCGAGATGGAAAATGAGAAGAAGCAAGCGAGGCTGAGGGAGAGAAATGCAGTGGAAGAGACCAGGAGAGATAGGGAGAGTGAACATCCATGGATAAAAGGAGAAGAAAAAAACATGATCATACCAAATGCAGCTCTGCATCAGGTTTTATAATATCATCTTAGCTAATGAGGAAATGTACCCCCATGAGGGCACACTGGTGCAGGGTCATCCTCTCGTCCGTGGGTCCGAAGGACAACAAAGAGAGATGGGCACTGGAGTTGAAGTAAAACAAACCAAGTTTATTAAACAGTCATGAGTGGGACTGCGTCCGAACAACACGTGGTGATTGAACAATTGCAAACCTTGGTGGTATGTTGGGGGAGCTCGAAACACAGGTGGTAAAAGGAAAGCTATGTAACAGGTACCGGACCAACCAGAAGGTAGGAAGTAGTATGCCTTAGCTCCACAAACAAAATAAGTATGACGTGATGCGAGGAAGTGGCTTTGGTTCCTCATGGACATTTGCGAAACTGTTGTACAGTTACAATGACCCACTAGCACATTGCCTGTACTCCGTACACAAAGGAGGCCAGTAGTCAGAACAACAGAGATAACAGGTGGGCCATTTCCTTTAGCCGATCCAGAGTTCGGATACACATATCTTGTTGCTGCATTTCCTCTACTATATTCCTCCATCTCCAAGACGGTCCCCTTTGCTTGTGGGTCCCCATCTTCGTTGGGATAGCATACTTTATACAGTTAGGCATTGAGGTCGCCCACATCCCATGTTTCTGAGAGGTTACATTTGTAGGAAGCATATAGAAGCTCAAACCAAGCTCGGCATGAGCCATTGTGAGAAAATGGCAGTGGTGGTAACGGGATTCCTTTTATAATATCAAAACCTGAGCACAACTAACAAATTCCACACTACTGTGTTATCAGAAAATACACAACAGTTTCATGATTAATTCTTTTCATTATGTCTTCTCTTTATTTTCTCTTTCGTTGGTCCAGCCAACACGTGTTTCGTTGCCCGGGAGTGCCCGCGACTTCCTTAGGGCTGGAAAAATAAATGAATACAAGATATCCTTGTAATGTATATAGACTCTACGTAATATATGAAAATGTGAGATACTGGTGGAGCCCATGGAAAACCAATAAATTGGTGCATAACGTTCAAAACAGTGGGTAACAGATTGAAATACAATATAACGACAAAAACCCACGTTGCTGAAAAAGAGTGATGTAAACAAATAATTATGAATTAGCAACCATGGGCTCCACCAGTATCTCACATTTTCATATATTACGTAGATATTACATTGTGTGTGATCTCTAGGGATTACAAATTGGGAAGGGTGGATGACCCTTCTTCCTTTGAGCACCTACAATAATTTGGACCTAATATATACTTGAAAAGGGTAAGCGCCATCACCAACCAGGGACCTGTCATCCATTTATTGGGATTCCTTTTATGTTCTGATTAGGAGGAATCTTGCCACAAACCCAAAAGTTAGTAGCATTGCTTAGCTGGTGTGTCTGATGCAACTTTTGAAGAAATGAATTGTTTCTCATATTTTTCCGATACCCCTGTTCATGTTGCGGCAAATTGAAATAATGGTGTTCCTTTGTAGTAGCCAATGTATCAGTTATATTGAGCAAGGAAGCCCCAGGCATTACTTCCTCCACTACCCACATTACAGTAGTGATAAGGGCAGCAGTCAAAGTCAAACCAAGGATACAAAGTGTACAGCCATAACACATGGTCGTAGCAATCCCCTTCTTCTCCTTAGGGGGAATCATCTTTCGGCAAATGACAAGAAAGGTAGTGCCCTAAGAGTCCTGAGTGGACGTTGGTTTCCTCACTGAGGTTGAGACGAGTAGCCACTAATAGGCTGAACCTCCTTTGAAATCAGGCTTAACCACTAAGGACAATGACTTCACCTGTCTTGTTTTGCCCCGGAGTGCTTTTCTTCCTGAATCGAAGTAGGTACCTGGCTGTACCGGGGATAGTGTGATCCAGAAAAACTTCCTCAGTTCTTTCAGGTGATGCAGCTCGTCCCGTTTCTGTGAACAGGATGTTGCGGTGATCTTTCAATGCAGTAGGATCCACCAAGGCGAGCAGAACTTTCTTGCAGTGACTGGCGTGGGTCCAATTCTTCCTGTTGGTCACTCGGACCGCAGTTCGGGTGGCAAGGAGGACTTTCTCGGGGCCTCTCCAACGGGGTTCCAGGCAATTCATCCTATGGAAGGCCTTCACCATGACGAAGTCCCCTGGACGCAGGCCATGTCCGTCACCTTGCGTCTGTCTGTGAGAGCTTCTCGAACCTGCTGCTGAATAGAAAGTAAACTGTCAGTCTGTGGTAAATATTCTTTTTTACCTAAACTGAATTTCATACGGAATCTTTAAAATAAAGTAAAATAGCTCAGAATAACAAGAGGCAGAATCCGTGGTATAAGAGGTTTTCTAAATGGGCTTTATTCCATCAAAAATGGCCGACTCGAGTCGCGGCCTTCAGGTTCCGTCACCACGAGGGTTCAGGAAGTGAAGTACAATACTTTATTGACAAGAAGTAACTTTTATAGGTCATACACTTACAATGAAACAAATGCAAAAAAGGCGTAACAATTGATAAGATAAATTAACATAGTGATACGTAATTGAAACTAGGCGTAATAAGGAGCAAAAAGAAACATGATTGGCTCTGATTATCTTACATAGGTGGATCTATACGATAATACTTAACATAGATGCGTGCGCAGCAGTATGACGTGTGATTGACGTGCAACTAGGGGGTGAAGGGGACTTGACATTTAGCTCTACATGTGGAGACGAGAAGTCTGGGGGGTCAAGTCAACCTAATCCCAAATCATATCTACCATCCTATGTTTAGAGAACTATGTTATCCACAAGGAAGGACTCTCGGACAGAATCTATTCTATACTAACTGTGTGTGCGTGTACAAGCGTCTAAGTGTCTATATGAGATGCGAGGGGCAGAAAACTTTCCATGGCAACAGGGCTATGAATCACTTGCAGGAGGACGGAAAGGCTGAGTCCTTTGCTTGTGAGCTAAAGGAAATGTTTACCTAAATCACTAGACAGGAATGCATCGGCTGGAGAGCAAAATAGATAATTCGAAGGTGAAATACAGCTTCTTGGCAGGCAGGCGAAAACTGGCCGAGGCAGGCACCGTTAGCTGCACAGGGAGTAGGACAAAGTTCATGGATACAGATGCGAGCTCAAGCTGAAGCTGTCAGAGACAGAGAGCAGGGAAAGGCTTTGAGGACAGAATCGGGCCTACTTGCCTGAACTGTAAAAATGTAGTAACTTAGCCATATAAAGTCGGTGGCCTTTCATACCTAGGAATCGAATATCCAGCCCATCGATGGCGGATCTGACAGAGAACATGTCGACGGTAGACACACATATGTTTGCGTCTTAGAAACTGGAACTGGAGGGAACATACATGTACTTGTAACATGCATATAGATCCGTTGGGGTCCAAGATAGGGGACATAACTGATCAGGAAAATCCACATTTCCACATTCCCTCCTTGTCCCCTACTTGCCCTTCAAGAGATATCAATCTTCATCATTCCATCGATTTGCTCATGGAGCATCATTTCTTCTTCCTTCTTCTTCCGGTATTTTGAACGAGAACTGTGATATGGAATGCATGATGTGGCACACAGACCACAAATCGCTGGTCCACATTGTAGGCATAAACAACAACTGAAGAGCATAAGAAGGCCAATACCTAGGAAGGATAGAACTCTCCATCCCCAGGCTGATATCACACTCCAAAACCACCCGGACCACGTCCAAGTGCCTGGATTTTCGTGTATCTGGCTTACAATCTTATGAAGGCGTGTTATAGCTTTATATACAGATGGCGAATTTTCTGGTATGAATATGCAGCAGCTGGATCCGATGACCCTGCAAGCTCCGCCCCTATCGGCCAGGATGACGTCAAGGACAAGACGATTCTGGAGAACAACAATTCTCATCACTGATTGTTCCTCTGTCAGATTGCCTAGGGCGGCTATAGTCTCGTTTACTACAGCTTCAAGAGTCTTGGTGAGTCTGCGTATCAGCTTACTATTTGATATGGTACCTATATAGGGAAAGATACCTTTATTGAAATCTACATACTTGTCCCATGCCGTCTCAGTATAATCGACAACTGGGAGATCTCTCCGCTCTCTTTTGTGTACTAAATGAACATGTCGATAATAATCAGGAGGAGCTAGGAAAACAGGTGGCAAAAGGAATGCTATGTAACAGGTACCATCCCAATCTAGAGGCAGACGCATATATGCCGTCTGACCACATATAAAGTAAGAATGGCGAGAAGCTCTAAATGAAGATTTACCTTGATCACTATATTCTACTATAGTAACGCATTGGCTATGGCCCATATGTATGGAACCAACTTTTCTCACACATAATTCACCCTTAACTGGAAATACAGACATAGTGGGCAGAATTAGTTCAACTTCGGATTTGACATTCAAAATCATAAGATTAGGCGTAAAATTACCTAATTTATACACTTCATTTTCTAAATCAGTTCCTGTTCTACTGGGGTGACCCTCCTTATTAGGGTGACAGACTTTAAATAAAACTAGATTCAGATTTCCCCATATCCAATGTTGTTGATAAACGGCTGTGTCTGGGTCTATGGAATTTAATAAACTAAACCATGCTCCACAGGAGCCATTGTGTGTGAATGGATGTGGAAAGAAAGGCAGAACTCCTTTGTTATTCTGATAGGGAGGGAGTCGGCCACACACCCAACAATTGGTGGCATTACTAGTCTGATGGGAATGATGTAACATACTAATGAAGGTGTTATTGCGCAGCGCAAGTCTATAGGACAACTCATGTGGCGGTAGGTCACTAAAAGAATGTTCACCAGTTATATTGAAAACACGTTTAGAAACAGGATAATACATATGCAACAATATACTTGCAGTAACTATTAAGAAACTCAAGAAAAACAAAATTAATAAAGTCACAATACAGTGGCTACGCAGTAATTTACAATAAGCATGTCGTTTCATTATGATTCTGGACTCTACATGATTCAGACCTAAGGGATACATGTCAGGACAGATTCAACCGCTTCACCTTGGAGAGGACTTAAACAATCAAATCGTCCGACAGTTTAGATCTGGACCTGAGTTTCTGTTTATAGAGTTCGGTGCTACTGGCCTCAGCCAAAGGTAGCTTTGAGTCAATGGGGGAAGACACACGGGGAATACTGTCTGTGTCAGGAGGAAGTCCATGAAATTTTTTTATATGGCTGGAATGCACCCAGCCTTTCCTCCCTTCGATCTTCACAGCTGTTCTGGTCGTCAGCAGGACCAACTTGGGTGCTTTCCACCTGGGCTCCAGTTGATTTTTCCTGTCGAAATTTCTCACAAAGACAAGATTACCCGGAACAACGTCATGGGGTTTCGCCTCAGTGTTGTCGGGAAAGGCTGCAGCTACCTGTGAACGAGAAGATTGTAGTGCAGACATCAAGGAAGCCAGGTAATCTGTCAGCATATTACAGTCAACATCAGTTATTTTACGTGGTATAGGCGTCCCCCACATATTCGGCGGTCTACCGAAGATCACCTCATACGGGGATAGCCCTGTTCTAGAGTGCGCTACCATTCTCATGTAAAAGAGTGCAACTGGTAATGCTACTATCCAGTCGACACCTTTCTCTCTACATATTTTGGACAGTCTGATTTTCAGTGTCTGGTTATGTCTTTCTACGAGACCTGCTGCCTCGGGGTGTCGGACACAGTGGAATTTCCACTGATATCCCAACAAGAGAGAGACATGTTTCATTAATTCGGATGAGAAAGGCTGACCGTTATCTGAATATACAACACGTGGTAAACCGTACCGTGGGAAGAATTCTCGAACTAGCTGCTTGGCAGTAGTCGGGGCAGTGTAATCTGATACGGGATACGCCTCTGTCCAACGGGAGAGAGCGCAGACAACTACGAGAACATATTTGAATCCTCGACAACGTTCCATCTGAATATAATCCATCTGGAGGACTTCAAAAGGATGGTCAGGAGGCTGAAATCCACCCTGCTCTACGGGAACACTCTTTCCTGGATTAAACTGACAACATATCATACAGGTACGAACTTTTTGTTTAGCTGCTGCTCGTAAATGTTTGTTGAACCAAATGTGCTGAATGCTGTCTAGCATAGCCTTCTCTCCTAAATGTGCTGGACTGTGAACTGTAGCTATAATGGCTTGAACCATGGAATCAGGGAGAAACCATACAGATTTCTCCTTCGTCATCCATCCTTGATCTGTCTGGATCCCTCCTAGTTCAGTCCACTTCTTTATTTCTTCTGCTGTGGCATGTGTCTGTATGTCAATTACGTCAAGTGCGGGATCCTTAATTGTCATACACTGTGTTGGTGTCTGAACTATTGGCTTTGTCATGTCTAATGTGCGATTCTGAGCAGTCTGTTTAGCTGTTTTGTCAGCTAAATCATTGCCTTGAGAAATGGTATCAGTAACCTTCGTGTGTGCTTTACATTTCATAATCGATATAGCAGTGGGTAGATGTATTGCGTCTAACAAGGCATGAATGAGGGGTCCGTGCTGAATGTGGGCACCATGGGAGGTTAAATAACCTCTCTCTCGCCACAGCACGCCGAAGTCGTGTACAACTCCGAATGCATAACGTGAGTCAGTGTATACATTAACTTTCTTATTTGTGGCTTGAATACAGGCTTGCGTTAGAGCAATAAGTTCTGCTGCTTGGGCTGACAGAGTATCTATACAATGTGTCTCAATAACTTCAGTGTCTGTTGTGACTGCATACGCGGCCACTAAATCTCCTGTACTTGTTCTCATGCACGATCCGTCTACATACAACGTCAGGTCTGGATCTAACAATGGAACGTCTGTCAAGTCTTGTCTAGGTTTCGTCTTTATTTCAATGATTTCAACACAATCATGAGCTAGTGGGTCTGTTCCAATTACAGGTAATAGTGTAGCAGGATTCAATGTATTACACCGTCGGATCTCTATGTGTGGTTGAAACAATGTCAGTTCATAACCGGTAAGTCTTGCTATGGTCAAGTGTTGTGTTTGTGTTCGGTTCACAAGAACCTCTACTGCATGTGGTACTTGTACTGTCAATGGGTGTCCTAATACTATGGCATCGCTTTGTCTGATTGCTAAAGCTGTCGCTGCCACTGATTTCAGGCATGCAGGCAAAGCCTGAGCTACGGGATCTAATGTACTGGAAAAATAAGCACATGGCTTGCGTGATCCTGCTTGATCCTGAGTGAGTACTGACAAGGCAGTACCTTCGCGTTCTGTAACAAAGAGTGTAAAATGTTTGCTATAACATGGTGTTGCTAAAACAGGTGCTTGACATAAAGCTTCCTTTAGGCTTTCAAAAGCTTGTGTATGTTCCTGAGTCCAAGGGAGAACAGTCGATGTGGCTGCCTCCTGTGTGGTTAACTGAATGAGTGGTTTTGCTAGAAATGCGTACTGAGGGATCCACTGCCTACAATATGAAGTGAGGCCTATGAAAGCCCGCACCTCCTTTTGTGTCTGGGGTATTGACATGTTAGCAATTAACTGGATGCGATCTGGTGTAAGCTGCCTTCCCTCCTTGGACAGCGAGTGACCGAGATAAATAACTCGCTGGACACAGAATTGCAGCTTAGAAGGAGACACCTTGTGCCCCTTGTCGGCTAGAAAATGTAAAACTGTCAGAGAAGCCTTTTCACATTCAGGTCCGCTTCTCGCGGTGATCAGCAGATCGTCGACATATTGAAGCAGTGCAGTATTGACTGGCATGTGGATACTGTCAAGTTCTCGTTTCAGTGCTTGGCTGTAAATGCTGGGGCTTTCTGTGAATCCTTGGGGAGCGCGTGAGAATTTAAAACTGCGCCCATTTAAACTGAATCCGAACAAATATTGGCTTTCCGGATCTATTGGGACGCTGAAAAAGGCATTCTTGAGATCGATTACAGTAAAGAATGTTGCTTCGGAATCAATTGCTGTCAACAATGATGATATATCAGGGACCACAGGGAATTGTGGTACAATACACTTGTTTAGTTCACGCAAATCAATAACCAATCGGTACACTGGTGGGGCAGTAGGATCAGTTCGTTTAAGAATCGGAATTATCGGTGAATTACATACATTGGAGTCTGTTTCTACAACTACTCCCTGGGCAATCAGCTCATCAATGATTTTCAGCAAAGCCACTACAGCATCATGCGGTAACTTGTATTGTCGCATTCGTGGTAGTACCACTCCTGCTTTCAGTGTGACTCGATAGGGTGTAATGTTCATGCAGCCAACATCCGTAGGGCCTTGTGCCCATAGATGTACTGGTAAAGTCTGTAGTCGGGGATCCATGTCTCTAGACACATAGTGACCTTTAAAATCACGCAAAAACAACCTTACTCCTTCCGGAGAACAACATATTATGGCTCCTAGTGCTTTCAGAGTTTTAATTCCTAACAGATTTTCTGGGCATGATTTAGTAAGCAATAAATCTGTAGTTCGTGTCAAAGGTCCTATCGTAAATGGTAGAGGCTGTGATACTTCATTAACAATAGGTTTTCCCGAAAAACCAAGGGAAACATTTTGAGAGCCTGAGAGGGGTGCCCCTGGAACTTCACTTCGTTTTATAGTTGTTCGACTTGCCCCTGTATCGAGTAAGAATTTTCTATCTTGACCTAATAATTCACTATGTACATAAGGTCCTTCTTGATCTACAGGAATCTCGATAAGCGGTAAGTCAACTTCCCTCTCTAGGCTGGTTCATGCGTAGCGCTGATATTCAGGGTATTCATACTGTGCAGTCTGATACATTTGTCGTGTTGTGGTTTGTGTGGCAGTAGCAGGCAACGGTGGTGCAGCTGGCACAAACTGTATGGGTTGCTGTGAGGCTGGCATGGACTGTTGCTGAACTGGCATGGACTGTCCATGCTGCATAGCTCCTTGTTCATTCTGATCTTGTCTAACTAATCGTGGTCTCTCCTTTGCAATACCTGTAGCTATATTACGTTTCAGGACTGGACAATCGTGTACATAATGGCCTAGTTGTTTACAGTAATTGCAGGTTCCTTTTACAGGAACTGCAGAATCACCAGAATGTGTCACACCCTTTTTGTGACCATCTGCTGGTACTGTCTGAGAAACTAGCATTTTCATTTTTGTATCCTTCATGCGTCTATGCTCGTGTTCTTGTTCATCCCTAATTCTATTGTGATGATACTGTAACATTTGTAGCATTTGCGACGGAGTGTTACTTTGCCAGGTACTCTCGAATTTCAATATTCTATTCTTCACTGGGGGCAATGCATTTTCCACTAATTTTGTCACAAATAGATGTGGATATGAGTCACTACTTGCTTTTATACCACTATTTATACCAAAACATTTTTCAAATCGAGCATAATAATCGCTTGTGTCTTCATCTTGCTTTTGTTTGCAGGCTGTGATTGCACCCCAATCTTCCTTTTTTGTAGTTAATAAACGTGGCAGTACCTGTACTAGTAAACCTGGTAACAGTTTAACTTTATCCCCGAGCCCTGAACCTGCAGTTCGGGCCCTTTCTTCCTCTGCTAATGCTGTCCAGTCTATCTTTTGGTCTCCCACTTCCCACTCTTTTTCTTTCAGTTTTTCATAAATGCCAGCAGGCAAAAGCACCTTTAATATCGTCATAATATCAGGAAAGGTGTATTCTCCCATCAGTAACATGTCTTTAATTTCTCGGTGGAAACCCGCTGGGTCCTTGTCATGACTAGGTACCACTTTCTTCATTTCTAATAATTCCATTTTTGATATGGGTGTGTAAACAAATACACGGTGAAACTCATTGTCTTCGCCTTTTATTGGGTGCACTTCTCGTAAAGGATTTTGTCTATCCATATAGTACGGCGCTCTTTCTCTGTGGGGCAGCGAGAGAGAATCCGGACTTACAAAAAGGACATACTGTTTACGTGACACTAATATCTCTTTAATTAGCTTGTTACTAGAACCTCTCCATCTGTTTGTGAGTAGTTCCGTTAATATATCAGGTAAAGGACCAGGGTCAGCATGTTGGCTCTTATATAATATGAGGAGTTGCTGAATCATATAGATTCCAGCTAAACGTTGTTCATCTGTACTGAGATTAAAAAACGTGTGTGCTACGGTCTCATCACCGTATTTTTCAGGACTGCCAATCCAGTGAACAGCTGATCTGGCTAATTCTTGCTCATCCATGGAATCGAGGAGGTGGTAACCCCTTCGTTCTCGTAGTATTTTATCTGCGGCTTGAAACGAATGTTCAGGAGATTTCAGATTTATTACAGGCGTCGGATACGTTCTACTATTATTTGGACACACAGAGTGTATGGGATCAGAAAAACATCTAGTATTTTCACAGGATCTTCCTCTGCCTACATAGGCTACGGTCTCTGACTGTCTTGCGGAATTCCCTGATTCGGACACTTCATCTGGCTCAAACTCGTCTGTTCCCAATCTTTCTTCATGAATACGCTCTATTTCTTTACGTATTTTTCGGCACATGGCTATTATACAATTTTGCTTATCGTGTCTCCCTTCTGATATATTCTGACTCCATCTTGTAAGAGTAAGCATTGCATTCGGGTCTACCCCTGGACGATCTTGATTTCTGATTACACAGTTTATGAGGAAACGTAACAGTTCCCCCTGTATCTCTACTTTCTGGAATTCCATAGCTCTGTTAATACATCCTGGATCTCGTCCTGTTTGAACAAAATGATATATGTTATCTAGATGCGTAATCATCCCTGGTAACCTCGCTAAATACTCTGCGGCTCGCCTGATACGTAATGATGCCAGGACCATTTCATCCTCTTTACCAACCACCGGGTCATATCTACAATTTACAAGGAGTTCTTTAAGCGTACGTTCACTTACGAATTTAGGTGTACGTGAATGCGCTGACTCTTGAAAAACAAGTTTATTTATTCTGGGTGGTGTAAAGGTACTGCTAGCACCTCCCGTGGCCCCATCTGGGGCGTCGGGTGTGAATGGGTTCGTCGAACGTGACACAGCAACTATGGGCGTCGACGCCCCTGTAGAATCGACTGCGGAGACAGATGCGGAAACAGATGTGCTTGCCGAAGCTTGCGTCGGGACTTGCTGTTGCATGGGTACAGATACCTGATCCTGACGTTGAACCCCTCCGCCAGACGGTCTATGTGGTGTGGCGTTAGCATACTCGGGGGCTGCATCGTCTAGATATGAGGAAAGAAAAACATCTTCTGCGGTTCTGGGATGCCCTTTTGGATGTACCTTAATTGGAAATAATGGGGGTGGCAAGTCTTTTGGCATCTCTGGAGCAGCCTTAGGTAGTCCTTCGGCTAGAAGGGGATACATACCATTCATAAGAGCATTTCTTTGTCTATTTACTTGTTCTGATTTCACTCGGATACCTTCCTCAATTTAATAGATTTTCTTGAACTTTATTTGAACTTTCTTTACTCCTATCTTCTTGTCTACGTGCTTTTTCTGTTCGTCTATGAGATTCTTTACGCCATAACTCAACAGCGTCTTTCTGTGATTGTCTGACCTTTCTTTTCCATAACTCTTCCTCCACTTTCATGATGCACTCTGCATCCCAGGTTCCCGCTACGGGCCACCTTTGACTTTCCGGCAATCCCTTGGTATAATCTACCCATAGATCAAGAAACAATATGGCATCTAAGCCATGCTTATGGTACATAAAATGCCCTGGAGTGTCCCTAGGAGGGATAGGAACTGCTTCTTCAAGCACCCCTTTTCTGGTGGTAATCTGTCTTAACTTCGAGAAAAGCGGCATATTGACAACTGATCTGATACTTACTCTTGAATTCACTTAATACGAAAAACACAATAATGAACAGTGAACAATGAACAGTCATTCATACCACAATATGCAAGACATTTAAACACTTTAAATATTGAACATTAAATATTTTAACGATGACCGACAATGATGACAGTCTGCCTAACTAATCACCACGCTGAATTCTTGACAGTAACTGAATACTTCGGAATACTTGATATACTGCTAAACAGTACATATACACTGCTAAACAGTGCAGACCGGATTTGTGTACCCAAATCCGTCTTGACCGGCACAACCTATGTGCGCGTCAACACGCCTCCCCGGCGATGGTACTCACCGAGTAGCTCCTTGAAACGGAAGGCCTCAGAGAATGGACAGGACTCGATGACTGCGGACAGCGGACCCTCTGGACATCGGGATTTCGAGAAACCTGGTGGGCCTCTGTATACCTCGGATCTTGCTCTCTCAGCTAGGCTCTGGTCGGGATACTTCGCACTTCTCACCGCCTCGTCTGGGTTGATCGCAGCCTCAGTCGCCCCCGCTTGACCGGAGGGAGCTTACAGGAAATCCTGCTGGTACGCGTTTATGGTCCGTCCAGTTGTGGCAGGAGACCGGGCCTGCAACGCACCGCCGGCGCGTGAGATGAGAAAGTGTCCCTGTTCGGGCGCCATTATGTGGTAAATATTCTTTTTTACCTAAACTGAATTTCATACGGAATCTTTAAAATAAAGTAAAATAGCTCAGAATAACAAGAGGCAGAATCCGTGGTATAAGAGGTTTTCTAAATGGGCTTTATTCCATCAAAAATGGCCGACTCGAGTCGCGGCCTTCAGGTTCCGTCACCACGAGGGTTCAGGAAGTGAAGTACAATACTTTATTGACAAGAAGTAACTTTTATAGGTCATACACTTACAATGAAACAAATGCAAAAAAGGCGTAACAATTGATAAGATAAATTAACATAGTGATACGTAATTGAAACTAGGCGTAATAAGGAGCAAAAAGAAACATGATTGGCTCTGATTATCTTACATAGGTGGATCTATACGATAATACTTAACATAGATGCGTGCGCAGCAGTATGACGTGTGATTGACGTGCAACTAGGGGGTGAAGGGGACTTGACATTTAGCTCTACATGTGGAGACGAGAAGTCTGGGGGGTCAAGTCAACCTAATCCCAAATCATATCTACCATCCTATGTTTAGAGAACTATGTTATCCACAAGGAAGGACTCTCGGACAGAATCTATTCTATACTAACTGTGTGTGCGTGTACAAGCGTCTAAGTGTCTATATGAGATGCGAGGGGCAGAAAACTTTCCATGGCAACAGGGCTATGAATCACTTGCAGGAGGACGGAAAGGCTGAGTCCTTTGCTTGTGAGCTAAAGGAAATGTTTACCTAAATCACTAGACAGGAATGCATCGGCTGGAGAGCAAAATAGATAATTCGAAGGTGAAATACAGCTTCTTGGCAGGCAGGCGAAAACTGGCCGAGGCAGGCACCGTTAGCTGCACAGGGAGTAGGACAAAGTTCATGGATACAGATGCGAGCTCAAGCTGAAGCTGTCAGAGACAGAGAGCAGGGAAAGGCTTTGAGGACAGAATCGGGCCTACTTGCCTGAACTGTAAAAATGTAGTAACTTAGCCATATAAAGTCGGTGGCCTTTCATACCTAGGAATCGAATATCCAGCCCATCGATGGCGGATCTGACAGAGAACATGTCGACGGTAGACACACATATGTTTGCGTCTTAGAAACTGGAACTGGAGGGAACATACATGTACTTGTAACATGCATATAGATCCGTTGGGGTCCAAGATAGGGGACATAACTGATCAGGAAAATCCACATTTCCACAAGTCAACTGAGACAGATAATCACTCATTAATGTGTAAGGCACATCGTGTATAGGGCGAGGCTCATAAGGGGTAAGCCCAGAGCGTGTAAGAGGTATTGATCTGATGGAAAGCAGTGTTAAGGGCAATGCATCAGGCCATTTCAAAGAAGTGCAAGCCTGTATTTTTGCCAATTTTAGCTTCAATGTAGAGTTGTAACGTTTCACCAAGCCTGCTGACTGTGGGTGAAAAGCAGCATGGAAGTTCTGCTTGACCCCTAGCCCTTTCATAACATTCTATACAACCTGCCCAATTAAATTATCACTCCATAAAACTCGGCAAACACCAAATTGAGGAAAGAATTCCTTCAGGAGTATTTTCACAATCGTGAGGGCTGTATTGTCTTTCGTAGCATATGCCTCCAACCATTTTCTGAAGGTGCAGACAACTACTAATACATATTTAAGGTTATTGCAGCACTCAAACTGGATGTAGTCCATCTGAAGGACCTCAAAGGAGGAGTTGGTGTCGCAAATCTTCCTACTGGAGTTTGTGTTCCCTTCCCAGCATTCTACAAGAGGGAAACTAGGCAATACTGGGCTATCTTTTTAGCAGTACCAGCAATATCCGGATGGTCCCAGACTTGCATAAGCTGCTTTGCTACTGAAGATGTGCCAACATGGGCTGGGCCATGTGCCATATGGATCAGAGGGTATAGGTATGCAGTGGGTAACTTCCATTTAGTCATATCCTCACTCCTCCAACAGCCCTCATCGTCCAATACTCCCTCCTTAGACCATTGGTCTAATTCATTAGAGAAGGCAGATTGTTGCATGTCCAACACTTCCTGTCTAGCATCATGCCACCGTTCAGCTTGTGACTTAACCACATACATAGATGTGGTGTTTCGCTGTGTTGCAGTCTCACAAGCTGTGCAATCCGCAAAGGCATTACCTGCTCCTATTTTATCTGTCACCTTTTTGTGTGCGCTGCACTTGACAATACATTTTTTCTTAGGATGGGTTAAGGCAGTAAGAAGATTGTGCACTAATTCTCCATGCACTATCTGTGTTCCATGTGAAGTAAGAAAACCGCGTTCTTTCCACAGGCGGCCAAAATTGTGCGCTACCTTGAACGCATACTGACTATCGGTGTAGACATTGACAATCAGGTCTGTACTAAGCTTACATGCTCTGGTTAGGGCAATCAGTTTAGCTGCTTGAGCTGATTTCTGTGGGATACAAGCTGTCTGGAGTGTCGTAATAGCATAGGCAGCAGATGTGGTGCCATCGGGTAATTTCATACATGACCCATCCACCCATAACTCCCCATCTGTAATAGAGAAGGGAGTGTCTTGCAGATCAACACAACCTTTTGTTTGTTCTTCAGTGAGAAATATGCAATCATGTGCCTCTTGTGACCGAGGCTGAGTAGATGGAAATGGCAATAATGTAGCCGGATTTAGAGTCAAGCATCTTTTTAGCGTGATATGGGGGGCCAAAAGTGTCAATTCATATCCTGTCAAGCGAGCACTAGTCAAATGCTGCGTTCTTGTTTGGTTTAGCAAGGCATCAACCGAATGGGGTACTAACACAAGCAGTTTGTGTGACAAAACTATTCCTTCACTCTGGTGTATGGATACAGCTGTTGCTGCCACCGCTCAGAAACATCCAGGCAGCGCACGAGCAACTGGGTCAAGGACAGGTGAAAAATATGCACACGGGCGTTGCTTATCACCATGTATCTGTGCTAAGACCGAGAGGGCACAACCTTCCCTCTCGTGTACATAGAGTGTGAAAGTCTTAGTGTAGTCTGGAGTACCTAATACTGGTGCAGAGCAAAGGGCTTGACGTAACTGTTGGAAGGTGCTCTGGCATTCAGTAGTCCATAGGAGGGACATCGGGGTGTCTTTGGTCAAAAGAGCTAACAAAGGTTTAGCAATGTGCGAAAAACAGGGGATCCACTGCCTACAAAAGGAAGTGAGGCCAATCAGTGCACGGACATCTTTTTGAGTACGAGGTACCGGAGTGTCTAAAATGGTCCGAATGTGATCTGGTGTGAGCACACGTCCCTCCTTAGACAGGAGGTGGCCTAAGTAAGTGACCTGCTATCTACAATATTGCAATTTCTTTCTTGAGATTTTGTAATTATGTAATGCAAGAAACGATAACAACAATAATGTACCTTCTTCACATTGTTCAGGAGTATTTGCAGTTAGCAGAATGTCATCGACATACTGAATGAGGGCCACCCCTTTCGGTACAGGGAAAGAATCAAGCTGTCTCTTTAATTCTTTACTGTAAATACTGGTACTTTCTGTATAACCCTGTGGACATCTACAGAACCGGAAGGATCTGTTTTTCAGTGTGAATCCAAATAGATAACGGCTGTCCGGGTGAATGGGTATTGAAAAGAATGCATTTTTCAAATCAATCACTGAAAATGTGGTGGCACTGAGAGGGACCATAGTGAGGAGGGTTTGTTATGTCAGAAACTACCAGATATTGGGGCACCACTATTTTATTAGCCTCCCGTAAATCAATAAAGAACCTGTAAATCTTAGTATCAGTGTCCTTTTTCAAAATAGGAAGGATAGGGCTATTGCAGGTATTATAGGGAACCTCTTCCACTACACCGCTTTAATCAAATCCTGAACGATACCCACTAGTGCTTCGTCGCCCTCTTGAGACATCTTATATTGGGGAAAACGATGCAACGTGGCACCCTCCCTTTCTTGAATTTGTACAGGTGGAATAACCATTTGGCCCACATCAGTATCTGATCTAGCCCACAGGGTACAAGGTAGGGATGCCAGAGCAGCGTCCTCATTGATAAGGCAATATCCTTCAATTTTATTTATTTATTTATTTATTTGGTGATTTATACAGCGCAGACATGACCCTGAGTGGGGTATCAGAGCACTTTACATTAGTATATCTATCAACAATTGATGAGTCTGTTGCGATTATGGTAGGTATTTACTCATGTAAAAAGATTTAGCTTCCTTTTTTAAAGCAGAATTTGACAAAATTCTTCTAATGTTAGGGGGGAGAGTATTCCAAATTCTAGGTGCTGCACCAGAGAAAGCTCGGTCATAAGTTCTTTTCTTACGGAATCGGGCCGGTTTCAGTAGTAGATCTCCCTGACTCCGGGATGCGCGGCATCCTCCTGATAGTGTTATTTTCTAGGCTAGATATGCTGGTGCTTTGCAATGAATCGCTTTATGGGTATTACATGCCATTTTCAGTTGTATTCTCGCTTCATAAGGCAACCAGTTAAGCGCTTTCAGATGAGGGGTGATGTGGTCGAATTTCCTGGAGCCCGAT
Source organism: Triturus cristatus (assembly GCF_964204655.1). Classification (NCBI taxonomy): domain Eukaryota; kingdom Metazoa; phylum Chordata; class Amphibia; order Caudata; family Salamandridae; genus Triturus; species Triturus cristatus. Next base: position 975,377,835 of record NC_140583.1, read on the forward strand.
ATGTCTTGTGGCTGCATTGAGACAGGCTTTCAGTGGGGCTGTTGAAATCTTGGGGAGACCAGCTAGGGTTGTGCAACCATACTCGATGCTTGATATTACTAGTGCTTGGACTGCAGTTTTAAGGTCTGTCTTATTTAGGAAGGGTTTCAGTTTTCTGAGGTAACTTAGGTGGAACTGGGCACTTTTTGCCATTGTGTTGATATGCAATGGCATATTCAGGTTTTTGTCTAGTATAATTTCCAAGCATTTGGTATAATCAACAATCCTTGGCGTACAGTTTACTGCTGTGATCAGGACCACTCTAGGACATTTGTAGCGCTTTTCTGTGGGTGAATCAACAGGAATTCGGATTTATGAGGGTTAAACTTTAAGTGATCATTGGTTAGTCAATGGTTGGTACTTTTTAGAGCTTGGTTCATGTTATCTATCTCTTCTGTTGATGTAATCTTAATGTGCAGCTGTGTGTCATCTGCGTACATGTGGAAAGAGATGTTAGCTCTATGAAAGGTTTCTGTGAGTGTCTCTACGTACAAATTGAATAGTGCCGGTGATAGTGTTGAGCCCCGAGGCACTCCGATCCCATTTCTGGATGAATCCGATAGTGTTTGGTTGACTGTAAATGTTTGCGTTCTATTCTCTAAGAAAGATCTAAACCATTTTAGGACTGTACCCTCTAATCCCATCCTATTTTTCATGCGATCAAGTATTTTGGCATGATTCACCATGTCGAATGCCGAAAAGAGGTCGAGCAGGATTAGGAGACAGGTTTTGTTGTGGTCAAGGGCAAGTAGAGCATCATCCACGATGTGCAGAATCGCTGTTTCAGTACTATGGTTTAGTCTAAATCCTGATTGGCAGTCATTCAGCAGATTGAATTCAGAGATATGATGGCTCAATTGTTGTTGTACGCATTTTTCCAGGACTTTGACTAGCGTGGGGATGTTTGCTACTGGACTGTGAAGAAGGAGGAGAAATCGTTACTGCTTAAAATTGACTTTGTGGTAGTTGGTGCCGATTTGACCATTTTATTGGATTGATCTTTTAGCAGGTTGAATAGTTTCCTTGGTCTATTTTTTGCATTGTCCAGTTCTTTCCTGAAGAATTAATTTTTTTGAGCTTATAATGCTTTATTGTATGCTTTCCTGGCCATTCTTAGTTGCAATAGATGTGGAGAGGAAGGGTGTTGTCGCCATTTCCGTTCTGTGAATCTAAGATCAATGATTGGATAGTTGTAATTAAGGATAACACGTACACCTTCTGGGGAACAGCGTATTGTAGCACGAACATATTTTAGCATATGGATACCTACAATATTATCTGGAGTGTTAGGGGAGAGCAAGAATGGACAGGTTGCAGTGAATTTATCTAGTCCGAATTCAAGTGGCTATGATAATGGGCTGGGTGTAGGTGTTCCATTGAACCCTATCAATTTTATCAATGTGCCAGACAGAGGAGCCCTAGGAATCAGTCTATTAGACAGGGCACTACGGGTAGCCCCTGTATCAACCAGAAATTGATCTGTATATCCCAAGACATTTGCACCAATATAGGGACCCATTTGATCTACTGGCACCTCAACCGGTCCCACACCCTGTCCTAGGCATCCCTATGCATAATCGGAATCTGTGGGCGTATCAGCAGAGTAATCAGTCATTTGGTACTGGTTTGTCAAAGGTATTAGGGTAACTCGCTCCCTGTTTGACTGCCTCAAACCGGGGGCGAGCTCCTGCACCTCCCCTGCTTCCTGCATTCCCTGGACGCCCTCTCATACTTCCCCTTCCCCGCTGGTATTGCTGGTCATGCAAACGGGGGCACTCAGAATGCCAGTGCCCAGTCTCTTTACAATAGGCGCACTGACCAGGAGACAAATTTGCCCGAAGAGGAGGGAGTGCTCCGGGTGTATGCATTGCATGTCCGCCTCTTCCACCTCCCCTAAATGGTGGACCATACACTTGAGCCATCATAACCTTTGTTTTCAAATCTTTAACCTTTTTATCCTCCCTTCCTTCTGCTTCTTGTTCCTGTCGTTCATAATATTGGGCCATCCTCAGAAGAGAAACTGGGGAAGACGTGGTCCACAAACTTTCACTGGCCTTAAGATATATTTATATAGATATTTCAGGTAACATATTAGCAACAAATTTGTCAACGAACAGGTGTTTACCCATTTTGTTGGCCTAGGGACTGGCCCCTAAAATATTGAAATGCCTCATCAAATCTTGAAAAGAAATCAGAAACTGACTCATCCTTTTTCTGTTTACAGGACGCTAGCTTAGTCCAATCTTTTCTTCGGGGGTATGAGAGTTTTCAATGTAGTCACAATAGCTTTAGGAAGATCTAATATCTCCTGTTAGGGTTTCTGAGAAGGTTCCCTGTCCGCATCTATTTCTTCGAGTTTTACACAGGTGACACCGAATACCGTAGCGCCACATATCAGGGGGCAAGATAAGCCCAAAGAACATATCTATATCCGCTAAGGTCATAGTGCAAGAGCTAATGGCTCCTTCCACCTCCTCATAGAAGGCGGCGGGATTTTTCCGGGGGTTGGGCAAGGCAGTCTTAAGGGCCATAACATCTGCTCTACTCCAAGCGGTGCAGACCCAATTATATATAAAATATCCCTTTGCATCATCAGAATTCTTATCATCATTTGTTCCCGTACCCTTCGGGGGAACATACAGGGGTGCGGCTTCACGCATTGGTCTCATAGCAGGTTTACTACTACTAAGATTGTTCGCATCCACCTAGACATCTATTTTCTCTGCCTGAGACCTTTTGTTTCTACGCCTTTGCGCTGCTTTGTAGCTAATTCTTTTTCCTTTTGCAGTTTTAATGTGTCATCCCTTAGTTTAACCGCTCGTCTAATTGTATCAGATATGTTTTTGAAAGGGTAAATCCCATCTCCTAACTTCTTATAATCTGCATTCAAGTCTTTTTCTAAAAAATATAACTGTTTTGCGCCTTCCCAAGCCTGGACCATATTTGTGAGGATTGTCGCTGTAGTAGCCCGACGAGATTCCTCTCTAGCACTGCTCTTTATTTTATCTTTATCTGCGCTAGACAGAGTAGAGCGAGTCTGTCGTATGGATCGCTGATATTTGTCTGTATCTTCAGAGGGAGAGATCTCCTCATCAGAAGCACCACCCTTAGGGGCACTCGGAACGTGGTATTTATACGGGGACTGGTGTCGCTCTAGTATGATACAATCATCAGGAAACGTATCAAGTATTGGATAGACAGGAGGTCTAATAGAGTACTGGCCATTTACCTGCAATTGGTGTTCTCTATCTTTGTTTTCTATTCCTTCCTGCATTTCCTTATCTCTTAATTCAATACATTGCTGATATATCGTCTTCCGCTGTTCTTTCTTTGCTATAGCTTCCGCTTTCTTCGCTCTCTTATGCACTTCCATATCCCACATACGCAAACAATCAAACATATCCTGCCTACGCTTCCTTTTGAACAAACACTGTTCCACGTACTGAACCTTTTTAGAATCAAATGACCCATTTACGGGCCACTGTAGATCGGGCTCTTTTTTTGTGTATTTGTTCCACAATGATCATATTTTATGTACATATCTCTATTCGGGGTCCCCTCTGGGGAAGCCGGCTGACTTTGTTCCAGGACAGTCCTAGTACTACGACCGCAGCACCACTTATGAAGAGTGATCAAAGCCGGCATGCTTTTACAAATGTATGTAAAATATTATTTATCCAAACAAGTTTCAGAAGGAGAAAAATCCCCACAATACCTGCCTTCAGTCTTTGCAAAGAATGAATACCAAAACCAAACCAAACAATCAAGAGTGCCGCATCAGCGACCTTACCAAATAGATGTCTTCATCTCCCACCTGCCGATCTCTGGTCGACCCAATGGTCACTGCAAATTCGCCAAAGAAGCCCCAGTCAAGACCGGCCACCAACCGGAGGGTCAAGTCAGGAAAACCGGAAAGTTCACGTCAGCTGCAAAGACAAGGGTCTTCTCATGCAGTGCGCTTCCTCAGTGATAATTTCGATCGTCCGTGGAGACCACTCCTTCGGACGGCCGCATCTCCAATGGGGCCCGACGTGCTGGGCGCCAATGGTGGAAATGTACCCCCGTGGGGGCACACTGGTGCAGGGTCACCCTCTCGTCCAAGGGGCCGAAGACTAACAAAGAGAGATCAGCACTGGAGTTGAAGTAAAAGAAACCAAGGGCCTCATTTATGAGAAGTGACGCATCACTGCGTGAAAGCAGCCATGCGTCACTTCTCAGTGCGCCCTCCTTGCGACATAATGGATGCGTCATATTTACAGTATGACGCATCATGTCGCAAGGAGCTACAGATACGTCAGGATTTCTGACGTTTCTGTAGGCGCAAAAGTGACGCATTGCTGGAGTGTGTCACACAAGTGACGCAACTCCAGCAATGTGTCCTTTCACATGGGGCAAGCCCCATGTGAAAGGGCCTGCGCCAGTCTTACGCCTGCTGTGAGGCAGGCGTAAGATATTGACGCATTTGCACCCAAGAAGAGGCGCAGTGAAATCTTGTAGATTTCACTGCATCACTTCTACGATGCTTACTTACGTGGGAACGCCGCCCCTGCATACATTATACCTGACGCAGGTATATTGTAGCGCAGGGGTTTACAAAGTGACGCATCTACCTAGATGCGTCACTTTGTAAATATGGTGCAACAAGGTCCAATTTTTACGTCGCTGATGCGTCACAAAAAGTGACGCACCGGCGGCGCAAAAGTGACAGTAGGGCTCATAAATGAGCCCCCAAGTTTATTAAACATTCATGAGTGGGACTTCGTCCGAACAACACCCTAAAGTGTTGTGGGAGGAAGTACATTGAACACAGAAGCGATCACCCTTATATACAGTCTGTTGCAGTGTAATCGCATGGGAAGGAAAACTGGAGGAAACAGGTTTAAGCATGGAAATAGCTACAGGCAAATAAGAGCAGATGGGTGACCAGGTGGACAGGAGATGAGGAGGGGGAGTAAGGAATGTTTAGGGCGGCAATAAGCAATCAATTGATAACATCTGAGACCAGGTGCACCGGCAACTGCAGTCTCCCCAGCACGTACATCAGATTGACCATGTCAGAGAGGTCAGCTAAAGTTGAGGACACAGGCTGGGTGAAAAGGCAAACAGCAGAGAGTAAAATGAGCACGACAGAAATGAAATTGGACGCGACGGTCAAAATGACTGCGCTTATCCTAACATAGAATTTACACTTTTCCACATTAATAGTAAATACATTGATACCCCTCATGGTAGAATGCAAATCCATAGCACATGGCAGAGGAGGTATTACCTTAAAAAATGAAACATGCTTATGCAACAAAGACAATGAGGAATATTGGCAAGACAGTGGTACACTGCTAATTAAGATGCCACACCTCTCTCACTGCTTGGATATAACTTGTATTCAGATACTATTTTACCTGATTTTGTGAAAACAAGTATTTGCACAAACGTATTTTATAGAATACTTCCTCATCCTTGGACAGTCCCCAGGAACAGAAGGAAGAAGACCAGGGCAAGAAATTGATCAAGAGACAATGAGCTCAAATTGACAAACTGGAAATTAATCTGATGTTTTGTCATTTTGGCAAGGTTGTAAACTGATCCATTAAAAAAATTAGTGACGGGAAATCATACATTGCTGGCCCTATACAGAGGTGATCCATATAAATGTTTGATAAGAAAATCATTATGATTATGAGAGGTTTGGCATTGAGATAATGCAAAAGAGGCCTGGTCTGTGCACATTCAAACAACAGTTTTTATGAACTTTGCAAAACATCTTTATGAAATTTGAAGAAAAAACAAACAAATGTAATCTACCAAATGAGGCACAGATGTTATTTAGCTAGTTGTATATGTTGTGTATATGATATCTTCTGAAAGATGTGTGAATGGAGGCGTGGTTACAATGTTGTTGAGCATGGATGCCTAGTGTAGGACCTCCAATCTGGAAAAAAACTGCTGTTCTGAACTATTTAGCAGATGTAGACACTTTTATTTGCAGAAGATTTGCTGCACTTGATAGCTGTAGCTGGGAAGAGAGTGGAGCATGTCTATCTTATAATTTCCTTTCCCTTCGGTGCTCCACTCTAAATTTCTTCCTCAGCCACGCGGCCATTTTGTATTACATTTTACCAGCGCAACAACGCTGTTTACATCAGAAGATGTCATGCAATACATTGGATCGTAAATCTTACATCCAAACTTTTATTTACATCTCTACTATCTACTTTCTGTGACGTTGCTAATCTGATCTCAATCTATAATCTACCTTTTGGGCAATATGATAACATTCATATGAAAGACTTGGATGTGTTTCTGGCTTCTTACTTTATGTGCTGGAAAACAGTCTCCAAGCACCTTCACTGTGCTATTGAACCTCTGATCAGGAATTGTGATACATCTAAATCTCTTACATAGGTAATATTTATTAATATCACATGGAGAACAGTTTCCAAGCAGCTTCATTGTGCTACTGATCTTTTGTCCAGTTTTTCATCAGCAAAAATGTGTCTGAGACCTCTAAATCTCTTGGGAAATGAATACTTATCAAATTCAAATTCAAATTTCAAAGCTTTATTTGATATTCTGTATTGAATTCATAAAAGCATACAAATTAAAAAACAGACACACACCAAAAAATCACCAAGATAAAAAACAGGATTAAAAAACAGTGTTGATACAGATCGAGCATATCGTATTTGATAAAAACAGATATAATAAAAACCATATAAAAACTGATGTGTACATGAGTAAAGTGCATTACATAGACTTTCTGAATTTTATCAGGAGTTTTAAAAAGCTGGATATAGCGTGAGCCACTGAGTGGTTCTCTAGCTGTTGCAATCTCACATAAGCAGCTCTACAAGAGCAGAGGCCCCACTGTTTAAGGATTGGTCTCAAAATAATCCTTCGTGGAACAGAATAAAATTTACAAAATAAGAGACAGTGCAAATTAGATTGGGGCGATGAATCATCACAGGGACAGGTGGGCAAGTCCCTCGACCAATTATTGCAAGATGGAAAAGTAACAATACGGAAGAAAGTACCAAATCTAAAGCGTGTTAGCAACATTCTTGAGAAACAGGTTAGGTCACCAACGAGGTACATTTGCGGCCCAGGTTTGATGGTAATTTCCTGATATGTCAACACAGTGTTTTTTAGTTTTTCTATAGGCCATCTTTTGTTAGCTAGATGTTTCATGGCCAGTTGTTTCAATGATTTTCTATAAATTAATTCCATAGTAGATGGGGTAGAGAAAAACTCGGGATGGCCACACTCAGTCAACAGGTCTTGCACGTGGGACAACCATTTAATATGTCTAACTCCATCCAAGGTGAGACAGTCAATAATTAAGGTGCGGTTAAAAGCTGTCTCCGGGGTGACCCACACCTTGTGCCATAAAAGAATAGGTGCAATTTTAATGGTGTCAGAAATAAAAGGGATACCTAGTTCAATGTGGGTACGATAAGTGGCTGAGGATTTTGGGGCTCCCGGCAGATATCTGAGGTATTGATTTTCAATTAATTGAATAGGTGTTATATTTTCAATACCCCAGACACCCGATCTATAGATGGCCGTGGATGTACCTTTTGCCTGATATAGTGTAATTAGTTCTTTGACTGGTCTGCCACCAAGTTTAGCCGCGAAATTGTGCAGTGCGCCAACCGCTCTCGAGAAGGCTCATTTTCTCGCTTTTACGCTGTGTGCCAGGTGCATTTCCTGTCAAAGGTTATTCCAAGGTAGGGAAATTTATCGGTGGTCTCCAACCTCTTACCCTCAAGGTATATAGAACAGGGTACTTTCTTGGAACTGTGCCCACAGGCCATGATATACGTCTTAAAAGTGTTGACTTTTAGCCCCTTATCATTCATGTAGGAATTAAATTTTTTGACAGCTCGCTGAAGCCCCAGCCTGGTTTGCGACATGATAGCCGCGTCGTCGGCATATAGTAGTATGGGGACAGGGTGGCCCTGGGAGAAAGGGAAATCGAAAGGAAATCCCTTGAGGTGCTCGCCAATAGAGTTTATGTATAGAGTGAATAACAGGGGTGCAAGAATGCACCCCTGTCTTACTCCCCTCTTGATGGAAAATTTGGACGAGCACTCACCTTGTTTGCCAAAGCGCACCCTGGACCCAGCGCCCCTGTATAATTCCTTGATGAAATTTAAAATTGATTGGTCGATGCCCAGGTTCGACAGCGTGGACCAAAGTTGGTTATGATCCACGCAATCGAACGCAGAGCTCAAATCAATAAAAGTAATAAAAAGGTTCCCCTTCCTGGCCTGGGTGTACTTAGAAATTAAAAAATACTAATTTAAGCTCTGCTCTACTGTTCCCATGCCGGTGCGGAAACCATACTGGAGGCTGGATATGATGTTAGCTTCCTCAGGCCACAGTTGGATTCTCTTTAAGACAATGCGACCGGCCTTCTTCATTAGTGCGTCAAGAAGGGAAATAGGCTGATAACAGGTTGCATCTTGTCTATTTCCCTTCTTGAATATCGGAACCACTATGGCCTCAGTCCATGTTGGTAATATCCCTACTTGGCATGCGCTATTCATGACATTGGTTAAAAGTGGTGCCCAGATGTCAATTTCGTGTTTAAAAGCATCGGATGGTATACCGTCTGGGCCGGGCGCCTTTCCTGAGGGACACTCGCTGATTGCCATTTTAACCTTGGCGTAGGTAAACGAAATTCCCAAAGGATAAGCACCCATACAAGGACTTTCCACATTTCCGGGAGTAATGGTAGAAACGGGAGGTACTAATAGGGAAGGGGTTTCGTTATCGTATAGCTGTTCAAAGTGAATGACCCAGGCTTCACCATTTATGGCGATATCTATCGCGACGGTATTGTTTTTATCACGAAAAACAGGAGCGTTAACCACTTTCCAGAATGCACTAGAGTTCCTATTTTTGGAGGCTGAAATTAAGGCCTGCCATGCTTCTTTTTTCAGTGATTTCTCCCTGTTTTTTATTGCCATACGATAAAGTTGTCTGGCTTCTCGAATCTCAGGAGGGGATCTAGGAGTAGCGTGGAGGACCGACTTCAAATTTTTTAGTGCAGTGGTACACTTATGATCGAACCAGCCAGAGTGGCAGCTCGATTCCGGGCGATGATATCGAGTCAATAAGTGTTTTAAGGCTAACTGGATTTTGAAAAAGAATCCAAAATTATTAATGGGTCAACACTGGGGGAGAGGACATATCACATTTTTCCTTCTGAAACTTTACTCATATGCAAACAATTTACGCTAACATTTATCTGTATAGGAAAAACAAGGAAACTAAAGCTCCCTAATAAATCCTTTTAGTTGTCTCTCAATATTCCTGAACCGGTAACTGTTCAGGGAAATTGGATCATGATGAAAGACAACATTGCCTGCAAATGTGATATCTTGCTTTCTGCAGTTCACCAACCTATATCATCAGTGAAAACATCAAACTCTTCTACTGCCAACAATAGACTTAAACAGGATCCTATTTCTTCTTATAAGTATACTTCTTAGAAATTGCTAGAGACTCTCTTGGAGAAAAGTAGGGCTCTTCGTCCACATGTTAAAAAAACTAATGAAAGGCTTCAAGCACTGGATGTAAAATATTTTTTCGAGGGTGGAAGAGCCTCATAAGTAGATCAAATGATCAGTAATTTGCAAGATACACCTAAAAAGTGAACTTATTTCAGAAATAAGTGAATTCTTTGAAAAGGCACTCAGAAGATTTGGACAAAAGGAACATATAATAATTTAAGAATTTATGGCCTTCCTGAAGAGACTAAATGAAAGGATTACATTTAATTCTTTGCAACTTTGTTTTCCCAAACTAATGGATTTACTTTCATGGTCAGGAAATATATTGTTCGTCAAGCAAGAATTTGCAAAAGCCACGGCAGACTGAAGAAAATAATGTTTGGATCTTCAATCAGCACTCAGAGCCATGAAAGCTTGCTTTGGATGTATTCATCTGTGTTACTTCAGAGTCACATTTATGGGACAAAACATCAAATATGATGATTCTACAGTTCTTAAAAAATATACCGCTGATCGTAGAGGAGAATGTATAGATTTTTCTAGATCTGCAAAACTCCAGAAAAACTGTGTTGATGGTTATGATTTTTGACTCTGGTCACTTGCTTATGGTTTACTTATTTCCTCATTTCAGATGTTGCAATTTGTTCACAGATGTATTATTTTTCTCCTCATTCTAACTAATATTTTGTCTTGGACATCTCATCTTCGTCATGTGCTGTCTCCGCTCCCGATGTTTTGTTCCCATGAAAGTGTTTACTTCAGTCACCATATAGCTGGCTTGAACTGTCTACTTTATTTCAACCTTTTCTCTTTTTCTACTCTCCCTTCCCAGCCACCTTTTCCCCTTTTATCGTATCACATTTCCATTCTATGCTCTTGTTCTTTGCTTTGATTTTTGATCATAATCATTTATCAGTAGTTATTATTATTTAAAGTTAAAACCTATTTCACATTGATATCTTACAGACTTTATAATTAAGGGTTTTTTGGGGGGAATAGTAAAGATTTACTTTATACCTTTAAAAGACAGATAATTGTATTCCACCTAGTAAAACTGAAACCTGATTTGGTTTTATTACATGAAACGTATCTAACAATGGGAGAAGCAAATACATTATAGTGATATTGAGTGGGTAATTGTATTGTTGCTACAGCTTTATATTTGAAAAACGGAACCGTTGTCTTACGTCAAAAGATACTGTTAAATCTAAGGGTTCTGAAGCTGATGGTAGATTGATTATCATTGAATTGCTAGTTAATAAAATCTAAATGACAGTTTTTTCTGATTATGGGTCCACACAAATAGATTATAAGTTTTAGACCAATGTGACTAAAACTCATTAGAATATGTTGTTCAGTATTTCATTTTGGGGGTGACTGTAATCAAATTATGGATCCCTTTTGAGACAGGCACTCTTTCGTTAAATGTATACTTAATAAAATGCAGAAACAATTTCATTCTACCATTACTAAAATCAAATTAGGGGAATTGTGGAGATTATGCAATCCTGATGTACAAGAATATTCCTTCTATTCTCCTGCTCATCATTTTCCTTAGTGAGCATTTGACTTGAAATGTAATATGAGCTGAATTTAATCAATTTTGATTTCAGATTACACCTCAGTGCTTATGGATTTGGATTTGGTTCCTGCCCATAATAAACCACCAGATGGAGGATTAATAATTCTTTGTTCAATGACAACATCTTTTTCTCTGAATTTCAAACCTTTTCAAACAATTATTTTGATATTTATAAGGATACTGATTTATCAATTCAACCTCTTTGGAATAAATCAGCTTCCAATGGCTTTATAATTTATTTTGTTTAAAAAAAAAAAGAGAGAGTCTGACATAGAATATAATACATTGTGAGAGCATATTACGATATTGGAACACCAATTTAATACGTATTACTCAAAAGAGATTCTAGATCATTTGATTAAAGCAAAACTTCAAATCAATAAGGTTTCTACTAATAATGTTTTTTCCTTTTTGTTAAAGAGTAGTGCCAGATTTTATAAAGGTAATAAAAGTAGTAAACTGGTTGAAAACTATTTAGAGGCTAAGATGAAACAAACCAAAGTGGAATCCTTGTTGAATAACCAAAGAACACATCTTTGTAAGGATCTAGATATTTTAATATAATTTAAGAAAACTCTACAAACTTTTATATACCTCTGAGATATCTAAATGAGATAACGATATCAACTGTTATTTAACTTCAATTGAGAATCTCAGGAAAGACAACTTACACGTTCTTCTTTATAAGAATGGGATTTATCCAATGAAGAGATAACTAAAGCAGTGAATGTATTAAACAAAGGGTGTCATTCCTGGTCCCAATGGCTTTTCAATTATTTTTTTCCAAAGCAATTTGTCTTATTCCTACAGAGGGTAAAGATGCTACTTTATGAAACATTTCTAAACCTATTCAATTGGTGAGCAGACTGTAAGCTTTTGGCACAAATCTCGGCAAAATGGTTAAGAGCCTTGTTATGTAAACTCATTGGGCATGAGCAATCAGGTTTTATAAACAGTAGTATATCCTCAGAAAACACAATGATTTTTTTAATGTATTAAGCAAGTCTTCTATTCTCAAGGATCCTATAGCTGCTAAAACTATTGATGCAGAGAAAGCCTTTGATAGACTGGATTGGACCTTTATGATCAAATCCTTACAATGTCTAAACTTATTTCCTTGATCTTACTACTATATAATACTCCGGTAGCCTTTTTTCTTAGAAAATGGAAACATTTCTAGTTATTTTTCTTTTAAAAGAAGAATAAAACAAGGCTTTACTTTATCATCATTTTTATTTATTCGAGCCATAGAACTTCTTTTTCCAAATTAGAAATAATTCAGCAGTTTATAGTTTCTAATATACTGATTACTGACTGAAACTGTCAGTTTATGCTGATAATGTCCATCTTTATGATTCTATTCTGAATAATTACCTGGCATTTCGCAAGGCAATCAAAACGCACCTCTTCCCTCAGCTATAGAATTTGTCTCCTGTCAGCAGCCCTCCAGTCAACTGCTATCAGCGCTGCGACGCCCTTTTGCTGGGGCAGCTGTGCGCTTTATAAAACCATATACCATAACATAACATTCCCAAAAATCTATACCAGCTATTTTTAATGTGATTTCAAACTTTTCACTAGTGTCAGGTCTTGAAAATGAATGCTGATAAAACGGAAGCTCTCCGTCAAAACAAATATTGCACTAAACAAATGTTTTAGTCCCTGGTTTTCTATGGAATTGTTAAAAAAAAATACTTGGAGCTATGGGGTGCTAATTCAATAATAGAAATGGTTAACAGAAATATGGGGTATTTCCTTCATAAATCTGCTTCTCTGGTCTCTAAATGCCAACCTCTTTATTTGCCTTGTGGGATGTAAAATGATGTTCTCTCTTATTATGTTATATACTATCTCCATGATACCTGTTAATATTTCCTCCTATTTCAAAAATGTGATTCCGCCCGACATCGTAATAAGAGCCTAAGTAGGAAATGACTCATTGAAAACACAATGGGGCCAGATGTATCAGTTTTCAATATTCACTGTGCATCACACCAATGTGTAATCCCCATTTTCAGACAGACTGGCAGTAGCCACTTTTGAAGTGAACCACGCTACCCATGGAAAGCCAACGTAATATGTTCGCTGTCTCTGGGTCCAAACTATAGGCAGGGCAGATGACAGAATCCTGATTTTTGTTCCAATTGCTGCTGATGTTCTTAAGGGTAAACAGCAAAATCTGAACCTTAGATAAAGGCTTTTGTCAAGGAGTGGTGTAATTTTATCTAGGAAGTGTGCAAAATCCGGGACTGGTTCAACCTCCAGAAACTGTTCAGTCAATTGTCCCAAATTGCCCTTCCTCATTTGTTGTTCAAATACATGATGCCAATATCCTGATTTTAAGACCTGCCCTGCCGTCTTATAGATTTGTTCAGGTGCATCCCAAATATTAGATAAGCCTAACTTTTTGCACCAACTATGAATGGACCTCATCCAAGGAACCTTTGTGGTAGTGTCCAGTCTCATTAAATCTTGTAAGGAATCTCTATAATCAGATATCTCTGGAGTCGACCAAATACGTATCCAAAATAAAAGTGGCTTCAGTTGGGCCAAATTGGAAAAACATTTTATGCCTAGGTCGTAACAGAGTGGAATGAGTGGAGTTCTCATTGGGACTGCATCCTATGCCCTTATGAAGTTGTTCTTAGCTACTACCAGCGTATGAGTGTCATTAAACCCACAAATATTAGCTCCAAATAATGCGGCACTCTGAGCCTTGGCACGATAGGCCTCTAAGGATTGGTGAAATTGAATGAGAATATGTCCTCATATAAAAACGGAGTGTGGCTTTGGATCTGTGGGAGATTATAAGAATGGCTTTGTTTATTTGGGGCTGCCATTTAAGTTTGCCCGACAAAGTCACTCCCAAATAGTCAAAACTAAATATGCTGTCAATTGTATCAGTTTCAGCTTTAACTATGGTATTTTTAGATAATCCCTTGCTGAAACTCATATATTTGGTTTTGGAAAAATTCAGCTCAAAACCCCTTGTCCCACAAAATACCATGAATTCATCCATCAGGTTTTGAAGGCCCATAGGGGTTTTTGATATAAGAAGTGAATCGTGGGCAAAAAGGAGGATTGGGATGTTATTTCTATTCAAAGAGGGTGAGTCATTTATACATATTTGTAAGTCTTTTACCACATTGTTTACATACAAGTTAAACAGGGTGGGGAGAAGTACGCACCCCTGCTGAACCCCACGTAACATTGGGATGCAATTCGTCAGTTCTCCCCTTTCGCCCCACCGGACCTGTGTGTAGCTTTCATCATGTAATCTAATTAAAAGAATAATTAGATCACTAGGGGCTCACATGTTTGTTAACACTCTCCATAGATTCTCAGGGGGGACAAGGTTGAACGCTGCCCGGAGATCTACAAATGCCACATAGAGTTTTTAGTTATTCAATAATACATACTCCCAGTAAAGAAGGGAGAACTTGAAGACTTGATCTAAAGTTCGAGTGTTTGCACAAACTCCCGCCTGTAAGGGTGACAGTATCTGCTCTTTGTCAATTCAGACTTGCAGTTTGTCAAGGACCTGCCTGGAATACCCTTTTTGAAGATCATCTATAAGGCTGTTAGACCTATAGTTGGTAGGACAACCTGCATCGCCCTTTTTGAAAATGTGGATTATTTACGCCCCTCCAAGTATCTGGAATCTCTCCCCAGCTGCGACTTTTTTTGTCAAAGATTCACATAACTAGCCCAGAGCTGGGGGTCTCTGGGTATTCGATCGGGTCCTGGAGCCTTTAAGGATTTTAGGATATCAATGCCAGAGAGAGGGTCCTCCAGACTGAAAAAAGCCGTAATAGGCTGCCTGCTGACTTGAATAGATTAATATTCATCCATGGGGCACCCAGTCTCCTCTCGGCAAAGATGCTCAGTAGAGCAATTTTCAGCATACAATACAGAAAAGTGCTCTTCCCACTTATCAGGCTGGATATGATGGCGTCTTGGACTTGTACTCCCATGTGTGATTATGTGCCAAAAGGTATGACTATCATTCATTTTAAGAGCCTGTAGGAAATATTGCCAGCTGTTATCCTCTCAACTGTGCTTCGCATGAGAAAGCGCCGTCTTGTACCTAGAACACGCAGCCCCTATTTCTGTATGACTGCATTCCTTAACAGTCCTTTTTAAAATCCATTTAGCTAGCTCAAATCCTTGCGAAAATCACTTGGGACCTTTTGCATGGATTGTTGGCTTACAACAGATTACTGCTATATATATACTGATATCCTGCAGTGTATTAAAAAAGCATTAATGAATATCTAAGTTCGGAATATCACGCTGGGGGATATTGTCATAATCAGACATGTAATACACAAGCTATTGGTAAATCTATGCGTGTAATTTTTGATTTGCCATTACACTAGGCCAAGAGACTCTTCGAAAGTTCGTTGTTACGATTGGTTTGGGGAACACAGTAAAGCAGGTTGAAGATGATCTACCCGAGTTAGGGTGGTAATCAGAGGGTTGTGATCACTATCTGTGCGTAATATAACCTTCATGTCATTGAGCTGTGGCCACAGATTGACATCAAGTAGAACAGAATTAATGATACGACTCTGACAGCCCCTCTTGAACGTTGTCACTCTATTGGGATCAGAGGGATTCCTCCTATTACATGCTCTCAGAATCCGTCCCATCACTATACTGGGTATATGTGCAAATGTGTGTCATTGCCCACTCAATCCACCTTTGCTCAAAAATTAACTTGAAATTCAACCCAATATAACTTCATGCATGGACCACATCTTCCATTGGATGAAGCAAAGTTTCCTCTCATCATCAGAGATAAAACCTGGCTTCTGATAATGGGAGGGGCAGAGGCTAACTCTCCTACATCTGTCCTTGGGTCTTGGAATTACTCCATTGATCTCTCAGATAGTTTCAAACTTCAGAACTCCCTTTGACCCTCAATTCACCTTCACACTCACTGGCTAAGGGCATTCCATCCATTCCCCCCAAAAGGGGTTATAGCCTCCGTCGTGCCCCCTTGCCATAATAGAAGGAGCTTGGAGGCTGCCACCTCACCAAAACCAGTTTGGGAGCATTCGTGTTATGCTTTGTTCCCCACCCAGGTGCTCACGTTGTTCTCCAATCAATGGTTTATTCGCACTATTTTGGTATCTTTTCAAATTGTATTGTTTCATGACCCCTTTGTGAGGATATAAATCAAACAAACATGACCTGAACTGGCATTATTTGTTTAAATGTCACGATTTATCATTGTATTGATGTAATCATACCACGGTGCTCATGGACGTCAATTCACCAAAATGCCAGGGGCAGCGAAAGTGACTTCACATGCCCTTTGACCTTCACTTTCACTTTCACTCACACATACATATGCTTATACATACACATGCATTCTGACATACACACGTACTCACACGTGCACACAGAATCTGCAAACACATACACACAGTCTCTCCTTAAAAACATTTTTTACTTACCTCAGCTGCCAGTGAAAGTCATATTTGAGCTTGCTGTACTCCATTTTTTATTAAACTAATAGCGAATAATGTAACCTTATTCACTATTAGTATAATAAAAAAATAGACAAACAATGAAGTGAAGGAAGCCCCTACCGACTTCCATAAGGACGAGCTGCTTCTCTTCCTGCCAATGACTTTGCCTTTGCTGACCCTGTGAGTCACAAAGACAGTGCCAGGGGTCACAAAGGGCATGTCAGGGTTCGCAGCAGCAACCCTGGTGACCCCTAAATGATGTCCATGACTAGTCTGCTATTGAAATGTGGCCCATGTATATTCAGGACCCTGAAATGGGCCCAGTTTGTCTTCCGTCAGCCCTTTTGACATACTCAATCAATGCAGTTACTAAAGGTGCCAATGTTCAGCTCTATATGATCCCACTGCTCCAGCACACGTTCAGTACTGTAACATCACCTAAACAGGTGCTCAAGAAAACTCATCAACATATCACAATGGTTATAAAACAAATTTGAAAACGAGCCCAACTGTGTGCAACTCAGGTAACACTTAAAAGCTGAAGACCTCACTTATGAGGTTTTGCATAGGGCAGCGCCGCAGGCCTTACTGCTGCACTGCCCGACGGCAAAAGAAGAGGGCAGGAATGCACTGTATCTGTGAGATACGGTGCATTCCTGTGTTTTGCCCCTGTTCCATGCACAATGGGCTGCCGTGCGCCAACGCAGGCACCTTTGCACCATAATGCAAGGGTACCTGCATTGCCGGGATGATTATTTTTGTGCAGCAAGGTAAGCCTTCCTGCACAAAAACAATTACAAGTGGCTTTTCGTCGTTCTATGTCTGCTGCAGAATGCAACACACATAGAAAAAGGAAAACCAAGTATAAATAAAGATATTTCTCCTCCTTGTGCCTCACTTATGCCTCCCTTGGGGAGACGTGTGTTTTTGGCACTGCCTCAGATTTACGATATAAATCTGGGGTAGTCTCAAAATGCCATGGATTTGCTGGGGATGCCCCCAGCAACACCAATTGTATGCCCCTTTAATGCAGAAAACTGCTTTAAAGGGAACGATATTTATGAGACAGCATTGAGCCTTTCATTGCTCATGACGGAATGGTTCCATCATGAGCCCCAGTGTACTCATGACAGAACCATTCCGTCATGTGCACTCATGCACTGAATCCCTCTACTGTAAACAGCAGAGGAATTTCAAGCTGTTTTTACCTCGGGAGTTGGGGAAGAGCTTTTCCCAACCTCCAGATGCATTTTTTTGTTTTCAATGTAATGAAGATTGCGCTGACGTCATTACATTGAAAATGAAACTGAAATTAGCCAATCTGCAAGTTTCAGTTTAAGTGCTTCGGTGCTCGTGGGTCTATCTCCGCCCGAAGCAACGAAACACACGAGAGGGGTATCATTGGAAAGGTGATCATCTCCCCTTTCCAATGGTACCCCCTTTCCTAGTGAATCCCTGTTTGGGGATCGTCCCAGGAGGGCTATCCCCAAGCAGGGATCAACCTAATAAGCACCAGGGAGTGGGGAACGGCCCCTTGGGAAAGGGTCTTTGCTCCTCCTATTTAAAAATGGGCATATTCAGTCTTTCTGCCCTCTGGGGGCATATAGGGGCAGTAGCCCTCAATTAATCCCCCTCCCCGGAGGGGGACAGAAAGCACCCTAGTCACCAGAAATTCTTTTTCATAGTTCTCGGGTGGGGGTTTGCCCAGAATGGGCATGCCAATACCTCACCCTTCCCCAACCAAAAATTTCAAAATCTTTCTACCCTCCCAGGAGGCAGATAGGGGTAATAGCCCTGATCTGTCCCCACCCCCCACCCCCCACTAGGCACCAGGGATTTGTTTATTTTTATATGTAGGGGTGGGGTCTGCCCAGAATGGGCATGCCAATTCCCCCGCCCCAAAAAACAATTGCCACAGTCTTTTTGTTCCCTAGGAGGCAGATGGGGGCAAGAGCCCCTTATCTGCCCCGTTGGAGGAAGAAAGCCCACTATGCCCCAGGGATTATTGTTTATCAAAGTTCAGTGGTGAGGGCTGCCCAGGATGGACATGCCAATGCCCCTAGCCCCCCGACCAAAAAAATGCCAGTCTTTCAGAACTCCAGGAGGCAGATGGGGGCAATAACCCCTGATCTGCCCGAATGGAAAGGGTAGAAAGCCCACTAGGCACCAGTAATTATTAATCTTTGTATCCATAGGGGTGGGGGCTGCCCAGAATGGTCATGCCAATGCTTCCATCCCGATAACAATTACCACAGTCTTTCTGCCCCCCGTGAGGCAGATGGGGGCATTACCCCTTATCTGACCCCCAGGGGGAAGAAAGTTGAGTAGGCACCAGGTTTATTTTTTAATTATATGTAGGGGTGGGGGCTGCACAGAATGGCATGCCAATGACCCCACCCCCAATTAGCCACAGTCTTTCTGCCCCCCACCCTCGGAAAGCAGATGGGGGCAATAGCCCCTGGTCTACTCCCCTGGGGGAGGGCTGAGAGCCACTAGGCACAAGGGATTGTGCTGTTTGTTTTATATGTAGAAATGTCAGGGAAATGTGTTTTTTATTTTACAAAGGTTGAGGTTTGGAAGGGATTCTGGGTAACAGAACCTGTTGAGAGCTACACAAGTCACCCCATCCTAGATTCCCCTGGAGGTCTAGTTTTTAAAAATTTATAGGTTTGCTAGTTTTCCTTAGAAGCTGGCAATGCTAGGGTCCAAAATCCACAACAAGGCACATTGCGAGAAAAGGTCAGTTTTCACTGGAAAAATGTGATGTGTCTATGTTGCGTTATGGGCCGTTTACTGTCGTGGGTGTTGGACCTAGAGACCTACGATAGCTTGGCTCAGGTGGAAAGGCCTCGTTCCAGAGTAACATGTCGTGCTTGCATCACACTCACCTCAGCACTCCAGCGTACCATCACTAAAAACGACGCTACACCAAGGAATTAGAAAAGTTAGAAAAGCTTTATCTTCCCTTTTATCATGTTTCTCTTTTCTTTCCAATGAAACTCATCAGTCTTTATCTAAATCACATTGGGGTCAAAACATTTCATTGTGACTAGATTGGCAGTACATAAATACCTTAGACCTGGCATGAAATCAAGCGCGCCACCTGGTGATTCTGGGGAGTGTCAAACACAGGATAACATATTCAATAGCACTTTTAAAACTTAGCATTGAACTTAGCTCTACACATAGCAATTTCATAGCGCTTTAAAATAGGTCATTGAACATAGCTCTACGCATAGCAATTTCATAGCGCTTTAAAATGGATCATTGAACATAGCTCTACACATAGCAATTTCATAGCGCTTTAAAATACGTCATTGAACATAGCTCTACACATAGCAATTTCATAGCGCTTTAAAATGGGTCATTGAGCATAGCTCTACACATAGCAATTTCATAGCGCTTTAAAATGGGTCATTTCAACAGAGCGTCGCACATAGCCATTTACTAGCGCTTCCAATCGAGCATTTTACCATAGCGCTTCAAATATGGCCCTCAAGCATAGTGCTGTACCCAGGGAATCAATAGCGCTTCAGATCTGGCAGTTCAACATAGAGCACTAAACCTTCTAGTTCACCGCAGTGCTAAACATACTATCCCTGGTGTACCAACTTTGCAGTTCCTTGAGGCGCCCACCGGTAATCTCTTTCTTGGGGGGGGGGGGGTGTTAACCCGGGTCCCCTCTCCTCGGATCCCGCCGGGCCAGAGACACAGTTAATTAATTCTTATGCGGCCGCTGGTCGGTGCGGTGCTGCTCCCGGGCATTAGGGGGTCCTGCAGGGGGCAAGGGACATGGGTCGGCTTATTCCCTTGACGGGGTGAGTGGGGGCCCACCCGGCTCATGGAGAACTTCCTCGGGGGAGGGGCGAGTCCAAGGCCTCTCTCCGGCCTTCCGCCCGCCTCCCCCAGGGGTTACCTGGCTCTTCGACCCACGCGGGTCACTGCAGACGGCTCCGGCACTCCGGCTGTGGAAGTGCGCACTCCGGATCCCCTCCCCGCGATGTCCGGGTCGAGGGGGATGGCGCGGGGCTTCTTGTCGGCTTTAGGGGCCCGCGCCCGCAACCGCCAGTCACAGCGCGGTCTGCGGGGGCGCGACCCAAAGAACGAATGGCACAGCGGCGTGGGCGGCGTTTGGCAGTCCGCCCCCGTCAGGTGACCCGAGTTGCTGGCTTCAGGCCTACGCGGCCTTCCTTGAACTCCGGCAGCCCTCTCCTCACGGAGGGCCGCGTCGCTGAGGCTGCGACGGCAGCGGCGGGGCCCCAAGGATGGCAGGGAACAGGCGACACGGCACAGGGCTACGGCGGTGAGTTATTCTTTGGGGCAGCCCTGACGGGGGTGGCTCAAATTAAGGGGTGGCCTGCAGTTCGGGGGTGGCGATGTGCTCGGCGCCTAGCACCCCCTTTTTCCTCACAACAACTTTCCTGGGTCTGTGGCGATGATCACGTTTTATTCAGTCAAGGTAAGTTGACAGTCAATAGATCTGGGTTATTCCAGGGCTCCGGGCAACAGCAGGGATCCTGGCTAGGCGGGGAGCATAAAAGGTTGACGTGATCCCAGGGTCAGAGGCTGAAAGCAGGGCTAGGTCACGAGGTAGGGGGTAGTGTCAACCGAGGGGGGAAGAAAAAGCAGGCCCTAAGA
This sequence comes from Triturus cristatus, assembly GCF_964204655.1. Classification (NCBI taxonomy): domain Eukaryota; kingdom Metazoa; phylum Chordata; class Amphibia; order Caudata; family Salamandridae; genus Triturus; species Triturus cristatus. The sequence continues at coordinate 975,399,086 of NC_140583.1, forward strand.
ACAGTCAGTTCCCCCCCCCTCCAGCACACCTACCTCCCCACTCAGGTGCCTTACTCCTGACTACCTCACTTCACACACAATATGGCCGCCGCACCTCACCTCTATATATAGCCTGGGCCCCAACTGTCTAGAGTGGCCCAGAAGGTTCTGGAACTCCTCATGCCAGCCTATGGCCCAGGCTCTGAGGTGACAGTTTAGGCCACCATTTTGTGGAGGAGCTCTCTCTCTTCCTCCATTTTAGGGAAGCACCTTGCGCCACACCATCAATTAGTGATAATGGGGTGCCCAGAACCTCTAAGTCAACACCAAAAAAAAAAACTAGTGGACAGAAAAATTAGAGGGTAAAGGAAGAAAAATGAGGAGGGGACAGCCAAAGGGCTGGCAGGTCTAACAGTGGAGAAGTGTGGCTCAATGGTTAGAGCGGCAGACCTCGATGCAGAGCACTGGTCGGGCACCAGGGTTCGATTCTCGCCGCGGCAGGGTCTCGGGCTATAAATTCCTCGGACCTGATATTCTCGCCTCAGTGCCTATTCTAACCATGGGTCCCACGCTGCAACTCTGGGCAATAGCTTGCTTAATCTCCACAACGGCCCCAATAGCGCTGGGATGCCTGGCTTCACCATGGGGCTGCCCAGGAGTGGACACTTCACACGGATAGCCAGGAAGGGTTCCTACAGCGGTATGAGTACAGCGCTGAGATACCCCTAGGGGTGATTCGGCACTATATAAATACATACACATTTACATTTAACAGTGGGTACCAAGCCTACCCACACAAGTGAGGTACCATTTTTATCGGGAGACTGAGGAATGTAGGGGGGCTGGAAGTCTGTGATCCAGGCAGATTCCAGAACTTTCCATCACAGAAATGTGAGGAAAATTTGTTTTTTATTACAAAGTTTTAGGTTTGCATGGGATTCTCGTTAACAGAACCTAGTGAGAGGTACACAAGTCACCCCATCCTGGATTCCCCTGGGTGTCTAGTTTTTAAAAATGTATAGGTTTGCTAGGTTTCCCTAGGTACCAACTAAGCTAAGGTCCAAAATCTACAGCTAGGGACATTGCAAAAAAGGGTCAGTTTTCACTGGAAAAATGTGGTGTCCACGTTGCGTGTTGGGCCATTTCCTATTGCAGGCACTAGGCCTACCCACACAAGCGAGGAACCATTTTTATCGGCAGACTTAGGGAACCACAGAATAGTAGAACAAGTGTTATTACCAATTCACTTTCTTTCCATTTCTGCCTTCCAAATGTAAGACAATGTGTAAGAAAGAATTTATTTTGAAAAATGTCCTCTAATTCACATGCTTGTATGGGTAACCACAATTTCGGAGACGTGCAAATACCTACTGCTTCTAAACTCTATGGGGCATAGCAGCAAGGCGAGGCGATAGAATTATCGCCGCTTTTGTGGCCGTTTTCGTCCGAAAAGCGGCGATAATTTTATCGCCTAATTAGCAAGCTCACGTTAACGCGTGAAAACTTGCGTTAGCGTGGGAATTCCTAATGCCCAGCTTGGCATCTCTAATGAGATGCAAAGTGGGCGTTCCTGACCTGACATGACAGGAGAAATGTCGCTAAGTGACATTTCTCCTATCATCAAGCAGCGATAGCCCCTGTTATCGCTACTTTCCTTACGCCTGCTTCAGGACTGACTTAGCCATGACATCCTATGGGAGGTGGATATCATGGCTAAGTTTGTTGGGCCCTATCAACAAACTAACCCCACATTGTGTGAGATTATCGCTGGGTTTCCAGCGATAATCTCACGTTAGGCAGTTAGTGTGAGGATTTTTATCGCTTTTGAGATAAGCGTTGCTAATAGCACGCTATCTCAGCGATAAAAATCCACGCTAACCGGCGATAATTATCCTAGCGCTATGTGCGCTTAGCGATAATAATCACCGGTTGTTGCTGATATGCCCCTATATTTTTTTTCCCATTTCAGAAATATATATGTTTTCTTGATACATATTTTTCACTCCTTATATTTTACCAAATTAATTTCTCTGTGTTTGAAGAGAAGGACGAAAATTTGGCATTGATACCTTATGAGGGGAAAAAGTTACAGGGGCCTAAGTGCGAACTACCCCTAATAGCCCAAAAAAAGGCTTAGCACGGAGGGAGAGAGGCTGGGGGGGAGGCCTAGCAATAAAGGGGTTAAGACAAAAAAATTGGCTTAGTACTGCCTCCTAAATATAAAAGCAGGCTCCTGTTCAACGGAACAACACAAAAAGTGACATTCCGGTGGCGCAAGCGGCCTAATACATGATGCTCTGAACCTTTCAAACTCTTTCAATTGAAATTCTCTGAGAATAGGCACAGCGAGGAAAGTATAAAGGAAATACTTTTATCTCTCCTGTCACATTATAACTTCCCCCATCTAATTAAATGTAGTCTTGCTAGAAACATTCTGCATTGTAAAGCAGCGAAACATGAAAAACCTTACAAAAATTCCAATTAAATTAATTCACTTCATGCAAAGAAAACTTCCAATTAAATTAATACACATCCTGAAAAAAATATGCAGACCCGTTGAAGTATGCATCCATGACCATATGCTAGGTAAGAAGTTAAATAAAAGGATATCCCGCCACTTGGGTGGGGGTTTCTTGGTGCGTGCGTGGTGCGTGCGCGCGCCCGCGAGGAGGACACTCTGTCACCTTGTACATCCTGGATGTCAGCACACAGCATCAACGTCTTACTCTTAGCCAGGAAATTGCTCACACAGCTGAGAGAAGAAAAGCGGCAGTGACTTCAATATTTACGGAAGGTTAACATTTTAAAGATATCGCACATTTTAAAGGTTGAGTCAGTGAGGTGGAAAGCTATTAAAGGTCACTATTTTTGTTGAAAGTGTCTTTTTTCCTCAATAAATGACGCTTTCTCCTCCAGCTGCCTTTTCTTTTTTTTCTCTGGGTCTGTTGTGTTTTTGTCTCTTTGTGTGGCTTTGGAAAGGTTAGGCATTTGTCAAATCCCAGACTTGTCCTCGTAAAGGGCAGCTCATCTGTCTCCTGATGTCTAACTCTTACGAGTGCTGCTTCAGCATAAAATGGCCTAGAGGACACGAAGCAATGAATGTCCATACAGACACCATCCTATGCTGACAGCTAGGATGGGACTTGGGTGAAAACCTCCTTTCGAATCTGATGCGGTTCGCTGCAAAGCGACTGTCCTTGCATGACACGAATGGCTGCAGCATGTCATCAGCATGTCATCAGCAAGAAAGATGGGGAACATGCTGCAGATCACACATGGCTAAATAGATGCACCCTATGGCTTCTGGTTACATAATACGAACACTGACTTTTCCTACAATTGAACCCTCGAAAAGAAATGGAGCAACGCAGCGTATGTGCTGGATCTTCTGCATAGTGTTGTCAGAAAGCAACATCTTGTGATAGCGCTGACATCTATTTCAAGACACTCTCGGAGCTGTTTAGAGTTTGGTCAATGCAGAATGTCCATCAATGTTAGTTCTACTTACCATTCTGACAGGGGCGTCACTAGGGGGTGCGGGGGTGCGGACCGCATCGGGTGACACCATCACATGGGGTGACACCGTGACACCAAAATGCAAAATATTACTGTCTATGATTCTCTATGTCACTCTATGAAATTGTTCTTATGCATTGGGCAGGGCATGAAGATTCAAGGTTCTGCTAGATGTTTGAAGGTTTCAGGGTCTACTAAAGCTTTTAGTGAAATGTATCCACAAAAAGTGTCTAAAAGGAAACCTAGGGGCGTGGCCAAGATGGCGAGCGGGTAAGATGTGTCTTGCATCGTGTCCCCGCTCCTGATCGCCCAACTCAGGCCTAAATGACGCTCTTCACTCCTTAAAAGTCAAACTTCGCAAGGGAAATTCTCCCCCAGCCCGTCTGACACCTCGACAGAGGCTGGGGTCTCGGGAGTCGACTCACTTGCCACGCAGCAGACCATGAGGCACTGACCCGAAAATGGCGGCCGGATCCGTCCACTCCAATGAAAGCGAGTGAGAAGTAGCTGAGACCTCACAGCCGCCAGAGAGGTAGTTGAGGGCTCCCCAGAGGCTGCGGAACACGGTGAAAGGCCTGGTGGAGCGCCCAACGCATGGCTCCAACTACAAGACGGAGGGAGAGCGGAGGCTGCCGGGGACTAGGAGCCGGTAAGGGGCCTCACAGGCCGTAAAGATCCTGCGCAGAGAGTCACTGCGAACAGTGGAGTCACTAGGGTTGGTGTCACCCAGTGTGGTAAGTCATGGTATCACCCCCTCACGACTTACTCCATGGACCTGTGGATCCGCTCTGCATGAGACCTTCGGCGCCAGTCGACTTACTGGCCGATGCCACTGAGGCGCGGATCAGCGCACCTCCCCTCTGCTCAGCTTCGCCTCAGCCAAACCACGCCGGGGCTTTCACCTTTTGCGGCCCGGTTCAGCCCGCGCCTGATGTCTGCGTGTGGCAGCTTCATCAACGGGAGCGATGTGGCTCGGTATGGGGTCCCGGACGCCAAGCACTTTTTTGGCCGATGGCCTAGCGTTGCTGTGTTTCGAGCTGCTTATGCGCCCTGCTCCACCTCATCCGCCGTGTGCCTAGGTCCTGTGTGACTCTCTAGGCCTCTTCCTACCGCTCCCTTTCAGGCAGCTGCTGTGTTTCCTCCGCTGCCGATCTCTGTGTGGAGCGCCCTGCCACTCTCCTCACAAGACTCAGTCGCCTTCATTGGTCGGTTGCTCACCCCCCCTGGGCGGTCGTTGTCCCCTCGTCACTGCCACACAGTATTTCCGATGGCCGAGGTGTGTAGCTACAGGCTGTTTCTGCTTCGGGTAGGCTCTCGGCTCAGCGGTGGCTCGATTGTCCATCAGGCTCCTTGGCGCCACCGCTTGGATTGCACAGTCCCCTCTCTCCATGGGTCGGCGTGCTCAACTGTGCCTGGGCCGGCTCCCTGTATTGGCTGTCAGCTGCCGTCTGTCGCCAGTCGATGAGCCTGGCCGATGCCCTCCTGTCCCATGTGGCTGCTCCGTCCTCTGCACCGTCACTGCCCCTGCTACCTCGCTGCAGGCCTACGTGCGCCTCACTAGGTCTTGCTGCGATCCCGGGCCCCCAAGTGCACCGCTCTATCGCCCCAGTGTAGGGCTGCAGGGAAGCCACTTCTCGGACGTTAGGCCTGCAAGGGAGAGCCAGTCGATAACTCTGGCCGATGCTCTGTGTCGGCAAGCCTGCACCTCCCCGGACACCATGGTTTTGCAGTCAGTCACTAGGGGGGTGTGGACCGCACCGGGTGACACCATCACATGGGGTGACACCAAAATGCAAAATATTACTGTCTATGATTCTATATGTCACTCTATGAAATTATTCTTATGCATTGGGCAGGGCATGAAGATTCAAGGTTCTGCTAGATGTTTGAAGTTTTCAGGGTCTACTAAAGCATTTAGTGAAATGTAGCCACAAAAAGTGTCTAAAAACAAACCTAGGGGGCGTGGCCAAGATGGTGAGCGGGTAAGACGTGTCTTGCATCGTCTCCCCGCTCTTGTCGCCCAACTCAGCCCTAAGTTACGCTCTTCACTCCTTAAAAGTCTCACTGGGTCTGAGCACCAGCAGATTTTTAAAGGGGGCCTCGAAACGGGTCTCCATAGGGCTCTGTTTTGTGCCCTGGCACAGGCGGTCCGTTCTTTTCCGGACTGCAGGGACAGCAGGCACATGGATGTGTGCTGGATAAGTTACAGCATGACGTCATGCTAGGTGAGTGTTGAAGGGGAAGGGAAATCCCTTAAAGAGAGTCATTTTCTCTATGGATTTCCCTTCTCTTTTTGAAACTTGGGAGCAGCAACATTGTCGTGGTGTCACGAAGGCTTTAAGTGAAAGCGTTTTCAATATTATATACAAGCCATCGTTGCTGCTTATTTATCTTATGCAACTAACAACCATTGACAAAGCAAATAGTCGTGACTTTTTGTAGGTCTGATGGTACCTATTGTGTCATATATCTGGATGCAATGACAGAAACAGCAAAATACAAGTTGGGTGGCATACTAGGCTAAGCACAGATTATTAAGCCACGCCCTTAATTACATTGGCCACTCCCCTTTGAGAGACCCCCTGTTTTTTCACCCCACTTAAAACCCTGCTAGTCACACAACAGCAAATAACAGACACAAACAGCGATCCTTTTCACTATCAAAGAACAAGAAAATCATGTTTTCTAATCCCATGAAAACTCTCTTGTCCCCTTATCACACCATATCATGGTTATTTACAAACTTCATTGATTTCTTGTGTTTCCAAAAACGTGTAAAGCTGCACTGTTGTACTTACATCATGACAGTCCTATATTTGATTTATTTATTTAAATTCCATCATAAGTCACACTTTAAAATGATCACAATTGAGCCAGCCAATGGCACAGTGTCCTATGCTTCTGGAACTCCTTCAGGACATATAAAGTTTCCAAAGGCCGAGTCACATTTCAGAAGAACTATCTATATTTGCACAGCCAGCAACCTTGGCTTACCAGAGCGCTTACATGGACCTTGTATATATGTAGCAATATGAATACAGCGTGAACCTAGCTAGCAAGCAACGGAGCTCTGTACATTACATGGGAGGGCAGGGTTAATTACAGTGCTTAATTTGAGCCAGTGCTTTCCGGTGCTGCGCACCGGCACTTCGAGCACCGGAACCTAATTGTCAACACCAAACTTAGGGCAGCCTGCCACAAGGTGGCGCTGCTCATGTAATTTAGAGATGAGCAGTATAACATTTGTTTAAGGAAACAATATACATTAAAACATTGCTAATACCTGCCTCCCCAGCCATTCCTTTAGCTTTGGGGACCTGGAATATAGTGAACTGTCGCATTACATGCGAGAGAGAAGGTATGTTGTTGTTTTGGCAGCAATGACAAGGGTGATGGGTGGTGCAAGCTGCAGTGGTCTCCTGGTCAGAGCCCTGGCACTTAATATTTTACAAATTAAGCACTGGTTAATTTACAAGGTCATGTACATCAAGGGAGTATTACACAAATACAATGCACACATCTAGGCACGAGGAAAATTAAGAAATTGCACAGAATCACACAGCGTCTTGATTTACCTTTCAAGAAAAGCAACTTGTGTACACCTTCACATGCTTTTGGGACAATGGTTGGAAGCTATGACCCTCTTACAATCAACAACTGTGAATGCTTGTTGTCGAGCTTGAAGTTTAGGAAATTTGGAATTTGTATATATTTTCCATAAAGAAGATCCAAAACTGTGGAATTAAACACGTTGGCTAGATGAATTCTGATTTTCTTAAAGTGTGACTTGTAACAGAATTCAGAAAAAGAACCTTCATGACATAGGTTCTATAGTGGAGCATTACATTCTTTTGGAAATACCAGGAATGAATGAGCTTTGAAAATATCACTTATATGTTGTGATTAAAGTACAATCAGTTTGATGTTCTGATAATACTGTCTACATCACATGCTGGGAGACTGAGGAATCATCCAGAATTCTCGTTCCCCTCCTGTCTTTGCTGCCTCCGCCCACTAAGGTCCTTCTCCTGTGCTCAATTTGCGGGCCTTTGACCCTGGTCAGTCCACACTCGTACTCTCGCCTTTAGTCTTTCCACTGGAGCCTTGTGTTCCGCTTCTCACCGCTGAGCATCCTTGGAGGGTGTGGATCATGGGCGGTGAGCGGGTTGCAGGTGGTCAGGCCAGAAATGGTGAATAGAGAGCTATAGAAGGCTTTGGCACCAGGAGAGAAGGTGGCCCTGGTGCTGCTTGCAGCCCGCATTCAGGTCGAGCTGAATTGGCAGAGTAGCAGCCTACTTCCTTCAGTCTTCTACCTTTGCCCCTGCTGAGGTCACTAAATTTGCTGCATTTCACTGAATACGCTTCACCTGCCATATTGACTTCACTTGAGCAGGCTTGAACTTGGCTTAGACAGCTGTGGCTTGGACAATGTACCTTGATCGACTACCCGTCTGGACAATGTCTGACTGGCAATGGGTTTATTCGGGTACTTGAGGCTATTTGAGGCTCACTTTTCAGAACGCCGGACCTTTGTTTGTTCTGGGAAAAACATTAGTGGGCCTCAAGACATCTCTCGCAGCCTTACTATGATGAGCGTGAATTTGGCTCATGAAGGGCCAAATTATTCATATTGTTGCATCGCCCTTGTGCGACACAAAAGGGTGCAGGGGTGACACAACACTAAAGTCAGATTTATCAAGCCATGTAAGACCACCTTGAGTGGCCCTAAGTGGCTTGATAAATCTAGACAAACACATGCAGTGCAAATCAGTGCACTGCATTACTCTGCCACAGGGAGGAGTTCCATGGGTGGAGCATGGGTATTCCCACGCACCCATCCATGGATTTTGGGGCATTATCATTACTGGTAGACCTGGGAATGCCTCAGAATGCTAAGTCTCCCCACGTGATTTTGTAACAAGGAGAAATATTTTTATTTCTCCTTGTTTCCTGGAAAACAATTCAGAGAATTGTTTTTGTGCAGGACGTATCCCTTCCTGCCCAAAAACAATCCTGTTTTATAATGCAGGCACCTTTGCACCATGGTGCAAGGGTACCTGCATTGGCGCCAGGCTGCTCAAAGGCGCCAGTGCAAGAAAGGAGAGGAATGCATCATATCATGTTAAATACAGTGCATTCCTGCACTGTTCCTTTCACGCAGCTCAGCCAGGTGGCTTGCTGCACTGCATGAAGGCTTCATAAATAGCTTGCAGATGTGTAGATTCCTAATGCAAAATTGCTCCTCAGCAAAGCATTTGTATGTTTGATGTTAAGATAGTTTGGTGCTAAAGAAGTTGTTGCTCTCAGTTCTCTCTCCAGGAGCAGTAAGAACTTTAAAGGATGGTGAATGCTGGTGAGCTGTGGAGTGGAAAATCATCTCAAGCTACAAAAAATGGATGCATAAAACACATGGCATAATATGAACCCCTCATAACTGCTCCCGGTGCATTCCATAGTGTTTCATTTTTAACTCCTTTTTGCCATCACAGACAGGGTCTAGCAGTATGCTAATCAGTCGTGGGCAGTCGCACAAAGAACATTCCTTCTTGATCTCCTTGCTCAGATCACCTCTGATCAGGAACATTAGCCGTCCAGGCATTTGTCGTCTTATTGGACATTCCCAGTGAGGTGCAGCTTGAGTCATATAGCACTGAGTGCATAAGGCCTATGTTTGTGATTATATAGTGATGCATTTAGCAGGAACTGCTAAGCCACGTTCTTCTGATTGTGTGCAACAGGCCCCCAAAATAATCCCTGCCAATTTATTAAGCATGAATACTCTTTCATAATTCTCAAATTCTGGGGTGTGTGTATTTCTGATAATTTTTGCCCACTTACACTTTATAGATCATATTTGCTCACAAGACTCGGTCAAGCAGAACATTTCTAGAAGAAAGAAATGAAAGTGACTGTCTGCGCGACGTGTGATAAGCGATGGCCTTAGACCTCCTACTCTCTGTGATTGACACTGAAAGGATACTTGGGAAGACCTTCTCTGGACATGATACTGCAAAAACCATGAAGGGTACCAGGAACGTGAATTTAGAATAAGGTACCAAAAATGAGAGTGTTTTCATGCCTTCAGGATTAAGGGCCTGATTCAGAGTTTGGCAGATCGGATACTCTGTACAAACGTGAGGGATATCTTGCCCGTCAAATTACAATTCCATTATATCCTCTGGTTTCTTAATATGGTGGATGGGATATCCGTCACATTTGTGATGGAGTGTCCCATCCGCCAAACTCGGCCCTAACACTAACAATGGTGCATGTACCGGGAGGAAAACATTCAACATAGTTAAAAAAAAACCTCAAAGATTTAAATATGCATGTCAAAATATCAAGTTATTATCAGGAGAAAGGACATCTCATAAACAACAAAGCTTGAGACACAAGATAGACTCAAAAGAAAAACATGTACATGTAAATACGAAGGGTGTAGTGTGCAATGGAAGATGAATTATCTCCATGGATTGCAATGCACCTTACACATAGCTTATTCGCTTTTTTATAGAGTCTCTGTAGACTTCTTTTGTTTAATGTATTGCAAATACTTGTATGAGCCATGTTGCTTTTGGAAAAAAAAATTAGGGTCTAATTTGAAAGTTACTCTATATTATGGCCTCAATATCATAAAAGTGGAGCCCTAACCAACAGTCATTAGGACGAGCTGTCCCTGTGTTCCAGGAACTAATTTTTCCACCTCTGAGGTCAGGGGTAGCAAAGGCAGTACCAGGGGTCGCAAGGGCCAAGCCAGGGGTTACAGCTGCGACCTCTGGCGACCCCTAAATGATGTCCATGTGCGCACCTGGTCAATCCAAATGGTTTCTGGTTCTTTGCATTCTACTTCTTTTTAAATGTCTTTTTCCCTCTGCAAGTGAAGACGTGCTATTTTTCATTGATCTAGCTTTTACTAGAAATGGAGTTTATTGACTGTAATAATTTGTGTCATGCAACATTTGAGTTTTAAACTATTACTACTCTGGGAATACACCGTGACCGCTCCACACACCAGCCTCGGAGATTCAGTTGTAGAAAGAAAGAAAGAAACTTAGGGGCATATGTATCAAACGATTTTGTATTCGCAAACGCTGCGAATCGCAAAAAAACAGCGTTTGCGAATACAAAATCGCAAAACGCGATGTATGTGACATTTTCGCATCGCATTATTAAGGAATCGCTAATTTAGTGATTCCTTAATTTTGCGTAAGCATTTAAGGAATCGCAAATTGCGATTCCTTAAATGCAATGTAACATGCACCCAAGTTGTGCGAATTCTCCTTAAGAAATCGCAAATTACCACCAACTTCAAGTTGGTGGTAATTTGCAATTTCTTTGAAAAATGCTATTTTTGGCGTTTATCAAAGTGCCAGGTGGCACACATACATGCCCTTAGGGCATGTATGTGTGCCATATGCGCACACATGTTCATTTCACGGGTGCATCAGGGTGTCATTATGACACCCTTGCACCTTTGAAATTATTCTCAATTTGCGATTAGCAAATTGCAATTCGCAATTTGAGAATTACTTCCCATTCATTCCTATGGGCCTCCTGGCCCATTGGAATGAATGGGAAGGTATTCCTTAATTGGGATTTCGCAATTTGCTAATCGCAATTAAGGAATATTAAGAATTCGCAAAATATGTGCGAATTTTAAAATACATCCCGTTTTGCAATTCTCAAATAGCGATTCTCAAAAAATCGCTATTTGAGAATCGCAAATACGGTTTTTGATAAATATGCCCCCTGGTCACCTAATTAGAGTTCATCAGTACATGAAGCTTGGGACATGAGGGTTTAGTGACAATAGCCACTACGGGTACTGCCCAGTAAAAAAAGAAATGGCCCCGTAACCTAGTTAAAGGGCCACACTGATCAGCAAGCAGTCCAGGCGAGTGATGCAAAGTATTTAAACTACCTTTGAGGAATCACTTCCCTTGTCTTTCGGGCCAGTAGAAAGTCTACAAATCTCCCTTTAAAGGATCAGATAATGCAGTAGAATATTTCCTCGAAAGAAAGTAGTACTGCCCTGTAGATACAGGCCCTCCCTTAAAAAACCCAAACCATTTTATTAGTTTTATTGTTAAAATAACGGCAATGTTTTTATTTTCATACAGCATTAAGTACAGACAACAGCGACTGTCAGCCCACGACCCATGTTTATGTAGTACCCGGGGCGAGCCACTCATCACTGCCACAACCCAAAGTCTCATTCTTCCCTATATGATAGCCAACATTCCCATATTTGTGTCCATTTCCTGGGACAGCCTCTTCCTTCACATATTGTCAGCATGCACCAATCTAAGGGGCACATTTACAAGCCCTCACCAACAGTAGAGCGTCACTTTTTTGACGCTCCTGTGGCTCAGCGCAATTTTCCATATTTACAGGGTGGCACTAAGCCACTTTGCATGGCTTAACACCACCTTGTAAATATGCCCCTTTCCGCCACAGTCCTCTGTGACAAAAGGACATATAACAGGCGTTGCTGTGGGTGTTCCACCTCAACCCTCATTGATTTTTGACGCTGACCCAGATTTACAAGTTTGAGGCAGTGCCAAAAACTAATGCCATCAATACTAGATGTTAGAATGGCGATAAGAGGAGAAATTATTAATTTCTCCTCGTTTTTTCCTCTTTCCATGTGTGCTGCATTCTACATTTTTTTGTAAATATGCCCTATGGCTCTTTTCTCAGTTTTTTTCAATTGCAGTGGAACAGGAGCTCCCCATTGACAGGTGATATTTCTTTTGAAGAGGGTTAGTCCCTGGATAATTAGCAGTCTGGGATATTTTCAACGGGCATCCCCCGCCTACCACCCCATCGCAGCAGTTGCCACTCCTTCTCCTACGTCGCTGCCAATACGTGGAACGACCTTCCCCTCATGCTCCGTACAGCCCCCTCGCTACCAGATTTCTTCGATGGACACACAGCACCCAGATACCCCTAGGGGTGACAGTGTTGCTCTTTACAAATGCATTTTGATTGATCGATTGTATCACCTGCCTAAAGAAATGAGGTTGGTACTGTAAATATGTTTTTGGGAGTGGAAAGAAAAGCTTACAATGCTGAGCGGTCCATTAAGGGTAGAGCAGAGCCCCCAGTGCATGACATCTCTTTAGAACTGGTCAAAGATGCTATAAGCATTTCTTTCTAAGAGTTGGTCAGGGTCTGTTGTGATATAGATACAGAGTAATCGAAAACCCTCCTTAGCTATTTCCACCACTGCTAAGTGGAGGGTTCTATTAGGCCATTTAGTGAGCGGATATATCAGTGACTTTGCCCAGTTAATTATGGGACCTCAATTATTGCCAGTCGGGAAACATGCAAAATCCTGGTTATAGTAATGGCAGACTGTGCTGTGCAGAGGAGTATTTCATCTGTGTAAAGGGATATGCACTCCTCCAGCCCTCTCCGCAGCACAGGCCCCATATTAGCAGAGCCCCTCGAACCCAGCCGGCCAAGGGCTCCAACACCAGGGCCTTCCTCAAAGACTTTTATTAAAATAAGAGCATATTGTCTAGGGGCTCGGGAAAGAATGGACTCTACTCGGGAGATCTGAGGGTCACACCATCTTTGAAACACACTAAAAGTTGAGTAGTTTGAGTTTGTTCAGATTGGGTTTGCACTAACTACAGGTGTAGTTTTGTGTCTCTGCAGGAGTTTGGGGCAGAAAGGCAGGAATGTATAGTATCTGCACCTTACCACAGTGTTAAAAAAGACTGGATATTGCACCCTTAACTACTTTGTCATGCAATACAGGTTGAGCATGTCTTTGTTTTATTTCTGTTGTCCACATTTAAAGAAAAATACATACATATTTGCACCTGAAAGGTCTCAGGCAGAAGTACACCAAGTGATAAGGCTCAACATTCACAGAGCCCTCACACACATGAAAGGGGATTGCAAAGTTTTCTCAGAGTTCTAGGGTCTTGTCAAGACTTATTCCTGTACTTAGATGCCTTTATGCTTGGCCCCTTTATTAACCGTTAATGTATGCAGCTGGGTTCTTTATGGCATATTTTAGCTTTCTGTGGCATAACTAAATGACAGAAGATGGCTTATAGACTGCAGAAGGTAAGCTTGCTGATTGTGAGGTGCAGTTGCTCAGTCTTTTTCCCTGCAGCTCATGTTGGCACTTTCTCAGAAAGGTATTGTGCTCTCAGCACAGCTTTGACTGACTGACAGCTCCCGCTGTACTGCAAAGCGTCGAGATTGATTCAAAGGTCAGAAAGCAAGCTTCCACCCTGCGCTGCTGTTTTGTGCATTTTGTTATATAAAAATACTTCTTTGACATTTTGTATTGATATTTAAAGTGTGACCCATTTCACTGTTTGCTGCTGCAGCTTGCTGGAAGCAGGTGCAGACTGCTGTTTTGGAAAAAATAGCAGATCCTCTGGAAGGTTGGAGGGGAGTCAACGATGGCTACATTTGTACCATCATTTACCATAATCTTTTGTTAGATACGTGTTTTTAAGCATCAAGACATGCATTTAAAATGGTTGACAGGTGTTCAAACGTTTTTTCTATAGGGCTGCACTGTTAGCAGGGAGTCAGGTTGATATCTGAGAGGGTTCCTCTTTCTTTTTACACTTTTATATAAATGCTCATCATGCTAATTCATCCTCCAAATGACTAGGCACGGTAAGGAGGAAAAACTTCATATGTTATGGCTGAACATTGCATCTCTCAGTGGCTGAAGTGAGGTCTGATCCAAAATATTGAATGGCACTTCCAACAAGCAATGGCAGGGGGTGGCTTACCTATTACTCTTCTCTGTGTATGTTTTATGTTGATTCTATAATCTCTGACAGATATCAAAAACTAGCCCCAGAAAGGTTTACCCATATCATCACTGAAAGTTTCATATGATAATACTAATTGATGTCAGATAAAATTTTAGCAAAAATCTTGTTCTTTCAATTAAAGAATTTGATGAAGGTGTCAACTATCCAGAGCACCCCTGTCCACTTCTAGGAGCAGTGCAGTACTGGTCTGCTTGCCACGCCGGGTTCTTCAATTTAAATGTACGCACTTCACAGGAATATATGACGTTACAACGCAAGCAATTACAACGCATGCTTTTACAATTCAGTCTTTACATCGCAATTACCATTACCTTTTAGAGGTAAGTGTTGGATAGTGTAGGGGTAAAAATGACTATTTCCACTCCAGTGAGTGCAATAGTAGGGTAAGTGTTGGATAGTGTAGGGGTAGAAATTAATATTTCCACTCCAGTGAGTGCAACAGTAGGGAAAGTGTTGGATAGTATAGGGGTAAAAATTACTATTCCCATGTACCCCAAAACCCATACCCACCCTTAAACTAAAAACACTCCATTCCTTACCTTATAATGCGTTGTAATGGCATGCGTTGCAATGGCATGCGTTGTAGTGATATGCGTTGTAAGGGCATGCGTTGTAATGGTATGCAATGTAAAGGCAGTTGCATTGTAACAGTTGCGTTGTAAAGGTAGGTCGTTGTAGTGACTGCGTTGTAATGGATGTTTCCTCTTCACAGCTGTGTTATTGATTGTTAGATGGGATTTGATCATGCTAATCTCAGCACCCTATCAACAAAATTGGGTTTTGACATTGGTCTTCTAACACGAAGGGCCCGATTTACTAAGTACTCATGCAGTGCTGTAGCCATAAATGATTTGCTGCGTGAGAAGAAGAAGCACCAAATTTACTGAACTAAGGCACTCTCCTCCCTCTCCCTAGTGCCAGCACTGAAATCAGCTGCCGTGTCCCAAGGAGACACCTTTGGGCATTGGTGCAAGGGTGTTTCCATAAGTCTAGCATAGGTTCTGTACTGGAGGGATAACCTTCCGGTACAAAATACTACACATAGACTGACCTTTAACCCTTTGCCCGTTTTGTATGTGTGCTGTAAAGTGCAATACACATGCAAAGTCAAAAAAGGAAGGAGAAATGAAAGCATTTCTCCTTAGTTATGCCTACTTCAAAAGGGCACAGTAAACCCAATTTACTAAACAGGGTAGACAGGGTTTAGCGTCAGAAACCTTGGGTTGTTACATGGGGACGCCCAGGCTCCGCCCATGGTACACCCCCTTGGTGCTAAGTAATGCTAAACAGCACTATGCGCTGCTTTGCATTACTTTCATGACATTTCCAGAGCTAAACAACTTTAGCGCTGGCTAGTAAATCAGAAAGAAAAGATTTTGCACCAATTTGCTGCACTTTTGTGACACAAACACAGTGTAAAATCTTAGTAAATCTCCCCTGAATAGCTTTATGTTACACAGATGCTCAGGACAAAGTTAGGGTGAGAAGTTCTTGACTTTACACAGAATGCATCAAGACTAGTACTGGTCTTAAGAAACAGGCATTTTTAGTGTGCTTGTTGTTCAACTTTTGTTTGCCAGACTTTTCTGAAATGGTAGGTACTGAGTGCCTTAATCCTCCCAAACCAGGAACCCAAGGGGTTCCCTAATGTATGCTGCTAGCAACACAGCTTTGCTGGTGCATATGCAAGTGGGGTGTCGGTTCATTTGTTCCCTTTAAAAAAAACAAGTATTGGCATAGCTATTTGGTCTCGCCTTTGGGACCTTATAAGTGTTTAGCAATGCAGCACATTATTCTTGGCACTTATCCCTCCATCTGGAAAAAAACAGTTATCAAGCCCCTGAAAAAAAAGACCAACCTAGATCATTTAGACGTCACTAGTTACAGACCTATCGCCTGCCTTCCCCTGCCAGCTAAGATTGCCGAGAAGATCATGAATGTTCAGCTATCACACTTCATCGATCAAAACAATCTTCTAGATGAAACCCAGTTTGGATTCAGAAAGGGCAATGGCACCGAAACTGTTCTTATCAAGGCCTCTGATGAAATCAGAAGAATACTTGACGGTGGAGGGGCCGCCATCCTGATTTTGTTGGATCTCTCGGCGGCATTCGACACGGTCGACCACGTAACTCTGATCGACAGTGTCGCGGCCCTAGGGACCTCTCATAATGCTAGGGCTCTTCTGGCTTCCTTCCTCTCTAACCGATCGCAATTGGACACACTTGGTAACTTCAACTCACCGCCGTTCGCCTTACCTTGTGGTGTTCCCCAGGGATCCTCGCTAAGCCCGACTTTATTTAATATCTATGTGACTTACTTGGCGAGGGTCATTAAATCCCACCACCTGGGACTAACCTCTTATGCAGACGATACACAACTAGTAATAGCGGTTCACAATGACGGTGCTAAAATTGCACACAACTTTCAACAGGGAATGCTTGCAATTAGCACATGGATGGCAGATAATTGCCTTAAATTAAACTCCGACAAGACGTAGGTTATGATCTTTGGCAATCTCCTAACTGCCTGGTCCCTCATCTGGTGGCCATCAGAGCTGGGGCCACCTCCGCTACCTGTCGCAAAGGTAAGAAACCTAGAGGTCATCTTCGATAACAAGCTATCATTTATGCATCACACAAATGCAGTTGTCTCTGCATCCTTTTTTATCATCAAGATGATAAAGAAACTCCTCCCTTTCCTCCCCTCCACTGCAGCCAAGACACTTATCAGCACATTAGTCATGTCCAGGATTGACTACTGCAATGGCCTCTTCATCAATGGCCAGGAAAGAGTCCTAAATAAACTACAGCTGGTGCAGAACGCAGCTGCCAGACTGCTGACGGGCACCCCCAAATTCAAACCAATTTCCAACGTGGTGCGACAGCTCCACTGGTTGCCCGTCAGAAACAGAGCTAAGTTCAAGGCCCTCTGCATCGCTTTCAAAGCAATTCATGCCACTGGACCAAAGTTCTTAAAAACTTCCCTATGGCCCTATACCCCCTCAAGATGCTTACGCTCCTCAACAGCAAACCTCCTCACGATACCACGAACAAAGAAAGCATCTTGGGGCGACAGATCTTTTTTAGTCGCCACCACCAAACTTTGGAACAGTCTCCCGCAACATATCAAGACTAGCCCCTCCTTGCTTTCATTCAGGAAGTAAATAAAGACCTGGCTCTTTAACCAATAGTCATTTGTTCTTTCCGCCTGCAAGCTCAGTCTACAGCGCCTAGACACCCATGGGTAGTTGTGCGCTCTACAAATTGTAGAAATAAATAAATAAATAAAATGAGTGTTGTCCCACCAGGGATTGAGGGCTTGAAGTACAATTACTACACACTGGGTCATGCAGTGTGATTCAGGAATACATATTTGCCTCGGGAAACATTTATGGACACATTCCTAGACTTTTTAATGCACAGACAGAAGACAAGTGCCTCAGTGCAAGTCAACAGCACTATAACACTCTGTGTGTGACTGCATCACTAGAGAATTTAACAGCCTATGAAAAAAGCAGTGAAGTACTTTCCAATGGCAGAGATGTCACGTCCCTCCTCCGCCAGGCCTCTATTCACCATGCACCCTTCTACAGAGTTTTCCATTGAAAACACTACTCGCACCATCTGTTTACCAGCAATCCCTCTGTTCCAGTCCCCAGGGTATAGGAGCGCTGGACATAGCAACAACAGCACATTTGTCAGGTAGAGGGAAAATAATCAATAAAGAGGGACAGTGTCGGCATCACTCAATCTCCGCTCACCTAAAAACAAAAAAGTTAACATGACCTTATGTAATGTAACTGCTGCTTTTGAAAAGCCCTCAGATACCTTTGAGTTAGTCAAGTTCGCACTCTATAAAAATACCCCCAAAAATTAATCTGACCGTGTGTAATGTAACTAGTGCTCATGTAAAGCACTCCAACACCTTCAGGTGTCTCAAGTTCACATTATATAATAAAAAATGTCTCAATGTCCCTGGGGAGCTGCCGTGAATGTGCTATGAAATTAGAGAGGAGGAGAAAGACGACAGAACGAGGCAGGGGGCAGGTATGCAGCGACGTGGGAGGTACAAATGCTTATTTGTCAGGTAGAGGGGAAATAATGAATAAGCAGGGGTGACATCGGCATCACTTAAGCTCTGTGCACCTAAATAGAAAATAATTAACCTGAGTTTGTGTAATGTAGCTTGCGCTTTTGTAAAGTGCTTCAATACCTTTGGGTAAGTCGAGCTCCAACACCTTAGAGTCCCTTGAGTTCACATTATATAAACAAGCGTCAGAGCAAATGCGACAGTAGTTGCCTAAGCCTTGCCCTTAACCGTGCCGCAAGGTTGGGCTGCTGAAGGGCCGGAGGCTGAGGCTCACTAAAGCAACAAGCAGCAAAGCGGGAGGTGTTTGGGGGAAATCCTCTCACTTTGAAGACAGAGCACATTAAAGAGGCGATTTTGAAAACAGTGTCTGAAGCATCTCACATTTTATCTCGCTCTTTCAACAGATCGGGGAGATTAAGTGACAGGTGCCGAAGCTGAACCACTGAAGAGGGGCAAACAGCAACACGACCAGGAATCAAAGAAAAAAATAGTCTGCCAAATAAATACATAATACATAAACACAGAAGCGTACTGTTAACAGTAATTGGGGGCTGCTCTGTCGGAGGAAACCAAACACAACAAGCATTGGCATAGCCAATAGATCTCGCCTTTTGGACCTTAGAAGTGTTGGCACTTGAGTATTTTATATTCATTGAGGCTCGACCTGAAAACCTACATGGATTTTACTTGATTGGTCAGTAGAGCATGCCAAGGCATACAGGTAAACAATATCCTGTGCCCTCATGTAAATAATCCAACACCAACCAGCGGTCGGCACCCCCAGAGTCAAGTGAGGTGCAGTGGCTCTCCTTCACAACAAGTGGGGTATACTTTCTGTTTACCCTTGACGAGTAGAGCTGCACTCCTATGGAGGAGCCGTAAAACAAGGTGGAACACACCCAGAGGACCTGTAGAGTGTAATCACCTCTGGGAGAAACAGAGGATCTGGCAGAAACGTTGAACAGAGGCAGTGTGACACCGAATCACCGCTGTGCATGCATCAACCTCTGGGTAATCCCGGTGTCAAAGGGTAAGATTAAGGACCAATCGCACAGCGTATATGTGAGGCAGAAAGATCTCAAGGTGACTCCACAACGTGTCATTGCTGTCTTGATCAGTGCCGTCCAGAGTGTGTGTCCAGAGTGTGGAGATGGCTTTCACACGAGGGGAGCAAGACACGGCAACCCGCTGTTTGAACTGTGTCCAGTCAGCTAAAAGGTATTGTAACTGATGCCTGGTTCACCCCCCCCCCCCTGTGCAGGGCGAGCAGTGAGTCGAGTCGGAAGTCACAAAATGATTACAATATAAAATTAAGAAGAAAAAAATCAGCACATTAGCCCGACAATAAATAAGCACAGCACAATTCCCGAGCTTCGAGGGGCAAAACCTACAAATAGTAATGCCCACATGGCTATCGGTCCTGAGATATATGCATGTCGTTTTTAAACACAAACAAATTAGTTCAACACATAGTGTGAGTGTTCTCCGGGTGCAAATACAAGAGGCAAAGTGTTTGCAGGAAATAAAAACTGTAAACAAAGAGACAAGTGCTGACATACAATATTTGTGAAGAGAGATAGTCACCTGAGGTTCAAGATATAGCTCCGACCTGGATCCGGAGATCAACAGGACGCTTTACACAAACCGTTGTAACAGTTGTGAAAGTGATATATGTGTGTGAGGGGTCCAATTGGCAGATTGCAGTAGTGATGGTTACAGGTGACAGCGGGGGGAGGGGGTGCCTGTAATTCAGACAGTACTAGAAAGACCACTGCACCGTTCGAATTTCGTATCCTACATACTCCAATCACAGTTACACATATTTATAGTTTCGTTTTGGGCTGCAGAGAGGAAGGGTGATTTAATATGAATCAGATGAGGTTTTTGGTTAAAAGTTGGATGCCGGGATTCGAATGGGTGAATTTTCAACACTAAACGATACGTGATAATTTGTCAAGTAAGAGTGCCTCTTATCGCACTTTAAAAACGAATGCCAGGGCTAATTCTTGTGGTCGTGTGAATTCAGTTCAAGCCGCGGCCAGTTTGTTTCGGCGGTATTTGTTTTCACGGGTTCGAAAAATTGTGTCGGAATAGGCGCATTTTCTGTAAACAGTTGAACTCTTATCTGTAGCGTTTTAAGCTAGATGACCGCCAGCTTACTGTAACACAAGGCTCATCACAATATTTAGAGTTTCCATCATTGACTCACGCCCGTTTATCATGTTATTTGAAGAACTGCGCCCGGAGTTAGCAGAAAACGTCTGCACAGAACTTTATTTTAATTCACGTTGTTGTTTCACTCAAGCTCCTGGTCAAAACGGCAGTGCTGCGCCAGCGTTAATTAGAAAACAACGCTGACAAGGACACGTTCGCTATTTTCAAATTATTAGACTGTCGTGGAAATGCAGGAAACTTGCACGTGTATGAATTTTACGTGTTCAAAAAAGGCAACATGGAAACAGAAACAAACTGAGCAGAAAGGTACTGAGGGTCGTGAGCAAATTTTGGAATTTCGATGACACAATGTAGAGCCCTGGAAATAACAAGCCCGGGAGTGGTGCGCGCGCGCTTGTGCACGGCGCTGCACGCGAAAAACAGATGGCACACTGCGCGCCACTGCGCGAAACAGCAAGCCGTAGGCCGTGGGCAGCTACAATTCCTGGCAAAGGTGGGACATGCCCCCGTCTTTGCCCAACTGCGTGCTGCCTTCGCAGGCAAAGACCAATAGGAAGAAAGCCTAAAAAGAAACCTCAGGCACGAGCGTGTGAAAAGTCCAGGGCGATTCCAAGAGGTCGTTTTCCTAGAGCAGCACATGATCGCTGCGCTAGGCTCGATCTGAAAAGGAGGGACAAAGAGGAAGGATAAACCACTAGCAAAAAAAGCCTTTTTGAACGACAATTGAAAGTACGAACAAAAAGGCAATGGACGGGCTGTAAGCCCACAGAGTTAATACAGCATGTGTCGAAGAGACAACGTATGTGCTTCCTGGACTCGACCTAAAAATTGTTTAACAAATAAGCTATGTTATGGTAGAGTCCTATCTAGTAGACTAGGAGATCCTTTGAAAGGCATGAATATGTGTCATAGAAAACTTCTATCTAGCAGATAGATCAATAAACACGTGATGTTTCTAACACCAAGACCTCGCTCCAATTTTTGCTCCAAAACATTTGGCAGATTGGAAAGGAAATGAAGTGTGGCACCACCCACCAAGAAGAAAGCAACTGGAGGTAAGGGACCTGTACTGCATGGTATGGTCCAGGAAAAGTGAGTTGTAAATAGTGTGGTACAAAAATATCAGAGCAAAATTACTGGTTACCAAAGGATCAACAAGGTAAGTATATAGGCAAGTATAGGTTTTCTATACCTTACATATATGTACCTTGACAATATATATTTTTTAAGGTACGCAGATGTAGAGTTAAGAATAGTAAGTCTGTACTTACCAATATATACTTACCTCGAAGATATTTTGATTGTCAATATTTTTGGTACAATATTGTGGTAGAACAATATTTTTATAGTCAGTATTCTGAGATATAATCCACAGCAAGGGTATAGTTTGAGCTACAATGCGTGACAACATTTTAAAATATTTTTTTATTTTTTCAGCTGTACAAGATTTGTGAGCTGGTCATACTTGAAAAGAAATTGCAAAATTGTGATTTTGCCTTTGCAACTGTACAAGTGTGTATGTATGTATGAATGTATGTATCTATGTATGTACTTATGCATGCATGCATCTGGCATTTCTATAGCACAAACCTAGCTTAAAGGCATCAATGTGCTGTACAGGGCTGAAGATAATCATAACATCAAAGAGTGATAGGAGAGGTAGCTGACTTATGGACTATTAGTCCTTTCAGGGGGTGTGCCAAGAGTATCACCGGAGATGACTACCATGTCAGCAAGATAAGAGGGGTTGCTGGTCGTGCCCAGCCGCGGTCCGTGGAGGGAGTTCCGTGGGGCGGAAAGGCGGGGCGGGGGAGGGGCAGGGTGGGGGGTACTAAAAACCGGAATATGGATAACTGGAGGTAAGTAAACAATTAAATAAATATAACGAATTTCGTAGCACGCCCTGCATCGCAAAATGCGATGCAGCGCTCGCAACGAAATTCGTTTTATGTATTTAATTGTTTACTTACCTCCAATTATCCATATTCTGTTTTTTGTACCCCCCACCCTGCCCCTCCCCTGCCCCGCCTTTCCGCCCCACGGAACTCCCTCCACAGACTGCGGCTGGTCGTGCCTACTATGTAAATGATGCAGCTGGTTTTGAAGATGATGTGAGCAAGAGAAGGGTGCCAATGGAGTTAGATGGGAGTTAAGTGGTAATTGTTCTTCAGGTCCTTGAAGAGATGTGCTGTGGTGTTTAGGTTGTCCTTAATGGGTTCCAGCATGGAGTCTGGGAGGCCATGGAGTAGGGTATTACCACCATCCAGATGCAAGAGTACATTCCAAGCCATGATGTAGAACATAGTACTTCACACTCCACCTGGCTCGTTGCTTTGAAGCATTGAATGCAAGATTTTATGTGGTTCAGGGCTGGACAATTACCTGCTCTCTTCTACAAGTGACATTAATGTTATTAAGCTAAAGAGTATTGTAAAGAAACCCCTAAAGAGATGGAGCAGAGATCAAGATATGGGCAACTGAGCGATAGTTCAATATTATCATATTTAGAAATATATCTCAGGAAATTTTGGATTCCATATGCAGCATAATTCACTAGGATTGTGGAGTGGAGTATCCTATGATTTCCGAATTTTGTGATTGAAATTTTATATATTTTGGGAACATTTTCTTTCAGTACGCAATTTTTTTTGTCAGTTTGGAAGCTTTTATTAAAATGTATTTACTCAAAGTACAGAACATATACACATTAAAAGGTTTTTCATCTCATAATGAATTCACCAGCAAAATAAGATTTTCTGTTCAGTGGACCATTTTATTAATTATTTGATATAAGAGAATGGCAATCATTCAACCAACTGGGTGTATGGAAGACATACATATACATAAATTTGATGTGTGTGTGCAATTTCCTGTTAATGATTGTATGTATCTTAAAGTACTGCCTTAATTTCTGTTTTATAAATTATTATGATTCCCTTCCAATCATTTCTCCAAACAAATCATAGCCTGGGCCACAAATTCAAAAAATAAACTGACGCCATCTTGCTTCTGTCACGTGAGCGCACTGCTACAGCTCTAAATACTGCTTGAGTTCAAGCAAGTTATAATTAAGAGTATTTTGCAAAGCTCAGCTCCGGAAGATATGGGAAGACTAAGGAATGAGAGATGAGGTTCTCGTTCTGGCATGTGCAAGCAATTCACAAGGCTGCAGCTGCCGTGTAAAGAACGCACCAATTATCAATTATATTATCCGTGTATCAGGAACAAATGCGTATCTGTTAGCGTGTCTGGGAACTGAACCATTCAGTAAATATTCATCGCTGGCTGAGGGTATAACTACCTGTGCATAGAGTTTTTTGTCAGACATTTTGCTGAAGCTCCAGGAGATCCCAGACCATTCATCTAAGTAAAACCTAGCTCTCAAACAAAGACCCTGAATTGTTTTCAAGGTCTGGGTGCTGACAGGTGTACCTTCAAACTTGGCATGTAGACAAGTGACCCAGTCCTGTCCTGTCAACATAGGAGGATCAGCACCTTTTAGTTCCCTGATTGCTGTTAAATTATCAGCATTTGTATACTGCCTTCTGTCACACTAAAGAGCTTTCTTACTCTAGACATCTTTTTTATAAAATACTGAGATTTTCACTTATTGCTTCTGAGTGGTTGGCTGTATTTGGCTGTGAATATGTACTACAGATTTGTTTAGAAATGGTCATGTTTTGGTTTATATTAAAGTAAAATGAGTTTGTTCTTTTAAAGTTCTTTGTAGTGTGCTACTTGTGTGGATGAGTGAGCTGTTGGAATTTGCCTTACTTCATTGTCCTGTGTGGCCGGTTGATCATCGCCCATCCTAGGCAGAGAGTCTTCTAGAAAGCATTACTTGCCAGATAAATAGACATGCTGTAAATAATTATGCTGCAATATTAAGAGCTTGATTGCTTGATGCTCAAACTAAAATCATCTGAGATGTGTTGGTGTGGTGCTTGGAAACCTCTGTTAATTTGTCAGAGAGCCTGTGTAGGTTGTTCTTTTAAAGAAAGACAAATTATGAGTGTGATTGGAACAATGCTGTGCAGTGAGTACTGTTATGTGGAAGTAAGTGTGGTGATCATGATTTTGAGTGATGTAATGAACACGACCCTAACCAACCGAATGGCATATATATCTGTGCTTTGTTTGAAGTATGCAAGATGATGTGTCTAATATATTCTGTTGCAAGCGACCTGTGTTTTAACATTCAATGCTGCTTGGCAACAAGTCTTTAGATTTCTCATACACTAATAGGCTAAACATAATGCCAACCTCGTGAAAAGGGCAGTGAGGCACTCTTTACATCAAAAGAGCATATTCATGTGTTATGTTTGCATGTTAATAGTGGCCTTGTTCCTTTATGGAACTCATGTTTAAATGTAGGCATAGAGGTTCCCCCACAGAGGTTCCTTGTTCCAGCAGTTGGTCGTTGGAGCTGGGTGCAGTTGTGAGGGAGTGTTGTATGCTGTTCTGTTTTTCCTGACAATAAACTATATTACTCATCATTGGCTTAGCTAAAAGACAACCTTATTCTATTGGAGGGGACCTCACATAATCTGGTAACAAGCGGGTGAGAAGTTTCAGAACAGCACCTCCTCTATGGCAGTGACCGCTTTTCCGAAAGGGAGTACTGTGAACCTACGGCATGGAGATTTTAATGTTTACACTCCCATCTGAGCGGAGGTCAATTTTGACATTTTATTGAAAACTTAGTGAGAGCTCTCCTCGCATTTTTCAAGCTGCACATGATAGCTCTCATGCTTCAGATTGCAGTTACAACAAAACACGTAATTATCAGCGCAATCTGCCCCTCGAGCTCAGACGGTGCGGTCAGCGCCTCGAGCAAATTCTCATCAGCTCACGCAATCGCCACCTCAAGATTGTGGCCAGTGTCACCAGCTTACTCTACGATACAATATTAGCAATTTGGTCCCAACTCAGAATTAAATGGAGCACATAATTAGAGAGGCAGTTCCTCGCCTCTTTGCCCATCTGAAGTCTGACTCGCTTCCTTCACAGTGTGCTCTCTGGACCATAGGAGGATTTTGACTTGTAAGCTACAAGCCTCATTGGCCCATCCGCTCTCCATAATGCTCTTTCGGAAGTCTTTAATTGTTTTGGTTTTGTGTATTTATTCTGTATTATCTTGATTGTTATGCCTCCTACTGGTCAAAATACATTACTACAGTTGTCACCATCTAGCTGTTACTAAACAACATGCAAAGTGTCAATTGTCCAGTGAACTTTCTGGCAGAACTTGTTGTACAAAAATTCAAGTGGAAGCAGTGGTTTAAGAAGTAGCTTTGTCCATAAAAATTGTACAGGCAGCACATGGGTGAGAGGAGAGAGATAATGTTATTTGCACTGTTCACATTGGGGATGTGGAAATTAAAGTCACAGTTGATTCTGGGTCTCCCATCATTACGTGTGTATCTGATGATTTGTTTTACAAGGAGTGGAGTGGCAGGCAGCTGTTTCCCCCTGATGTTCACACTCTGGCATCTGGTGGCCATCACATAAACATGATGGGGCTCTTCACTGAAGGGATTTTGTTCAAAGACAGGTCGATTGTCACAAAGGTATATGTGGCCAAGAGAGGCTACAACATCTTGGGGTGGAAAGGTCAAGTCAAATTTGTATGGCTTTGAGACTAGGTACCTCTTGCCCCATTTCCCCAGTAGAGGTACCAGTCCTGTCTGACTCACTTGAACACTTGTTAGATAATCACAAGTACATTTTTGATAACAAGCTGGGTATCGTCCAGAAATACAAACAATAGATCATCCTTAAGGAGGATGCTGTATCCATCATTCACAAAGTGAGTGATTCTCCCCTAAGTGTTTGAGGTCAATTGAAACAACATTTAGATAAGTTATGTGCAGACAACATCATCTAACCTATCAACTTCTCTCAGTGGCCATCCCCCATTGTAGGTTCAAAAAAACAAATCAGGGGAGATTAGACTTTGCGTTGACTTGAGATCCCTTAATAAAAATATTCAGGTTATTTTAAAAACATTTTTTATTGATTTTTATCAAACAACTCCCATAAGTGGTACAGAGCATTAAGCAAAATGAAACAAAGAGGCAATGGCACATGTCAAAATAGCAGGTGAACATCAGGGCAATAATATACCAAAGCATGATACAAAAACATGTTACAGCAAGTCTATCCCTTATATGAACTGTGCAGGTCGGGTTCACTGGAGTGTACATCTCCATGTATGGCTCATGGCCTCACCGGATATGGCCAATCTATCCATATCGTATGGTGTTTCTGGAGGGACCCCCCTCGCCAGGTAGACTGAGTGTTCCAAGCTCATACAATAATCCATGTCCTTGGCCCAGCTCTCTACAGATGGAGCCTCCTTGTCTCTCCAGGTGCATGCTATATCACGCTTTGCTATTATCAGACCCGACCAGAGCAATGCCCTCCGATAGCTAGTGCCCTCCATATCCTCCGTAATATGCAAGAGTATGAGCTTAGGGTCGATGGGTATTTTCTAACCGAAACTCCCTCCAGGTGACCCAAAGCCCTTTCTAGAAATGCAAGAGTGCAGGGCATCACCAGAAGGCATGAGGTAAGTCCACATCTGGGTCATTACACCGCATGCAATTCCCCATGACAATCAGCCATATGGTACAGCCCAGCCCTAGAGTAGGACCCAAAAATATGGAGGATCTGGAGAGCTGGAGGTCCCAACGCCTCCGGGTCATCCAAGAACAGCAGAACCTCATCAGCATACAGTGATATTCTGTCACTCAACGCTGAGGTCCCCCCTCAGTGGAAGTCCTGGAACAACGCATCTATATGCACCCATGCCACCAGAGGTTCAATTGGCAAAGCAAACAACCAAGGGGACAGGAGACAGCCCTGACGGGTGCCTCTCTCTACAGGGAACCAGTACAAAACCACTCCCCCAACTTGAACCCTGGATCTGAGATTGGTATAACGCAGGCAGCATATGGATCTAAAGAACTTCTCCCCAAATTCAAAGCGAGTCAGGAGGGTAAACAAATATTCACAGTCCACGGAACCAAAAGCTTTACGAAAGTCAACTGAGAGCAGGGCCTGACACCCGGGCAGAGCTTTGCTCAGTTCTATGGCATTGTGGACCCTCCATAGATTGTGTTGGGTGCCCCAATGAGACATGAACCAAGATTTTTCTGGGTGGATAAGATGGGTAATAACTCTGCAAGCCGGTTGGCCAACATCTTGGCCCAAATCTTAACCTTGGAGTTCAGCAGCAAAATCGGCCTATATTCCCCGCATTGTGTGCGTCCAAGCCCGGCTTCGTGATTCCCACAATCGCTGCCACTCTGAGGTCTCAAGGCAGCTCACCCTTCGACATTGCCTCTTTAAAAACATCCAGAAGTATGGGGCCCATCTGGGGCCTTACGAGGTGGCAGAACTCCATTGGGAAGCTGTTCGGTCCTGTTGCCGTACCCGTCTGAAGCTGCGCTAGAGCCACACTCAATTCCTCACAGGTGACCTCAGCCTCCAGGGATTTTCCATCTTCAGGGGGCTAGACATGGCACCGGCAAGTACATCACAAATTGGGGAAGGTCCCGCGGGATCAAAACCGTAAATGCCTTGGTAGTAGGACGCAAAATCACGTGCGATAGCCTCACTGTTGGCTACACAAAAGCTGTCTTCAGCTGCCAGATAGGCCACAGGAGGGCCTGTCCCTTGATGGGTGCATAACCAAAGCTGAGTTTTGCTGGCGTTATCCCCACACTGATAAATGTGACTATGGGTAACCACCTAGACCTACCACGCCTCCTGCAGGAGTTCCCGTCTAAGCAGAGTTTGCATGTGGAGTAAGCCCCGCAAGAGGGACTCTTAAATTGAAGCCACATAGTGGCTCTCAAGTTCAAGGACTCAATCCTCGAGGTCTCCAATGTTCTGCAAGGCGCAGTTTCATTGGCCCCTACAGTAGCTGATAATATTCTCTCAAAGGGTGAGTTTCTGGGTTTCCCACACATCCTGCTGTGAATCTACTGATCCCTTGTTTTCAGTAAGGAAGCGTTTACACTTGTGCTGACACGCTTTCCTAAATTCCTCACTCTGAAGGCTCCAGTGGCTCAGGCGGCAACCTGTTACAGATTGGGGCAGGCCCCAGCCAAATCCACTAGTGAGTAGTCTGAGAAGCCGCTTGCTTGTAAGCGAACATCTAAACCTTGGGGGTCATCTCAGCGAGGCATGAGGAAATGGTCTAAGTGAGAAAAGGAGCAGGTGGCCCCAGAGTAAAAGGTGTACCGTTGGGTGGTGCGTCCTCCAACGTCAACTAGTGTCAGGTTGTGTAAGAAAGCCAACTGTAGTGTCTTACCATGAACAGGGGCTGCGGAGGTGGAGGAATGATCTAAACCCAGGGAAACACACCCCTTTGAGATCCCCTCCCAGTATCCATGGAGCATCGTGTAGCTCATGTTTGAGACTGCCCAACTTTCTAAAAATCTCAGAGGTAAGAGGCGAAGGTGCATAGATACAGATCAGGGAGATCGGAAAGTACTGCAAAGTGCCCATCAGAACCACATAGCGGCCTAAGCTATCATGCCACACACTGGACACCACCAGAGGCGTGCGTCTGCACTTCAAGATGGCTGTGCCCAATGAGCCTTGATGGAAACCTCAATGGTAGACCTGGGTGTAGCCAGACAGGCCAGAAAAGGGCAGTGATTGCCCAGAAGGTAGATCTTCTGGAGCACCAGGATGTCAGAATTGGATTTGAAAACCGCTTTGAGTACCATCCCCCGATTGACCTTGTGGAGCATGCCGTTTACATTCCACGAATGGATTGTGATTCTGCCCATGTTGACGCACCTCTGTATCTCAACTACATGGACCGGTGTGCCATACATGCTCTAGCACTGTCAGTGATCTATCCGTGCATGTCTCACGTGCCGAATGTGTAGTGTTCTTTGATAGTACCAACTGAGGAGTAACCCAGAACAATTCCTGTGTGCCTACCCCACCCACAACTCCCTTACCATTCTTTGTGAACTAGAAGTGTCTGTCAGGGTGCAACTAGGGACACAAGCCAATGGGTCTAATCTGAGATGTATGTCTCCTCTACTGTGCATACCCCCAGCCCAACTGTAACCAACTCAGACCCACTAAAGAAAAAAGGTGTAAAGGGAAAGCAGGAAGGGGAGGGCTAGCCTGAGTACCCATGTCCATCCTCAGCAAGCCTTCACAGTACTTTGCAGCGGCACCTACCAACCTGAACCCACAGAGTCATTATGTGATGTCTGGCAAGGCCATCAAGGGGTCATTAGAGGCAAGTTGTGCAGCTGGTTCCTCCGCTGCAGCAGAAGAATTGTCTTGTGCATGGGATCTCTCAGGACTGGGACTGAGCCCTACGTTCCCTGTGACACAGCCGTCTTTTCAGAGCTGTATGCCACTCTCTAGTATGGCCCTAAATATTCCCCACAATACTCCCACTGCCCCGGGAGGAGGGTCCGCCAGCATGCAGCGTGGGCGACCCTCGATTCAGTCCTAAACCACCTCAGGAGTGTCAAAGAAGAAAGTCTTGCCTTGAAAGATAACTTTGAGATGGGCTGGGAAGAAGAGCATGTAGGTGGCACCCATGGCTCCTAGTTATTGCTTCGCCTCCTGGAAGGACCGCCGCTGCTGTTGGGCCTCTAGACTATAGTCCAGAAAGATCATAGTGGAGAGGATTGATGTCAGCGATCCCGCCTTGCGTGCAACTTGAAGGATGGCAGCCTGGTGGATGTGATTGAGCACCCAAGCAATAAATGGATGAGGGGGTGCGCCCACTCGGGGCTTAACGATCAGCACTCAATGGGCCAGCTCAACAATATAGCACTTTGATATCTAGCTTGTAGGAACCTCGCTTAGCAACCAGTCATGCATAAATGTGGTTTGAGCAGTCACTTCAGCTCCCTCTGGAATGCCCACAATGCACAGGC
The DNA here is from genome assembly GCF_964204655.1 of Triturus cristatus. Lineage (NCBI taxonomy): Eukaryota > Metazoa > Chordata > Amphibia > Caudata > Salamandridae > Triturus > Triturus cristatus. Next base: position 975,429,582 of record NC_140583.1, read on the forward strand.
TGTTGGCGTCTGCATCTTCCGCCCAGGCCTCAAACTGCACCACCAAGCACTCTAAGGTCACCAGACCAGATCTGTGTGACTTGATGGCGTCCTCAGTCTCATACACCCTGCTGTCTACTTCTATGATCCTATAGGTTGTGTTTATCAGGTCCTGCCGGATCAGAGCCAAGTCGACCTTTAGTTCCCCCATCTTGCCCTTGAGTGTGTCTTTGAGATCTTGGATTGCATGTAAAATAGAGGAAGTCTGTAGCCCGTCCGTCACTGCTGTATCACCCCCAGTTGCTCCAGCCTCGTCTGTTAGGGCAGTGTGTTTAGTGACTTTGATACATTTTTACTGCAAGACAGAGGACCATCGTTTGTCTCTTACCATGGTGCATTCAGAGGGGACACTGGCAATGGGAAGCCTCCCCAGATCACTGTGTCCTCCCAGCACTTTCTTGGCAACAGCCATGCAGATCAGGTTTTGCAGGATCTCCCCAGGGCCAATGAGGCGTACCCTTTCACTACGTAGACAGCACCCTTAATGTTCAAAGTCCTCCCGGTCACAGGGGGCCACCCCAGAATACGGCTCCAGTGTGAGCAACACCCCTCTCCCATCGTCAGCACCACTCACCTACCAAGCATGAAGCTGCTCCTGTCCGCATCATCAGGACACAATCACTACCCCTTATGTAAGGTGCCAGATTCTCCCAGGGTCAAAACTGTCCATCCCCAATCAGCAAGCACCCTCATTGAGGGGAAGGGCATCTTCCCATTCAAGGTCACGGCATGGCCACTGCACAGGCTGCGCTCCCCTCATGCCTCATCAGTGCTGGTTATTCACTTCCCCTTGAGCCAGTCAAAGTCATGTCACAAACCTCTGGTCCTCCCACCTGCCTTCAGGTGCATTCCCTCAATGTCTCTCGGAATGCGTGTTGGGCTCTTTGTCCTTATCTGTCCCGGGGGCCAGCAGGGAAGTCCAGGTGGCGTCCCCAGGGGGCCACACCAGTCCAGGCTCACACTAACCCTTTCAATCTGCCAAAGTCCCAGGGAAAGGGTGGGAGCCTACTGCCCCCCCCCCCGGTCAGGATAAGGGACCCTCACCCGTGCTCATCTCGGGCTCTGCACCTCTGCTCTTTCTGCTTGACCTCAGGCCCTCTTCACCCTTGGAGGCCCCATTTGTTCTTCACCTCTCGTGTTCGATTCCTCTGTCCCCGCCAACCGGCACAGCCCCGCGGCTAATTTTGGCACAGGGGAGGTGCCGTCCAAGCATGCTCGAGCTGGTGACTGCAACCAGAGTAAAGGCGCAGTACGGCAGAGCTCCTCTATAGAGCGACCGTCATGCTTGAAAATCAGGCCACAGCCCCTAAAAACATTCTGGTTGATTGTTTTCTCCTGTCCAAAATTCAAGAAGAGTCGCGCTCATTTAAACAATCAATACATTTGAATTGAATCACAGCCTTCATCGCTCCATTCAGGTCTTTTAGGTTTCTGCGAATGTCATTTTGCCTAGCCTCAGCTAACTTTGTCCTTTAAAAAATCTAATGCTCAGGGTGTTTGGGGAATGCAAAAATGTTTTGGCATCTCAAGACAAAATATTAGTCTTTTCTAAGAATGTGAGTGAAGTGCTGAATGTTTTAAAAGTGCATGGTTTTACTGTGTGGACAGAATAGTGCAATTTTATAGTGGACAATCAGGATTATATAGGTCACCATATTTTGGGCAAAGGCATTGAACCCAAAACTGACTTGATAGCTGCCATCAAAAATAGATATGCACCAAATGACAAGGAGCAATTGAAATACTTTTTGGGGCTATGTGAGTATTACTCACGGTTTATTGATAAATCTGCTCTTCAGCCAGAGTCACTTAGGATACCAGTGTGGAAGTGGGAACCATTTTTGGGAGGAAAATTCAGAGAAAGCTGCTTTTGGGAACTTGAAGACTCTGATTGTGGGGGCTCAAACTGTACATGCCTTTAGGGATGATGTTTAATCTATGATCACTGTGGATACAAGTGAGGTGGGTTGTATGCCATGCTCACTCAAATGGTTGAGGGCAAATTGCACACTTCGCTTTGAGATGTCTGTCTGGAACAGAACTCAATAACAGTACGATTGAGAGAGAGGCTTTGGCCTGTGTCTTGGCTGCCAGACACTTTGCAACCTTTCTGTGGGGTAGGAAACGTGTTCTGGTTACAGACCACAAGGGACGTGTGTATTTGATCAGCGGCAACTCCGCCTTAATGGTAAAGGAGCATCTCCACACTACTCAAAGTCAGCAGTTGAAAAATAAAATTATAATAAAACAATTTTATTTTTTAAGTGGCTGGTTGAGTGGTGCTTGTGTAGGAAGGTGTGGGCGGGCCTTGACAGGAAAGAGGAGTGATAGGCAATAAGTACGCATGTGTGTGTGACCGGCCGTCCTAGGACTGACATGTGCACTTAGGTTTCTCCAAGCCAGCAGTGTTCCACAGCTGGGTGGAGAAACAGCACAGACTCCCTGTGCCTGAGCAAGCATCAAACCAGCCCCCTCAGGCCAATCCCAGCATGGCTCCCATGCTTGGTAATAGCATGAAAGCAGTGTCTGGATTGGATGGGGAGTCTATGATGGCAGCCCAGGGACTGCTGGGAGCAGCAGGAGAGCAGAGGAGCACCGAGGCGCGAGGCAGCATCAGGTCAGTCTTTTTTTAAATTTATTATCAATTCCCCCCTAAATCCCCTGCTGCTGTATAACAGCTCCAGCTGTAATTCCCCCTAAACTCCCTGCCACTGTATATTGGAACCACCTGCGACTGTGTGAGGTGCATTTTAAGTTTGCTTTCTGACTCTGAGAGATGCACTGTCAGTGTGTTCCAGCACGATGCATTAAACATTAGCACTGTAACCTGGATTTCTTGATGCTTCATGCTTTGATGGTTGTTATAAATTATCAGACCCTTTGAGCTCTCTTGACAATTCGGTGCTGCACAGTGGCAGTAGTTGTTGCTCGTATGGGTGGCTAACCTCCTGCTGCCTGTTCTCTGTCTTCCCGATGCCATTCTCCCTTCGTCCTACCAAAGATCATGCACTGCATACTATAAACACTGACTACAGTAGAATGTAAAATAAAGCGGATAGCTCGCTGCAAGACCGTAGGGGCACGCGCTATCCAGGCCGCTGTCACACATTTCAATATGGTCCCTTGTCAGTGGCGTGAGCAACTAGCCCCGTCTGAGAGACTTTTGGGGCTTTAATGCAGTGAAATGGCGCAGAAGTGAAGCACAGATCAGGGGGTCAGTTAGAGTCAAAAGCATTTCAGTCCATGTTAGAAATGGGGGGTATTTAGTTGGCAGAGGTAGGTACCTTTGACCAAATAGTACCTTTGCTTCTAGTCAGGGTAAGGGGGATACACACTTTAAATAACCCCTGCTCACCCCCTTGGTAGCTTGGCACGAGCAGACAGGTTTATCCCAAAGGCAATGTGTAAAGTATTTGTACCAACACTCACAGTAACACAGTGAAAACACCACAAATGGACACCACACCAGTTTAGAAAAAAATAAAATAACTTTATCTAAACTAAACAAGATAAAAACTACAAAAATCCAACATACAAACACTGTCTTTAGAAAGGTTGTTGCAAAAATAAACTTGTAGATGATGAAATGTGAGACTTTACTCACAAAGTACCTGGGATGCGTAATGCAAAACTAACAAAAGGGGCGCAGAGAAGGCGATGCTTCGAATCTTCCTGCGCTCCGGTTCTGATGCGACAAGATGGCGCCTCGATGCGTTGTGACGATCCGGTGCGATGCGACAAAATGGCTTCTCTGTTGCGATGCGACCACATGGAGGCGATGCGTGAATGCCCAAAGGCCGTGCGGCGAACTCTGTGGTTTTCTGAGCCACGACAGGCCCTGCAACACGTTTCTCCGGTGATGTGACAACACCCTCGGTGATGGCGACATGCGGCAGCAATCAGCGGCGGCGTGCTTCCTCAGCGATGCGACTGCCCTGCGACACGCTGCTCTAGTGATGCGCCGGCACCATCTGTGGCGGCGGCTCGCTTCTCCGGTGATGCGACGGCGAACAGCAGCAGCAGTGACACGCTTCCTCGATGATGGGACAGCAGCTGTTGCGGCGGCGTCACGCTTCTCTCTCGTTGTGTCGCGCTTCCAGCTCCCCACAGCAAAAATGCCTCACACACAGTTAAAGGCCCTCCTGGCAGACTGGAACTCCCAGCAAGAAAGTTCAGGGAAGCTGGGGGTGAAGTCCTTTTTTGCCTGGGACTTCAGAAACAGGAGGCCAGCTCTTCTCAGGCCCTTGGAGACTTTTCTTCAGAGGGACACAGCACCCAGCAAAGTCCTTCTTCAAGCAGGGGACACAGCACACAGCAAAGTCCTTTTGTTCTCTCCTAGGTAGAAACAGCAGACTGCAGGCAAACCCCAGACACACAGCAAGGGCAGTACTTCTCCTCAGTCTCTTCAGCATTTCTCCTCAGCAAAGGTTCCTCCTTGATTCCAAAGTAGTCTAAAGTTCAGGGGTTTCAGCTCTCATATTTATATCCCAAAAGTCTTTAATCTCTATGTGTGAGGGGTCCTGGACCCAGTCCAAACCAGTTCTGGGTGCACTCTGCCAGTGCACAATTTCTTCCATTGTTAGTGTGGGCCAGGGTCATCAGACGCACCACAGGAGATGGAGCCAGCATTGTGGAAGGCAGGCACAGCCCTATTCAGGCCCAGGTGCTACTCCTCCCACCCCTCCAAATGCAGATAGGTTTATTCAGCCTAGTGCTGACTAACCCAGACTCCTGGAGCCACCCCAGCCCCTGTCACTCTCAAACCAGACAGTGAATCCACAAACAGGCAGGGGCACACAGAAAGTTTGAACAAGAAAATAGCCACTTTCTAAAAGTGCTATTTTCAAATACAGAATTTAAAAACCATCCCTCCTAAAAGATGTGTTATTAAATTCTGAGTTCAGGGGTACCAGATTTCAAATTTCGATCTTGCTCTCATGGGAAAATATGCAGGTAAACATGTTACACAGCATTCCCCATTCTGTCCTATGGGCAAGATAGCCTTTCACTAGTGAAAAACGAAATTGGCAGTATTTTACTATCAGGACATGTTACCTACACTAGTACATGTCCTACCTTTCACATACACTGCACCCTGTCCAGGGGGGTACCTTGGGCTTAGCATAGGGATGTCCAATGGGTAAGAAAAGGGAAGGGTAAGGCCTGGCAAGTGTGTGCACTGGCCAGGACAACATGGCAAATAGCAAACTGCGCACAGGCACTGCGGTGGCAGGCCTGAGACCTCTTTTCAGCGCTACTCATGTGGGTGGCACAATCAGTGCTGCAAGCCCACTAGCAGCATTTGAATTACCAGCCCTGGCACACTCAGTGCACTTTACTAGGGACCTACTGGTAAAACAAATATGCCAATCATGGATAGCCAATCACAATAACAGGGAGAGCATATGCCCTTTAGCACTGATCAGCAGGGGTAAAGTGCCCAGAGTTCTATAGCCAACAACCACAGGTCAAGAAAAACAAAGGAGGAAGAAGCAAAAAGTTTGGGAAAAACCCTGCAAAAAGGGCCATTTCCAACAGTCCAGATCTGCTTCCTGTACAGGCTCAGATTATGCTGGGCATTTGTTTCAAAAGAACATTAGACTAGGGCTTTAAGGGGGATGAAAAAAGTGGTGGATCTCTAAAAGTGGCAAGGCCTATACAATTAAGGGGGTGGCGTAAAACATTGTAACTACATTCTTGTTATTTCTAAAGTTTGCCGCCTGACTAGTATTCTGATGTCTATGAGCTTTGCTATGCATCCAAATATATCACGCAACTGCCATACACCCACAACCAGCCAGCGCTATTGGCGCTGTCAATGAGTGTTAGCTGTTTAGAATAGGTGAATAATAACAATGATTTCATTGTCAATAATATTGAAAATGTTTCAATTCTTAAATTGAGAGACTGTAAATTAAACATTACAGAGGCCTGTGGAAGGGCTAGTAGTCTTCAGAGTGTCAAGTTATTCCCATCGTGGTCACTATGTTAGACATGTACATTGTTACACCCTTTTTCTCTCCACATCTCACCCATCTGCATGCCTTACACCTCATCTCTTTCCACTTGCTCACTTGTAAGCACTGCATTTTGTTTTACTTTTGACTTGTCAATATTTTGACAACTGTTTACCTCCTTCACACACATTTTCACATGATCACAACTGTAACTGGAACATCCAACAATTGCACTGTACACTCTGCAAAGAGGCCCAGGACAGGAAGACCCAAGTATTCTAAACACTTATTTGAACCACTTATAGGCACTCTAACAACCCTGAGGCGACTCGCCCATAGGGGGCGTAAGAGCAGTGCACCACTGTTTCAAATTACCTTCACTTACGTTAGAGTTAATTAATATAGTGTGCAGGCCAGGCAGACATCATTGTTATGGCAATGAGAGAAGGCTGTTTCTGCCTTGTAATTGAGGTGCGCATGTCAGTCTGACCGTTGAATTTTAAACGGCCAGCCTGAAATCATGAAGTCAAGAACGATTTTTATGCCAACCACTTTCAAATTTCACCAGTGACCACTGTTTCTGATGTCTGAAAATGAGGGTAACAAAGTTAACTCAAGATTGAGTAGATTGTTATCTAAAACGTACAAGTTTGATTTTGTGGTTATGTGGGTGTGGTTGTGGAGAAGTGTGGCTCAATGGTTAGAGCGGCAGACCCTGATGCAGAGGGCTAGCCCAGGACCAGGGTTCAATTCCCCGCCTCGGCGGGTCTTGTGCTCAAAAATTCCACGGACCTGATAATTCTCGCCTCGGTGCCATTCCAATCATGGAGTCCCACTCTGCAACTCTGGGCAATAGCTTGCTTAATCTCCACAACGGCCCCCACAACGCTAAGGATGCCTGGCCTCCACCTTGGGGGTGCCCAGGAGTGGACGCCTCACAGGGAAAGCCAGGATGGGTTTCACAGCGGTATTCGTACAAGTGCCTTGAGACCCTTGCGGGTGAGTAGTGCGCTATACAAGTATCAATTTACATATCCCAGGTGGGAAGAACTCCAGGACTGGTTTCCTCTCCAGGTGTCCCATGGCCGGCCTGCTGGATGATAATGAGGAGCAGGTGGAATGTGTAACTGGAGTGGTGAGTGGTAGATGGAATGATTGTAGCAGATGGTGGGGTCATTTTGCAAGAATAGAATCAGAGAGAGATGAGGGTCAGAGAAGAGTTAAGGAGTTCATTATCAAGGGTTGGTCTTAGGGGAGAAATGTGAAGGATGGGTTCTGATTGCTCCTAAAGGTGAAAGGTGAATTAACCATAGAATTAAATGTAATTCTCAGGGGCAACTTGTTGGTTCTGCCAGTGGAGTTGAGAGCCAGGTTGAGTGGTTTTGCCCATCAGGGACATGTTGGCATGATCGGTATCAAAAAGAGACTTTGTTTGTATTTTTACTAGCCATGAATGGATACGGAAGTAGAAACACATGTGTGTAGATTAAGGGTGGGCGGCAAACTCCGCTCGGCCGACGGAGTTCTCAGAGTTTTACCAACTCCGAGCTCATTTGGAGCTTGGAGTTTTCAGCAAAAACTCTGCACCCAGGGGTGGAGTGGAGTTTACTGACATGCTCACCTCGAGTTATTTATTTGACCCTACCAGCACAAGGCAACCATTTTCCTTAAACCATTTCAAGAACATTTTTGAGTTTCAACAGGTTGCCTAAGTTAGGAAGAGTCCCATAGGGGCAGCTATGGACTCAGCCACACCAGTTCAAGATGGCCGATCAAGTGCAGCTGATTTGCGTTGTACGTTGTCCAGTTTTACACCTCTCTCTGTCTCCAATGTGTGCAGGAAGTGCGTGCGGCATGACGGAAGCAGCTGCCTGTCATCACAAAGCAGAGAGGAGGAGTGTCCGAGACAGCGGGGATGGAGCGCAGGTGGGGCCCCAGTTTGCCTGATAGTACTGGGCATAGCGGGCTCTGGAGTCTGGACTTGTCTAGTACAGGTAAGGAGCAGGCACCCCGCAAATACAAATTTCAAAAATAGCCACGAGAAACCTGCATGGCTATTTTAGAACCTGAAACTCGTTCTTCTTCTTCTTTCCACCAGCCAATGTAATGTGTGTGCAATTAGGAATGAGACTAAAGTGAACGGATTGCTGGCATGCCGAAATGTATCAGCAGAACATTTAGTTACATTAACGATTTGCTGAAATCTGCACATGTGCATCCGATTTGATAAGCAACTGTCTTTTGTTTTGTTCTGTTGATGAGCTGCAATGCATTCACTTCTTGTGTCAGCAGTATACTTAAACCAGCCTCTTAGTTGCTATACTGCTTTCCTATAAGCAAGCATGCTGCCTGTGGCTGTTCCGTGTAATCCATTTGTCTCCTGCTGAAAAGTTTGATGTTGTGCTCATAAGAAGCAGAGGGATGGGACAGGTTGATCTCTCTCACTACTCCAGCTCGCGGAACTCTGCGGAATTTGGCGGATTTGTTTAGTAACTCTGTGGAATTCTGTTCAGTTCTTCTCCGCGAGCTCCGCCCAGCCCTAGTGTGGATGTGCTAGTTGTCAAGATGCTGCTAAGTTGGTGTCTGGGTGGAATACTCCCCTTCAACCAGTGGAGTTTCCTAAAGGCCTCTGGAAGAAGCTAGGAATGGATTTTATTGAACCAATGTACAATCTGGGTCCATCTACAAGATTTGCCTTGGTGTTGGTCAACTACTACTTCAAGTGTGTTGCTTGCAAATTCTGATAAGAATCATCCAAGTGTGTTGTGGAGGATGTGTTGAGGGATCCATTTCACACGGAAGGGGTCCCTAAGGTCCTGGTCACGGATAATGGGGTCAAGTTCAAATCCCAAGCAATTAAGTCCTTCTTAAAATCATTTGGAATTGGACACCTCACCGTGGCTTTGCATAGCCCGCAAATAAATGGCATGATGAAAAGGGTGAACAGAATGGTGAAAGAAACAATGCAGTCAGCAGTCACTGGGAATCAGGATGTGGAGGACGCTGTCCAGGAGAGGTTGTGGAGTTATCATAATCCCACACATTCCTCGACTGGTGTGCAACCTTTTGTGTTTTTTGAAAGGTAGATATGCATCCTGCAAATTGAGCCCTAATTGTGTATTGGAGCACACATGATGCTAGGACAAATTGCCTGATCTGGGAGAGGTGTGCAAAAGAATAGATGTTCAACTCAAATGCAAGCAGTATTCTGACAAAAACATGATAGTGAGAGAGCGTGGGGGCATATTTACAACGAGGCGATAATAAATTATCGCCGCTTTGGCGGCCGTTTTCGGCCGAAAAGCGGCGATAATTTTATCGCTATATTAGCAAGGTCACGCTAACGCGTGAAACCTTGTTTTAGCGTGGGGATTTCTAACGCCCAGCTTTGCATCTCTAATGAGATGCAAAGTGGGCGTTCCTGACCTGACATGATAGGAGAAATGTCGCTAAGCGACATTTCTCCTATCATCAAGCCCCACGCTATGAAGCATAGCGTCAGGAAAAGTAGCGATAACACCTGTTATCGCTACTTTCCTAACACCTGCTTCATGACTGACTTAGCCATGATATCCTATGGAAGAAGGATATCATGGCTAAGTTTGTGAGTCCATATCAACAAGGTAATGTGAGATTATCGCTGGGTTTCCAGCGATAATCTCACGTTAGCCAGTTAGCGTGAGGATTTTTATCGCTATTGATATAAGCGTTGCTAATAGCACGCTATCTCAGCGATAAAAATCCGCGCTAGCCGGCGATATTTATCCTAGCGCTAAGTGCGCTTTGCGATAATTATCGCCGGTTGTTGTAAATATGCCCCTTAGTTTCCAGGTGGGTGATGTGAGAGCGTTTGACCATTTTTTGCCACAAATGACTTTGATTTTTAGTTTGGACCTGAGCTTGCCCCATGCTACCCCCCCTCAAGGTCAGCTCAATACTTTCATTTAGATCGCAGAGACTTCCTATTTTTAGCGGTGGCCAGCACTGATCAGAGGTATATGGGCAGGAGGGGGGGAGGACATGGGGAGAAGCGGGTATTAAAACAATAGAAGAAAAAAACTTAACTTCTCCTTTGTAGTCCCCCACTAGGCCTGAACAGGAAGCACACCCAGGCTACCAGTCAGCCAATCACAATGCTACCTTAGCAGCATTGTGATTGATCTGAGCGCCATGGTTCGGCTCTCAGACGCTGATTGGGAACCTGAGCATGTGCTCCACCCAAACTGTAATGCAGCCTGCATGGAGAATATGCGAAGTGCGCATGGCTGTTTGGCCGACCCAAGAGCATCGGCCAAACAGTCATTGCACACTTAGAAGGGTGCTACCACGCCTCCCCTGCTCTGTGAGCACAGCGGCCCCACTAAGCTGCGCAGTAGGACAAAAATAAAATAATAATAACGCAAGTTATTATAATTTTATTTTCCCTCTATTTCAATTCTAAAAAGCAGTGGGGGGACGCTCCTCCAATTTTGTATTTACTTTAGGTGGCGTCCTATTGCCCTTCTACTATTTCCTCCGTCACATTTTCACTTTCAATTTTAGTAATGAAATTACATTTCTCAGCAAAAATCGCATTCAGACAAGCAAAGGACAAGCGAATTTGTGGCAAAGGAGATTGTGAAGGTGACCCTGCTATGCGCCGCTTACCTATAGCCCCACATGCTGCGCTGCTACGGATCACTAAGAAACATGCTGTTTGTCCACCCAGGCCTGTTGGGTTTATTCTGTAATTGGTGTTTTGTCTTGCAGCAGGTGATTTACCTTCCTGCTGCACTTTTAAATCTTGAAAACTCCAGCCTTGCTGAGCCAGAGGCCTGGTTGGGGAAATCGAACTTCTGATCTTAAAAATGTTGTAATTCTTTCGTTATTTGCTCTCAATTATTGATGTCGCCCGTGAACCTACAGTTTTTTTATTGATCATATTTTGCAGCCACTATTCGTTTTTTAAGAGCTCTCTGTCGGACAACGCCTGCATACTCAATTTGACACTTGCACGTGACGCCTGGGGGCTGTGAGCGGGTGGGGGGGGGGGGGGGGCGGGGGTTGCAGCAACGCAGTGAAATTGCTTCCGTGGTTATCAGTGAAGTCCGCACACCCCGCAGTTGAAGCCACACTGCATTTTCATGCTCAGCCCTAAGACCTGTGATTACATCTCGTGGTTTCGAGAATTGCTTCTAGAAGGAGCGCTTCATATGTTCAAGGACTTTACACTCCTGACACTTGATGAAAATAAATAGATTTTAGTATACTGTACATGACGGCAGAGAGCTGCGGGGGGAAATGAAAGAGAGACACGGCGAAGATAAATTCGAAAGGGGTAAGCTAGAGGTTTACCAGGAAAAATGCGTCATAAATAAAGGGGGATGGCATGGAGAACGAGAGTGAAGGAGAAAAGAAAGGGAGGGATGAAAAAGAGGCGAGGAAGAAAGAGGGATCCATATCAGGCGTAGTGGAAGGGAAAACCGATAAGGCCTGCTTCCCTGTTTTGCCCTACGTTTACCCTAACAGGCACTGGTGGTGTGTGCATGTTGTGCAAAAAGGGAATATACTACTTGGGCGGTATTGTATTCATATTATTTTTATAATTCTTAGATTTTCACTCACATAGTTTTACCTTTTGGCTATACCATACTCTCTGGTGCAGTCACTTAGAATGAAGGGAGCTGCTGGGTGAAATGGCCTGATCCATTGCCCCATGCTGTGGTGGTGGGAGGAAGCAAACTGTGAAGGGCAATTCAAACGACTGGTGGATGAAGCTGCTGCAGCACGAGGGGCACACTTACATATTCTCCCTCTGCTACAGATTCGTCGTCTCAACAACTCATTCATACACTCATTCACTGTTGGGGCCTACAACACCAACACGCATTTGTCTTATTCGAATCCGTACACAGGAGAAAAAGCGCTGGACATGTGGGTACCTTATTACCTATCAGGATTACATTTCTTTACATTATATATGTTACAGTCAAAGTGTGAAATCCCGGTATTGTATAGAATGCCTAGGTAATGTATAGAATGCCTGATGGTTTTCGGCAAACTATGAAATATACGTTTTTTGTGAAAATGTTACATACTTTTCCTACGCATTCTATACAATTCCTAGGCATTATAAAGAATGACCAGTATCATTTACGCAAAGTGTTAAAAGGCCACAAGATGAGATTCCTAGGCATTCGGCAAAGTGTGAAATCCCAGTATTGTATAGAATGCCTAGGTAATGTATAGAAGGCCTGATGGTTTAGATACTTTTCCTAGGCATTCTATACAATTCCTAGGCATTATACAGAATGACCAGTACCATTTACGCAAAGTGTTAAAAGGGCACAAGATGAGATTCCTAGGCATTATAGAGAATGACCAGTACCATTTACGCAAAGTGTTAAAAGGGCACAAGATGAGAAGCCTTAATTAATTAATACGCATTTGAAGCTGAAAGAACAAAACTACGAAATAAAGCACAGGATATTCTTACCGGAAAACAATGAAAGCAGAACTGAGATTGAAGTACTTGTTACACTAAGAAAGGCCGGAGTAACAGGTGGAATTGTACTCACTTTTATTCTTCACACAAAAACACCTTATATTTTGGCACTTTTATCTTGTACATACATTTCACGACTTAAAGAAGAATGCAAACAGAATATTGTTACCGGTAAAACACAAGGCAGAACTGGCATGACCTACTTGTTGCAGCACAAAAACACCTTCTATTTTGGCACTTTGATCTTGTACATACATTTCACGACTTAAAGAAGAATGCAAACAGAATATTGTTACCGGTGAAACACAAAGCAGAACTGGCATGACCTACAGAATGCGAACAGAATATTGTTACCGGTAAAACACAAAGCAGAACTGGCATGACCTACTTGTTGCAGCACAAAAACACCTTCTATTTTGGCACTTTGATCTTGTACATACATTTCACGACTTAAAGAAGAATGCGAACAGAATATTGTTACCGGTGAAACACAAAGCAGAACTGACATGACCTACTTGTTGCAGCAGGGAAGGCTAGAGTGACATTTTGAATTGCACTTAATTTTCTTTTTCACACAAAGGCACCTCATATTTTGGTATTTCGTCTTGCACATACACCTGACGAATCCTTGCCCGCTTCCTGTGGACTGAGAAGTAGCTGCAGATCGGAGAGGTATTTTGTGGCCAGGAACGTCTTCAATTCTCATTAAGTTCTTTGGACATACGGTGAATTGTGATCTGGCGTAGAGTTGCTTCAAGATTCCTTGGGCAGTTCCAAGTCGGTAAAAGCCATCTTCCGTCACGTTCATAACAACTGCCAAGAGATTGCGTGAGTCACCCCGCCCTTTGTCGACGTCGGGAATGGGAACTCGCACAGTGGCACCCAAAGGCACAGGACGAATTTTTTGTCTGAATCCCTTTTCATTTTTTCGGCCTGAATCTCAAGCTTCGATTTCGATTCCATTTTACTTTGGATAGATTTCTCAATATTGAAGCAAACATTGCACAAAATGCTAACCCCATAACCTTCAACTTCGTCGCCGTCATCGTCTTTAGGAGAATGTCCACAGATGGAATGGACGTTTCGGCCACACTTTCGACATGTATGAGCCCCGCTGTTTTTTTTTAAGCAGACGCAACAGATAGCGGAAGAAGAAGGATTTTTGGTAACCACGGAAATGGAAGGCTCTTCGATAACCATGGCTTCATCACTGTTTAGGTTTCCTCCATCATGGATTGCATTCTCAGCTATGTCTTCTGCAGGGAGCTGTGCCTCTTGCATTGATTCATCACGTCTTTCTTCCTGCTGTTGTGTTGTTTGTACGCTCTCTATTATTTTTTCGAGCTCTTCCTCAGTCTCTACGTCTTGTAAAACGTCGTCAGGCAGGGACGACGTCGAGAGACCTACTCTAGCTTTGCAGCCGAACAGAGCTTCGTATGGGGACCTCTTAATCCCAGAATGAAAAGCTCTGTTCTTCATAAATTGGACGAACCGCAATCCCTCACTCCAGCAGCTAGTTTTTTCATCTTGCATCCAAGCACACAGCATATTTTCAATGTCCTGATTAGCTCTTTCGACGCTCCCCTGACTTTGTGAGTGGCGCGGCTTACCATGGACGATCTTCAAGGTGGGCCAATACTCCTTTAGGCTGCTTACCACATTGTTTGAAAATTCCCTGCCTTTATCGGACTGTAGAATCGTTAGAGCACCAAGCAACGTAAATATGTCGACGAGCTTGTAGGCTACTTCTTCCGCTCTCTTTGATTTCAGAGCCCTGAGAACTACAAACTTAGTGAGATGATCTTGGTATATCATTATAAACTTGTACCCTCTATCAGGATGGGACTGAAAATCGATGAGATCGACCTGACAACGGGAGTTGAATTCAGAAAAAACCATTGGCTTGACCACAACCCCCTTTTTAACACCTTTTTGCTTCCTCTGGCAAGGCTCACAAAGGTGAATGTACAGCTCAATATCATGACGGGTAATGTTCTTATACTTGGGTGAAAGTTCTTTCAACATCCTGTCCCGTCCTCCATGACCAATAGCCAAATGGGCCTTATGGAGCACGTCAAATGACTCGGAGTCCGCGACGTAAAACTGAATAGCACTCGTACCTTCTTTAACAGGATAGATCAACTTAGTCGTATTCTCGTCCATCATTACGTCATAGTGTTTCACCAGCCAATAGTCCTGTGGTTCCTTCTTAATGGTCGTCTTAGCCTTTTTCACATCGTCCATTAACTTTTGGTAACTGGTTACGGTTAGGAAAACACAGTTTTTAGCAGCATTGGATCTTACTTGAGATAATTCATCGCAGAACCGTCGTTGCATGTCAGCATGGCGTGATTCCTGTCTTGGCACTACACTCCCGTCCGACATGGTGATACAAGAACCACGGGAAAGGATGACGGCAGACGTCTGTGGAACCTCAGCCGGATGCTATACACGACCTCTGACCCTGCTTGCAGGCAGGTCGCTCCCCACCCCACTGCACGGCTGCCACCTGCTATTTGCCTGGTTACTTGTGCTGTCTCTGCCCCTCGCTTGCTGGCAACTTGTGCTGTTTCTGCCCCTCGCTTGCTGGCAACTTGTGCTGTCTCTGCCCCTCGCTTGCTGATAACTTATGCTGTCTCAGCCCCTCGCTTGCTGATAACTTGTGCTGTCTCTGGGATTAGGTCTATTATATACTTTGCCAGCAGACAATCCGGCAAAGTATACAATGCCTAGGCAATGTATAAAATATCAATCATGTCATACTTTGATGTTCGATTTTCAGGCATTCTATACATTACCTAGCCATTCTATAGAATGCCGGATTTCACCCATTGCCGGGCGGGAATAAAATGGCGGGATTAGGCGTATTATATACTTTGCCGGCAGACAATCCGGCAAAGTATACAATGCCTAGGCAATGTATAAAATATCAATCATTTCATACTTAGACGTCCGATTTTCAGGCATTTTCAGGCATTCTATACATTACCTAGGCATTCTATAGAATGCGGGATTTCACACTTTGACTGTAACATATACATTATACACATGCACCTATAGAATCCTGACTTTAACATCAAGGCACTCCACCACTTAGTCAATGGACCAATTAGTTGGACTGGTTGATGGTGAATTAGAACCAGCTAAAACACAATTAAAGCCTAGGAAACATTTAATTAATTTCGGTACTCAATTAAAGAATCACAAGCTCATTTCTTATTGATCCAAATTTGTTTATCTAATATTAATTTTCTCTGCATTAGCATTTAGGCACTACAGATCATAATATAAATTCAGTTTATTTCAAGGAGAAGACGAACCTTTAGTGAATAAGCATAGATATAGAAAGTGCATTTTATAGTTACCAAATATCAAAAGTTGGCGACCCTCCGATCACACAGAGAATTATCCAATTTTTCTGCAACAGATAAACTGTCCGACCCACAGCAATGATCAAACCATCAGATGAAATAACTTCCCGAAAATCAAAGAAACCCAAGGTAAAACATGGAAATCTTCATCAGCTTCACGTAGACCCAACGCCATGGAAGATCAGCCCAATGAACCAATCCCCTTTGTCGGATGAGGGTATTTTATACCCTTTTTTCCCTCTTACTTCAATTTAAAATGCAACATTTTAGGGGTAGAGAAATGTTCTGATTGGATAGTCCGGGGTCAGCTTGTAATTTCTCAAAGTTTCCCAGGACCAACTGGTTTTCCATGAGACTTGGCATAGCAAAGCGCAAAAACGTATAATATCCACTCAGTTCACAGGCAAAAGTTCCGAAAGTAACGTTTGCATAACAAGCAAGCCTCCTTATACAGGTCCTTCATTATCCCTTTGGTGGTTCACACCGTTCATTACTTGGCAACACTCCATGCTCCTATCCTTGACAAGGAACACAGTGTCGCTGAGCTGGGGTAACTTGGAGATCTCCAGAGCCATCCGATTCTGCGCAGAAGTCATCGCGCTCACATGACGGTGACTGCATAGGACCTCCATTTTGGGTACTGCGACCTCGTAGGCCCGAATGCCAACTTAAGCAAAAACAGACATAACAATAATTAAAATATAGAAATGGAGATTCTAATGTTTAAACCCACACTAATCCCAATGTGTATTAGTATTTACCTAGCTTGTAGCAATATTTAAAGCAATAATACTCACCATTCTGCCGTACTGAAGCACAAACCATCACAAAAGCAACATAAATCATGCAATATTCTATTTCACCACAATCTAAAGTTAGTTTGCATACCACAGTTAATTAATTGTTTTGCCATGCAATTAGCATTTTAGTCCCACGTGTATTTCGTGTTTATCAAGGTGTAAAGGTTGGTTAGTAATATTTCACTTCAAACCAATTAGTACAAGTTTAATTTTTAGAATGATTACGTGATTAATTTCATGCAAAATAAAGGAGGTATACAAAATTTGTTTTACTTGCTCCATCAATCCCCCCTCTGGTGATTTTTAACATCACCACTAATCACTACATTTTCTACATTTTTCTACGGAAATGGTTACTCGGTGCCTTTGCATTTGTTAGGTTACATCATAGTGTTTCCCATATCACTCTCTTTTGTTTTCTGGTACATGTTTTCTTGCAACTCTTATAATTCTATATCTTCTAGCTCTCTTTCTCTTATTTCCTTCTCTTTTCTTTCCTTAATCTCTCTTTTTATCTTATTTTGTAATTTTCTTATTTTTATACACACACATCCTATTCTGACTATTAACACTAATATAATCACAAAGGTCACAGGTATAAGTACTTTACCCACAAAGGAACTACCTAATCTTGTTAATAAATTCTTAATAGTAGAACAACTCTTACCAAGTTTCTCCCAAACACTTTCAACCTCCAGTGGAACAATTTCTTCATGCAAATCAGTTATATTCTTAATGTACCTCTTTAGATTTTGACTTTCGTCAGGAATGTAAGTACAACAATGTTGCACTTGCAGCATTCCACAGACTCCTCCCTCTTTGGCCAATATACTGTCAAGGGCAAGTCGATTTTGTATAATCGTAGATCTCATGGCAACCATTTCTGTATTCACCATTAAGAACCCTCCAGCTGTGGTGGATGATCAACGATCCACAACTGTAGACAATTTTCTAATTTTATGCGCATCCAGAGATATTCCAACTGCTGGTATCAGTGCTCCAAAAATAACACATATAATTTCTGACCAACTTTCCCTCCTTATACGTGTTAGTTGCCTACCTATTTCGTGCAAACCGTCCTCTCCCCTTCCCACATGAAATATTTTTGGGAAGACCAGGCCTAGGTAACATGTCCCATACCAGTGGTCCAGTAACCTATAATAAGCTCGGATCCCACAGAGGTTATATATTCCAGGGAATACCGGATCCTTTCCTCCTTTAGGTCCCCATCCTCCCATGATTTCATATAAGTCATGGCATTCACTTGCACCTACAAAATAATTATCATAGACAGTATTATCTCTACTGATGCACAATTTCCCTTTCTGTGGCCAATCTAAAGCCATTGCTGGATTTGTTTCTCCCTTTAAATGAGTTTCCTTTCCAACATCCCAAAATGTTGTTTCCATCTTTTCCCCAGACACCTTCCTTCGCATCTTAACTCTCCTCTCCTCTACCATGTCAAAGAAAGCTTTCTCTTCTTTTCTCAAACTACAAGTAAGATTATTATTAAAAGCCTCTTCTAAATTTAACTCTCTTGTTTGCAGGAAAAATGCACCTAATGTTCTACCAGGAATCACCTTGTTTAGTTCAGGAACTACAGGTATCTGTGAGAAAACATTATCTACGTCAGTGTAATAGTATTCTAATTTTTCAGTTTTATAAAACAAACTAGCTAAAACACTACAAGTTATCCCATAGGTCAAAGTAAGGTGATGATAAGTGACACCTTCTGACACAGATGCAGGTAATTGCATGCAGACGAAGCAGTCCCTAACCTCCATGGTCTTTATATACTCGTACAACAACTTTCATAAAAACATTATTAGAAAAATCATTTAGGGACTTATCTTTGTGAAGTTCTGTTCTATCTACCAGTTTTGTAACATGGCTTTCATCAATCTTTCCCTTATTAGTTCTGTTTTCAGTGTGTTCTTCTATATCTTCAAATGTTACTCTAAATGACATTGTTATTGCTATTATGATCCAGACAAGCAATAGTAATCCTGTACAACAAAAACACATTTTACACCATCTTCGGAGAAACCCACATGTAGGTGTTCTACTTTCTCTGTTTGCCATTTTGGGAATGTTCAGTGTCTTTTGACCTAGCCTCTTTTCTTCAAAAAATAACCTTTGTCTACAGATAAGGCTCTGATTGCCTACTTGGTTCCTTTCTGGTTACATGTCTCGTCCGGTGTTTTAATTCCTTGTGATTTCAATTGTCATTTCAATCCATGCGTGAATCGTCTTTGCCTTTAGGTTCACGATCTTTGTTCAGAACTTCCTGATCATCCGTTTCTTCTCTGGTATCAGACAAGGTAACTCTCAGGATTTCCGAATCTTCCTCTCCTTCGTCCACTTCCTGCACAGTCACTCTCAGACCTTCTTGGCTATGAGCTTCCTCTTGTATATCAGGAAGTGCCACATATGTCCATTTCGGTGACTTGTACTTCTGGTTCGGTTTCTTTATCCTCTTTACTGTTTGCAAGTGTTTCTGGTCAGTGTCTTCTTGTTTTTCCTGACTAGACACTTCATTCACTTGTTCACAGCATTGGTAGATTTTACTCTGGTTAGTCGGTATCTCAATCTTTTGATTTTGTTGGGCCAAATAACTTCTTTTGACGGCCTTTTTAATTTTGTTCCTTTCCCTTCTCGCTCTGTTTTCCAAGCTCTTTTCCTCAAAGTTCGTCCACCTTTGCTTTCTTCTTCACTTTCCTCCGATTCTGTATCTGTCTGGATGTCATTTTCTTTGGATTTTACCCTCAAGACTTCAGGTTCGCTGTCTGCATCGATCCCTCCTCGTGTCTCTTCCACGCAATCTTCCTGCTGACTAACTGTCCCTTTTTCTACCTCGGTGTGTTGTGTCCCTACACCTCCTCCTGGGTCTTCAGCAATCACCTCACCCTCTCTCTCTGTATCTAACTCCTCACCTTCTATTTCTATGATTTCAGGTGGAATTTCTCTTGTACTTGTACTCGGGACTTCCTTTCCAAAGAATACTTGTTCAGATTCTCCAGTATTCTTATTTATTATTTCTTGTATTTCCACTGGTTCTGTCTCTGATTCAGAACTGGTATCAGAAATTTCAAGTCGTCTTCTTAGTTGTATATTCTCTTGCCCCACAATTTGACTTCGCCTGCTACTGGGTTTTGTCTTGTTCTCGTTTCTTCTGATTCCGATTCAGAGCTGGTATCTGATGCGTCTTGTTGTTCCTCTTCAGATTGATCTTCCGGACTTGGAACTCGAAGAGTGTGACTGGCATGAATCCAGTTCTTTACCTTTGCACACTTCACAGCACTCGTTGTTGTCAGAATCACTTGATGTGGTTTCCCCCAGCGTGGAACCAGACAATTTCTCCTTCTGTGTTCTTTGATGCGTACCCAATCTCCAGGACTCAAGTCATGAGCTGGCTTCTTTTCGAGAGTGGTCGCATCTGGTCCAACCTGATGAAACACAGAATGTACCATATCAGCCAATCCTTTGCAATAATCCAAGACAAAGTCATCAGATATAGGCAGTAGTTTGTTGACAGGAATGAAAACATGTCTCATTGCTCTTCCCATGATAATTTCATGGGGACTCAGACCAGTGTTCCTATCAGGAATTGACCTAATTGTCATGACGACAAGAGGCAAGACATCTGGCCATTTTAGACCCGTGGCCAAACACATTTTTCCCAATCTGTTCTTTATGGTGCCATTTATCTGCGCCACCACTCCAGAAGCTTCTGGTCGGTAGGCACAATGCAATTTCTGTTGTACATTCAATGCTTCACAAATCAATTTTATAATCTCATTCTGGAAATATGTTCCTCTATCTGATTCAATCGTTACTGAGAAACCAAACCTAGGAATGAACTCTCTCAGTAGGCGTTTTGCTACAGTAACTCCATCATTCCTTCTGGTCGGGTAAGCCTCAACCCAACGTGAAAAATGACAGACAATCACCAGTACATATCTTAGCCTGTTACATAAGGGCATTTCAATGAAATCAAGCTGCATTCGAGTGAAAGGACCTCCCTCCCGTCCTATGGTTCCCAAGCTCACCACAGTTTTTCTTCCTGGATTATATTGCTGGCATATGAGACATCTCTGGCAAAGGCTCTCAGCTATAAGTCGAAACTTCGCATTATACCAGGTCTGTTTAAAAAGTCTAATCATGGCATCCCTACCTATGTGAGCCTACCCATGGTACATCCGCTCCATGGTAGAGATCATGCTATCAGGCATTACTGGTCTTCCATCACAGTAAACCCAAACTCTGTCTGCCTCTCGTGGTGCACATCCTGATTTTATCCACTGTTTCTTTTCCTCTTCCCCTGCCTCTTCCTGTAACTGTCTCACTTCATCCCACGTATTCACAGTGTTAGTAAAAAGCAAGGGACATAACTCCATTTCCTTCTCCCTATTACGGTTTAAGGAAGTTTGGTTTCGCACACAATACTGTGCTAGGTTATTGGCAAACTCATTGCCAGCTGACACATAGTCAGTTCCCTTTGTGTGTGCTGCGCATTTTATAACTGCAATCTGTTTAGGCAGCTGTATTGCCTCAAGTAATTTTCCAACCATTTCTGCATTTCTGATTTAAGTTCCACTCGACGTCATGAAACCTCTTTGGGACCGGATCTGCCTAGTCATGCACCACTCCAAACCCATACTGACTGTCAATAACCACAGTGACTCGTAGATTCTTTCCCAACTTGCATGCTCTGACCAGTGCAAACAACTCAGCAACTTGAGCAAACCGTACTCCTCTCAAACAAGATGCTTCCAACACAGTTGTTACCGTACACACAGCATAGGCAGCACTCAAAATCCCATCTCCAGTTCTTAGGCATGACCCATCCACAAACATCACATAGTCACTCTCTTTCAGAGGCACATCTTTTATGTCTGGACGCGGTTTTGTTAAAAAATCAAGCACTTCCAAACAATCATGATCAACATCATCCTTCACTTCCGCATTCACAGCATCAGGTAGTAATGTCGAGGGGTTCACATTAGTGCATCTTACAAGACTCACATTTGTAGCACCCAAAATCACCTTTTCATACTTGGTTAGATGACTATGCGTCATTAACTGCGTTTTACTCCTTATCAAAAGGATTGCCACATCATGGGGCACAAACACTCTACCGGGATATCCCATCACAATTCCTTCACTTTGTTCCAAGCTTTTACACGTGGCTGCCACCGCTTTCAAACAACCAGGCAAAGCTACAGCTACGGGATCTAACAGCTGAAAAATAGGCAATCGGTCGTCTCAATCTTCCATGTCTTTGTACCAACACGGAAAGTGCACATCCATCTCTCTCACTGCAATAGAGCACTAATTCTTTTTCATAATCAGGCATTCCAAGAGCTTCTTTATTCAGCTCAAGGGGATCTTTGACATCACTTTTTGTTAAACGTACCAGTGGTTTTGCAATCAGCGAGAAGTTGCTGATTCAGTGGCGACCATATCCCACCATTCCAAGAAACGTTCTGACCTCTCTTTGTGTCACTGGTGCTCTTATTCCTTTTATTATTTTAATCCTGTCCACAGTCACCCTACTCAGGCCTTTTTCAATCTTATGACCTAAGTATTGTACTTCTTTCTGACAAAACTGTAATTTCGATGGGGATACTTTGAGTCCTCCATCAGCCAAATGATTTAGCAGTGTCCACCACGCATGCCTCTCGCGTCTTCGATGCCATCAATAGGTCATCGATGTATTGTACAAGCACTGAACTTCCGGGCATTTTTAAATCTTCCAGGTACTTCTTTAGAATCTGATTAAATATCGATGGACTTTCTGTATACCCTTGAGGGATACGGCACCACACCAAAATATGCTCACCGAACCGGAACGCAAACATTTGTTGGCTATCAGGGTGCAATGGGATAGAAAAGAAAGCATTACACAAGTCAATGACTGTGTACCATTCTGCATCATGGGGAATCTGATATAGAATTACCGAAGGGTTTGGTACAATGGGACAGCATGGAACAACAATTTTATTCACTTTTCTCAAATCCTGTACTATCCTAAAAGTTCCATAAATTTTTTTCAAACCCATGATCCGAGAGTTACATGGACTACTCATTATCTCTCTCAGAATTCCTTGTTCAATCATTCTGTCTATTACAGGCGTTACTCCTGCAATTATCTCTGGTGTTAGTTTATATGGAGGAATATTCTGGTAATTTATTCCTTCTTTTACAATTATTTTCACAGGATCTACATTTTTCATTAATCCAACAGCCTCCCCTGTGAAATCTCATACTTCAGGTTTCACTGATTTCTTGAACTCTTGAGGCAATCCTTCTGGATCAAATACAACAAATGCCTCAGGGATTTCAGGTTCTAAGATTTCTATTGTCATTCTATACAGTACGTCTTCATCAGGAGTTTCAAAAACTATACCATCAGGGGTACAAAAGATAGTGCAATTCATTTTGCACAACAAATTTCTCCCCAACAGATTTACGGGGCTAGTGTCACACACGAAAAATCTATGCATGTCAGTGAATTTCCCTATTTTAACCTTTACAGGATCAGTAAGATAAGCTTTTATCTGTTTGTTTGAGACCCCAACTACTTGGATTGTTTCACCCGAGAGAGGAAGATTTTTAACGTCAGCTGATCTAACAGTTGAATGAGTAGCACCAGTATCTACTAGGAAAGTAATGTTCACTTCATTCACCTTTCTATCCTCAAAGGGTCCTGTCTGGTCTACCTCTAGAGTTGCGTCAAGTACGCACTCCTCTTCCTCTCCTAGGCACCGTCAATAACTCTCCTCTGACTCACTCGCATCGCGTTGCAGCCACTAGCGCGCGGTAGCATTGTTACCTGTTCTTTGGTGTAGAATCCTGTCTCATTACTGTATCTCTGAGGATTTACGTGCTGTGGAAAAGGTGGCTTTGGCACCTGACAAAGTTGGGTAACAACCTGCTGCTGTCGCGCTGGTTGGCAACTCACCTCATTCTGCACCTGTGGATTCAATGATGAATTATCACCATTAGCTCTCGGTGGCAATTTACACTCGGATTTCCAATGCCCTAATTTTCCGCAATTATGACATGGCCACTTCTTCTTAGCTTCCTCTAAGCTGACCTGTCCTTTTCCTTTTCCAATATTAGGTTTTTGTTTTGCTTGGCCCATGCCATTAGCTTGCTCGATCAGCTGGGCTTCTTGTCGCTCTGCTACCTTAACCTGTTCCCACATTGCATTTTCTTTCAGTTTACGTTGTTTGGCTTCAATTTCCTCACTAAAATATTTTGCATTTCGTAACACTTCATCTATCTTTTTGTTCTACCAATCTACTGTATGTTGTTTGATCATTTCACTAACCTCAGGCTGTAAATCATAAACAAATCTGTACACAAAATGACTCAAATCCTTTTTACTTAGTTTCTCAGCTTCACTATATTGCTTAAAAGCCAACAATAACCTCTCGTAATACGCATGTACAGATTCTTTAGCCTCTTGGTGAGTTCTGTAAATTTTTACCCTGTCAGTTTCTTTCGGAGGTACTTTATTGTTCAAAAAGATAATTACCTGATCATATTTTTTCATTACTTCCGGATCAGGGGCTCCCGTCTTTGGATGCCTAGGATACTCTTGCGTTGGCCAATCTATTGTAATTTTACATTCTGCCCATAAATCTGCAGATACAATTATATCAAACAGACCATTCAGCTCTTTCCACAACACCTTTGAAAGTTTGACAAACCTTTCAACCTGTTGGTACCATTCAGCTCGTTTTTCTCTTAACCTTGGAAAATCATTGATAAATGACAAAATATCCTGTCTAGTCCAAGGGACATGCACATATCCTCCTCCTGGGATTTCTCTCATGGAACATTCTGTTACCACTGGCTCTTTTTCTCTCACCGGGAATGCTGAGAAAGCCTTATCTGTAGTTTCCTCTCTTTTTCGGAACCATCTACTTTTCCACCGATCCACATCACCCCATTTCCTTAGTAATGCAATCAGTTCTTTAATTTGGGTCAACCTCCCTGCAGTATTCAAGTTTTCAATATCCTTTTCGGAAACATCTACCCTATATGGTTTTTGCAACAACCTTATTTTCTAAAAATCCATTCCCATTTCACTCGCTGTCTCTTTTAATTTTTCATGCAAAGTCCTCTCTCTCCAAGTTATACTTTTGCAGAGGAACATTAGCTCCGCATCCTGGTATGCTTTCAAGTTTTCAGTTGGAATGGTTCCTACGATTAACTCTTCTAATGTTACTTTTAATTTTGCTACATCTAAAGGTTGTGGTTCGGTATCTTTTCTCTGTAAACTTCTCAACCATTCATTTAATTCTTCCGATGTGGGTCCTACAGGGGTTGTCTCGGTTCTTATTTTCTCTGTTATTCTCTCTGGGGTTTCGGTTGCTGATTCTGTTGTCATAAGTGTCTTACTCGCTGGACTTTGATTTACAGTTACATTTTTAGGGGTACTTAATCCTGATGTTCCTGACATATTCTTCCATTCATTTCCTCAGGAACCACTTCTTTCTGTCTCCTTTTGCCTACCACAATTATAAGGAACTGTTAAACAATGCTCACTATCTTTCTGTTTATCAAAGACAGGTATCACCGGCCCTATAGTTAAAGGTACGGTCACTGCTTCCATATTCTTAGTTAACTCTCTAATTTTCTCAGTTAACTCCAGTGTGGTCCTAGCTAACTCAGCTGAATTTTCATTTCCAGTTCTAACGGGTTGTGGAATTTCAGAGTCTTTAAATGGATTAATTTTCCCCACATTAGGTGGCGTTTGCTCAAAATTTGTATTCATTACGGTTTCTTTTGCCGGTGCACTCGGCGTCGTTAACGTGGGATTTGGTTGATATAGGGTGGATTTTTATAGAACATGTCCTCCAGCACTTCATCTTCTGATTCGCTCACTCCACATCTATAACCTTCTGACCCTGTTATTTCTCTTTTCTGTACATTTCCTGCCACTCGTCTCTTCAGCATTTCTCAGAGGAAACATACCATCAGTCATATTCGCATTCCGCCATCTTCTCATTCTGTCTTCATGACTTTCTTGACCACCATGTCTACCAAACATGTAATTATACCTTTTTCCACTCCGATGCCTTTCCCGTCAAAGCCTCAAATTGGGTAGGTCTGCGTTTCGGTTCTAACCTCATCATCCTTTCTCTTAAATTTCATAATACAGCCAAACTAAATGAACCACTTTCTGGAAATGCTAGTACTCCATCCTCTTTGGTATACCTTGCCCAATTCTCTAACCAGATACATGTATGATAACCATATTTTGCTTCCATGAAAGATTCAGGCGATTTCAGTGGAGGGAGTATCTGTCCTTTCCTTGTCACAATCGGCTTATCCTTCTTAAACAGGCCTTTAATTTTTCCAAACCATGATTTTTTCTCTTTCTCAGGTGGATCGTAGTACATCATTTCTATTTTTCAAAGTTCTTAATCAACTAAGCTTTGCAAATCACTTCCTTCACGGCTTCTTCGTATTCTGTCCAATTCTAACGCGCCTCACACTAACTCACCAATCCTGGGCATCTATGTCACTCCTGAAGATCTCCACTCCCAGCGCGACTCACACTAACGCACCAATCCTGTGCATGTATGTCACTCAGGTAATACTCCCCTCCCAGCGCGACTCTCTCTGACGTCAGCCTTTCTTGGTACTCCTGCTCTTGCTGACCCCTCCTTTACAAAATTTTCGGCAAAACCTTTTCTTTTACGTTTTCTTTAATCAGAATCCGTTAGTAACAACATAAAACATTTCCATTGCCTGTTTCGCTAAAAAAAAGAGATCGTTTTGTGCATTTACACAAGAATTCTGTCTTTCCAGTAGGCAGCGCTTACCTCTACCCTACCACAGAATTTTTCCGTTAAGCTGATAAAGTAGCACTTCCCTCTACCTTATCCTTCTAACAAGTAAAAGGCTAACCCGTTTCTCTGGGGATAAAACACATGTGGAGACTACAATGCTCCTGAGAATTAAGACCAGAGTTTCACAAGAAAACCTATTGCTATTTCACTCACACACATTCATACGGAAAATGTCCCTAAAGATAACACACGACAATGTTACCACTTTGAAATCAGACAATGTACTATGCGACTTCACTTGCCACACATTTCCCCCTGCCTGCATACAGGGCAACCAGCTTCCTACTTCCCGGAACTCTTTAAAACAATTGACAACATAAAGCGCAACACAACCTCAACATAAAGTGTTAAACATAAATCAATAATCACCAAACCAATGCAATAAAACCATCAATCTGCTACCAAGAAAACTGCTCCAGCACGAGGGGCAAATTTACATATTCTCCCTATGCTACAGATTTGTCATCTCAACAACTCATTCATACACTCACTCACTGCTGGGGCCCATAACACCAACACGCACTCGTCTCATTCGAATCCGTACACAGGAGAAAAAGCGCTGGACATGTGGGTACCTTATTACCTATCAGGATTATATTTCTTTACAATATATACATTATATACACGTGCACCTATAGAATCCTGACTTTAACATCAAGGCACTCCACCACTTGGTCGATGGACCAATTAGTTGGACTGGTTGATGGTGAATTAGAACCAGCTAAAACACAATTAAAACCTAGGAAACATTTAATTAATTTCGGTACTCAATTAAAGAATCACAAACTCATTTCTTATTAATCCAAATTTGTTTATCTAATAATAATTTTCTCTGCATTAGCATTTAGGCACTACAGATCATAACATAAATTCAGTTTATTTCAAGGAGAAGACGAACCTTTAGTGAATAGGCATAGATTTAGAAAGTGCATTTTATAGTTACCAAATATCAAACGTTGGCGAACCTCGGATCACACAGAGAATTATCCAATTTTTCTGCGACAGGTAAACTGTTCGACCCACAGCAATGATCAAACCATCAGATGAAATAACTTCCCGAAAATCAAAGAAACCCAAGGTAAAACATGGAAATCTTCATCAGCTTCTACCCTTTTTTCCCTCTTACTTCAGTTTAACATGCAACATTTTAGGGGTAGAAAAATGTTCTGATTGGATAGTCCGGGGTCAGCTTGTAAATTCTCAAAGTTTTCCAGGACCAACTGGTTTTCCATGAGACTTGGCATAGCAAAGCGCAAAAATGTATATTATCCACTCAGTTCACAGGCGAAAGATCCAAAAGTAACATTTGAATAACAAGCAAGCATTACAGGTCCTTCATTGTCCCTTTGGTGGTTCACACCGTTCATCACTTTGCAACCCTCTATGCTCCTATCCTTGACAAGGAACACAGTGTCGCTGAGCTGGGGTCACTTGGAGATCTCCAGAGCCATCCGATTCTGCGCAGAAGTCATCTCGCTCACATGACGGAGACTGCATAGGACCTCCATTTTGGGTACTGCAGCCTAGTAGGCCCGAATGCCAACTTAAGCAAAAACAGACATAACAATAATTAAAATATAGAAATGGAGATTCTAATTTTTAAACCCACACTAATCCCAATGTGTATTAGTATTTACCTAGTTTGTAGCAATATTTAAAGCAATAAAACTCACCATTCTGCCGTACTGAAGCACAAACCATCACAAAAGCAACATAAATCATGCAATATTCTATTTCACCACAATCTAAAGTTAGTTTGCGTACCATAGTTAATTAATTAATTGTTCTGCCATGCAATTAGCATTTTAGTCCCACGTGTATTTCGTGTTTATCAAGGTGTAAAGGTTGGTTAGTAATATTTCACTTCAAACCAATTAGTACAAGTTTAATTTTTAGAATGATTACGTGATTAATTTCATGCAAAATAGAGAAGGTATACAAAATTTGTTTTACCTGCTTCATTAAAGCCCTCTGGCAAAAACCCTGCTATTTGTGTACAATTGGTTTGTAGGGCATCTTTGGAAACAATAGTCAGGCGAGACAGTTAGTAGAGGAAAAAAGTAGAAGACCAAGGGGGAGATCACCAAGATTTTGCGGCGTGTTTGCGTCACAAAAGTGATGAAAAACTGCGCAAAATCTTTTGTTCCTAATTAATTTCCAGCGCTAAACTTGAATGGCGCTGGAAATAACGTAAAAGCAATGCGTAGCAGCGCATTGCACTGCTTCTCATTACTTTGCACCAAGGGGGCATACCAAGTGTGGTGCATGGGCGTTTCCATGCAACCATACAAGGTTTCCCACGCTAAACCCAATTTAGTAAAAACAGTAGATTGAGTTTAGCGGAGACAACTGCACCCTTTTCAACTAGGTGCAAGGAAGGAGAAATGCTTTCATTTCTCCTTCCTTTTCTGACTTTGCATGGATGCTGCATTGTGCAGCATGTATGCAAAGTGGGAAAAGCTTTGTATCGTGTCTAGCATAGGATTTTGTACAGGAAGGGTACACTCATGCACACACCCTAGTGCTGCTGCGCTAAGGTGTGTGCATGGCGCACGGCAGCTGAAATCAGTGCCAGCGCAAGGGAAAGGGGAGGAGAGAGCCATATCTTTAAAAATATGGCACTCTCCTGCTCTCTCCCTGTCGCGCAAGGCAGCGCAGCCTCGCGGTGGGCTGCACTGAGTTGCGTGGAGATTTTGTAAATCTCCCCCAAGAGAGAAAAATGTGAAAAATAAAAAGCTGAACAGGGGCAAAACAAGAGAAAGTGATGTGTAAGAGCAGACACATAATCAAGTTATTCACTTATGTTCATCTGTTGAGTGCTCACACTGCCTTGCAGCCACCTCAGGACACTGTGGTAAGGATGAGACAAGTGATGAGATCTATAAAGGGGTTGTTGGAGTCCATCAGCAGAGCAGATGGGCATTAAATGGGCAGAGTCCAGTTGAAAATGTATAGGGTGTCAGTGCTATTTGGCAAAGGCTTTCTCGTGTAGGGATCTGTGACAATACAGTTAAGTCTAAGCCTAGATCACTAGGAGTTTTTGGCAAAGCCACTTTTAAAGGACAGAAACAAATGGCTTGAGTCTGCAAGGTATCATATGAGGGGGGAATAGATTGCTTTGTGAAAGAGGTGCAGAGGCAGATTTAATAGCTTTTTACGCAATGCAACACCGCAATCAAATTTGCTGCACTACATTGTGTGAGATTGAAAACAAAGCGCTGAGCCATATCTACTAACATTAGCCTTCCGCTGTTGTCATCTCCTGCACTGGCGCTCTAGTAAAACTGTAATGCTCGACGCACATCATCACACCATGTTCCAGAGTTGAGTGTGCACTGTGCAGCTTAAGATCTTTACTGAAAGCATACCCTCCCAATATAAATTCATATGCCTAGACAACCTTGGAATGATCCTATATATTGAATGTGTGCTATACACTCAGCACATATAATGCACAAGTCTTTTTGAGAAATGAAAACATCTTCCCTTGTTAACGTCTGTTTCCAGGAAACATTGGTTTTTGGCACAAATCATGGTCTAGCTTTCTCAGCAGATCAGGCTCTGTGCGAAAACGAGTAGGTGTTTCCTCTGATCAGAGGTGGCACGCAGCGGTCACGCTGTGGGCGGAGAGGCTAGGCGGGGTGGGGCTGGGTGGGGGGTTAGCGGAGTCCGACATACGACGGCAGGTATTTATTTATTTATTTACGTTTAACTTTGCCGTCGTATGTCGGACTCCACTACCCCCCCACCTAGCCCCACCCCCGCCCCACCTCTCCACCCCACAGCATTACCGCTGCGAGTCGCCACTGGTTCTGATCCAAACAAGTAATGCCCGTTAACATCTCACTGATGCAAACCAACAGAAAAGCAGCACAAATCACTTCGTGCTCTGAAGAAAGGGCACATAACATCAGAAAATACCTAATGCGCAGGAAAGTAAATGCCAATATGTTGCTCTGGGATGGTGCAAAGCCTTAGAAATTCTGGGCCAGAGTGTCTATAAGTTAAAACATTGTTTCATCTACTGATAATGCTGGGACTCCAGCCTCGTGGTCTCAGGGCTTTAGGCCACAGATGAGGGGCCAGCAGCATGGTTCTAAAACCATTGGAGTTTCTGAATGCATGTCTAGCCTGGCTCCATTTGAATCAAAACATGATGACATGAGATTGCAAAATGAATTAATGAGGACATACAAAGGAAATGAGGGGCTTGGGTTCAATCAAAAGGGAATGGAATAGGAGAGTTTGCAGGTTTTGAGACTGGAGATCTGAGGTGGAGGATCAGAAAAGTTAAGAAAACATAAAGACCGCCAGTTAAAGTTTCCGATAGGTGCAAGTTAGGATTTCAGTGGCCAAAGGTTAAAATCACATCAGGCAAACAGGTTATCCTGTAAGGGCCTTTCACTATTCTGCAACCCCATAAATATTTATGTGTCAGGAAGGGGTGTATTCGAATGATAGTGAGATGCAGAATATAAGCTGCCAAATTTCAGTGTCATGGAGAGTGACGTTATATCTGATGATTGTTGGAAATAAGTGGTAGGATGGAGTAATGATGAGGCAAGAGCTTATGTGTGTCATGATAATTTGGGAGATGGCCGTAGTGTCCACTAATATGAAATTAAGTTGCACATTCTCCAAATTCATGGCATCTTAGCACATTGGGGCACAGTTTGTGAGCAGTTGTTTGTTTGCCCCTGAAGTCAGGATTCCATGAGGGGGATGTCCCTGGCGCTATGATTGTGAAATGGAATGGGAATAAAGTTTTCGGTTTGATCATATGGGGGTCTTACCACCTGCCATCCAAATCTGCTTGGAATTTTTATATGTTTTGGTTAAATCATACCACGAGGGAGCTAGAGGTCTGCCTGCCATACATCCTCTACACATGCAAACATAACAAACAACTAGCATGGCAAGAATGATATTCCTATATTCTATCATCAGTATATGTTACAGAACAATGGCCACAAAAAAGCTTAGAAATATTGGACAGAGAGGACTCACCCACTCTTTGTGGTATGCTTCATCATCAGCCAGTTTGACCCACCATGTTAAGATGATACTAAAATGAGGGTCTCAACCTCATTACGGAGGGAGATCAGAATATTAGTATCCTGGTCATAAGTGGGGTCCAGGGATTTCCCTTATCTTAGGGTGCACTTGGCTGGGTTAAAAATTAGCTTTATAACAAAACCGACCCAATCTAAAAGGTACAGAAATATTTGTATGTATTGTGTAACACCAGGATTTGCGAGGTATCAAACACTACCCTCTTCACAGCCACCCCCAATTATCTAAATACATGGGGTGGTTTCCCGATCTACCGATATCTGTACTATTTTTTTTTAAAAAGGAAGACATTTTTTGCAAGAACCCTCAGCTTGTAATCACTTTTTTCAAATAAGGGAAGTATTTAAAAAATATGACATCCCACACCGTGATAGTTAGTGAAAAAATGTGCAGAACAAGGTAGCACCTCACGTGCGCAACACCTTAGCGGGCTGAAACCGGTTCGATCATCACCAGTACTGCCACGTTTCTCATCATAGGTTGCCACCTTGTTCGCCTGGTGTATTGGCTTCGTGTCTGTTGAAATACAGCACTTTTTACTTTTGAATTGACCCATGAGCAGAGAATAAAGTTATGGTAGTCATGGCTCTTTATCAATTTTAAATCAGGACTTTTGGTGTGTAACCTTCTCACATTTCTTTCACCTCTTGCTTTTTCATGAATTTTGTTGGTACAGTTATCCATTTTTTCTTTGAACAAGGTGGCAACCTCTGATGAGAAACGTGGCAGTACTGGTGATGATCGAACCGGTTTCAGCCCGCTAAGGTGTTGCGCACGTGAGGTGCTACCTTGTTCTGCACATTTTTTCACTAACTATCACGGTGTGGGATGTCATATTTTTGAAATACTTCCCTTATTTGAAAAAAGTGATTACAAGCTGAGGGTTCTTGCAAAAAATGTCTTCCTTTTTTTAAAAAAATAGTACAGATATTGGTAGATCGGGAAACCACCCCATGTATTTAGATAATTGGGGGTGGCTGTGAAGAGGGTAGTGTTTGATACCTCGCAAATCCTGGTGTTACACAATACATAAAAATATTTCTGTACCTTTTAGATTGGGTCGGTTTTGTTATAAAGCTATTCTGAGTGGGGGATGACCCAATCTTTCTTTCCCCTGGAGCTCCTTATTGTTATGGGTTAAACATTAAACATAAGGATGCTACTAAGAGCCTATGTCTCGAGAAACACATCAACATGTCATTGGCTACATGTTTCAGCCTCAGTCAGATCCATCATGGGTGGGTCTAAGGCCTTTGTCAGGGCAGTCAACGTACCCCAATAGTCAGTCATTCATGCACCACTCAAGTGCATGCTGGTAAGAATAAGTCTTAGCTGTCATTTCACAGTCTTCACCCTAAATTATTTGATTGTTATACCATGCAGTCGCACTGGGGAGGAGCCTCGCCTGTAGTCACACATTTGTCAAAGTACAGGTTCCCTTTGGAGACCTACAGCTGCCACCGGTGCTCTTCTTCACTGTGCCAAGGCAAGGCACACTGAAGAAAAGCACCAGCATCAACTGTAGGTCTCCAGCTATCATGTGATTTCGTTGTCCCAGCCTGGTGGATCTCTCTATGTATGCAGGTCCCTTTATCCTTAACTACAACTGGATCGCTTGAAGTTTTACAAACTGTGGAGCTTCCTGCATTTTCCTGACCAGTGTATCTTGCAGTAAAACATAACTTTTTAATTAATTGAGTTTTATATAGCACAAACATGACCCTTTTGGGTACCAGAGTGCCTTACAACATGGAGGCAAACAGATAGGCATATACAAGTGACTCTTTTGTGTCTCCTGGTACCCTTTCATGATCCATAGCAGATACTAATTCCCAAAATGATATGTTTTAATTCATCACACATTAAAATGTGGCACATTTCTGGTAATCAGTGTCACGGAAATCATAGTTTCTAAATCGTTTGTCACCTGTAGAGGAGTACGTCTTAATGGTGCAACAGTTTCCCTCAGCTCAGGTCGTTTCCTTTACCTAATCTCCTGGCCTAATATCCGATGCCTTTGCATGTCTTTTGGCCTCCATATATTCTTTCATTTTCTGATTGGCTTTTTCTATCATTTGTTAAAAATAGCTTCACGTGTTTGATGCTTACTATATTGAATCTGTGCAAGCTTATTCTCTCTAGTGTGACAGACATTAACTTTGAAGAAGGTTTTCCTGTTGATACTTTTGGAGTTGCTCTATAGTCACTCATCAATTTACATACTACTTGATGCATTGTGGTTTGCATTAATTTAGCTCAATTATGTTTTTTGTGGCAACAATGAATCTTTTAGCCATGCCTTTACCCTGCACCCGCAATTCTGTAACACTTTGGTAATTACACCTATAAAAACTCATGAAAGGTCTGAGATACATTCCCCTAAATGGTGATCCTTTGTCATATATTTGTTGATGGTTTCCGCATTCAGCGAACTCATCGTCCAACGCTGGTAGACTGTCCAGGAGTGACAGGTCAAATTCACCTAATTCCCATGCAATAGGAAAAGATGAGTACTTATACAGATCCAGCCTGGTCCATAGGACAATCAGGCGGTGCCCAAGGATAAGATCAGTGTTGGGCTGCTTTTTTTTACCAGTTTGTGGCCTGTTTTATGGTCAAGTGGGTCTGTTTTTACTGTTGCTTTCTCAAACCTTACCACAAATATTGCCTGCAGCAAACACAAACGCATGCAGTCTCACATATCCTGGACAATAACAATACATTGAGTCTTTAAAAGTTCAAACTGGCCTGATTTGCCAATGGGGGCCATGTTTTAAACTATCTGCTTCGCTGTTGGGGACCACCTTTATTTAGGTGCCAAGCCCTATAGTTTTGTTCCAGTCTGACCCTAGTTATCCATAATGATTAACAAATAATGACCCAGATCTGCTAGGCTATAGAAATCTACAGTCACAGTGGACCAATCATGTTCTGAAAGTTCAGACATGATTAACTTCTCAGGTTCATTAGGTCTTCCAATGCCATAACTCAAAAGACTGGGTTGTATCATTTCACCCCTTTACAAATACAAATCTGGAAAAATACATTTTCTCTCAGAATTATGTTTGGTACTACAACCCCACTACGGCTGTCATGTGTTATCTCAACTATTCTTTTCTGTAGCAATTGTGGTATCACGATCCGTACTACTTTCAGCAAGAAGAGCCTCTCTAAGACTGACACCTTACTTTGTATTTGCTTGAATGCTACAATCTTATTACTTTCACCCCTTTGTGAAACTTTGTTGCTGGTATTACATGTTTCCATTTATTCATCCTCCGGGTTAGAATTACTTCATGTATGTCGACTACTTCATTAGAAGTTACTCTTTTGTTATACTTGCTTATAATCACGTTATTATATTTTTTAGCCAACTTAGGACCTTATTATGAATTTGGTGGTCCTGAAGCAGGCCGCCACACCAGTGCCCCGCTCCAGGAACTTCAAACCTGTAGTCAGAACACCGGCCAGATTAAACGATTTCTGCCAGTCTGGCGGGTAGTCCTTTGGCATTCCCGCGGCGGTGCCTATTAAAAAGGCCCCACAAAGGAAACGTCAAAGCCTGTTGCTGCAAGGTTTGGACTATAAAGTCCACTCCCTGCAGGAAAGGGCGTGCATACAAACAGGGGGCATTGTATGTGCCTTCCTGCATACACCTCAAGGGCCTGAGGCAACAGGGGGATCTGTAGAGCCCCCCCTAAGTTTCCTCACTGCTGTACTTTTAATGGTGGGCTTACTGCCATTGAAAGTGAGGTGGTCACGAAACTCCAAATTTGCTTGGCGGTGCCCCAGTGGTCCCGCCAAGCATTTTCGGGCCTCTGAACGCCACAGGATCCATGATCCCCAGTGGTTGCAGTGGTCCTGTGGCAGTTCCACTGCCATATTTGTATTATAGTGGGCAGACCACCAGTCTGGCGCTGCAGGGACTGCCACCACATGTCCGGCGGTTAAATCGGCTGCCAAACTTGTAATCAGGCCCTTAATGTTTTCCTCACATGCCGGCAATAGGTGATGTGAAATGTGATATGTCTTTCTGGTCAAACGTGTGAATTATCTTCTAGTCATTATTCATTAATCTTGTTTCCCAAATCTCGATTCTGGGTTGCAGTCAAGATTTCAGATTTCTAAACATGGCAAAGAGCTCTGGAAGATCTATATTAGTTGTAAATGATTTTCTGACTATAAATAAATAATGCTCTTATGCGTAAACTACTGCCTGACTTGTTTCTCTGCTTCAGCATGTGTTTTCTCTACCTTCATTAAACTTCGAATAGCATATGCATCTATCAGTGAATCTGTGCCTGGTTTGTTTTGTGGGAGTTTTGCACCTAAACTGAGAGGGCTTGCGGCCACAGTTAAATCCATGCACAATTGTGGGTCAAAATAAGCCATATGGTTCATGAATGTCTTCTTTTATTTTGTTAAATGCTTCATCGCCTTCTTTGGCTCATTTTATAGTTAACAGTCTTAATGATGTACTTATTGTTGCAAATTGTTGTATCTAACATGCACAATGATGCCGTTGCCTGAAAAGAGCAAATGCTTGACGCACATTTAGGGATTTTTGACTCACAAATTATAGTAATCATGTTCCTTCTGGGTTTCTTGAAACACCATGATCTCATCACTATAATGAATGTTTTTTACTGGTTTATTTCTACCAGTTTATTGAAAAATGTCTGCTGCAGATGAAATTCCAAAATTAAACCTTTTACAGTGAACTAGAACTAATTATTTTGTGTAAACAGTGGTGCAGTTAAACTGTTTGTGGGAGAAAAAACTGCACTCCAAACTTTGGACCCCCCCAAAATGTATCTCAAGCAGTTCTCTTACAGTTAAATGAATCGGAGACAGTGTTAAAACTCCGTTTCATGAGGCAATGTGTCGCCGCTTTAAGGCACCTCTCCAAAAATCAATTAGCAGAGTAAAACCAGTTCATTAAATAATTGAGTCCATTCAATAATTGAGTTCTAGATCAGTGAAAATGTAAAGGGTTTTATTGCAAAAAGTTCAAATCAAGCGATATTGAGTCAATGCCATGAAGGCTCTCAGATGCAAAGACATACAGAGTATGTCAATTGGAAAACTATGAAAATAATCTAAGTCACAGTGGGCAGCAAAATAACTAGAAATCGGGCAGCATCCCTAGTTGAATAGGAACATATTCTGGCTCACCCCAAAAGTCTAGGGATTGTGATACACAATTGCAAACAAAAGACACTGCAAAATCATTTATTTATGACCAAAAGTATAATTTCTTTAATAAAGAGGCTTAATTCAACATCCTCGATGCTAATGTCTTTCAGATATGGTCGAACAACTATGACACATTTGGAACTAACCTCTAAATACATTGATTATTAGTTAAGGCCCTTTATGACAGCGTTGTGAACATACCTGAAGGATACTACTTACTTTCTTCCTCTAATAGAGGGAGTGACTTGGGAGGATGACTGTGTGTTAGTGACAATGGATGTGATCAGTCTGTACACCTGAATCTGACATGACCTGGGGATCGAGGCAATAAGGCATTTTCTATGTGCAAGACCAAAATCTTTGCTGTTTCACACAGAAATGTTGATTGAGAGGTATTGCCTGACTAATAACTTCTTTTATTTTGACCAACAAATATACAGACAGGTACAAGGTATGGCTTTGGGCACCTGCTTTGCCCCCGGTTATGCTAATCTTTTCATGGGCTGGTGGGAGGAGCAGGTGTCCACTCAATTGGAAAGTATGAACAACCAGATTGTGATGTGGACCAGATTTATTGATGACATATTTGTCATTTGGAAGGGAGATGAGAAGTCTGCACTGGATTTTGTCTCAGCCTAAATAAAAATGATTTTAATGTACATCTGACAGCACGCACAAGTAGAAAGAGAATAGTATTTCTTGATGTGGAAGTGTCAGTACTGAAAAACCAACTTATCACTAAACTACATTGAAATAAGACAGCGGGGAACAGCTTATTAAGTGCTTCAAGCACACACACCGAGTCTCATCCATGGAATCCCTTATGGAGAGTTACTAAAGGCGAAACGTAACTACAATACACAGGCAGAATATGAAAGGGAAAGAGGTGATGATTGAGAGATTCAAGGAGCAGGGATATAGCAATAAAACGATACAGCAAGCTATAATAAAGGTGGAGACCATCTCCATAGCCAACTTACTTACTTACCCAGATTCATTACAACAATTTCCTATCAAACTTTCAAAATAAGAAAAATCTGTAATGAAAATTGGCATATTTTGAAAACTGATCAGA
Source organism: Triturus cristatus (assembly GCF_964204655.1). Classification (NCBI taxonomy): domain Eukaryota; kingdom Metazoa; phylum Chordata; class Amphibia; order Caudata; family Salamandridae; genus Triturus; species Triturus cristatus. The sequence goes on from NC_140583.1 coordinate 975,467,446, forward strand.
TCCTGGAAAAATACTTGCATAATATACCACAGATAACATTTAGGAGAAGTAATTGATTGAAGGATGAGTTGATCCACAATATGATTACATCACAGAAGAGAAGGGGCCAAATGAGCACAGGAAGAGGAGGGTTCACCTGTTGTATTAGTGCAAGGCATGTTTTAACTGTGTTAGTTGTACTAAGATAAAGGTTCCGAATAGTAAAAGAGAACACACAATCAGGGGGAGCTTTGATTGTAATACAGAGTTCTGCACTTATTGTCTAATCTGCCCATGTGGAAAATGCTACATTGCAAGTACCATTCATAAAGCCAAGAAACGAGTGTTAGAACACAAGAGAGCAATAAGGCGTTATGATGAGCACTATCCACTAGCTTGTCATTTCAAGGAAGTACATTCTCAAAATGAAAAAGTTCTAACTTTTTTGTGGTGTTAGATGCAATAGGACCACAAGAGAGGGGTGGTGATATAGAACGGAGTCTCAGGGCTTTGGAATCTAAATATATAATTGACTTTGAGACACTGACACCCATAGGGTTGAATTCCAGTGAGGAATTATCTGTACATCTGGGATAATTCTGAACAGGAGGAAAGTACTTTGATGAACAACACAGTCGAAGTTAAACATAATGAATCCCTATTATACAAAGACAGTCTGAAGAATTTTGTACACTTTTAGAATTTTTATTGGTCTTTTCAGTAAATCTTTTGATTAACATATCACTGGGCTTTTGTGAGAGCGAGTGTTTAGCCGTATTTTCAAATTGGTGTAATTTGTTGTTTTTATTTGTTTCTTTTTTTGGACACAGGCATAGAGCCCTATTGATTTAATGAGAGTAGCAAGAGGAGCAGCGCCCTTTCATCAGTAGAAACTTCAAGGTAGTAGAATAGGAATTTGTAATATGTGGGCCTACATGGGCATGTTAATGAGACATGCATGTATGGTGGAGAATGGGTACATGCATTATTTTATTGTTCGCAAGTAGAGACATTTATAAATAAATATACTCGGGATTTTTGAGGTACACTGAGATATTCTGCAAGGTTACAGAAGATCCTGGCCGTGTAATCTTCCTACTATGTTTTGTTTTCTTAAGGATTGAGTCATGGAAATAGGATGGTAGTTGATTATTAATTTTGCACAGTTGATGATTATATGTATAAACAAGCATTGGCATAGCCAATAGGTCTCACTTTTGGGACCTTATAAGTATTTAGTTATGCAGCACAATATCCTTGGTGCAACAACATCAACTGTTGCATGGCTAAACATTTATAAGGTCCCAAAAGCGAGACCTATTGTCTATGCCAATGCTTGTTATGCTTTGTTACTTTATATGCTGAAATCTCTAAATAAAAGATTTTAAAACTTGCACATTCTGAGCAGTGCGTGCTGAAATCTCAGCACCAGACACTGAGCTCTTTTAAAGTCCCTCCTTCTGGGAAGAAAGTTCAGGGAATCCACGCATCTGCTGCAGAGATCTGCTCGACCTGCAGGTTCACAGTTTCAAATCTTGGAGGAGCACACTCAGCAATCCATCCTTCTGTGATGTACAAAACTAATCACCAGTGAGTGCAGCAATAACAACACCTATGATTAACAGCCTCAAGGTAATTCACTCTAGAAGTGATATACAAATGTTGTTAACTTGAGATGTATGCTTAAAGCACCTACATAAACAAATTTAGAAATCCATTCGAACCTAACCAGCATTCAGATCTCTGAATGCGGTAAAAAAGAGTTTCAGGTAAGTTGGGAACAGAGCGAGTTGAGCTCAGGCCGCACACATCTGCATAACCTGTAGGTCCCTGTTCTAACCTCAGGGGGTCTCACGTCTGCTCCAGATATTGCAGGGGTTTGTCAAGTTATAAAGCTGCATTCCTGCGCCTCAGAAAGCTAGTGAGATAGCATGGTTTGTTGATGCACCTGCTGCGAAGAGGAGTGTGTAAACAGCAGGTCGAAGGCTCGGACCCCCTTGAGATTGATTTTCAGGTTAAGGCACATGCTGCAAGCTATCAGTGTAACCTGTAGGTCGTACCGTTTTATGTAAGTAAAATAGCTAAATTATGAGCCCACTGCAGCGGGTTCTGTTTCTGTTCCCTGCTGTATTAATGAATGTGAGTTCTGCCGGTCACAAGCACCCGCAAGCCCAAACTCTGGTAGAACGAAGCCTGCGAGCACTAATGCAGCACTTACAACGCGTGAACTCATGCAATAACGCATTATTGTACTGTAAGCACCCGCACATTAAGCATATCAATTTGTTAATTTCTTTCAGCGAAGACTATTTTTAGTCTATACGTCAGTGTTGAACCCCCTATAGAATAGATAAGGGTGAGTTAATGTAGCAGCTGCATAGATTATGTGGTGCGCTGTCCGTGCCAAGTCTTAACAAGCACAAGCGCGGCAGCCTGCCGGCAGCATGGGGAGGCGTGCGCGCCTCGTGCGGCAGCAAAGGGGAGGAGGGGGGCTGCGCGATTCCCTTGCGAGAGCGATAATTGCTACCATATGGCGGAGCTCGCTCCCGCAAGGGAATTGCCACACGTGCACGCGTTGCCATTGAAGGCAATGGAACGCATGCACGTTTTAGCCTGGAAAAGGCACACAATGGCCACAGGTCTCTTTCCTATGCAACGCATGCGAGCTGCGTAGGCGAGACCTAAAAATGGAAAAATCATTTATCAAGGCACAGTAATGAATGAGACGAAGGTAATTGTTTCATTCTCAACAATATACCATGAATTTGTAAAGAGTAGGATGCAACATAATAGCATTTATAATACTTCTGATATGGAATAAGCATGTGTTAAAATGGTGACCATCCTTTGCTGCTCTCCGTATACTCTGCACAGTTTTGTAGTCCGTTGTCAATTGAAGTGAAAAAAAAATTGTGTTTGGCATCCCTGGCTCTTGACAAAAGCTGAAACTCGTTGGTACAGAGGCTGTACTTAAAAAATATGATTTGAGCATTCCAGAGTGTCCTGGCAGTTCCTAAACAGAAGGATTCTTTATTGATATATATATATATAAGTTCTGAAAACTTTGGTTAGTCAGCCAGGATTTGGAGGGAATTGGTTCCCTGCAGGCTGTGCTTATGTGGAGAAAATGGAGGCAGACCAGCTTCTTTCATCGAAGTGTGCCAGCATCTGTCACGACTTTGGATAAAAAGTATACTGTTGGGATCTCTGCCACACATGGAATTTTTCCTTTAAAGGCACGAAAGAGACCATAATAATATGCTGGAAGCCAGAGAATTGAAGGTATTGGAATCTTGTGGCAGTTGGGACACGGTATTTATTTTTCCAAACTAAGGCATTGTGGGAACTGTGGTTCTGTAAATATCTGAAGAAAAAAACAGTGGGCCGTAAAAGGAGGATGCAAGACGAGAGAAAAAAAAAAAAAATTAGACTTTCCTCGCATCGAGTCCAATGAACTAAAGCTACTGTTTTATTGAGACAGAAATGTGAATTACGAACTTACACATGAACTGCAGTTACACCTCGCAGCTATGTATTTGCCATTTAGGAAATGCTTATTTTGGTCCCTTGTCACTGTCCATGAATGCCAGATATAAAACAGGTGGTGACTGTAGGGTTATTTGCATATGATTAAGCCTCAGTGGAGCTGAAACGCGTAATGCTACTCGACTCTGCCCGAATAAAAACATTTTTGGAACGAAGCACAGTGGTTGGGCCTGATTGCACACACCAGAAGGTGGAGCGCGCTTTTCGTTTGGAATATTTAGAGTTCTGACACAACTCAGGAAGTGATTGCAATAATAGAAATAAATGATGTCTGGTCATGCCCGGTTGTTACCCGTGATCAAGGTTCGAGTTGCGAACCGAAACGCGTTGGGCATAGCTTTGTTTTGCTCATGAGTATGAATTAAAAGCAAACTTTAAAAAGCAACAGATTCCGAGTGAGTGCGTGTTTATCTTGACTTCTGGGCACAGAGGTCACTTGCTGTTATATATTTTATATATATATATATATATATATATATATATATATATATATATATATATATATATATATATATATATATATATATATATATATATATATATATTCACTGAAAAAACCATAGGTTTCAGGGGTGTTATAGTTAGCTGGACTTTTCACTTGTAAAAAACCATTGAAATTCCCCCGTTATAGTTAGTTCAGCTAACTATAACTCGCGTGCCCGCAATGCACTGCTGATGACGTCACATATTACATCACTCATGACATGGTCAGTGACATCACTCATGACATCACTGATGACATCTCAAATGACATCACTGATGACATCATCCAGTGAATGTGTGTTTTTCTGAAAATTAAATATGTTTTATATATGTATATCTCAAGGTCGATGGAAGAATAAATGGGTATATAAGTGTCTAAATGGATGATTTGTTTTTGAAAAATTGATTGTGTAACTGACTGATTAAGTGTATCATAGTGAATACATGGCTTAGTGAGTAATGTTTAAATATGTAAATATCTGTATCAGTCTCTCACTTTGTGTATAAGTGGCTGCATGGGTTGGTGAGTAGCTACATGGGTGTCTATATAGGTTATTAGTTGGTTTTTTGAGTATCAGTCTGAGTGTCTGCATGGTTCGGTGGGGGGTATTACGTAGTGCATAGGTGCATGAATGAGTGACTCACTGTTTGTATGTGTTGAACACAGCATGTGTGCAGGACTGTATGGGTGGATGAGTGTGTGTATGGGTGTGTTAGTGAGTGAATGACTGTCTCAATAGTGTCTTTATGAGTAACTACATATGTTTTAAACTAGTATATGTGACTATTGGTGTATATATGTGAGTATATGTGAGAGTGAGAGATTGAAAGAGTTCCTGTATGAATAAGTATGTGTTTCTATAAGTGATTGTTTAAAAGACTAAGTATGTGTAAGTTTCCGTAGAAGTAAGTATGGTGGTGTGTGTATAACTGTATACGCAAGTAAATGTATGTTTGATTCTTTATTAGCATGAGTGACTATGTGTGTGAGTAACTCTATGGATGAGTGGCATTGTGTAACAGGATGTATAGGTGTATGAGTACATATGATGAGTGAGTACATGTATGAGTGACTGTATAGGACTGTTGGTGAATGAGTGGATGTGTATGTTGATCTTAGAATTACTGAAGAGGTTGTTGTAACTGGTATTGGTATGTCCATTGTTTTGAAAATTTTAGTCTCTATTTTTGAATGTGTATATCAAAGGTTATATTAGGGTGAGAGGAGGTCTGCCACTCTATCACAAGGATGATGTCATCAGTGATGTCATCAGTGATGTCATTTGAGATGTCATCAGTGATGTCATGAGTGATGTCACTGACCATGTCATGAGTGATGTAATATGTGACGTCATCAGCAGTGCATTGCGGGCACGCGAGTTATAGTTAGCTGAACTAACTATAACGGGGGAATTTCAATGGTTTTTTACAAGTGAAAAGTCCAGCTAACTATAACACCCCTGAAACCTATGGTTTTTTCAGTGAATTTCTGAGGTTTTTTAAATGCTAATTCCTAACTATAACGTGCCTGAAACCTATGGTTTTTTCTGTGAATTTCAAAGGTTTTTTAAATGCTAATTTCTAACTATGCCTACAGAGATAGGACATGTGAAGAAAGAAGAAAAAATGCACAGAAAGAAACAAAAGAAGTGCAGAAAGAAGCAACAGAAGTCCTCAAATACGAAGATAAGTGCAGGAAGAAGGATAACGTGCAGAAAGAACAAAAAGAAGAGCAGAAAGAAGCCTTGTTGCAAAATCATCCTGTACCCTCAACTTTTTCAGACGGATACTGGTGGTAACTGAGTCTGACTAACCAGTCCTAGAGCCAGTGCTATGTTAAAAGACACTTAGCATACAATGAAAACACCTACATACACTAGGGAACATTATGCGTTGGGGTCCCCCTGTGATTAGCATGACCTCCTCTGTAAGCCCCTAGTATATAATAGGGCATGGAGATTAAAACTACCTCTTAAAACAGGCCACAGGGCGTTTTTGCACACGTTAACTCAGGCCCCGTCCCCTCCATTCACCACTGTGTAAACACGCCCTGTGTCCATTTTTAGTTGGGAGATTAAGTTCATTTGAATCCTGAGGGTCCCTAGGGTCCAACTAGCCCACTAGGTACCTCCAGTAAGTGCCACAGAGCTGCGTTGCAGAGAGGTGTAAAAAGTGGCACGGCCTGGACCACCTCTCTGCAATGCAGCTCAGTGGCGCTTACTGGAAGCACTTGGTGGGCTAGTTAGCCCCCAGGGGCCCTCAGTATTGAAGGGAAATTATATCCCCAATTTAAAACGTGCCATAGTGCGTGTTTGCACACGTCACCTCAGGCCCCGTCCCCTCCCTTCACCACTGTGTAAACGTGCCCTGTGGCTGTTCTAAGTTGAGAGATTAAGTCCCCTTGAATCCTAAGGGTCCCTAGGGTCAAACTAGACCACTAGGTACCTCCAGTAAGCGCCACAGAGCTGCGTTGCAGAGAGGTGTAAAAAGGGGCTTGGCCTCAGAACACCTGGCTGCAGCGCAGCTCCCTGGCGCATACTGGAGATGCCTGTTGGGGGCGCGTTTGCAGAGTGCTGCACGGAGGGGGCATGGCCTCCGGCACGATGCCAGTCTTTTATTTATTTTAGTTTTTTAAGAAGGGGGGCTGTTTGGTTCCCCTTCTTATTCTAATTTATTGGCCCTGATGACCCTATCCCCCAGGGCCAGTCTCCTAATTATATTTTTTTGACCCCAATCCCCAGGGCCGGCCACTGTTTTTTATTATTTTTAAAAAATATATATTTATAGACACACCTAGGACATGCTGGACAAACCGTACGTACCTATCACCATGACGATTTGCGTGATATTCATTAAAAGGCGACTATGCATGCAATGAATCCACGTGGAATGTATTTACACCACTAGTGAAGCTCTGACATGTCTGATGCCCTACCGTGCCTAATCCTGGTAGACACCCTTGTCGTTTATTTATACAAACATGGGTAGCTATTGACGGGCACATTTAATACACATGCACACCAAGCCATTCAAAGGGGATTCGACAAAAATTCGACCAAAACTATGCAAGAAACCCCCCTCACGGTTAATAAAACACACATCCACTGCCGGATGTGTAATACTTTTTATTTTACTCTCTGGAAAGGGGACGAACATCACTTGAGAGTCACAGCGTGCTCCTGACAGAGCCCAATGCTGTGTTACACCCACCATTGCCTGCCGAGTGCCACACACCTCTGTGTTGTATTCCACTAGCTAGTGCATATGCTATGACACTCTCTAGCCCATGTGCACTGTAACACCACCCCGTGAATATGTCATGCCACACTTGTCTTCGCACGGGTTATATTGCCCCATCTAACGTGCCTTTCTCGATGCCTATGTTATAACGCACAGTGCTATGCCATACATATTACAATCTGGGATCCATATCTTTGTCACAGTGCATATGCAACGTTACACTCCCCAGCACATATTTTATATTACAACTTTAGAGACTAGTTAGGTTACACAACACTGCCCTGTGCATATTACACTCCAAGGCGCATATCGCATAGCACGCGCTAGTGCCTGTGCTATCTCGCGCTCTCCAATGAATCTGTCATTGCGCACAATGTATTGCATATTATATTTCACGCCCGGTTCATCTTATATCACACTTTTTGGTGCATAGTTTATACCATACACTATATCTAGTTTTCATTTTCAATCGTGCTCTCAGGACTATGTTCTATATAACACTGTGTTCACCTACCTTTTTCACGGGCATTACATTTTGCGATAGGGGGTGGAGGGTCAGGGGGTGTTTCTGCCAAGTGAGCCCGGAGTCACAGTCACAAACGTTCTCTTCTTCCTGAATAAAAGTGAGATTATGCTGCATACTTGTTCATATTTTAAGTAGTTCGCACAGACACAATGTTTTAAAAACAATAAAGTTCCTAATACCCGCCTTCTCTGAACAGTTAGCTTGCTGCCCCATCCCCTTCCTCCCTATCCTCTGTTGTGTGAATCCATGGACTAGCCTCCTCCCTCCTGCCATGCATGGTCTGATGTGCTGCCACTGCCCTCAATTTAGTATGATGTACCAGTCCACTCCTCCTGCCCTCCATTGCCCAATTCTATGCCCCATCATTGACCTCCTGCTTAAACTTTGTGCTTAGCTTGCTGCCCCTATTCTCCTTCCCCCTGCCCTCCGATGTCTTTGTGCATGCCCCTGCTCCATCCTTTTTGCCCACCATGTCCCATGGACCTTCCACTCCTATCTACTCTGAGTGTTCTGTTGAGCTGCCACTCCCCTCCCACCTGCCTAGCATTGTCAGATGACTGTAACCTGTCCCTGCCACCTCCACCCTGCCTGTCCACATGCCATGCCCCTATCCTCTTCCTCCTGTCCTACATGGTCCATTGTACTGCCACACCCTTCTGCCCTCCCTGGTCTGTTGTGCTGCAACTGCTCCTCCTGCCTGCCCTGTGTGGTCTGTTGTGAGGTCCCTTCCCCTGAACTTTCTTGTCTGTGCACAGGTCCTGACCCTCCCTTCTATCCTCCATCGTCCTTTGTGCATGCCCCTCCATCCTCCTTCTTGCCCATCATAGCCATTGTGCTGCCACTAACCCTCCCACTTGCCATGCATGGTCTTCTGTGCTGCCATGGCCCCTCCCACCTTCCCTGTGTGGTCAGTTAGCTGCCCCTGACCCCCTCCCACCTTCCCTCCATGGTCTGTGTGTATGCCATCACAGTCTCACTGTTGCTCTTCATGGTGTGTCTTGCTTCTAGTGCCCATCCTGCCTGACCTCCATGGCTATCTTGCTGCTCCTGCCCTGCCCCCTTGCCCCCTTGCCCCCAGCCCTACTCCCTCCCTCCTGGCTTGTCTGTTCCATTGTAATGCCCCTGATCCGTCCCTCCTGCCCTTTATGGTCTGTTATGCTGCAGCTTTCTCTCCTGTCTGTCCATTATGGTCAGCTAGCTACCATTGCCTCTTGCCCCTCTGTTCTCTGTTGTCCATGTGCATGGTCCTGACCCTCCCTCTTGCTTTCTATGGATTGTTGTGCTGCACTCCCGTCCTGCATGCCCTGTGTGGTGTATTGTGCTGCTGCAAACCCTGATGCCTGCCCTGCAGGGTCAGTTTGGTGCACCTCTCCATGTCCCTCCTGTCCTCTGTTATCCAAGTCCATGTCCCTATCCCATTTCCTTCCATGATCCAATGTACCATACTTGCGAACATTTTGAACTTGGTAAGAGGGAGATTTTGAAAAAAAACTGGGGTATTGATTTTCCCCTTTGAGTTACATTGAAAAAGAGGATATTGTAGACAGGAGACAGATCAAATAAAGCCCATTTGAGCTTAAAAACATTGGACGTTTCCTGGCTGAATCGGGTCTGTTGGCATGTATGGTTGTACTACCATTGCCTCTTCCTTCTGCCCACAATGGTCTATTACATTGCCACAGCCTTGAAGGAGGGTAGATTTTGTATCACAGGGGGCCCCTGGCCCGTTCTGTCCACACCTGAAGTATGAGACCCTTGTCCTTGCCCTGCCAGCTGCATTTGTAGGCCATATTAAATTGACCAGCGGGTCCTGTGTTGCTATATAATTATCCTGAGACATCCTTACCACTCAGCCAGCATAAAACCCCTGTGTAGGCCCTTCTGTTCAATATGTAGGCCTCTTTGTTAAATTGACCATAGCTCTGCAATTTTAGTGTATAGCAGTCTGAAGGCAGGTCTGCGAGGCCTTCTGATCCAAACTAGTAGCCCCCACCCTACCCGAGTGCTCCGTGCTCGGTATCAAAGTTCAACATCCCCCTGAAGCTGTCGACATACAGTAGGCTGCATCCTGGACTGGTACTTGCTTCCTGGGCAGGTTTCCCGCTTTTAAGGAAGTGGCAACCGCAGAGCGTCAAGTTAGGAGAACTGAGGAGATTTTATACATGAATATATTGAATTCCCGTACAATACCCATTATTTTCTGCTTGCTCTATGGAACTTACGATAAGCGATTGGCCTGAGAGACTGACCTTTTCACCCAGTCCATTGTCAGCATTAAGTGGGTAAATGACGAAATGTCTGGTAAAATCTGCAGACGAAGCTTTTGGGTAGCATACGTAGGTAGATGTAGCGTGCAAAGGAGCCCACAAAATGATATAAAAAGGGAGCACCCACAGATATCGACGGACTACCTCGCCGTCTGTATGTAGGTTAACAGGCAGTGCAGGTTTTCCCCAAGAGCTGGGAGCTCTTGTCTTCCTTTGCTTAAAATGTCTTGCTCTGCTTTGCTTGAAGTATCTTATTCTATTTTACCTATATGAAATGTCATGTTATGTTTAACCATTGTTCTCTTTACTTTTGCATTTAAAAGATTTTGTATTGTAATTGCAGGAATGCTTGCTCTAAGAGTAAACGTGAGTGTTCCAAGGTAACATTTTCCTTGGTGTAACTTGTTTCCCATGATGCATTTATAGATGTGTTTTCTCTCTCTCTCTGTCAGTACATTAATTGAGATACAGAGAATATTATGACAGCTGTATGATTATCTGGATTCTGTATTTTGTACTTTATGTCTCTATTCTGCAGTTTCTTTGAAGTTGCATCTTCTCATTAAACTGCCATTGTATTCTGCCTCCAATTCCATGTCTCATATGTCTGTTTTCTTCATTTTTGGAGCAAGCGTTCCTAGGCACCCCGGCTCAAATTAAGGTGCCCCTTTTGTCCCTGACTCACTCTCCTGCTCAGTTCTGTGGTGGCTCCCGGGGATCTGGGGACCGCCCCTAGCTTCCTTGACCCGTAATAGATCTTCCCTCCAACAGCCTCTCTTGCAAGTCCTGTATTGTTGGTTTGTTGCCCCTGCCCCCCTTTCCACTGCCCTCCATAGTCTGTTGTGCTTCCACGGCCCTTCCTGCCTGCTCAGTGTGGTTAAATTGTTGCCTTTGCACCCTCCTACCTGCCTTCAATTTTCAGAGTCCGTGCCCCTGGCCTCTGCCTCTCAACAGTATCCTAATGAACAACTAGATTGCTAACATTCTATATTTATTACAAAAGTGTGGAATGCCTGACATCATCTTGATGTAATCAAAACTGTAATACCTAGAGCATTTCCTTTAGAAATTACATATATGAGAGGGTCTTATTGGCATCAAAATTATGGTCAGTGCTCTAAAAGACTAAAATAAGGACATATTTTCTGAGTTTTCAAATAGCGACAAAGCACTTTTAAATTATTTGTTATCTTTATGTTTTTTTATCCAGTTGACCACTTGATTAAATGTTGCACTTAGGGGAGAGGATGTGGTGTTACTTCCAGAACTGCAGACTTTGCAACTGGGGAACCAGGTTGAAGTTTCTGCTTCAGCTCGACATTCTGTGATTCTGGTCAAATCACTTAGTCTCCCCATGTCTACAACCAAAATGAATTTGTTCTTGTGTGATGTAACCAATGCTCATGTAAAGCACTCCAATACCTGACAAGTCTGCACTATATAACACTGCAAAAACACAAAATAATAAGTGTTTTGCACACTTCTGTCATTGGGCTATATTTGGGCTACATCTGGGTGATTTTGGGCTACATTTGGGCTCTTTTGTCTCCGGTGGCCATCTTGGGAGATTTATTTGTTATGAAGTTTCCTAATTTCCTCATGTACTGCAGTCTCCTCAGTAGGAAATGCTTTCAGTTTTTTACTTTGATTCCATCATGAAGGTATTCAGATATGTCACACATTTGCCATAAATTCTGAATGTTAGCACTCTATTTGCTCATTAGATCACTGTAGTAAAACTACTGCACCATGGAAGTCTGCTCCTGGTATTAAAAGTGCATGTTTCAGTCTGCATGTCAGAATTTTTTAATGAAATAGAAGAGGATTTGAGAAGTCACTCAAAATGTGCCCTCATTTTCTTTCTTCAGCATTAATCATAATTTCTATGGCAAAATGAACCTCCTCATTGTGTTCCTTTTTAAATTAAATGTTTTAAGTGTTACCAGTTTATTCCAATCAAGATGGCTTCAGGTGTGCCATACTTTTGTCATAATGAAGACAGTAAGCGCTCTAGTTGTTTTTAAGAACATTCTGGGACATTCTGTCATTGGGCTATACTTGGGCTACATCTGGGTGATATTTGGGCTACATTTGGGCTCTTTTGTCTCTGGTGGCCATCTTGGGAGACTTATTTGTTATGAAGTTTCCTAATTTCCTCATTTACTGCAGTCTCCTCAGTAGGAAAGACTTTCAGTTTTTTACTTTGATTCCATCAAGAAGGCATTCAGATGTGTCACACATTTGCCATAAATTCAGAATGTTAGCACTCTTTTTGCTCATTAGATCACTGTAGTAAAGCTACTGCTCACCAGGGAAAACTGCTGCTGGTATTGAAAGTGCATGTTTCAGTCTGCATGTCAGAATTTTTTAATGAAATAGAAGAGGATTTGAGAAGTCACTCAAAATGTGCCCTAATTTTTCTTTCTGCAGCACTAATCATACTTTTTATGGAAAAATGAACCCCCTCATTGTGTTCCTTTTTAAATTAAATGTTTTAAGAGTTACCACTTTAATCCAAGCAAGATGGCTTCAGGTGTGCCATACGTTTATCATAAGTAGGACTGTTAGCGCTCTAGTAGTTCTTTGGAACACTCTGGGAAGCTGCAGTAGAACACAAAGGAATCAACTGACAGTCTCTGCCCTTGTTGGATGTACATGTTTTACTGAGAATGTCAGACTTCATTCTCACATGACTGAGAAAGATAATGTGAATTTACAGAAAATAAGCTCTCAGTTTAGCCTATAGATCACCTTCCAAACCTCTGTGGTAAAAGCATGAGAAAATATTTTTCTCTCAATCATGATATCCCAGCAGAAGGCTTTTTCACATGGTGAAATCACCTTAGAACATACCACAATTCCTAAAATGAGTATGGTACCATCAACAAATGATTTATAATGTAACTAAAGTCTTAAAACCTTCTATTAACTGCAATGCTTTTTAATGAGGTGCTATCATGTATATTGGTCCCAAGATGGCTGCCAACACTTCTTGGATGAAGTGCTGACAGCCAATCAGATCTCAGGATGAGATGTGTGGTTAGGCTCCGCCCACATATATATATGCTTTTAAATGCTATTTTCTCAGGAAATACTGAACAGATTTACACCAGACCTGCAAAAGGCACTTCCTTGACCTTATGGCTACCTCTCTGCCAAATTTTAAGTAATTCTGTTCAGCCGTTCGGGCTGTAGCTGTGTCTAAAGGTCCTATGGAAAAATGCATGGGGAAAACGCGTTTTGGGACCCCCCTTTTTTCTCGGCCCCTGCTTGACGAATCCCCCCGAGACTTTCAGGGTAGGAGCGGAGCGTAGCGCCCCACCTATTTTGAAAATTTCGCGAGGATTCGTCGACCGGCGCCAAAGTTATTCCAAATAGAATGTTGCGGATTTCCTATGGAAACAGGGTCCTAACTATAACTACCTACTGGCGACCGCCAGTAGGTAATATATATATATTTATTTATATGTATATATATATATATATATATCTCAAAGCTCCAGGGTCACCAGCAAGGTGAGATGCACTCTAAAGCCGACAAATCTAGTAGGTATGAGCGACCACAGCATGCCAATATCTTTTGCAGCTTCGTCGTCAGTTGTGCCTTACGTGTTTCGAAGTAACCTTCTTCTTCAGAGGCTGTTGGCGATGATTAGTGTGCGTGTGATGGCTCCGCCCCTTATATATAGCACGCGCTCGGATGGGCTTCTGTATAGAGTCAATGCATGCTGGGCATTGGAGTCCGCACCTCACACTAATTTGCTGCTGGTAAGTTCATAGCCCACAATAGAGCCTCGGTACACTTTTGCCACTCTCAATGCTTCGTGGCAGTTCCACATTCGCGATGGAAAAATCCCCTACGCTGTGGCCCCCAGATTAGCGGGGTGGTGCAATCTTGGTGGCAAGGGCAGCCGCCAAACATCAAAGCTCCAGGGTGCCCAACAAGGTGATTATGCGCTCTAAAGCCAAGGGGGGAGTGGAGGTGGAGGCACTTAACATTCATGATATTGGAAAAGCAAAACACGACCTAGACCTCACTGAACGTGACACGTGGTATTCCAAAGGGCCCGATAATACCAAGGGTTAGTTGAAAACAAACAATGGCACAAGTTGTGGTTGGCAAAATTGCTTGATATTCCACTGCATAATACTGTTGATAATGTAAAAATAGTTTTACGCTCATTTCATGGGCTAATATTCTCGCCACAGCTGGGAAGCAGCCTCTTGTTATTAAGACTCTGGCAAAAGGGGAGCAGCCGACTGTCGGCCACTGGCTGATAGTCATTGTGAAGGGGGCGCTGCTGCCTGCTTGGGGTTCCCTGAACTATTTCTGAAAGAGCAGGCGTGAGAGGGGGGGCCTGCTTTCCTCTCTCCCAGCAGTGCCTTGTTGTAAAAGAAAGTCTGTTTTCATCATTGCTCGTCAGTCGTGTTTATTGTTGCTACGGAGAGTAGCCCCGTTTATTAATGTGCAACTGATGGTTTCATAAATAACGACCCATGGCTAGTGGGAGGGGAATCTGAGTGCTCGTACAGTGCAATTACAGTACAGCACAAATGTAGATTTTATATACCAGGGCTTCGAGTTGTATGTTGGTGTGATGAAGCAAGGTTACCATTCAAATAAATACAAATGTAGCTTCCCGAGCACTGAACAGCCATTGTAGGTAAATTAATTGTAGATTTCTACAGAGGAGCCCTGGTTCTCTAAAACAGAGGCCGGGGAGGAGCAGCTAATATTAGAGGTGGGTCTGCTGATACCACCTGGAGCGCAGCTTGACGCAGGAGGGCGGGCAAACATCTGATACGATGTGGGGCTTTATTTTTGTGTTTAAAAATGTATACCAGAACATGTTTACCCGCCGAAAGCTTCTAATAAGTAAATAAAGTAACAGTAATGATTGTTCTTTTGATTTCAAATTAATTTTTTAATTAAAAGGCATGCAAAGTAGACTGGAGACATAGAAAAACAAACAACAGCAGGTCATTTTAGCACCAGCATAAATTATGCCCTGATGAAATCAAAGAAAACACTGCACTTTAACCCACGCATTCCCTAAAACATTGGAGAATGGGAAAAGGTTATGTGCATGAGGGGAGCGAAAGGAAGTGAAGATACAAGAGCTGCGCCACCATACCACCTCACCTCTAAGTGCACACACAGTCTGTTAGCCTCCAGTAGACCCTTGTGTCCATGTCTGAGCAGGGGAGCGACACCAGGTAACGGCGGTTGGGTACAAAAAAGAGGTTTACTGAGAAGGGCTCTACTTTTAAAATTTTGTTGTGACACTGGTTTATTAATTATATTCCCAAAAAAAGTCATGTATTCAGATACAACTAATTAAGCCAGTAACAGGTTGTCAGCGAGTCTCTAGGGTTTTGACTCCATTCAAACCAATCCAGCATAAGGTTGCCAGAAAGAGAGCCAGCCAAACTTCATGCCACTGAAGTCATTCGATTCTTTCCATCTCCTGTTGTGTCTGTCCTCTGCTCTGCTCGAGAACTCTGTTATTTTCAAGTGGAAGGAAAGTCAGAAACGATGCAGACTGCTGACAATCTTTAAATGGAAAACCAATTCTGACCTTTTACCAGCATTTCGGCTTTTCTTCTTGTCAAGATCGTATTTGGTGAATAGCGTAGACAATCACAGTAAGAAAACTTGGCAGATCCAAAACAATTGTGTATAGAACATGCAGTAGTACAAAGAGGACGTGAACTTCGGTCATGCTGTGCTTGGCTTCCAACACTGCTTTTACATTTAACTACCGGAAGGAAGAGCTGGCTGCAAGACTGTGGTGCGGCTCACAGTACCCCCCTTAACAGAGGAGCTTAAAGGGGAAGGGGGGGGCAAGTGGCTTAGAAATAGCAATAAAATCCCTGATAACAAGCGCAGCCATGAAAGCCAAGATAACGATCAGGGAGGAATGCAGCTGGCACAATGCGCGCCGCTGCTCGCTCCTGAGACCTCTAAGCCATGGGAGTGAAAGTTTTGAGGAAAGGAGGGACCTGCACCGGTCTTTGGCCATTTGCGTGCTTTTATTATTGAAAGCCACACGCAAAGGCCAATGGGATGTGTGGGTGGAGGCAGACCCACAAGTCTCTTGGAAGTCTGAAGTGATTCCAAGAGGCCCTCTCCTAGACAGCGCATGTGCGCTGAGCTAGGTGAGACCTAAAAATGTTTGATAAAAGAGGTTCGTACTGACGAGCAATGTTTCCTGAACAATCTCCATGCCTTCAATATTCACTACCTTTTTGAATCCCATACATTTGACCTCATGATGCCTCATAGGTTTTAAGAACCAAAGACTGGTTATAATTAGTGAGACAACGTTTTTACACATTACATGTTGGAATGGCAATGTAAGTGGCAGATCTGTCTTGTGCAGTTGCCCTTCAGCTGAGCCTAGAGCTGCCATATCAATAGAAAAACTGATCTTTTTCCTTTACATAAGGCATTTGTTGTGTTTTCTAGCTTGGTATGTTAACCAAATCCTACATGCAGCTCTGAGCAGTGTTAAACCTGGACATGTTACTCCAGTTCATTTGATTCTAGCTATGTGTTTTCCAAGTATACATTCCCAAAGGTACAGTTCTCATTACCCATCTCTGCTGCTGTGTGTTTGTTTTTCATATATCTTTCATCTAGATCCCTGTGCCCCCACTGTTCTTCATCTGTGATGGGCTGGTCACTAGATGGTTCAGACTGTGATACTTGCTGTGTATGACAGAGGTCTGTCCAGGGATGCAATTGTGTATTTAAAGGCTACTATGTTGTGGCTCGGTGAGCCAAGGGGTACTGGTTTGGGCCAGTTGGTTTTGATGAAAGGTGAGTAGTCAATCCTGTAGGGGAGAAGAAAGGTAAGCAGGGCATGCAAGCATTTTATAAGAGGCAAATGCACTGCCCCCATCCATAAAATACATAGATTGAACTGACCACTGCCATTCGGCTAGCTTCAGTACAAAAACAAATAGTGAATAGGTGAAAATCCTGGCATTGGTCAACCTCCCTTTTGGTCATGGTGTGTTTGAGACAAGGCAATCCGACATGCAGGACCAAACTGCTGGCCAGCAGTGCCTGAGACCCCTCCCTACAGAAGTGCAATCGCTCTATAGCTCCTGAGAAGTTGCCACAAACGTCTGCATGCAGGGAATGCACCTGGTCTAGGATCTGAGTTCTTCCAATACCCAAAAAGGCAAGGCTGCAAATCTGAGAGGGTGGTTCCCTACCTGGATACCTTTGTGAGGAAATCTCTACCAGACTGAAAGAACTGGGGATTAGCATAAAAGCGCCGAGGTGATTGAGTTAGTCCTCAGGAATCCTCAGGGGATTGAGGGCCTCATTTATGAACAGTATTGCATCGCTGTGGTAAAACAGCGATGCAACACTTTTCACTGTGCCATCCTTGCAACACCATGGATGCGCCGTATTTACTGTACAACGCTCCATGATGCAATGTATGACAGATGCGTCAAGAATCCTGACATATCTGTTGGCACAAAACTCACGCATTGCTGGAGTTGTGTAGTAAGCATGACGCAAGTCGAGCAATGCACTGGGGAGGCCTATACACATTGCACTGCATCACAATTGCGTAAGGTTTTGACACAGTGGCGTCCTAAAAGTGGTGCAGTGAAATCTCCTAGATTTCAAGGCGCCACTACTATGAGGCTTTCTTGCGGGGAACGCCCACCCTAAAAAATTATAACTGATGTAGGTATGATATGGCGTAGAGGTTTACAAAGTGACTCATCTGCCTAGATGCGTCACTTTGTAGATATAGTGCAATGTGGCGCATTGTTTACACCGCCGCTGCGTCACGAAAAGGGACGCAACAGCGGCAGAAAAGTGTTCCAAGGGGCACATAAATACGCCCCTAAGGGTCTACCATTTAAAAACCTATTCGTTTTGTTCCCTTCCTCTCAATGCTTTGGTTTAC
This sequence comes from Triturus cristatus, assembly GCF_964204655.1. NCBI lineage: Eukaryota > Metazoa > Chordata > Amphibia > Caudata > Salamandridae > Triturus > Triturus cristatus. The sequence continues at coordinate 975,485,421 of NC_140583.1, forward strand.
CACATTTCAGAGCAAATTACACTCTTTTAATATTCTAAGATCCTACCGTAATTTAGTGAGTTCATTTATCTGTGAAAATACAAAGTGCAATTGTTTCCTCAAGCCTGAAGACAAATGCTCTAGGGCACATCCATTTCCATTTTTTTCCTTTTACTGGTAGCAGCATGCATTAGCATACCCACAGCAAGCCTTCAGGAAGTCACTGACTACAACCACATCATCTGCTGAGTTTGCATTAAGGTCTCGGAAATCTATATCTTTCTCCAAACGTTTAATTACACAGAGGCATTCCATCCCTAGCTGGGCAAAGATGTGGATCTAGAGAGCGACTACTCTGACTCTAATCCTAATGAAAACGAGCATGAGCTGACATCTCACCATCACCAATCCCCCATGCTGAGTAGCAGTTAAAAGAGCAATTTCAGATTTCATTACACCCAAAATCATGTCCACTGCAACCACGAGACCTCTTTCAGAGTAATATTAAAATAATATTAACATTTCTAGATGCAATTATTTTATAAGCATTAGAGGACTCAAAAAATCATATCTGTGTGAATAAACATTGTTTGGTAGAACGTCAGTAGAACGTCAGTGACTTCGGTGGGCATCATGAGTGACACAAAATATCATTATTCCTAAATAAAGTACTACAATCCCACTTACGTTTTTGTGAAGAAATATCAAACCCCACCTTCAGTTTAGAACCAAGGGGTCGAGATACCCCGTATCATATTGGCTCCTGAGCTTAAACAACCGCAAGTATGTAAACCGCAATCAGTAATTTGTGGTGCAAACAAAATACGTGCATAACTTACTCCCCAACTCCCTTTACATGTACAATTGTGAGCAGAATGATCTAACACACAGATAATGATCAAATAAAAACAAACCAATGTTGGAGGGAGCTTTATTTAAGGGTCAAGAGGGCAGGGGGCTGAGCACAGAGCTCTTGGAGCCTTCACGGAGTGAGCGAGGGAGTGAGCTAGGGACAAAAGGAGCACCTTAATTTGAGCCGGGGTGTCTGGGAATGCTCGCTCTAAAAATGAAGGAAACAGACATGTGAGCCATGGAATTTGAAGCAAAGAATATTGGCAGTTTATTGAGAAGGTGCAACTTCATAAAAGATGCAAGACAAAGGCATAAAAATACAAAATACAAATGTAGTGACCTCGCATGAATCAGGAGGCTATTGAACTAGTTTGGAGAGAGACACTTCAGAAAACCTCAACGACACATTTATAAATGCATTATGAGAAATATAAGTTACATCAAGGAAAATGTTCTCAGAATGTAAAGCACACTTGATCTAAAATACTGAGAATACTCACGTACATTACTAAAACCTAAAAGAAAGCAACTTTGCAAATGTAATATATGTATGGAATGCTCAATAAAAAAACACCAAATTAGGGACAAAATAGCATAGCAAAATAGCATACATAGCATATACAGCAAATGTATTGGCAAGTTAAATTGTATCTTAAAAACAAAAAACAAGAGCTCTTGGGAACCACCCACACCCGCCTGCCATCTACTAACAGACGGGTGGGGTAGTCCAAAGATGTCTCTGTGGTCTCCCTTCTTATACTCTTTAAGGCGGTTAGAAGTCCCTACGGTATCGTCATCTCACGCCACGTCTACCTCGTCACTTATGGTATGATTCAAATATTTTACCGTACATGGTGACGCCTTTTCCAGTAACCGTGGTACATGAGCTAGGTGAAAGTTCATATCTCAGGCACAGTGCTTGCCGTAAATTGGATGGGCAAGCAGAAAAATGTGTATTGTAAAGGGATTCTGTATATACATATATAAATCTCCACGTCCTGTGTTCCTTAGCTTGACACATCTGCGGTGGCAACTTCCCTAAAAGTATGTACCATCCCAGGATGCAGTCTGCTGCATGTCGAAAGAACAGGGTGATGTTGAACTTTGCGCTAGTGAACTTGACACACGGGTAGGGTGGGGGCTCTATAGTTTGGAGCAGGAGGCCTCACAGAAAGAGGAGCAAGATATGATTTGGATCAGACCTGCCTTCAGCCTGTTATACAGGAAAATGGCAGAACTATGGTCAATTTAACAAATAGGCCTACTTATTGAACAGAAGGGCCTACACAGGGGTTTTATGCTGGCTGAGTGGTAAGGATGTCCCAGGGTATTTGTTATATAGTAACACAGGACCCTCTGGTCAATTTAACAAGGCATACAAATTAGGCTGGCAGGGCAAGGACAAGGGTCTCATACCTCAGGTGTGGACAGAACGGGCCTGGGGCACGCTATGATATAAAAATAGACCCTCTCTCATTCCCTCCTCTTGTTCATTCTTGAACAAAATCCTCACAGCATACCTTTCAGGTCTTTGAGGTATTTGGTAATGGTAGCAGGCTGCATTTAGTGTAGTCCTATTGTTACTTCTACAACTTCTATAAGTGCTAAGTTATTCACATTCCCTGTTTTATCCTTGTTCTCCCTTTGCTAATTATGCATTTCTCAGGAGGTGCAACTGCTATGTAGCCGGTGTGTTTACTGAAGAGCATATTATACATTAGGACACAGCTCACGTATTTAGAGACAGGTGTGACATTGTAACACATGCTGTTTTCTGTGTCGGTATGCCGGAGTGTGCATCCTGCTCTGTCAACTGTCCCCCTGTCCCGTCTTTATCAATGGCAATTTATTCAATTTGGTAGAAAAGTCATTATAATAGCAGCAATGGGGGGTCAATGCTGCTAGTAGCACCCATGATCATTTTCTCCAATTGTTCTGAAAGTCTTGAGCAAGTCTTTAGGCATTGTTCCAATCGTTGGTACGTGTGGCTAGTGTGACTAGTTGGAAGAATGTCTTATCTTCTGCTGCGTCTGTACTATGTTCAAAAACGTCTGCTGAATAATAATGTAGAGCCTCAGAGATGATACCTTTAAACAGAAAAAGTAACCATTGGTGCCTGTCTTCAAGTAATTTGAGAGATTTGCAAGCACTTCTATTACTTAGGCACATTCGATATGAAGAAAACAAAGTGAAGAAAAGGTAAAGATGTCTCATTGTCACAACTTGTAGACTGAAGGGTTGGGGCGTCGATGTTTCCAGACGTTCTTTAAGTGAAGTATCCTTGGGGCCCGCTTACACACTCGGGATGAGCTTGAGATACCATTCCCACTTGGTATTTTCCGTGGAACACATGTAGTTTCTGTGTGGCTCCTTGCCTAACCCCTCAATCACCTGTGAGATGAACGCCGGTCCATTTTCAGAACCCAAAAGCAGAGGTTCTCAAAAGCGCGGTATGAACTCTTTCAGGAGGCATTTGGCAATAGTTTGTGCATTGCTGTTCTTGAATTGGCATGCCTTAGTCCATGTGCTGATCAAGCACACAATAACCAACACGTACTTGTAGTTTTAGTAGGGGGTATGTCGATCAAGTCCATTCAATGTGGGGAAATGATGTGGCCGAAGGCAGTGGAAATACAGCTTTAGGAAAGCAGTCTGGTCTTCCTATCACGTCGTACAAGTGATGAACCATGAAAAAAGACGGGCCATGGGGGCAAGCATTATGGTTGGTAAACATTCCTTTCAATTTGGGCTATTCATATCCCTTTTCTGTTTGTATACATCCTCCCCTGTTCCCTTCTTCCTTTTCTTCCACCCTGCCCTTTTAATAATATATTTAGTGTCATATGCTATTCTTTCTTGTACATCTGCATCAATAAATTCTTTACCAATTGATACACAGTCCTTGGGAGAGGCGTGTGCAGCACATCCTACAATTGAAACTGGAAGCAACAGGCCTTGCGATAGTTGAGCTATTAATGGTGCACGCTGCATGTGTTGTCCAGCTGAGGTAAGGAGGGAACTCCAAATGAAGAAAAGAACCCAAAAATTATATTGGCATCCCTATACAAGACTTTAAAATGAAATTCATTAATTCCAAAAGCAAAAGAGGAATTAAAACATTGTACTATAGCTTGACCCAACAGCAAACACAGATGAAAATCTCTGTCACAGTAACACCTTTAGTAATCAAAAACACTCATAGTTGTCAAACTGTGCCCAGGGATGTGGAATTCCCGTAGCCCCACTCCCAGGGCATATTTTTTTGAGGTCAAGGGCAACAAGTTTTCATGCATATTTCGTCCTTGGGACAAGTATGCCCAACCCCTACAGCACAAACCCCTTGGCTGTCAGTTTACAGTACCACATTATGGATCAGGGAAAGGCATTGTCTGCAATAAAGGTAATATTTGTGTCCATGCGTTAATGCTGTTCAAACTTGCATTTATTGTTCATTAATGCAAAGGCTTTATTATTAAGGTGAGCGCTCTAAGTAAATGTTGTAAGCTCAGATTGCACTACTGACAGTGGTTAGAGTATGAAAATGTGTACACACTTTTTCAATATTTAGCAATGTGAGGCTATGTATACTGCTCTCAGAATGCTCTTCAATTAGATGCAAATATTTGCAGAAGCTTGAAAGCAAGACTGATAATTATTTGCTTTTAAAATAAAATGTTCACAAAAAGAATGAAAAACTAATTTGGCTAAACTACTAGAATAAGGTAGATACCATTATAACAAACATTGGCAAACGCAGAAATTATTGTGGTCTCAAAAATCACACATTGCACAGTAGTTCCTGGCACTGGATAAAACAACTGTGTGTGGATATGCTCCTTGTGAAAGAACAGAATGAAGTCACTCACAGTGAAGCTAGCCAAGAGAGGGAGGGAGAGACAACATTTTACTAAACATAAAAGGTCATTCTTAATGCCAGTCCTAATTTGGGGCCAAATCATGAAATAAAGTGCACCCATGTCCTTGTATTAAGCGCAGATATAAAACCGTTGTAAATTCACAATACTACAGAAGTAGGACAAGAAATAGTACTCCTAGAAGATATTTGTGACCTTTATTTAATCATGAGAAAATATGCAGGTGTACTATATTGCTCAAGCGTAAATCTGAGCCATTGCAAGTTCACCTTTCCTCCAGCCACCTTTTTTTTGTGAGCCAGAACTGTTGCTTACCATTACCTTCAGCCCCAGTATGTGGATCTGCGGAAACGTGGCAACATAAGGGAATTGTTAGTATTCAAAGCGTACTATGGAAGGAGCCCTAACGTGATCAGAGAGGCTATTTCAGAGCTCTTATTTAATGACATTGCTGCCATAATTTGTCGCTGCATTACATGGCACAAAAGGGACAAGTGAATTTTGCTACAGGACAAGTAGATATTTCATTAAATTCCACACCCCTTTGTGCCAATCCCTACACCTTGAAACCTATTTTCAAACACCCTGAAATATTGCACCTATATATTAAAACACATATTAAATCTGTACACCTTGTATCCTTGAAACATTATAATACGAAGCACAGTTATTCAATGCACACTATCCTTCTGTATTGGCATACACTCATTACCATTGATCAATACATAAACATAATATAAACACAGCATTACAACTTTTCCTATTACTCCTATCCTTTGTGTCCCTGGCGAATGCACTGTATTTAGAATGCATTTTAGCACATTCCACCTTACACTGTAATTTATTACTCCAATATTCTCTCCAACTCTGAAGAACATCTGCTTGTGAAGATGGCGGTGTTCCTGTTGTGGCTGATCACCTGTCCTCTTCTTCTTTGGACTCAGGGATGATGGGGCCCTTCCCCCCCTGAATACCTGAGTAGAAAGAAACTTCGCAGCGGGTGTTAATTTATACAAATATATGCCTTCTTACATAATTTCAAAGCCACTGTGATGTCTAGTTGATGTGACCTATACATATATTAATTGATCAGAGAAAAGTATATGGGGTGTTAAGTTGTTGTCAGAACATTGTACTATTTGTGAGTGAAAACAGAGTGATCCATGGGTAATAAACTATTTTCACTATTAACACTCCGTTCAGGCATTGCTGAAAGTTGTTGCTGCTTTTATATCATAATGGACACATGGTCTAGCTGTCATCCAAACATGTGGGAAAATGTGGTAGGCCTGAGCCTGTGGTATGATACATTTTCCTATTTGTATTTTATTTCGAACCATACACGAGGTGATGAAAACAATAACATTGAGCCTATGTAAGCCAACATCCTGAAGACAGGAAATCCAATACTCGTCTTGGAGACGCAGGGAAGAATCTAATAATAATAACCTCTAATTATTCATTAACTAAGAAAGCGAAAGAAGAACCCAAACAGAAGATAGAAACTTTTGAGAGAGATAAAAACTTGTAGTGATCGAACTGCAAAATATATGCAAACTCCTCTAAAGTCTGCAACTCTAATTTTAGAAGGCCTCTTTAAATTCACACCTATTATTCTGGCAATACTGCGATACTGAGCATTGCTTACTCCATGCATACCGTCCTTTACCATTGAGATCTACTTTATATCTGCACATATTATTTATTCTTTTTTATTTTCCTAGTACTGGGGCATGTGGTGGCTACCTGTGGTAATCTTATTCCTACGAATCTCTGCTTGTCTCATATTTTGAAGGCTGCACACAGCTGTGCATATCCAAAAACGTATTCCTTACTTCCTCTCACCCATCTGCACATAAACACATACATATTCCTTCACTGAACTGCACAATGTGAAACCTGAAACACCGTATTCAATCTTGGCTTCCCCGTTACCAAATTGTGTGATTCTAGGCAACTATTTCTCTTCACTTCAACAGACACAAATATATTTCTACACATACATTTTCTTTCTACTAAATCTTATGTTCGCTGCCAACCACAGGAAACCCATTTCCTGCCTGGCTCAACGCCCAGAATCTGTTGTCAGCCAGGAATGCTACTTCTGAAGGCAGCCTCAAAAATCTGTTAACCCCTCAACACCATGTAATATCCAGAAACGTGTTGTCTTTAAATGTACGTAAAATATAGCTTATTTTAAAATAATAGGGCTTTTTTTGTAAAGCGTACGTTTACTCAGAATGGTATTGTGGCGAAAAATAGCAAATCTTTACTGTTCCCCTAACTCAATGGTACTCATTTTATCCAACCTGGAAAGATGAAAAGCTGAGGAGACCTAGCAGCATTTGACGTGAGCCCATGAAGTGAAACCATGGGTATATCTAGCGTGCATTCCACTCCATCATTTTATCTCCCCTCTTCTGTGTACTTCCGTGCACAAGAAATTGGAAGGAAACAGTCTCCAGTCTTAACTTGCTTATTCCAATCTTCTGTTTAATGTTCACCATCTGCTCCGACATTTACGTTGCTCTAAGTCTAGTGTCACTAACTTTCTTGGCCGTGAGACACAATTTCAAACTTTTCCCTATTAACTAACCCCAACTGTGTGCTCTTTATGGCAGCACTTACTGGATCTGCCCTAGCATTCGGGCTACAGCTTGTGCATGCTTCAGTTGCTGCTGAATTTGGACGCAGGTAGGAGTAAATTATTCTCTACTTGGTTGCTCAGTACTACAGCATTTGGCATAATCTTCAGTGTGAATTATAATTGCCCATCAAAATAGAGAGATATTAATATGCATTTGAAACTGAAAGTATCTCCTTTTCTGCCAGGAAACTATATTACTTATATTGATGGCATTTTTAGCCTTTTTAATATTGTGGGCCATGATCCAAAAATATCAAAAGGAACATCTCCATTTTACCTGGTATTACATCTTCTATCATTGTGTTCTGGGTGGTAAGGGACGGAAGTCCTTGGCCTCACCTTATTATGTCACTCTTTCTTTTGTGTGGCTGGTCTATCATTTGACGCTGGGCCAAGTCTAGGGCGTAATAGCAACCAGAAAACACAAAAAGGTGCTCTGTGTTGTGGCGAGAAATGCATGCAAAAAGCCCTCCTCCCCCTCTTACTACCAATTTACTGAATATTCAAGTGGGAGGATCCTTTCTGTGTGTGCAAGCACGCCAGAAAGGTGAGATGAGAAGCGTGAGGTGTGACTGTCAAGGAACTAAAATGTACTTAATTTAGTGTGTAATGAATTAAAATAGGGGGAGCCTATTTAAAACCGTGCACAAAAAGACGTAATTAAGAGTCGTGAAGGCAGCTACTTGGAAGCTAGACACAGTATTCACTGGATGCACCGCGCACCAGTTGCGTGGTCTCTAATTGAACCTGTCTCAGTTAAAGTGGGTGTGCTTGGCACTTACCCAGATGTTCCTGCTTATCACTTCTTACTGTAGTTCACACGAGACGTACACCTATATATAACATCTCCTGTGGTACCATTGTGAGAGAAAGAGATGAGGAGGGCCCATAAGCAAAATAAGAGATTAATGGTAAGTATTTCCCTTCTAAAAACAAAGGTCTTACGTTGAAGTGCCACTTTTATTCATCAAATCATTAACACAGCAGAGAATATATTCATCAGTTTGTTAGCTCCAGAAAGACTATTCAAAACTACAATTGTAATCAGCCAAAAATAGTAACACAAGAAGAGATGTTTATGACGCTCAAGTATCTAGAAGGCAAACCCTTAAATGAGAAAATTAATCGTGCAAGAATTTACAATTTCAAAATACATCTAAAGGCAATGAAAGGGTGAAATGTCATGGTCCTGGGGCACTGCACCAAGGCAGCTTAATTTGAGGGGGTGCTTCTGCAAAAGTATGACAAAATAGACGTGTAAACGATAGGGAAAAATAGCTGTCTGATTTATATGAAAGAAGAACCCCCTTTTAAAAACAAATTCAATATATATAGCCTGGAAGTCTTGGCATTTAAAGACACATTTCTGGAGCGAAGAACAAACTCATGTAATGCAAATATATTTTAAGTCAATGGAAATACTTTCAAAATGCAACATACACTTTACTGCAATGCTAGGAATGCACATGTTAAGTTAGGAGGGACAACCATTAGTGCTTTGCAATAATGTTTTAGAATAAGGGCAATGCAGAGGAGAGAGAAAAAGACCATTTCAAAGTACAATAAGAAATTAAAGCTTCAGCCAAAGATGCTTAGATAGAGGGCTGAAGGAGACCACACAGGTGTCAGTGACCCAAGGTGTCACTGCAGCAGGGTAGTCCGTCAAATGGACTAAGGAGCATATCTTTATACTCTTTTAATGATTAACTATTGACTACAAAAGGACAACATTATCAGGTGCCTCTGACCTATAGGACATGACGCATTTGTGGTAACTTCTGGGAAATATTTAAGAAAATAGAAGTGCCACCCATGCTACAAACATTTTCTCAAAGGTCACAGGATACTTGACCATGAATCATAATGAAAGTGAGCACCTATTGAACAGTATTTGCGTCACTTCAGGGATAAAGGCTTAAGCCAGGTAAGAGAGGGAGGGACGCTAAATTGCTAATCGAGAGAAGGTGACAGACATTATATCTATTAAAGTACACCGCATGTAGCTGAAAAAGGAGAAGAACAGAGGTCACCCATTACAATATGGAGAGAGAAGTCGAAAGGCGTTGGCTACTGTCAGGCCTGAGATAGGAAACCACAATGTGATGTGATGAAGGAAAGTAGCACCCCTTTTGGAAGCACGCAGTTGAAAAAAGACACTGTTAAACTCAATGCGATAAGATGCCTCCCATTCCCTGCAGAAATAAAGTTCAAACAATACAATTTACACCAAATAAGTAATCAAAATTCAAAACAAATGTGAGCTTCCTGACGTAGTTCCATAAACATGTATTTGTGGCACAAAGTGAGAGACGCCAGACACAACCACCTGTCACCAAGTATATGCTTCAAAATATAAATGCGAGGAAATAGTTGAACAATTCAGGTTATATTGTTGTGCACTACATGGTCAGTTATCTGAAAGTGACCGGTGCGAATTAAATGTGGTGCTGCGCCTCATGGGTCAGACAGGGGCTTGGGGGGCAAGGGGTAACTATATAATACTGCCTATACAAAAAAGGCAACAACTTTGATATAAAAACAATAAAAATCCTAGTTATTATTGGTCTTACTAAATACATGAAAGGTCGGTGCGCCAGGCACAGATGCTTAAAAAAGACAACCACAATGCATGCTAAAAAAAGTCCATAAAAAAAGACATTTGAACGTAAAATATTTGAACTTCAATTATACAAAATGTGAAGCATGCACATGTCTATGTATATATATAAACCCACAGCGCTATTTGCGCATTCTCCTCTACTGGCCTAAATGCGTAGAGAAGGGTGTCTTAAAATAACATGGCAAAAAATAAACGTCTTTACATATCATTTCAACACAGGAAGAGAACAGAAAACCACATTGGAAGGTGTTCTGTTCACAAACCATAACCACACAATACTCATGTTGACTGTCTTTGAAAAATAAAAATATATACTGACAGTTTGTCGCAAAAGCCGAGGAAGTCTGATAACGGCTTATCATAAATCCTCATGTGCCAGTCACAAGACGTAGGGTGGCACATCTTATCCGGGACTCGGAAACACTCCTGAGCCCGCAAAAAGCGGAGATTTGCATCATGCAAACTCCTTGCCTTCCTGCACAGGCGTAAACTCTATCTCCGTTGCACAAAATATATCTCTATAATAGTAAAAAGCCCTAAAAAAAACAATGCTTAAGCTAGCGAAAATATAATATCTAATAAATCATCCCGGGGAAACCACTTGTAATCCACTCTAAACAGGAGATATCCCTGAGTCCGTTAGCTACGCGGGCCGGAGTAATCAACCTCTTCCCTATCAGTACTGAAATAGGGGTCTCCTCTGAATATTCAGAGAAGCACTGAAAAGAAAAACACATAAATAATCACTGAAAGATTGTAAACGCAACCCTTCCCTCTCTGTCAGGTCCCTGTGACCTCCTCGGACAGAGGCCTTCCCCTTGCTATATGTGGAGAGGCACCATAACACGTTATAACAATAATAAAAAAATGAGCACCACTGAAAGACGCCAGATGCAGTCTTCCCTGGCTTTAAAAAAAAAAAGGCACGGTAACAAGTTATAACTTAAATGAAGCAAAATGAGCCCTTGAAAGATGCCAGATGCAGTCTTTCCTTTGGCTCTACGAGAGGCACAGTAATAACATGTGTCTATTTCTAGAAAGATAAACACTTAAATCACATAACTTCCTAATTTCCCTCTCTGGCTCAGAATTCCATTTAGCACGCAAGCATCCTCAGCTTTAGAATGTCCTTTAGCTAGACCAGCCAGACAGGAAGAAAAACTGAAAGGGAGAAGGAATGCCGAGATCTCACAAGCGCTCCTCTCAAAAACTGTTACCAAAAGACCCAATCATGTCAGGCAGCAATCATAGACTTACCCGAGTGTCTGTCTCTGAGGTTCAGCCAGAAAGGAGTCACAAGTGTCTAGTCTGCGTCCTCTCGGGCCCAGCTGTCTCAGCTGTCTGCTGGTACTGCCAACCCGAGTCACGGCGCCAAATGTTGGAGGGAGCTTTATTTAAGGGTCAAGAGGGCAGGGGGCTGAGCACAGAGCTCTTGGAGCCTTCACGGAGTGAGTGAGGGAGTGAGCTAGGGACAAAAGGAGCACCATAAATGAAGGAAACAGACATGTGAGCCATGGAATTTGAAGCAAAGAATATTGGCAGTTTATTGAGAAGGTGCAACTTCATAAAAACTGCAAGACAAAGGCATAAAAATACAAAATACAAATGTAGTGACCTCGCATGAATCAGGGGGCATTGAACTCGTTTGGAGAGAGACACTTCAGAAAACCTCAACGACACATTTATAAATGCGTAATGAGAAACATAAGTTACATCAAGGAAAATGTTCTCAGAATGTAGAACACACTTGATCTAAAATACTGAGAATACACACGTACCTACCTAAAACCCAAAAGAAAGCAACTTTGCAAATGTAATATAAGTATTGAATGCTCAATAAGAAAACACCAATTTAGGGACAAAATAGCATAGCAAAATAGCATACATAGCATATACAGCAAATATATTGGCAAGTTGAATTGTATCTTAAAAACAAAAAACGAGCTCTTGGGAACCACCCACACCCGCCTGCCATCTACTAACAGATGGGTGGGGTAGTCCAAAGATGTCTCTGTGGTCTCCCTTCTTATACTCTTTAAGGAGGTTAGAAGTCCCTATGGTATCGTCATCTCACGCCATGTCTACCTCATCACTTATGGTATGGTTCTAATATTTTACCGTACATGGTGATGCCTTTTCCAGTAACTGTGGTACGTGAGCTAGGTGAAAGTTCATATCTCAGGCAAGGCGCTTGCCGTAAATTGGATGGGCAAGCAGAAGAATGTGTATTGTAAAGGGATTCTGTATATACATATATAAATCTCCACGTCCTGTGTTCCTTAGCTTGACACATCTGCGGTGGCAACTTCCCTAAAAGTATGTACCGGCCCAGGATGCAGTCTGCTGCATGTCGAAAGAACAGGGGGATGTTGAACTTTGCGCTAGTGAACTTGGCACACGGGTAGGGTGGGGGTTCTATAGTTTGGAGCAGGAGGCCTCACAGAAAGAGGAGCTAGATATGATTTGGATCAGACCTGCCTTCAGCCTGTTATACAGGAAAATGGCAGAACTATGGTCAATTTAACGAAGAGGCCTACATATTGAACAGAAGGGCCTACACAGGGGTTTTATGCTGGCTGAGTGGTAAGGATGTCCCAGGGTATTTGTTATATAGTAACACAGGACCCTCTGATCAATTTAACACGGCCTACAAATTAGGCTGGCAGGGCAAGGACAAGGGTCTCATACCTCAGGTGTGGACAGAACGGGCTGGGGCACGCTATGATATAAAAATAGACCCTCTCTCACCAACAATGTATCTTTATGACTGCGGAGTTTCCGCACATAAAAGGATAGGACTGTGCTCTCTTTTTATGTACGGAGACTCCACAGTCGTAAAGCTACTACTAGTAAAATACCTTTGTGAATAGCGCACAATAAAAAAATAAAATTAAAAGTGTAATTTACCTTTGTGAATCAGGCCCGTTGTGTTTAAGCACAGAAAACACTTCGTAAAATCTATTCAACCATGATATTAAGGTACAAAGAGCAGATAATTATTCGCAATAAATGCTCAAAAGAACAGGAAGTACAGGTATGAGCAACAGGTGGAACACATATCAGGGAGTACTTTGTAAAGATACTGAGCAGACTCCTTGTGGTGAAAAGTCATTGGATATATAGAGTTTCCTTACAGATAAGACAGAGACAATTAAATAAATGAAGCTTTGTGTGCTTAAGATATACTTGAAGAGATCGGCCTGAGCAAATTGGTTACTGTAAAAAAATCAATTGGAGAGGTTTAGAATTTACATTGACCTGAGGTCTTAATGGAGAGCATATGGGTGGATAGTCATCACCTTGTAAGCGTAGGTAAATTGTTGTCTCTGTTAGGCAGTGCACAAGTATTTATTATGCTAGAGTTTCAGTCAGCATCTCAAAATATATAGCAAGAGAGGTCAAAGCAATATATAGCATTTATACGATGTATGAGGGTGTCAATTTGTGACAATTATGTTTGGGCTCACATCATCTATCAATCAGTTGACAAGTGCAACGTGTCAATCTCACCTTCACCAAGAAGATGCACAAAATCGAAACCCACAATGACAACTTCAAATTACAGTCCTGCATCCAGCTGCCCATCACTCCTTCCCTAGTGAACTTTCTTTGACCTTATTTTCACATTGAACTTACCAACATCCTCAACTCCTTTATGTCCACCATCTGTAAAGAGTTCATACTTCCATCATCCATTGAGTAATCCCTCCACGGATATTTCCTCACATACCTCCTTAAGATCAATTCTTCCTCACTAGACAACCCCAAAATGGGACACAGCCTCCTTTTGCTGAAAAGGCTCACCTTAGACCTAGAAGACATAATGACGACACCTGTCTCCCTTTTCTAAAGAAAATAATTCAGAAAGCAACAAGAAATTCAGTTCAGCAAGACAGACCAAGAACTAGCAATCTCACTTAAAGCTGCAAAAGCAGCATTAAGATCCATCAATATGCTAACACACGAGTTCACTTGAAAACTTCCTCACCTTACATCATTAACTGGCTCAAAACCTGCCTCTAACTCATCCAGAAATAGGTGTCATCTTTCTACCTACAACTTAAACAGAACAGTAAAAGAAATCCTCCTGCTCGCCAACAATACCAAACAGACTTAGATTCAAGCCTTGCTATCTCTCGAGAACAGAAAAGTGTTGACCACACAGGCGACCAATGAAAATTACTTGGATACATTCTGACCATAGACCGCTGCTTTAAAGAACACAGTGCATCTAATGACATAATATAAAGATCAAAATATTGTGATAAAAAAATATTTGGACAAAAATCTTTAATAGAAAATTATTGAATTGCTCACGGAAAGCAAGATGGCGGCGGCGTAGTGCTCCGCGGCGGAGCCTCTTTTCCCGACTCCCCACATGAAGTGTTGTTTGATGAGGCGAGACGCTATTAGCTACTAAACTTACCTGCCTGAATGATGGTGACATTGGAGGGGGTCTGTTTAGGCGCTGTGGTGCCCCTTCGGGCTGCTGGTGCTCAGAGGTTGCGGCGGCTGATGCGCTCCGTCTCCGTGCTCCGGAACTGCGGATCCACGTAGCAGCTGCAGGGAGGCGCCTTGGTTTCCCGGAGTCGGGAGCAGCACGGCACGGGACGATTGTGAAGGGCTTCCCGTCCAGACAGCTGGCTGATTCTCTGCGCTGTTCTCTGCTTGTGTGGCCAATTTGATGTCGGCTGCCAGTGGAGGAGTTGTGTGCAAAGTGCAGGGAATGCTCTCTAGCTGGTTTTCAACTCTAATCAAAATGCCACCTAAATCCATGAGACAACAGAGAGAGCAGAAAGAGATGGCCGGGACTAATGTTATTCTACATTCTCCTGCAAATATGGAAGCATCCGCAGGAAAGCCCCAAGAGTCTTGTATTGTAAAAGAAATCAAGATACAGGGGCGGTGAAGCGGAGGATCCATCAAGAGAAAAATCAAGCTGCAGGTAAACAAGGTACTATCACAAAGGCTTTGGATGAAGTAGGGGCAGCATATGAAGGGAGTAATTTAAATGCTACGCCTACACTACCTCAGCCGGCCATAACGGCATTTTTCAAAACCAGGGATGAACCTGGGAGCATGGACATGGATCTGGACAATTTACAACTTAAAGAGGGGAACAGGGATGATGAAACTAACTCTAATGCTTGTCTGGAGTGCATTTCCCAGGCTAAGAGGGAGGCATATGCTTTACAGGGTATCCAATGGATGTAGGTGGATAAGGGTGTTAATAAGGATACTCCTTGCGACCAGACAGCGGAGGTCATTGATGCAGGGCATAAAATATTTGTCCCAATGCAACCACTATCACATGTTGAGATACTGGATACTCAACCCCAAGATAAAAGGTTAATGGGTCTCCCACCTGGGGGCCCAGGCTGTATCATGGATGCTGATAAGTTAATACCAGTTGATGCAATATCTGATGCTATTTCAGATGGGCCAGATAAATTCTATTCCCTGACAGAAGACTCGCATTCAGGGACCTCGGATTCCGAGCTAGCATATAGCGACTCTGATCATATCGACACTACTTCAGGGTCTAGTACACTGGAAGCCCCCGAAACTGCCCTTAAGCATCACACAAATTCTTGGAGGGCCTCAAAAGGCTCTAAGGGGCTTAAGGAGACATGGAAAAAGAAAAACAGTGGTGCCTCCGGCCTAAAGTGGGACTATTCAGATACTGGAATTATTGGCCCCCTTGAACAAGCCTCAGCCCTACCTGGTATCTCCTTTTCTGAACATCTTGGGGAACCTGCAACAAATGGAAAATCGTTGGCGAGTCTTATTCTGGAGACTATTAAGGAACATCGAGTAGAGACTAGAGTTGATGGGAAAAAGACAAGACAGGGCACAAAGAAACTGGAAGGAGCTATCCGGAAAGTAGGATACACTTGTGGGGAACTCTGCAAAAGACTGGATGCAATGGAAGTAAGAACTGTTGCGGTGGAGAAGGATTTGGATGCTGTGAAAGAGCAAATAAAGACTCATGAAGCCCAACTATCTGATGTGATGTGGAAACTGGAGGACTTAGAGAATCGTAAGCGAAGAAACAATCTCCGAGTCCTTGGGATCAAGGAAGGCATGGAAGGGGAGGACATTCAGGGCTTTATGCTAGGTCTTTTTAAGGAGTTCTTTCCAGAGCTTATTGGGTGGGATTGGGATCCAGAGATCCAGAGGGTACATAGGTTTCCCTTTGCCCGCCACAAGATGCCTAACAGAGATGCAAATCAGCCGAGGGCAATTTTGTTATTTTTTGGAAATTTTTCACTTAGGCAGGCCGTCTTTGAGAAAGCTCGCCCCAAGGCTAGACAATAGTTTAAGGATGTTTCTTTTTTCGTACGCCCTGATTTTTTGCCACATAACTGTGGAGCGTAGATGGCGTTTGCGGAAGTTAATTAAGCCATTTCAAGATGTTGGGTTTGAGGCATATTTATTGGCTCCAGCGAGGCTAAAAACGATTGTTAAAGGGGCCATCAGATTTTTTACCTCGGAGATTCAGGCTAGAGAGTATCTTGAACAAGCTCAGGGGGGGAAGAGAAAAGTATAAGAACTGATTGAACAGGGCTGGCTGTGTGTAGTGAGTTTTTTGTGGGAATTGATACCATCATGACTTCTCCTCATGTAGGTCTCCTCTCCTTTTCTGCATCTGTTTTTTTTGGGGGGGATGGTGGGGGTATGAATTTGTCAAAAAATGTCAATGTTTTTTTCTGTGTGGGGGGGTAGAGGTGCCGTGGCGCTGTGCCCTTTCTCTATAATACAGACATGGGAGGTCTGACTGCTTTCACAGGGTGGGGGTGGGGGGAGGGAAGATGGGGTGGAGGGAGTTGGGTTAGTAGCGGGGGTCTTGTTTTTTTTGGTGCTGAAGCTGAAAGCAAACTACAGCTATATAACGTTAAGTGTTTTTTTTCTGTGTTTTTGATATTAGGGAAAACTGCAAAAAAACTGCAAAAAATTTAAAGATAGGAACCCAATGCTGCTACAGAAATCTAACAGGGATTCTATGTAGTTATGATGTGAATAATATGCATTGTCTGATTAGTATGAAAAATAATGGCTAAGTTTCATATTGCAACTATGAACATCTGTGGCCTTAACGATGGGGTTAAAAGAAGAAGGATTCAAGAAGATCTTAAAGTTTTACATGTAGATCTGTTGTGTAAGGATTATAAGCTACTTAATAACTTAGGCTTTAAGTTAATTGCATATACTACGCAGGAAGTCAGGACTAAAGGGGCAGCAGTTCTGATTAAAAGCAAAAATATTACGTGTGAGAGAAAGATTGTTGATAAGTATTGCAGATGGATAATTATGGAAGTTAGAGGAGGGGCTGGTTTATTCACTTTGTGCTCAGTATATGCCCCCGTCCTGGATGATCCTTCGGTATTGAATTTCTTAGCCACTGAGCTTCCTTCTTGGCCGGCGCCTTATCTAGTCTGTGGGGATGTAAATATTAATTGATCAAGTAGCATTTCAGATAAAGTTGTGGCAGTATATAAGAATCGTAAACCTCAATCATCTAGGGAGTTGAAAAATCTGCTTAAAGATATAGGCCTATCCGATGTTTGGCCTAGTCTGAGGGGCACTGAGCCTGGATACACCTATTATTCTGCTCCTCATCTTAAGTTTGCTAGGTTAGATAATTTTTTGGTTTCACCATCCCTTTTGAAGAAAGCTAGGATAGAGATATTACCTAGGGTAATGTTGGATCACAATGCTTTAGTTTACGAATTTCCACTGTTAGAAGTAAGGAGTGTACAGAATAAATGGACTTTTGAGAGAGCACTACTCTCTGATCAGGATTATGTGAGCTACATGAAAGGCTGGATCAGTGAGTTTTTTAGTCATTATAAGGACAGTGCACGCCCAGGAAGGATTTGGGATGTGTTTAAAGCATTAGTGAGAGGGGAGACACTGCGATATAGTCTAAATAAACAAAGAAAAAGCACAGAACAAATTAAAGGCTATTATCAGAAATTAGCTCTTCTGGAGACCAAACGAATCGATGTGGTAAATAATGGCGGGGATCTCTCTATTACTATGGATTTAATTATGGTGACTAAAGCTGCCCTGAATGATTTTTACATGGAAACAATGGCTGGCAAGTATCTTGCTAAAAAACAACAAAGTTATGATTACTGTGAGACAGTTGGCCGACTATTAGCAGTTAAGGCGTGGCAACAGATAGAGTTAGGACATATAATGCAAATTAGGAATCTTCAGGGGGATATAGATTCGGATGCCACAGAGATTAGGTAAGCTTTTAAAGAGTATTACGCGGTATTATATACAGCTTCAGCTACACCTGAAAAAAATGAGATAACGTACGAGCATGAATATCCATCAAAGGAGGAGGCTTTTTTGGGGGGGACTGAAATCTCTCAGGAGGAGTTCTATCTGGCTCTGCAAGCTCTTCCATCTGGTAAGGCCACTGGCACGGATGGTATACCATTAGAATTTTATAATTTTTTGTTAATGAGGTCGGCCTTGAAATTTTGGGATTATTTAAGGAGTTTAGAAATGGGGCCATATCACCAGCATCATGGGAGACTTCTAACATTATTATTTTTTTAAAGAAAGGGAAGGATTCTATGAATTTGAGCTCCTATAGACCTATAACACTGCTAAATAGTGATACAAAATTATACTCGAAGATATTTGCATCTCGCCTCAATAAGGTTATGCAGCAATTAGTGACAGTTTGGCAACATGGTTTTATTCAGGGGAGGGGGACGGATGATCATATTAGGTGGCTAATTTCGCTATTTGATGCGGCAGACGTCCTAAGGAAACCTATAGCTGCGGCCTTTTTAGATGCCGAGAAGGCGTTCGATCGTGTATCATTAAGTTATTTATGGAGGTGTTTGGAAGCCAATGGTTTAGGGTCAGGGTTCATTAGAGCCATTCAGATTTTATATGCTAAACCTACAGCTAATGGTAATGGGAACAAGGCAGGGGTGTCCATCTCCCCCCCCCTGTTGTTCGCATTATATATAGACCCCTTTCTTCGATGCCTGGAGGCCTCCCTGAATGTTCTTCCAATTGGGTTGCAAGGTTGGGAAACAAAAATCCTGACATATGCCGATGATGTGGCAATTATTACCTCTGAGCCAGATAGAGCGATGGCCGAAGTCGAACTATTGGCTGAACAATTTGGCTTATTTTCAGGTTATCGGCTGAACAGAGCTACAACCCAGATATTAGTAAATAGATATACCACTGTGGCTGACAGTAGGGTTGTGGATGAGGCCATATATTTAGGTATACGTGTGAAAGCTAAGGTTGAAGATATTATAGATATAAATCTTGCCCCTATAATTGGCAAAATTAAGAATGATATGTGTCACTGGGATAATCTAAAACTATCTATTATTGGCAGATGTAACCTGATTAAAATGACGATTCTGCCTAAACTATTATATATTTTTTGCACAATTCCACTTGAAATACATAACCATTGGTTTAGGCAGATCAAGAGGGAGGTAGCTAGATTTATATAGTCATATAAGCGGACACGCAGATTGAATGCATTCTTATCCCTTCCTAGGGAAAGGGGGGTCTTGGGTTACCTACTTTCAAACTTTATTATTTAGCAGCTTCTTTGCAATATTATTGGCTTCTTTTTGGTATTAAGAAGAAGGAAGTAATTGACTCTAATTATGTTCCATCAATATTTGAGAATCTGATTGGCTCACGGGCCAATGGCTGTTTATTAAAAATATATGAACCTAATTATTACAAAAAGGCTTGTTTTAAGAGCAGCATTTTGAAACTGGTCGGGCATCAGGAAAATAATTAGGGCTTGGTAGATATAGCAGATATACACCATTAATTGATAATGATCAGATACCTGAGGCATTGTCAGATGTACACTTGCAAAGGTGGGAGAAAGCAGGGGTCCATAGGATAGGCGATTTTTTGACAGGGGATCATATTGCCTCTTTTGAAAAAGTTAGGGCCAAATTTAAAATTAATCATCGAGAATTTTTTAAGTTCTTACAAATAAGGGACTTTCTTCTTCAAAAAGCCGGTGGGGCAGCGAGGTTTTCAGTCGTACCACTGATGGAAGTTTTAATCCGTACATCCGGTTTTTCAATATCGTCTCTGTATAGTATATTGTTGGAGGGCGTACGGATGATCTTGAAAAGCATGCCTTGAAATGGCAGGTTAGGGTGGACGCTGCTGACTCATGTTTTCTGAAGTCAATAGAAATGGGTAAACTGGTATAATGTACTGCAAACCTGCTGGCACAACATTTTAAGACTCTTTTTGACTTGTATATTACGCCTGCAAAAATTGCTAAGTTGGGGGCATAGAGGGAACCCATTGCTTTAGGTGTAAGGCATATGAGGCGGATGCGACCCATATTTTTTCTACATGTCCTAGTTTGGACTTATTAAGAAGAGAAATTTCCGGCTTTTTGCAATTTGTTTTAAAAAAAGAAGTTCTGTTCTCTCTTCAGCTTATGTTACTTGGGGTAACGGCACAAGATGGCCCTAGCAGTGAGTTCTTATTTATAGCTATGTCAGTGCTTAGACTATGTGTTGCTTCTGCATGGTTAGATTCTCCCCCCCCAACGTTCCTGCAATGGAAAGCCCAGTTACTACATATATTTAACCTGGAAAAAGCGCTCTATCAACAAAAAGGTAGAAAGGGTAGACTTAAAGGATTGAAGATTTGGAATCCTTCAAAAGATTGGGTTAATGGATTTTTATTTTTGCAGTTTAATATAGCACGAACTTGACCCGAATCCAATCAGGTATCAAAATGCTTTACATAGCACCAGTTACGTTACATGAGGACACACATTCATTTTTTTTTGTTAGGCACAGGGAGATTAAGTGATTTGCCCAGAATCACAGGATGTTCAGCGTCATTACCGAGACTCGAACCCAGTTCCCCAGTTCTGAGGTCGAGCACCCTAGCCATTAGGCCAACTCCTCTCCCCTCCCGATTAACTTGTGAGAGGTAACATGCTTATTATGATGAACTTTATATATATAATAATATATGTCTTTTCTTCTTTTTTTTCATGAGCTTACTCCCTGTCATATGCTACATGTTAGATACTAGCAGTTTTCGTTTTGTGTGATTCATCATTTATATGATTATACTGGTATTAAGATAAGGAAAACGGTGTTATGTTGATGTAAGCTGTTTTTGGTTTTCTTTGCTTTTGCTTTTTCTTTTCTGTTTGGTGGTATGTCTTTTACAAAATAAAAATATAATTAAAAAAAAGAAAATTATTGAATTGCATACTTACTATGTAATTGCAAAAACATTGACTACAAAAATGTAATTGACAAACATATTGTGATTTTATAGGTAAACATATACATTTAAAAGTATTTAGCATTATAATAATTGTAAAAATATATACACTTTAAAACCATTTACAGTAAAAAATATGTCTAATAAAGAAAATGTAAAGATTAGTTTAATAACTTAAAATAACATAGAAATATGTAACTATAAAACAAATGCAAGCAAAAACAAAAAATGAATATAAAAAGTAATGCAAATATTAAAGCAAAATGCATTTATTAAGCCAAACAATTATTTCAATGTTATAACACCCCTACATACATCCATACTTAAAAAAAGTTAAACAATACAATTATGAATTGATTAACATACATTATTAATACTAACTACGATTTATGAAGCAATAAACCACGCAACTATTGTAACTATGTAAAATAAAAATGCAACATTAAATATATTTAAATTAAATTAAAATCTCAAAATGCTAACAGATACAGAACAATCAAAATATCAGATAAACGAATAATTAGAAAATATTCTTAAATACGACTAGAAATAAAATGCATTATAAAATATTAATATAAACAGAAGGACACTTGCTAGACTTTGGAGGGGGCACATTTACCACACCCACTCCAATTTCAGCAATAGTAGGGAAAGTGGTGGAGTTTTCAGTGGACAGATTTACTTTTCTCACTACGACCTGAACAACAGTAGAGAAAGTGCTGGACTTTGGAGATATCAGATTCCCTATGGACACTCTAAACTGAACTACACCAGGAAAGGTGTTGACGTTTGGTGAGATGATACTTAAACTATTCCCGATCCAACCCGACCAGCAGTAGAAATAGATTAGGACTTTAGAAAAATCATACTTACTATTCCCAATTCTAAATAATAGAAAATATTTACATGTTCAACCAACTCAGGGGCCGATTCTGATCCTGGACTTTTATTTTACATACAAATTGGATCCGTATTTTTTTCCATACAAATCGTACAAGTCCCTTCCAACCCGTGTAGTACGATTCGTACGGGAAAAATACATACAGATCGGCCCGATCCTTACAAATCGGATCGGGAAAAGCTGTACAACACGGACTTGTAAAAAAGACCATACAATTTGTAAAAAGGCCGTACAACCCGTCAAGTACGATTCGTACCGGGTTGTCAGTATGCGATGTGTATGGAAAATGGCCTGTATACGGGGAACGACTTGTACCGGGCTACCAAGCGAACCCCTATACGCCTCGTACCCTGGTATGACTCGTTCTGGGGGTACGATTCGTACCGGGGTACGGGTCGTATGGGGTATGAGGCGTACAGGGGTCCCCCCACATGCGAGGTGTGTGTATGGAGCGTACCCCAACATCGCGCATGTACGCACCGTACATACGCGATTTTGGGGTCCGCACCGTACATACGCACTTTTGGGGTACGGTGCATACACAAGCGATTTTGGGGTACGGTGCTTGTATGGTGCGTACACGACCAGTACCCTTTCAGCGCGTATATACGCACTGTACCCCACTTTCCGTGTCATCGGTAGGCACCGTACATACGCACCGTACCCCTGTATTCATGGGGTGTACGACGCGTACATGGGGGGTCCGTCTCGTACTGTTTTCGGGGTGTACAATGTTTTCCCAGCACTTTTTGGCTCCTGTACAAAAAGAGCCGTACGGATTGCCATTTGTACGAATCGTACTTGACGGGTTGTAAACTGCTGCCGGGAATACATGTGAACGTCGCGTACAGGGCAATCCGGATCGGAATCGCTTGTATATACGAGTTGTATGGTTTTTTTTACAATTTGTATGGAGAGCGTCTATTTGTACGGATCGTACTTCCTAGGTTGTAGGGGAATCCTTACAAGTACGAGTTGTATGGGGAAAACGCTCCATACAACGATTTGTACAGCGTTTTTCCAGGATCGGAATCGGCCCCTAAATATTATATTAATTTAATTTTAAATAATATAAATTATTTCTATTTATACTGCCAACCCTGCTCCATGTAAAAAAAAAAATACCAATTATTATTAACAAAACAAACACAATATAATGAACAAATATTAATAACCAAAAGTTATAAAAATATATTTCAATTTTTGCTTAAACTACAAAATGTTCATAAAATGGTCGAAGGATTTAATCGTAATTTACATATTTGATATTAGAATTTCGAAATAAAAAATAAATTATATAGATTTAAAACACTTCCCAATAGACTCCCCTACATCGCAACAACCCATCAAAAAAGATAGAGATATAAAAAACACACAAATATTGCACAAACAATTATAATGATTAAATATAATATTTAGTGAATGCATTAAAACCAAATAAACAAAACTGCACATATTACAATTATTTATGTACATAATTATTAATACAATTAAACAATGCAAATGTAAAAAATAACAATTTGTTAAATATTTCAAGCATTCAAACTCATAAAACAATCTTAAGAATCCAAACACCATATTTTATACCTCAATATAAAAATATTTCTAACATTCATACTAATAAAACAATCTTAAAAACCTCCAAACTATATTTTATATAACAATACTAAATAAAACAATATTAATTACTTAGATATTATTAACAAAGTAAAAGAATAAACAATATTCTTGCCTGTGATATTATGTTCCACCATATTTTAGGCAACACAATATTTTTGCATGGATATCAAGGACCAACAATATTTATTAAATGATTTTAATGTCCAACATTACACCCAACACCAGGGCACCCAGAACAGCACTGTACCAACTTTCCATTCTCAAAAATGTGAATCTTTAACTTCCTGAAAATTTCTAAGTGAAGTGTGTGATATAACTAAGGGCCTTATTTTGAGTTTGGTGGCAGGGTACTTTGCCCAAAATGTGTTCATTGACTCTGTTTAGAGTCGGGTGACCTGCCATGTTACTGTCTAAACCAGCAGAAACCTTTCAGTGACAGCCCAACTGACATTATCAAATAATTTCCAGCCATCCTCTATATTTAGAGTGGATATTCTGACACATTTTTTCCTTCTGTTGACTGCCAAGGAAAGCCTGGTGCTCCATTACAGAAAAGCAGAAAAATGACCTCCTCACACTGGGAGAAAACTCGCAGTCTGCCAGGGACATATTATTTTGTATTTCAAAAACAAACTCCTGGTTTGGGAGTTTGTTTCTGAAGGGAAAAAAACGTTCCTGAGTTGTAACATGATACATGGTAGACATACAGCCAATTTCCAGTATCTTCAAAGGCCCCATCCGATGGTAGTTCAGTTGAAGGTACATGGATTGCCTCCTGACTTAACAGTCCATGCCATGCAGGAACACGCTGTGGTGATCCCAAAGGCACTACCTTTCTAAGACTCACATACAAGCCTTTGAAAGGCACCACAATGGGCCAGCCAGCGCAGTACCGCCTGACCTGTATTCCAATCGGAATACGACGGATGGTCTGCATACAGGTTTGGTGGTCTTGGAGCGGGACGCTGGCTTGGAGGCCCGCTAAAAGACCGACATACTCATAATCAGGCCCTAAATCTCCCCGTGCTTACCAAAAAAGAATGTGTCCTTATGTAATGTAACTGGTGCTCATATAAAGCGGTCCGATACCTTCGAGTTGAGTTCACACTATTTAAAACTGCAAAAATAAATAAATTAAGGCTATAAATGTTTACTGAGTGAAACTGAAGTTTATTTGTCCTAAGGAAGTGATTTCAACTATCTCAAAACACACTGACGGGAACAATATTGGCATGGACAGACATAGTAATATTACTTATTTGAATTAACAAATGAAGTTCATTCTCATTATTGAACTTAACAAAATGTGAGAGACGTATTTTGAAATGTTGACTTTCCGGATAAATAATAAAAGAAAGGTGAACCACAGCAGTCCATAAATACATTTTGGATTGTGGGTGCAGTAGGAAAATGCTGCACACCACTACGGGAGTCTGCTTGTCACTACACAGTTGTTCTATGAGTCCCTTTCTTACCTGACACTGAGGGGCCGATTACGATGTCGGTTGGAAAGGATCCGAATGGCATTCGGTTCGTCCCAATCCGATTCCGAACCCGCCTTTCCGACCGACTCGGAAACCCTTCCGAACGACCGATTACGATGGTCGGAAACCGTTAGGAATTTCCGAGTCAGATCCGACTTGTTTCCAAACTGCATTCAGAGAAATCTAGTCAGTCGGAGCTGACTCATACAGGTCTACGGACCGTGTTTCAGACCGACGTATTACGATGTCAGATTCGGACAGCCTTTCTGAATCTGTCTCCCCAAATCTGATTCAGTCAGAAACATCTCAGAGACCATAATCCGTCCCTTATTTCAGAAAAAAAGTCCCAGCCTTAGTCCTCTCCTATCTGCGAAGAGACAATGCTCTGCTCAAAGCCTTCCTTGACTCCACATTTGCCCTCCCTAAAGGCACCAAAGTACTGCAGCAGGTCTCATCAAGGGCCTGAAGAAGTTTGATCACATCAGTTCAACACCGAAGGAACTACACTACCTTCCTCTCCATGCCTGAATCATCTTCAAGACCAGCTTCATCCGATGTAAGGATAGGAGAAACAGGATCTCTGGATACCAAGCATTAAAAATAACCACATCAATTGAGCGGTGGCACAACGAGAACCAGAGCGTAAGAAATTGAAAAAGTAAAAAACATGAGACATAAATTCCGGAGCTACATACCCAGGATCTGGAACAACATCTCCACCAATTTCTGAATGGCCCCTACCCTTATGCACTTCAGAAAGGAACATACAACACTCCACTCCAGAGAGCACTACCACCCTACGTGATACTAACTTACAACCAATGTCAGTAGATTCTGCCTTTGTAAACAATCATGAATCGTATTTTTCTAATTTGCCTTTCATCAGCGCTCCCATGCCATCCAGCTAGGTTTGCACTACAT
The DNA here is from genome assembly GCF_964204655.1 of Triturus cristatus. Taxonomy (NCBI): domain Eukaryota; kingdom Metazoa; phylum Chordata; class Amphibia; order Caudata; family Salamandridae; genus Triturus; species Triturus cristatus. Next base: position 975,511,591 of record NC_140583.1, read on the forward strand.
AAACAACATCACCCAGAGACATTTTTACAAATGTTCATTTGTTGTCTTCAATCCATGCAGGCTGTTGTGTTGGGGTCTGGAACATCCCATTTAATCATGTGAGAGGGGAGCGTGAGAAGGAACCTCGCCACTAATGCCCAATTTGTTAGGGTCCTGACGTGTTCAGGTAAGCTAATAAAAGGCCCGGGCCCAGAACCCATGGTCACAAATCGACACTGCAGTGTTGTCCCCATTATTTGTGCAGCTGCCATATATTCCCTTTAAGGCCCACACCAACACAACAAATGGTGATGAGGGAGACTTTTGTTTCCCCCGCCCGTGCACCCTGCTCCAGTCCTGCTGCTCACCTGCTGGGTATCGTGCCACGTTGGCGCTGGCAGTGCTCCTTTCCTGGTTGTCAGTGGCCATGGAGCATTGCCTGTTGATGCAGCGGCTCATGGCTTGGTGGCCAGCAGCCCTCCCATGCTTCCTGACACAGGCCAGCAGCTCATGCCTTGGAGGCTGGCTGCCTGACTGAGCCTCCCGCCCTTCTTTCCCTTCCCGTTATTCCACTGACATGTCTGGTGGTTGTATGTGGCTCTGCCAGCAGTACTTCTGCTGCCTGCCTTTGCAGCATGGAGGAGGCGTGCTCGTGCAGCTTTTCTCTGGCCTCCAGCAGAGTTTTTCTTCTTGGGTGTGTGCCTCATTCTGCATATAGTGACTGAGTGTTGCACGTGGCCCGATGAGGTCGTGCACATCACCTGCTCAGTGGAGAGCCCTCTGCTGTCTACTCTTCAGTGGGTACGAGGTGTGATTTGGCTGTCTACCGTGTCGTCTACAACCCATAGCAACCTGTAAAAAGTGTGTCTCCTGGAATTTTTGTCTCAGACTTATCTAACTGTCCCAAGAGTGTGCTCGCTGTCTACTGGGTGTACTTCTCGTCCTGCTCCGCCTGGCTAGTGAGTTTTCCTGAACTGTTTTTCTTCCTACACATTTGGCTATCTGGCTGATCTCTGATGGCTTCTCTACCAGCCCTGGAACCTCCGTACAGGCGGTGAGGGGGAAAGACTGGCTGGAGAGAGTGGAAAAGTACTTTGCAGCAGGTGCTTTAGAAAATAACAGCTGTTGCCTCATGCTCCTACCCTTAGTGGGTGCCACCATTCACAAGCTTGAGCCACCCAATCCCATCACTGATTGACACAGGAGCTTCAATAAAGATTCTTATGCAGTCTGTATTGAAAACACTCCTACTACATCCTGACTTGTGCCCCACTACCACCCAACTGTTTGCCTATGGGTCCTCAATGCCTCTCCCACTGGCAGGGGTCTTTAGAAATGAGATTTTACATGAGTCCTGTTCCACGTGTGACAAAGTGCATGTCACCAAGTGTAGCTCAACTTTACCTAGTCTCATTAGCTTTCAGTGTGCACTTAGGTAGCATGGACGATCTGTTGACTGAATTCTCACAGTTATTCCAAGGCATTGGATGTCAAAATGACCATCTCATTCACCTCCACATAGACTTGTTGATCCAACCAGTTGCTCTGATACATTGCTGGGTGGCTTTTCATCTGCACCAAAAGGTGGAGGATGAACTGAGAAAACTAGAGCAGACAGACATCATTGATAAGGCCCTACACCCTGAGTCTCCCCGATTGTGATAGTCTGTAAGTCTAAACGGCCCAGTAAAGTTAGGATTTGCATCAACATGCGCTTACCTAACATGGCCATCACGTAAGAACCCCACCTGATGCCCACTGTAGATGAGATTGTGGTGAAAGTAAGTAGTTTTAAATAGTTCTCAAAGGTGGATCTCAGAGCAGTATACCATCAACTGCTGCTGGCTTGGGAATTAAGAGCCATCACTACTTTATCCACACATGTGGGTCTACGAAGGTACAAATGCCTCAGTTTTGGGGTGTGAAGTGCGGCTGGTGTTCAAGATACCACCAGGAGTGTGTTGGCTGGTCTTGATGGGGTCATCAATGCAGTGATGACATGCTTGTGCATGCCCCAACCACTGAGCAACATCTTGACAGGCTGAGGACAACGTTCAAATGATTGCAAGAACGTGGTCTCACATTTCACCGTGAGAAGTGTGGGTTTCTCCAGATGGAGGTAGCTTTCTTTGAGATACAGTTTCTCTGAAAATGGGGTCATACCTGATCCTGCAAAAGTCCTGGACATTCAATCAGCCCCAGCGCCAACCATGTTACAGGCGTCTGCAGTTTCTTGGGGATGTCACGTACCGAAGCCGATTTATTCAAAGATTGACCATTCTTACAGCCCCGCCTTGAGAACTGACCAAAACAAATGTGGTATAGGGATGGGACCCCACACAAGAGGAAGCTTTTCATGCGACAAAACAAAGCTCTATCTGCACAAATCATGTTGGCTTATTTTGACCCTCACCGTGCATCTGAGCTGTCTGTTGAAGCCAGCCCTACTGACCTGGGGGCTGTGCTCTCTCAGAAACAGGATGATGGCGAATGGGCTCCAATGACGTATGGTAGTCGTGCTCTGCAGATACAGAGCAGCGATATTCTCATATTGAAAAACAAACCTCTGAGGTCCATTGGGGGTGTCGCCATTTTCACCTTTATCTTTATGGACAACCATTTATAGTTCACACGGACCAGAAACCACAGACACATTTATTTACGGGGTCCTCATCAAAACCACCTCCCAGGATTGAGAAGTGGATCCTTCAGTTACGAGAATACCGTTTCACAGGAGTGTACCAGCCGGGCTCTCAAAATGCAGCAGATTATTTCTCCAGACACGCAAGACCTACCACGGTTGGTGAAGAGTCAAACGCCGAGGATGTGGAGGAGTATGTATATTTGGTGGTAGAGTGGTCAAGGCATCTGCCAGTATCTCTGGATGACATCATAACTGCTACCCAATCCAATGATTCTCTTCGGTTAGCAATTTCTGCAGTGGTGTCTGGGAATAAGCACCTTTTCACCCACAAAGCCTTTCATCAGACTGATGATGTACGTTTGACTTTCTCGTCATTACATCATGTCCAGCAGAAACTTGCTGTTTCTCCTGAAGGGTGCCTAGTAAGAGTCCCTCGCCTAGTAATTCCAGTGTTGTTGCAACAGCAGGTGGTTGATCTGGCTCACTCGGCCCATCAAGGAGTAGTGAAGATGAAATCCAGGCTCCGATGCAAGGTCTGCCTCCCTGCTTTGGATGACTGGGTGGAACACACTGTGCCAAGTTGCTGGCCCGGTGCACCACCTGCACCCCTCATTACTGAATCTATGCCCTCTGTTCTATGGTAGAGATCAAGTGCTGATTTTGGAAGCCTGCCAGATGGCTGACATATGTTGGTGACGATAGACAATTTTTCAAAGTATCCGGAAGTTGAGATTCTGAAATCGATGACTGCTGGCCAAACCATACCTTGGTTAGAGAAGATCATGGCAACTCATGGGTTGTTGAAGGAATTCAGGACCAACAACGGTCCTCCATTTTCAAGTCAGGAGTTTGCTGAATACCTCGTCTCACAAGGCGTTCATCATTGGAAGATCACCCCTTGCTGGCCGCAAGCTAACGGTAAGGCAGAACATTTCATGCAAACATTAAATGAAGTCTTGCGAATTGCTCTGGCTAATGATCAGAACATGGAGTGCTCGCTATATGCTTTCTTTGTATTGTCTGACCCCGCATGCCACCACCTGGGTGTCCCCCAGCGCTATATAATTGGACGGTGGGAGACACCATTTCACATGTTGGGGAATCTTCTGAGATCAGAGATAAGGTTGCAAAAGCTTTGCAGTGGCGCCATGAAAAGACTAACAACACGTCAAGGAGAACACAGGCCAAGCAGTACCATTTTCAGATTGGAGATCTGGTGCTTGTCAAGAACCGACGATCAAGGAGTACGTTTTTTTTACCATTTGAGGTCGAGCCGTGAAAAATGTGAGTGCTGTGAAAGGAACTATGATCACTGCCTGGAAACATGGGAAAATCATCACAAGAAATGTATATTTTTTTCAAATTGTACTGACAGCTGTGTCTTCATCTGGGAGCACCCGCTGGGTGTCTCCAGTGCTTGAGCTTGGAGGCGGTGATGATGATGTGAGAAATCCGCATAGCAGTGTTTGCTTTTCCCCTCTGCCACAAGGGGGGAAATTTGATGGTCATCACCAGCAGACAGATTCCAAAGAGGCCAAGTCTCAGGGGAAGAGTGGGAAAGACACGATTGATGCAGATCTTAGTGTGGGAGTCACTCAACCTCACGATCTGCTGGAGGGCAGTGCACCTGGTCCCAGTCGGCACGGCATGGGAAGATATGACCTGCGTCCTGGGCCAGTGACCTCCAAAACCAAAAAGTTGAAGGATTTTGTATTGGGTTTACAATGTCTTGGTCTAATATCCAGGTCTTCCATTGTACTTGAATGTTAATTTACCAATTATTCCTATGATGATGACAAAATCATTTTAGAAATGTTTTGCACATGATGGTTGCAACTGTATGTGCGAGCCATATCATGTTTTATTTTTGTTTGGCTTCATGTATTGTTTTGTTTGGGTAACGAAGTAATGTTGTGTTGTGTTGGAGATTGGAACATCTGTTTCACAAGGGTCGGGGCCAGGTCGGGCCTCGGCAGGGGTAGAGAGGTCTCCGGGGGGAAGCGATGTGTCCTCCCTATAAATAACTTGTTTTAAAAAAAGATATCCCTCCTGGAACCTCCTGAACCTCCTGAAGTTCTTGGGTGGTGAGATGAAAAGAGGTAGAGAAAGGGGAAAAAAGGGGGAAAAACACCACAGATGTAGGAGGGGGTGTTCTGAAGTCAAACAGAGCACCTTTAAGAGTCTGCACCTTACTGATTCAGTAATGTCGCCAGATTGTAAGGTGGGAAGGGAGGTAGACCTTTTTGTTCTTAAAGCTCTCACTCACTCTAATAGTGACATGCTTCATCAGCGGGCTCACCCTGGCTCCTAAAGGTCAGGGTGGGCTTGACCGTATTCCTGGGAGCACTTGTGAAGATTTTGGATATCGGGCGTCACGTTGAAGATAAAATTCCTATCCCACTCTTAAAGTATCGTTCCTGGAGTGGGGGGAGAAGATTAAAAAATACTAAGGTAGTGTTAGAGGATATGATGGTCCTATGATCCTAACTGAACACCAACATGTTTCAGTCCTGTCACTGGCCTATTTATGGTCCTGCACTTTCGTTAGGGTGGGATGCGAAGAGGTCACTTCCCCCAGAGATGTGAGTGCTGAGTGATCATGCAATTAACATGTAACACGTTTATATATGTGGGACAAGTCTCGTGCCTGCCACAGTTCTCTTCAAGGAATTTCCCCGGTTGGACAGGGTGTAAGCTCCCAACGAATCAGTAAGGTGCAGACTCTTATAGGTGTTCTATTCGACTTCAGAACACCCCTCCTACATCTGTGGCGCTTTTTCCCCCTTTCTCTACCTCTTTTCATCTCACCACTCAAGAACCTCACAAGGTTCCAGGGGGATTGGAAGATCCCATATACTAATTTGAGAGAGGGGAGCAGGAGAAGAAACACCGCCAGGTATGTCCAATTTGGTAGGGTCATGACGTGTACGGGAAAGCTAATAAAAGGCCCAGGCCTCGTGATCACAAATCCACAATGCAGTGTTGTCTCCGTTATTTGTGCACCTGCCATATATTCCATTCATGGCCCACACCAACGCAACACAGGTGTGATTTACACAAACTGCATGGACATGAAGGTAATGCAACAAATGCACAATGCAGCCGATTCCTGAAAATGTAAAAGTGTTTTCTGTCATTTTGGGAATTGTGCGTTTTCGAATAATGCACAACCCATATAGGTTTGTGCTTTGCAGATACCCCCATTATGTTTTTTGTGCTGTGTGGATGTGCTCAATAATAATTTCTTCCCATTGAGTTGCTCGATGTTTTGTTAATCACACAAGTGATATGTTTTACAACTTTTGGTCTGCAATTTTCTTACACAAAAGAGAGATAGGAGTGTTAGATGTTGCACTCTTAGTTATGGTGGTGTGTGCTAGATATGTACAAACTGCCTTCACCCACAATTTGAGGCATGCTCCATCATAGGGCTTGCTAACCAACACACCCTGCTAAAACCAACAAAAGGGAAGGAGGAGACAATACAAATATAAACTTATCTGGATCCAAAAATGAAAAATTATTAGTGCAGAACGTGAAGTCTAAAACTGGCTTGGGAATCTCCGCCTCTATGCTTTATTCATGGATTTCCCAGCTAGGATTTAACATTAAATATAAGATGGTGATGTCAGGGATTTTTAGTAGCCCTTCACCCCTCCTAGGTGCATACTTGCCAACATGTTTTAGCCGATTTAATATCAGGATATCTGATTCCTTTAGTCCCCTTCTTTCAGTGCTTAATTTGAGCCGGTGCTTTCCAGTGCTCAGCACCGGCACTTAATTAGTTTCCGGTGCTCGGCTCCGGCACTTAATTGTCAACACCATACTTGGGACAGTCCACCACATGATGGCGCTGCTCATCTAATTTAGAGATGAGTAGAACAACAGTAGTTTAACACTACAATATACATTAAAATTGCTGATACCTGCCTCCCCAGCCATTCCTTTTGCTTAGGGGACCTGGAATAATTTGAACTGTCGCATTAACATGCAAGAGGGTGGTGCAAGCTGCAGTGGCCTCCTGGTCAGAGCCCTGGCACTTAATATTTTACAATTTAAGCAGTGCATTCTTTGCTACCTTGTTTCTGTAGGTTCAGGGTGGGCCCCTATAGTCTGGGACTGCTCAAAACACACTGCAGTAATACTAAGTTTCAAAGTAGTAGAAGCTCGAACAGGCGTGGGAGCGATGGCGGCATCCCTATAGTCCCACATTCATCAAGGTGAGACTGCCGTCCCTGTACTGCCCTCCTCACGCCGTGTGGGTGCAATTTACATGCTAAATAACTTGAACTATTAACAATAAGCAGATCTTGAATTAAGATGCTTCCCATCTTCTAAATGAAGGCAAGGTGGTTAGAGTCTTGATTCTGATCCCTTCTCGCGAGATGGTTTATGGATATTACCTTCTTGAGCACCTCTGGTGGCGCGCGGCTTCCATTACCCTTCGTCCTCGGCGGCCATTATCCTTGTCACTGCACCCCTCCGTTCTCCCCACTAACCAGAGAGTCTGACTTTGCTGTGGTAATAAAGTCAAAGGGTTGGAAATGCACATGTGAAATTATGTAAATATATTTATCCCATAACGTGGGTTTGTGAATTTAAAAAGCAATCATACTTTCGCGGTCTATTTCTGTCCGCATACGTTTGTTCTCCTCTTTTGCATTTTTCCCTTCGTCACCTCGGAATAATTTCTTCGATGAAATGAATAAGGATCGCGTTGCAGGAGAGGCTGCAGCCCAACACCGGCGTCGTGAAATATTAATGTGTTAATTTATGTACCAATAAACATGCTCTGTAAGAAAAATAATAACCATGTTTGCCTTTGCCCTGGTTACACATGTCAACAGACAAAAAACGGGTAATTTATAATTTTATGGAATCCATAATTTGCGCTATGTTTGTGGGGGTGTACGTCGTGAGGCTCATCTCTGTAAGTCTGTCTGTGTCTGCAGTGTTTCCTGTGGACAGAGTCCTATGGAACCTGAGCCATGAAGAGCAGCAGGGTTTTTTTTATGTTGCTACATAAATAAGACACGGAACCGAGAAGAGAAACTAAAGAGAAAGGGAGAGAGAGAGCGAGATAGAGGTCTGGCAGAGAAACAAAGACAGTCAGAGATAGAACGGGAAGAAGAAGGCAAGAAAGAAACAAAGATAGATGAGAGTTTAAAGTTAAAAGTGAAAGGAGGAGCATTACAGGTACAGACAAAAAGAGGAGAGAGGAATCTGGAGAAAGAGAGAGTTAGTGAGGGAGAGATGGGGGGGCAAGAGGAGCCAGAGATAGAAACAAAGAGAAACTGAGAGACGAAGAAGGACAGAAAAACATAGGCCAGAGAGGGAGGCTGAGGGGAGGAGAGGTAAAGAGAGAGAGACAAACAGACAGAGAGAAAGAAAAAAGAAAGAGAGAGGAACAGTGAGACAGACAGAAGCAGAGAGAGGCAGAGTGAAAAAACAGCTATATCGTTTCTGAGAACCATGAGTGAGTAATTCAAGGTCTTTGTTCTGCATCGTGGCGTTTTTATATTGTTCCCATCTATACGAAGAATAAACCGAGGGAGGAGTGTGCATCCTATTGCAAAATGTCCCTGATAACTGTGGAGGCGAAAGTGTTGGCGAGGGTACTAGCAGCGTATGCCACGGGTCGCGGAGTCCTTGGTGCAGGCAGACCAGTCATGCTTTACGCCACACAGGCCAACGCTTGTGAGTTGGATCAGCAGGCATGCCCAGATCCGTACCCTCCGGTGGGACCCAGTCCTAGAGGACACAATATCCCTATATGCAGATGACATTCTACTATTCTTAGAAGAGCTCAGCTGGTCACTGGTTTGTATTTTCGAGATCTACATATTTTTGGGGAGTTCAAGGGGCTGCGCTTCAACTGGGGTAAGTCGGAGGCGTATCCCCTGATGGAATGGAGCCCCCCTCTGAGTGACTTCCCGGTTCAGTGGGAACTGAGGGGGTTTTCAAGTATCTTGGCATTTGCAAAAAATCCGACCGGGAGTGGCTTTACATGCAAATCTGGGGAGGACCTTAGAGGCACATAAGCAGGTTGTGGGCCATTGGCGCAGCCACCCGCGGTCCTTATTGGGAAGGGCACTGCTGTTCAAAATGGTCTACCTCCCCAAGTTTATGTACGTCCTCCAGAACACCGCTAGAAGTGCTAGATAGGTTTTTCCAGGCATTTGAATGAGGTCACTAGGACACTGCTTTGGAACGGGGGGCCTTCGCCTAGCCCTGACAACACTGACCAGGAAGGCTAGGGCTATGGGCATTATCCCACCTAGCCTCAGGCTATATTATGGGGTGCCCCACCTCGTGCTGGTGAATGATTGGGTTTTCTTGGACCATAGAGAGCCCTCCCTTATGGCAGACAGAAGGGCAATGGACCTGGGGGGATACTTGCAGCACCTGTATGGGAGATGGGGGATAAATGGGCTCCTGCTTCCAACATAAATAGTGGTTGATATCTGGTGGAGGTCGGAGAACCTCACGGGGTGGAAGGGACGAGTTACCCTGGCAACAGCACTGTGGGAGGTGGAGGCACTGCGGGGGCTCAGGAATCTTGAGGGATACAAAAAACGGGATGTGTTGGGCATTTCAGCATTTCAGTGGTAGGGGATGTCTGGAGAGATGGCAGGTTGCTCTCTCCTATCCAGAGATACAGGCCGAATATGAGATGTTACACAGTCAGTGTCTCAGATACCTTCAGATGCAGCATATTCTGAAGAGCTATGACCGCTTGCTGAAGGGCTCCGACATTTGTCTGCAGGGGGGCAGCGGAGGGGTGCACTGCTACACATAGTATGAGAATGCCCACTAATAAAGAGGTACTGGGAGCAAGTGGGGTCACGTCTGTGCCTAGGTAATGGTCAGCCTCCCGCTACTGGTCAACGTGGATGATTGAATGTCTGTAAGATATCCCCGCTGTCTGTGCTCTGAGCATCAGTAGGGGTAGAGGGTGGAGTAGGCAGATCCTTGGGTATGGTAAATATTAGCCTGGTGCAGAACCGACTGAGTGAGGTTGTGGGATTGCTGGGGGGAATGTTTTAATTGGTGTAAACCTGCCCGGCCTGCTGGTCTTGTGTTGACTTTCTTGGCGAACTGTGTGTACTATGTTGCTCAATGCAAATAAACAGATTGTAAAAAAAAATCTTCCACAGTTAAATATTGGTCTGTTAGAGTGACCTCCAAATTCTATACAGTATCATTTGATTCCATATTTATGTTTTTATCTGATTTCACAAATATACTGTTTTTTTCCAATTGCCCCATCTTGTTCACCTTTTAAGTTTGGTTTCACCAGGCCCTTTTTTTGCCTCGTCCCCTTGTAAATGTTTTTGTGTAGCTAAGACGCATTGTTTCTAACTAAAGAAGTGCAATATAACTGTTGATCTTATCCTTTTGAAGTTCATTCTCTTCAAATGAGTTCCACGTTGATTCACTGAACTCCTCTATTGAGAGTAGCTCTACAATAGTTACTTCTACTACCTGCTTTTTTAATATATTGCCAAACCTTTTTGCAAAAGTGAAAATGGCATCCTCTAGATAATTGTTTTCTTTGTTTAATTTGATTCTATGTTTGTCTAGCATTGATTTAATACTTCGTTTTCTCATTCCTTATTTGATACTTATATTTTTCATATGTTGTAGTGCAAACGTATTGGGCCTCATGAATTATTTTATTCGATCCAGTTTATCTTATCTCAGAATAACCTCATCTACGATACTAAACCTATCAGGTTCTCTGATGGATCTTGTTCTGTGCTGAAAGGGACCAGAATACTTGGTAATGAACAATTATCATATGAGGACCTGGAATAAGATAATTGTTAGCATTTAATGAGTCAAAATAAAATCGCAGGTAATTTCCACCACCCAGCTAGTTGATCATGGATCAGCTCAATTTAACCCCAGCAAATAATGAAGCAGAATCAACAGAGTATCTTATCTCAAATTTATATTTTATCTTATTTCAAATGATGAGCTTACAATCTAGTTTTAAATTGGACAGATTTAATAAGCATCTAACATGTTTGTGTAATCCAACTATGAAAGGAAATATATTTCTCAGCCAACGGAGGTTTTGTCCTAAGAAAGTAAATATTATAGGAAAAATGTGTTCCTCAATACAATCCCTATAAATGAAAGTTCAGTAAATTTCCGAATGACCAGTTCCAGTTCCTGGACAGTATTGTCTGCCCCTGTCCGTACTGCATCATCCATGCCACAGCATTTTCTCGGAAATCTTCCAGCCAGAAACATTCCACTACGCAAGCATACCAGCCAGCAGAAAACACATTATTTTGTCACAATTCGCATTTCATCTGAAAGTCCAAATTGTCGGTATCTGTACCACAATGTGGGTAGAGGAGGAGATGGACAAGATCCAGTGTGCCACTGTTCAGAGTTTAGACAATTATACTCCATTGAATTCTGGTTTACACCCCTTGACATCAACAAATTTGTCCGACCACTCTGTCTCATTGGTCAGTTTCAGTAGGATGAGATGATGTAGTAGGTAAAAGTATACAAATCTGGAAAAAATAAGTAATACATTACTTTGCATTTTCCTTAGGACCACTGTACTTTAGTCATATGATTGGGTGTGACATTTAGAAAATAGGCAAGTTCATGATCCTTTGTCAGTCCTTTCCCAAGCATGTGCTCTAGAAGTAACAATTTTGTTGCAAGTCTTGTCAAGCAAGCTACAAACGTGAAAAGAATCATTGAGTGTTAGCACACAAGTAGAAACTTCATGAAAGGTTCCCATAGGCTTCAGACTATTTAGTTCATACTAGGAAAGAAAAACAAGCTTTGAGGCCTTCATGAAGCTCAGCTTGTACACGTTAAATTTGTGCAAAATATGAATCTCACATTGTTTAAAACAGTACAGCAGTTCTCTACTTAGGCAGAATAATTAATTTGTGATTACATCGTGTAAGTATAAGGTACCCATAAATAAATAAAAAATTAACACTTCACTACCATTTCGCATATCATTTGTAAATCTTTTTGCACTTTATAGGTTAATACATCATTCAGGTTTTGAAAGGCATATTTAAAATAAACCTTTACGAAGCACAAATTATAACATCACCTTGTGTAGCATCAATTTCTAGGCCTGGATGAAAATTTCGTTCCGTTCGCGGAAATTGCGATAATTTGACATTTTCGCGTTCCGCGGAAAGCGCGAAAATGTCAAAATTTCCGCATTCCGCAGCTTAGCGATAATTTGGTTCTTGTTTGCGCTGTAAAATAATACATTCTCGCGCGCGCGCGCGATCACCTTACCTGAATCCCTGCGTTCGCCGACAAGTTTTCTTGATCCGGTCGCGTTCTCCATGAGATGTTGTATTGTTTTTAGCCATTTGCGCTGTCTCGCGACAGTTCGCGCCCACAGTGATGTCATGCGTCGCGCGATCACGTCTTTCTTCTCGCGATCATGCACCGCGAGACAACTGAAAACAAGATGGCCGCGCCCGCGAGCAACCACATGGGTAAGTTGGCGAGCCGCAACCATGCAGAAAATCTCGCGAACATGCGGGAAAAAAACTTCCGCATCTTCGCGATATTTCCGCGTGTTTGCGATAATTTTTAACATTTTCGTGATAATTTGCGAAAGTGGATTTCGCAAATTCCGCCCACCCCTATCAATTTCTCTTGTCAATGTCAGTGGTCACATCACACATTCTAGTGTTATTACCTTTTTTCTAACACATGAACAATTGTATTCTTATATACATTTCTATGTTATTGGTTGTCTATTACATTCATTTATGCATAAAGAAAACATATGTCAATATATTCATTAATCTTCACATTACCTTATCAACAGTTGTGTTATCAGAAACCTGCACCTAACATTCTGCATGCTTTTATGATGCTGTATCGAAATTAAGCTTCATTTGTGTATTTTCTTTAAACTTGATAACCTATCACACATTTGTCATGATTGTAAAATAATGTCACAATTCATTTTTTCCAGGGTGTAATTGAAGAGATAGATGAAAGATAACGTCTATGGTCTATCAAATAATCTATTGTGCATGTCTAATCAAGAGCTTCATTGGAACACTTCATGTTGCTTTCTCCTCACTCTTGCAGCAGTCCAGGGCTTTTATCCAGAAAGTTCAGGATGACAAATATTCTTAGTCTTGTAGGGACTCTTTTTACTTCTATATATTTTTCCAGGTATATGAATTCCTACATTTAAGAAAATGGGTATTAACTGACCTGGATGTAAATCCACCATAAGGAATAAGTCTACAGGCTTGTAAGGTTAGGTATACAGTTTCAACATGTTAAACCTGGGCTCAATCCTAGTAGTTATGTAGCAATGCAGACATGTTTAACTTAGGAAAAATGTGTAAGATAATTAACTGTACCAAAACAATGAAAAAGTTAAAATATAAATCAATAAAAATCTCACAGCCAATTGCTAAAAAACAAGAAAAGTATAATAAAAGTTTATACAAAATTATTAAAATCTATGCAGGCAAACCAAAGATATGATTTTTTAAATCTTTGTTAGACATAAAAGCACCAAAACCCAGCATTACGTCTATGTATGCGGTAGACCGGTACCGATCCACAAGACTGACTGCGATGCACCTGAAGTTAGCTAATCCCAGTGCAAGGTCCCAATCAAAGAAGTTATCTTCCGACCTGGGGCCAGATTTAGAGTTTGTGGAGAGGTACTCTGTCATAAAAGTAACTGATATTGTGTCCACTTTATTGAAAGTTCATTATTTCCATATGCAGTGGTAATAAGGTGGACGGTATATCTGTCCTGTTTGTGACAGAGTACCCATCCGCCAAACTCTAGATCAGGTACTTAGGGCCTGATTTAGTTTTCACCGGAAAGGTTATCCCATTACAAAGGTGACGGATAGGTCCGCATAAATATAAATCCCATAGGATATTATGGGATTTATATGTCGGCGGATGGGATATTTGTCACCCTTGTGACGAAGTAAACGCTCCGCCAAAATCTAAATCAGGCCTGTAGACATGTATCTGGCACTGAAATACTCCAGCAGGGCAAGGCTGACAGATGCATAGAAGGAGGTCCTCTTGAAGACGGGTACTCATTGGCCGAGGTCCTATTGAGTACTTTGGTTTTGGAAAGAAAAGCTCCGAGTGGCAAAATTCAAATGTTATGCTTGCCAAAGTCCTTTTGTAAGCTGTATACTTTTTATGCCTTTGTCTGGTTAAGATTTCTATGTTCAAACTTAATTTCTTCTTTTTTAGCTAAAAAACTCCAGTGTGGCAAGCTTGTAAGCTGCATCTGATAATGGTCTCTTAAAATTGTTAACCTTTGCTGAGCGATCCCACTGATTCTCTGGAGGTCTGGAAGACACAAAAAGTCTCACATTTTCCCTCTCTAGTGAGTAACACCTCTTGGTCACTTCTAAGGCTCTCGGAACATTAGATGCAGCACTCATGGACCAGGGTTCACTCGAGCAGAAGTCAACAGCAGGGTCCAATTACAGTGTCCAGTCTGGGTCAATTTTTAACTGGTCAAGAGCCTCTTGCAGCTTTTTATGTCGCTAGCCATACAGAAGGTCATCCAACAGACCCTAAAATTCCACTTAGCTGTGGATACAGGTGGGAGCAGGCCCAGCCCTTCAAGCCTCGACAAAGGGCACAGACAGCAGGCTTCTTCTTTTTCTCTTTTTCCACAGTGCCAGGGGTATCCTTATACGGTGGGATAAAGTGCCACTGTTGAACAATTCACTCTCCAGTGGGTGAGGGTGTTTACTGGATTCTCCCTAACCAATACGCACATAGTTGTCAGCACCAAACCCTCCCTCTTTTGCAACACAGCCAGTTTGCTTTACTGTAATTAGGCTTACAGAGCATCTTGCCTAGTGAAATCTAAAATGGCAGAATCTTTCTGTCCATTAAGGAGACTGATGGCCTATCCAGCCCACCCAAGTGTGTGTCTGGAAAAATTTGCAGTTCCCTCCTCCTCAACCTCTAGGACCAGCTCCCACTCACACTGAGATAGAGCCTGAATGGTTACAGTGTGTTCTGGGATCAAACGTTATCTTCTCTACATCTCAGTTTACACTTAACAATGATTGGGCAAGTGTCAACTTGGTCCCTAAAGGAGAAACCACACTCCGAATTTAGAGCCATTCTCCAGCCCAGCAGACATTTCTTATATTTCTTTCATTTACTACATTTCTTATGTGATGGTATCACTGTTACATTTTTATTTAAAAAAACGAAATCTCAAAGTGTGATTTTGCTTTTGAAAATAGAAAAACGAATGACCTCCCACACCATGGGAGTTTTTTAATGCTATGGTACAAGGATTATTTTGATGTTTTCGCTGCCCTTTATTGCCAGGTTTTACCTGGCAGTGAGGGACACTGAGAATGGCCATTTGACCACCAACTCTAAATTGGGTGGATGGTCAAACAACCAAACCTTTGACGGTCCTTACTCCGTTGGGCTGTCAGAGCAGTATCTTAGCGGAGAAATGGAGTAGTCTCCGTCACTGACATACTGAAGGTCCAGCCAACTCTAAGGGGGTCATTACGATGGCGGTGAACATGCTACGACAGGCTGTCGGTGGCGGGTTCACTGCCATCATGAGGCCATTTTTGGCCTGCCATATTATAATGGCGGGTGGTACCGTGGCAGTTGAAAACTATGACCACCACGCATATGATGGGCTCCTTGAGCCTGTCGGTGCTGTGGAGGCCCTCACAATCCCATACATGGTGGCGGTACCTACCAGGCACCGCCTTTAGGATTATGATGGTCCATGCCTGCCAGCCTTTCCATGGCAGTACACCCGCCATAGAAAGGCAGGCAGGGATGGACTTTGAGGGCCCTTTGCGGGCCCCCCTTCAGCAGGGTCAGTTCAGTTTTTAACTTAGGGGTCACCATCATTTCCCAGCACCATGTTGCAGGCACCGTGTGGTGCCTGCCACATAGCGCAGGGAAATGCAAAACGTGCTTTTTTCATTTGCAGCAGGTGCTGCAGCCAGCAGCACCCGCCGCAATGGAAAACATGGCACTTGCAGCTGCCGTGGTGGCGGCTGCATTGTAATGCCATATGTGGGACCGCCACCTTATAGGCGGGCGGTCCCCATGCCCTGGATGATGGCAGATGGACAGAAGTCCGTCCGCCATCGTAATCAGGCCCTAAATGAGGTGGACAGAGCATCAGTTTGACAGAAAGGATACTCCGTCTCAACCAAACTCTAAATCAGGACGATAGTATTTTAATTGAACTTTAGTTTTTCTAATAGAAACAGATTCACACCTATCCAGTGAAATAGCTCATGGGGGCTAGTCACTGTAGGATCATGCCAACCTTAAATTCTTACATGTTCCACTTCCAAATACTAGGTAATCCACCCTGTGGGCTAAAATCCAACGTTGTGGTGGCTTACTTAACATTTAACCATAGGAAACCTTTCGTTCAAAGAGGGTTGTCTGCAGGTTTAAAAGTCGCAGCAGTCAGGCTATACATGTAGGCCTGAAGCCAGATTTTCCTTCTCAGTCTAGTGGAATGCACAATATGTGCTGCACTTCACAAGTTGCTATGCCATTGGAATAAGGTCCTGCATCATATATACTGGCCTAATTGTAACTTTAAATATACTAGTAGCAATTAGCCAATTTTGGCCTTCTTCATCGGTCAGATTGACTGACTAAACAGCTGTTCCCCAGCGTTTTAAAACCAGCAATACTAGCCCATACTAATTGGGTTTTCTACTCAAAAATTGTATTTCATCACACCAACTCTTACTTTTCCCATTTTATGTAATCTTTCCAAATAGCTGAATTTGGTCAGCAGGTTCTGGTATCCATTACAAGGCTTGAGTACATAGTCCGCATTGAAAGGCACCATGCTGAATGCTAGGCAATGAGGGCCACAAAAAGTAGCACATTCGAAGGATGAGAACAGATTTTAGTCACAATATAAATCATTTGTTGGTGGTACCATACTTACTGTGAAGTGGTGTGCTCTTTGGTGATTTTATCCTCTGAATAATGATGATGCTCTACTGCGATTGAATGAACCATGTATGAAAGGAAACTGTTTTCTCTCATGATTTTCTCACTGACGTTCTGGAACATGGTCCAGAAGCTAAAATGAGAGCACATTTTCTATAAGTTTAATCTAGCTTCCTCAGCCAAATGATAATATAGTCTGATATTCTGAGTAAATCATGTATTTCCAGCAGCAGCAGCCGCCTGTCAGTTGATTCCCCACCGTTGAATCAACTTCCCACGGTGCAATAATGAACAACTAGAGCACTAACATTCTTAATTTTTGACAAACACTGGCACACTTGAAGAAATTTGATGACATTTAAGCTGTAAAACTGTGGTAAATAAGAGAGGTCCGGTTCCATGTTGGTTGGTTAAGTATATTTATTAAGAAAGATGGTAAGAAGGGAAGCCCCTCCAGGAGCAGCCTTCCTGCTGCTCAGCCCATCCTCCAACTGACACTCCCCACATCCTCACATTCCATTACATCACCATTCACACCAACATTCCACAGCACATTCACTCTGGCTGAGCAGCAGGTATAACACATCTCCTTTCTTTACACAGATGACAAAGTAGCCATTAAAAATAGTGCATGCAAAGGATGTCAATAAAACTATTACATGCAACACAATGACATCAGAATGAATGCAAGACAATAATCATTGTAGCAAAGTGCCGATGCGGAAGCATGAAGATGAAAGATGGAAACATTTCATACATGTATACAACAATAGATAAAATAATACAAGCACAGAAAACCCAAAAAATAATAAAAGGCACATACTCACATTATCTCCCTTTTTAACCAAACCAAGAAAACGCACACACTACCACACCACAAAACACAAACCAAACCCAGATACCAAAACCAAGCTGGCTGGCCAGGCCAACAAGAAGGTGGTACGAAGGATACCAACTGTGAGGCACAGTAGGGAGCCCTGCAAACAAGAGCAATAAAAATAAACTTAGAAAATGTGGAAAATAATTCCACACCAAATAAATGGCATAAACGCTGCCCTCCACCCTTACCCATAGTAAGGGTGGTATGTGTGGAACACAACTCCACACGAAATATATGGCATGACATTGCCTTACACCCAGACCAATCGTTAGGGTGGTACGTGTGGAAAGACGCTCCACACGGAACATGTAAAAGTGCACAACTCAACACCCAATCAAATCGTAAGAGAAACAGCAATCACTAGGGAAAAACACTCATTCTTTAAAATCCGGCTTCAACTCAGCCCTTCACCCAAACCCGAAGTCAGAGTGGTGCGTGTGGAAAGACGCTCCACATGGAACATGTAAAAGTGCACAACTCTACACCGAAACAAGCAGTAAGGGAAAACAGCAATTACTAGCAAGAACACTCACTCATCAACAATTTGGCTTCAGCTCAGCCCTTCACCCAAACACGAAGTATGGGCGGTAAGTGTGGAAAGGCGATCCACATGGAACATGTAAAAGTGCACAACTCTAACCCAATAAAATAGTAAGAGAAATATGTGCGGTAAGTGTGGAAAGGCGATCCACATGGAACATGTAAAAGTGCACAACTCTACCCCAATAAAATAGTAAGAGAAAACAGCCATCATTATGAAAAACACTCATTCTTCAACAATCTGCACTAAGATGGTGGTATTTCTGCACCAATCCACAACCACATGAGAGTGGGAGACACCAACATGAACACAAGAGTGGGTGGTAATACTGTACCATCCCACTTGTCAAAAAAAACATGCTCTAAACCAATCATCTCACTGCACGCCATAAGAAGAAATAATGGCAGATGTACCCATAAACAAAAATCTACGTAAAACCTATGGGAGCATAATAACAAGCACTGCACACAATCTACGCACACAGAGAACACTCAAGACGTCTGCACAACTTAGAAGAAAACCATCATTAAACCTTTGACAATAAGACATCAAGTAAACGATCACAACCACTGTAGGGCAAAATAAGACATTAAACATAAGAAGGTATGACATTGTGAAAGGACAAGTGACAGCCTCCGGTGAGCACAGAGCACACATCTCACATCACTGCCTCCTAGAACCTACACGTTATGCCACACAACAAAATGCAAGAAATGTTCCGAACTGATGGCTGCTGACATCATGAATCTGCAGTACAGGAAGTCATTACCACAGTGTTGCATATATGCTGACATATATTACTTGCATCTCTGATTCCAGAACATTTGCTGCTCTTTGAACTCAAACTCATCCTTGTTCCAAGGATGGAAATGGGAGTCAGGAACTTCCATATATAATTAGAACAGACAAAGTTACCGCCTCCTGACCCACAAATCACCCAAGGTGAATAACGCAGTGAGAAAAGCCGATGATGAGAGTCGCTCACCAGAAAGCGCCTCACCAGTATTCTCCATCTATCGGCTTTTCAGTCCTTAAGTTGAAAGTCGGAAAGCAACCAGGAACTCAGTTGGGAAATCACCATGGCTTTAACTGCCGGGTACAAGATGGAGGCACGCATGCGTAAAGAGTGCTGGACTGTTCCCATGAGGCACAGGGTCAAGACTGATTTGCACATAGCCATGTCTGAACTGGGGTGGCGTGGTGAGCAAAATAACGATGGATTAAACCCAGATCTGTGACTGGGGGTGAATGTTTTGCCAATGTGCAACATTCCGTCCATCATCTTGGGTGTTGTATTGCCTTGACGGCAAAATCCTATTTTACAAAAAACTGCAAGGAGTAATATGAGGTCGTTCCCAAGCGGTGTCAATTTGTTTCATTCTTGCCGATGTAACATAGATTCCAGCAATGGATGATCATGGAAATCGTCAAAGTGTACATTTAAATTGTCCCTTTCGTGGAATGTCTTGCACTGCTGGGGTACATTCTTCCTTGAAAATCTTGCACTGCTGGAGACCATTCTTCAACTTAAAGCCACCATATGTCACAGCACAACTTCACATGCATTATCGCGGCTGGCTAATAATATAAACTTGTTAATGCCCTGGGCTGTCCAGATGACAAGGACTCTGGTGGGGCACAGGGCGTTTTGAAATCCTTCTTGTACACTTCGACGTAATTTCCCAGCAGTTCTCTTGAGACTTTTCATTGTTTTCCAGTTTCACTCTGAGTTATCAGTTTCTCTCTGATGCAGCTTCCTCACATAGGTTTTCCTTCGCCAATTCTCACAAAAATATGTGGTAAATAAGAGAGGTCCGGTTCCATGTTGGTTGGTTAAGTATATTTATTAAGTAAGATGGTAAGAATGGAAGCCCCACCAGGCGCAGCCTTCCTGCTGCTAAGACCATCCCCCAACTGACACTCCCCACATCCAGGCATCCTCACATTCCATTACATCACCGTGCACACCAGCATTCCACAGCACATTCACACTGGCTGAGCAGCAGGTATAACAAAAACATAAAGCATTTCCTTTAAAAATGCACAAAAATGAGGGGGTTGTTTTTGTCATAGACATTGTTGTTAGGGCTCTTCAAGGCTAAAATGAGTGTACACTGTCTTATCAATTTCAATAAACCATTCTGAGATGCAAAGTGAAACATGTTCATTCAACACCTGCAGCAGTCTGTCTGTTAACTCCCTAGTAAAGCTATCTCAATGTAATCAAGCCAAAATCTAAATCATTTCCCCCTTTAGGAGTAAAGAAAATCAGGGGGGTCTTATTAGCAATGGAATTATGGTTAGGGCTCTGGAAAGCTAAAATGAGGACATATTTCCTATTAGTTCTCAAATATCTTCCTCCTCCATTTCAGTACAACATTCTAATAAGCAGAGTGAAGCGTGCTTCCAACACCAGCAGAAGCTTGCCAGTTAACTCCCTAGTGATCAAATTCAGTTTCCCAGGGTGTTCAAATGAACAATTAGGTTGCTAACATTCTGTATTTATGACAAATGTGAGGCACACTTGAAGTTATCTTGATTGAATTAAAGCTTTAAAGCTGAAAACATTTATTTTAGCAATTAGCAAAATGTGAGGGTTATTTGTGTCATAAAAGTTATGGTTGTAAAGCTGAACAATTATTTCACTAAAACATTCTGACATCAAGTCAAATGCACTTCCAACAATAACGCAGTCAGGTAACTCCCTGGAGATCACCAGAGTGTTCTAATGAACAACAGGCACTCTTGAATGCCATTTTGTTGGAAAAGGAGCTGATGAATTTAAAGCCTTCCCTGAAGAGCAGGCTGAAGTAAATGAGCATTGAGATGTTAATGAATAATACATTTTTAAAGGGGATAGAAATAGTCGGTGTCACCCCTTAGTGTCCAACACCTTCCCCAATATATGGTTAGATGTGAATAGGAAGAGTAAATGCTCTCCCTTTAGTGTCCAACATCTTTCCCCAATATGGATAGGTTGGAGTTGTAATAGTAAATATCACCACTTTAGTGTCCAACACCTTCCCCATAATGGTTTGGAATGAAGTGTGACTAGTAAATGTTACCCCTTTAGTCTCCAACACCTTCCCCAAGATGGTTAGATTGGAGTGGAAATAATAAATGTCACTCCTTTAGTGTCCAACATCTTCCTCAAATTGGTTTAGAATGGAGTGGGAATGGTAAATTATTACCCCTTCAGTGTCCAGTACCATCTCTAATATGGTTAGATTAGAGTGGAAATAGTAAATGCCCCCCTTTAGTGTCCAACACCTTGCCCCAATATGAAGGATGTCTGCCTAAGTTCAGAATACCCTTTCCACATCCCTTTACTTAGTAGTTTTTGAGAAACTGGGGATCAAAATTATTTGTATATCTGGATGGTTGGTTTTGAGTGACTCTCACATAGTCCCTCCAACCCAATTCTTCAAATAAATAGAGCATGGGGGTGGGTTGGAATTATACCAGCACGATAACAATTCCAATTGAAAACAGTTAAGCCTTGAAATAGTCTCATGTATATATAAACTGAGGCGATGAAACATGTGTTGGCTTTCGATCTGGCTTACAAACTGCATACGTAGATTCTGCAAATAAGAATAAAAGAATGAAGAAACAACTATGATCTGTGTATATACTTGTGTTGATATACTATTGCTACTGCTGTCATTTTCTTTGTGATTTAATGTTACTTGTGCTAGGGAATCATACTACAGTTATCCTGGTGAATGAGCATAGTTACAATAACGTTTATATTTTTTTCAGGGACAATACTGAAGAAATAACGCACACATTGCAGAAGCAAGAGAGAGGGATAGCAACAAAAGCAGGAAAGAGGGATTATTAGGAATATATTGTTCTCAAGAGGGCTATGGAAGACACAAGGGGGAGGCATTAGACAGCCATATCTTCCCCTGTATTACAGAATCAACCGTGGTATACCATCTAGAGAGGAATGAATCCCGCATGAAAGCACGCATAAAGAACCACATCAGAGAAGACCCATCAGCTCTTTCTTACTCATCCAATTCCCCTTTCTCTTTCTGAGCTTCTTAAATTCTCACAGCTATACTGTTGCAAGAGTGGTAGAGGAATTGGGAGCTAGCAGCTTAAACATCTGTGTTGTCCTCGCAGGATTAAATCAGTTTGTGCTTGCCTTATAGGACTTGGATTTTGGCAATTGCCCAAAGAGTTACTAAAATGTGTAAGAGTAAACTTAGACGTGTAAATTACTCATAAGTATATTAACCTTTCTCAATAGACCCACTAGGATTTACATATGTTGGGGCAGTGGTTTATGAGTTCTGGGAATAATCGAGCCATCTTACAAAGATATCTGTTATGGATTTCAACTCCATCCATGTTGTTTAAATGGGTATGCACTTAGGGATTCAATAATCCTTATAGTTGTAGGACATATCTGAAAGCCATAAAGAAAGAGTCATAACTACTCCTTCGTTTAGTCATGAAAAAATATGCACTACTGTCTTTAATGGAGAAGGTTTTCTCATAGGATTTTGATTAACTGTACTTTGACTCTTCCCATAGGAGAATACTCAGCATTAGAGCTCATAGGGACTGATTCAGATCTGGGCGGATGGGTTACTTTGTCACAACGGTGAAGGACATCCCGTTCGCCAAAATATAAATCCCATAGGATATAATTGTATTTATATTTCGGCGGACAGGATATGTGTCACTGTTATGACGGAGTAACATGTCCACCAAGATCTAAATGAGGCCCGTAGTCTCTTTACCCTGGCAACAGGTTTGTATCTACTTCCTTTCTACTCTATCCCCAACAGAGTAATATAATAACTAGGATACAAGATACATTAGGGAGAATTGTAGGTTACTGAATTCCTGATTAATGCCCTGAAACTTTTAGACATGCACAGAAGACTGAAACTTATTGATTTAAATGACAAGATACTGAGAGCTCTAAAAGCCATTTGTTTCCTTTTAACTTTTTGATGTGTGCACAAAATTATTTATTTCCAAACACTGCACAACTGTACCTCTTGTGTGAACCCAGATCTGTGACTGGGGGTGAGCGTCTGAAAAGTTTCGGCACTCCATCCATCATCTCTTTGTGTTTGCTTTGTTCGCCGTAAGTTGGCAGGGTATGCCCAGACGTGGGTCCCTTGCTCACTTTACCACTGGATTCAAGCTAGCCTGGCTGATGAAGGATGTTACCCAGAAATCGGTCCCAGTATGCTTGTTTCCGGTTCAGGGAAGACCTGGCTTGGCAGTTCGGGCTGGACTGTTCCCATGAGGCACAGGGTCAAGACTGATTTGCGTATAGCTGGGTCTGAACTGAGGTGGCGCAGTGAGCTAAAGAATGATGATGGATCTAACCCAGGTCTGTGACTGGAGGTGAGTGTCTGAAAAGTTTCAGCACTCCATCCATCATCTCTTTGTGTTTGCTTTGTTCACCTTAAGTTGGCAGGGTATGCCCAGACGTGTGTCCCTTACTCACTTTGCCACTGGATTCCAGCTAGCCTGGCTGATGAAGGGTGTTACCCAGAAACCGGTCCCAGGATGCTTGTTTCCGGTTCAGGGAAGACCTGGCTTGGCAGTTTGGGCTGGGCTGTTTCCATGAGGCACAGGGTCAAGACTGATTTGCATATAGCTGGGTCTGAACTGAGGTGGCGCAGTGAGCTAAAGAATGATGATGGATCTAACCCAGATCTGTGACTGGAGGTGAGCGTCTGAAAAGTTTCAGCACTCCATCCATCATCTCTTTGTGTTTGCTTTGTTCGCCTTAAGTTGGCAGGGTATGCCCAGACGTGGGTCCCTTGCTCACTTTGCCACTGGATTCCAGCTAGCATGGCTGATGAAGGGTGTTCCCCAGAAACCGGACCCAGGATGCTTGTTTCTGGTTCAGGGAAGACCTGGCTTGGCAGTTCGGGCTGGGCTGTTCCCATGAGGCACAGGGTCAAGACTGATTTGCATATAGCTGGGTCTGAACTGAGGTGGCGAAGTGGGCTAAAGAATGATGATGGATCTAACCCAGATCTGTGAATGGGGTGAGCGTCTGAAAAGTTTCAGCGCTCCGTCCATCATCTCTTTGTGTTTGCTTTGTTCGCCCCAAGTTGGCAGGGTATGCCCAGACGTGGGTCCCTTGCTTACTTTGCCATTGGATTCCAGCTAGCCTGGCTGATGAAGGGTGCTACCCAGAAACAGGTCCCAGGATGCTTGTTTCTGGTCCAGGAAAGACCTGGCTTGGCAGTTCGGGCTGGACTGTTCCCTTGAGGCACAGGGTCAAGACTGATTTGCGTATAGCTGGGTCTGAACTGAGGTGGCGCAGTGAGCTAAAGGATGATGATGGATCTAACCCAGATCTGTGACTGGAGGTGAGCGTCTGCAAAGTTTCAGCACTCCATCCATCATCTATTTGTGTTTGCTTTGTTCGCCTTAAGTTGGCAGGGTATGCCCAGACGTGTGTCCCTTGCTCACTTTGCCACTGGATTCCAGCTAGCCTGGCTGATGAAGGGTGTTACCCAGAAACCGGTCCCAGGATGCTTGTTTCCGGCTCAGGGAAGACCTGGCTTGGCAGTTCGGGCTGGACTGTTCCCATGAGGCACAGGGTCAAGACTGATTTGCGTATAGCTGGGTCTGAACTCAGGTGGCGCAGTGAGCTAAAAAATGATGATGGATCTAACCCAAATCTGTGACTGGGGGTGAGCGTCTGAAAAGTTTCAGCACTCCGTCCATCATCTCTTTGTGTTTGCTTTGTTCGCCCTAAGTTGGCAGGGTATGCCCAGACGTGGGTCCCTTGCTCGCTTTGCCACTGGATTCAATCTAGCCTGGCTGATGAAGGATGTTAAAACCACTCAGAAGGGGGACCCCTGACAGTGAATAATAGGCAGGTAATGCAGGGGAAATAAGGGAAACCAGTCTATAGAGAGATGACCTGCCTTGATACTTCTGTAGGGTCCTCAAGAAGGGTCCCGTTACTAGCACAGCAAAACCGGCACTGACAGTTGCAGAAATGGTCCAGCAATCAAATGATTTTATCAACGTTGTTTTTCATTTTTATTTTCATATTATCAAAATCATTTAATCAAACATATAAAGAATAAATATGTACCAAGTTTACACTCAATAATAATGCATTACATATACAATGTCCCGCACACCTCAATCAAAATAGTCAGTCATACTAACATACATTCAAATCAACACAAGCATTCACATACTAAAACAATAAGCATCAACAAGTACATCAAGATGGTAAGACTGCCACATGATGATCAAATGACAAGGTTTCATATATCATCCAGGGGGTAGGGGTAGTTACAATCCAGCTACCCAAAACAAGTTAAATGCCAACTCGCGTTTCGGTGTCTTGCCCCAGCCGGAGCCACACCTTCATCCGAGCGAGGATGGACAAGTGGTGTGGGACAAACAGACACACCTAAAATCACGGAGAAATACATTATCAGTATACATTATAACAAACTATTACAGCATCAATAATTATTAAAGCTAGAATTTTTGAGAAGCAAAAGTCAGTCCCGGAGGAACATAATAGTTCATGTTTTAAATTCATTTAAATTAACACAGCCACTGACACTGAAATGAACTGAACGGAATAGGGTGCACCAACAGCTTAAACAAAGACAATGTGACACATAAACAACCAAAAAAACAAATCAAGGTTTTTATTTAAGATAAACAATACCAGATTGCCATGAAAACTAATAAGGAATAGAAAAAAGCATGTGCAGTATATCAGAAAAGTGAAAATCACAAGCCCAACAGGGAGTGGTGAAGGGAAAAGGCTCTCGCACAACTCTGTGACAGGCTACCTGTGCGGAAAAGACGGATACGATTCCAACAGGCACAAGCAGGATACGAGCTGACTAGATCCACTCCGGCAGAGAATCTGAGGTAGGGATCGAGAGATGGCATTATAGGTATGAGGTGGGCAGATACAGGCGCCTTCAGAGAACATAGAGTGGACAAACAAAATGACGGTACACAGTCAAAACACAATACCCACCAAAGGTCATCCAGATAAACCACGATCAGGCTTCCATTCCAGCGATAACCGGTGGAGAGCTCCCACCGGTGGAGAGAGGGGCTATGGCAGAAGACTTAAGATAGGCCGATATCTTCAAAGGATTCAGTTATTTCTATATAGCACAAAGAAAGAAGAAAAATAAAAGGTAGCGAAGTAATCAAGACACCCTAAGAATAAGGAATGAAGAAGAACTTTTGTGCTCGATGGAATACGTATTTTCTAGGAGCATGCTGAATACTCATTCAACTACATGTAGAACCCCCCTCATGTTATAAATATTGGGGGTTCCGAGGGGGGTTAACTAAACAATTATTTGCGGCTGGCGAGCTCAATCGAAAGGAGCGGGGGGGGGCCTACGGGATGGAGCAGCCGACAACACTACTTAATGAAATCAGGGTCGGTTTAACGTAGGGAGACGCCAGGAGATAAAAGCAACGCAGAGGTTTATAAGGATACGGGGCAAAGTTTCAAAGCGTTACCGGGCTAGCAGGGTGATATGCAACGCCCACCCGGCTCGCTCGTCCCATCAAATCCCACACCGCTGTCTTAACCGGGGGGTGGGGTGGGCGGAAGGCAGGTAACGCATAAACGGCCTCACGAAGGTCAAGGGAGTCAAAGGGAAATTAAAGTTCCCAAAATAATACCTACCAGGATAAAGAGAGGGCTGCTCCTTCCACAAAGATTTTTTCCGGAATGTAGCGTGGCCGGGATCCCTGGAGTAGAATACGTCAGAGAGGGGCAGGTCAATTTCAGGGATTTCCGGCACCCGTGAGCACCAATCAAGAGCTTAGACATGTAGAATAGCAAAATAGAGAACAGACTAAGATGAATTCAACTCCCCACGTAAGGCAGCAGCCATCTTAGAACCAGGCGAACCAGATCACACAAGGAGGCCAATCCCTTAGATGAAGGAAAAAAGTTATTAAACGCGCAGAATGAGCGTTATAGTCCAAGGCCACTAAATGCTCTTAATCGCATACTGCAAAAGAGGCCTACTTCACCAAAACAATGGAATAATGAGATTGCAAATAACAAAAATTAGACAAAAAACTATGGGCCCGATTCACAGAACTAACTTAAGACAAAATCCTAAACTTACTACCATTTTGGTATTCACAGAAGGCACTTACTCATTTTGGTATTCACAGAAGGCACTTACTCATTTCGGTATTCACAGAAGTTAGGAGTCCTAACTTTAGGACTCCTAAATGCCTTCTGTGAATACCGAAAGCCATATAATTACGATTTTTCTCAGTTTAGTAATAGTATAGTTAGGACTCCTCACTTTAGGACTCCTAAATGCCTTCTGTGAATACCGAAAGTCTTAAAATTAGGATTTTTCTCAATTTAGTAGTCCTAAAGTTAGGACTCCTAACTTTAGGACTCCTAAATGCCTTCTGTGAATACCGAAAGCCATAAAATTACGATTTTTCTCAGTTTAGTAATAGTATAGTTAGGACTCCTCACTTTAGGACTCCTAAATACCTTCTGTGAATACCGAAAGTCTTAAAATTAGGATTTTACTCAATTTAGTAGTCCTAAGTCTAAACTTAGGACTACTAAATTGAGAAAAATCCTAATTTTAAGACTTTCGGTATTCACAGAAGGCTTTTAGGAGTCCTAAAGTTAGGAGTCCTAACTATACTACTACTAAACTGAGAAAAATCCTAATTTTAAGACTTTCGGTATTCACAGAAGGCATTTAGGAGTCCTAAAGTTAGGACTCCTAACTTCTGTGAATACCGAAATGAGTAAGTGCCTTCTGTGAATACGAAAATGGTAGTAAGTTTAGGATTTTGTCTTAAGTTAGTTCTGTGAATCGGGCCCTATGGAAACTCCATAGAGCAAGAGTTCCAAGATATAAACGAAGGAGATGCACAAAAACACAAAACAAAGACGGTCTCAGGATCCACTCTGGATGTCATCAAAGCCCACGGGGGAACGATTCAAAAGCTAATGATTATATTATGGCATTCGCTTAGGGACAATATTCATTCAGTCCTTTGTTAACGGAATTGACGAGGTAAATCCAAAATACCTCTCTTTTTTTGCGGATCGATGTGGGGTCTTTTCCTGGGGTCACACAGATTTTTTTCAGGATTGACCACTTGAGGTCAGAATCAGAGTGCTTCTGATCAAGCCAATGACAGACCAGGGGGGCCGAGAGTTTCTTGGTTCGAATATTCTAGTTGTGTTCGCCACTCCTGGTCCTGCACTCACGTCCAGTTTCTCCAACATAAATAAGATCACAGGGCCAAGTGATGATATAGATAATGTTGGAGGTGCAGCAATTTGTCATTCCCTGAAGTGAAACAGTAATTTCAGGGGTGTGGCTGGTATCCCCCACGATGGCATTCGGGCAAGCTTGGCAGGTACCTCAGCGATGATTTCCTTTGATAGGTCCAATGCCACAGGTGGATTTTTGACACGGAAAAGACGGCTTCTGGATCCTCCCTCTTACTAGGTGGTTTTTGAGGTTTTTGTTTCTCTTAAATGCAAAGAGGGGTTTCGGGAGTTTGTTATCATCGTTACCCATGTTTAGCAAATACCAGCAGGAGTTGATAGTTTGTCTCAGTTTATGATTGATGTTCGAGTGTTTGGTAACACAAACAAGTTTGTCCATGTGTCTCGTCTCATTGGTTCGGAACATAGCATCTCGATTAAAGTATCTAGCCCTTTTAACGGACTCCTTAATCAGTTTGCAGGGATAACCCGCTTGGATAATTTTTCTTTAAGGATGTCAGCTTGTTCCAGGAAGTCTTTAATGTCAGTACAGTTCCTTCGAATATGAAGAAACTGGCTGAAGGGGTTGCTATCCATTTGACAACAGGGATGACAACTGAGTATTTCTGGCAGTGGGTTTGGTGAATAATGAGACATATAATTCATTCTGGTTGTGTTCAATCCAGACATCCAGGAACTCCAGTTTGCAATTACTGGAGTGGGCCGTAAATTTCAGGTTAGTGTCCGCAGCATTGATCCATAAAATGAATTAATTCAGTGAGGCATGATCCCCCTCCCAGATGAAAAAAATATCATCAATGAATCGAGCCCAAGCTCGAACATTCTCATGGAAGGGGGCCATCTCATTATAGATATTTATTTGCTCAAAGTGCCCCATATATAGGCAGGCTATACTTGGGGCATACAAGGCCCCTATGCTTACTCCCTGAACTTGTTGGAAGTAGCAGTTGTTAAACTCAAAGTAGTTCTCGCTAAGGACCACGTTGAGGCATTCGATAATAAATTGGGCATTAGTGATCCCAGGTTCAGAGGACAAAACCTCTTGGAGCACCATCAGAGCTCCTTACTGTGGGATATTCGGATACAAGGACTCTAGGTCCAACGTCACCAAGAGTTCCCTGTCAGTGTGGTATTGAATTCCCTCAATTTTAGAAATGAAATGGCCTGTGTCTTTAACGAAGGATTCTAGTTTGTTGACCAACAGTTTAAATATCTATCCACGTACTTAGAGAGAGGCTCCGTGGCAGATCCAATGATGGATACAATGGGCCTGGGAGGAGGGTCACGCACATTTGTATGTGTCTTAGGCACCCCGTAGATGATGGGCATACGGGTGTGCCTAGGGGTCAAGAATTCAGCTTACTTAGGACATATATGTCCCATGTCTACTGCAGTCTCCACCTTTGTCAGAATCTGCTGTTTCAGGCCAGGTTCAGGATTTCTGACAATAAGTTTGCAGCGTCTGGTGGATGAAAGAAGTGTATTCATTTTCTCAATGTACGAGGGGGTGTCAAGAATTACAATACCCCCTCCCTTGTCAGAGGGCTTGATCGTAAGTAATTTGTTTCCTTTCAGGGACATCAGAGTAGTGTTTTCCAATCTGGAAAGGTTACATGGGGGTTTAGGTATATATTTAATGATTTTTTTCTATTTTGGTGGTCACAGCCTTCTCAAATATACCCACCTCTGGTCCAAATACATCCAGGGTGGCAGTAAAGTCAGACGGGGGTCTCAGTCCAGAAATGTTCTCAATGGTTTCAGGAGAAGGT
The DNA here is from genome assembly GCF_964204655.1 of Triturus cristatus. Taxonomy (NCBI): domain Eukaryota; kingdom Metazoa; phylum Chordata; class Amphibia; order Caudata; family Salamandridae; genus Triturus; species Triturus cristatus. Next base: position 975,541,648 of record NC_140583.1, read on the forward strand.
CTAGTGAGAAAATATTTCTTTAATCTGATCTTCCGGAAGAATAGTTGAAGGTCTTTCATAAATTCAGATTTGTTGAAATTAATGGTAGGAACAAAGGAGAGGTCCCTGGATAAAAGAGTCACAGCTTCAGGATCAATATTCGAAGTAGACAGGTTAAACACAGGGATATTTCTTATGTTTTCCAATATTGATGGTGCCGCGTCTGGATATACATCTGTGGCTGCCCCTGACCCTGATGGAAGTTCCTCTTTTGGGGGTCCGGGTTCTGGGGCGGAAGTTCCCCCTGCGATTGCCTAAAAAACAATTAGGCATTACAGATCTTTCAAAGGGTTCCTGTCTTGTCTGGTAATTTGGATTGTAGTTAGGGTCATAATTACTAGATCCCTCTTCTTCAGAGTCCGTAGTGTCTGAGAAAGTCGTTACCCAGCTATTTCCCCATCTAGGGGCTCCCCTATGGGGGCCATTGTTTTCAGAGGAAGTATAAAAGGTGGTTATCAGGTATGGGTAAGCACGTTCTTGTTTAAATAACCTAATATCCTTCTTGAGCTTCTCTGTTTTTCTCTTGAGGAGGTAGTCAGAGAAAGAATCTAGTTCTTGACAGATTTCTTCTAACTTTTTCTTACCCATTTCAACTGAGTTGTCTTTTTTCAACTTCTCAAGTTCTTCTATTACCTTATTAATAATAGCTATAACTTCTCTTGCGGTCTCAATGATCAACATCATCCAATCCCTGGAGCACCTATTGGATATTAAGGCCCATTTCTCCAGGAATTGTCTAATTTCTATAAAGAGTCCGGGGATATTCCGGACCCTTAACCCAATGGGGATCATTCCAGCCTTCAAATAATCCAGCATAAAATTTGCATGGAATTCAGTCCGTTTCGATTTCTTCCTAAGGTTTAGCAGTTTCGTCTATTCACCTTCCAGGCCTTTAGAGAGGGTAAATTGTTTGTCACTACCTGCTGTCAAACCAATCATTTTTGCAAAATCCTCGTCAGAGAATCCAAATGTTTTAATGCTTTCCATCCTGAGGGGATAGAGCAGGGCAAGAAACCAAAAAGATCAAACCAATCAACATACAAGGGTAGGGTTAGTTACTCAGACTAGGACTCTACGGATAAAGTGACCCTAATGCTAACAACAAAACAAAATCCTAAATACGAAAATAACAGATCAAGGAAGATGAAAAGCCAGAGAGGATATATAAAAAGATAGAAACTAAATAAACAGGTAAACCACCAAGTGATGAACAGTCAAAATCCACACAATCAAGTGAACAAAAGATATAGTGAGGTGCACACTATTCCACAAGGAGCACAACGAACCCCCACAGCACCGAGGCTGTGACGTAACAACCACTCAGAAGGGGGACCCCTGACGGAGAATAATAGGCAGGTAATGCAGGGGACATAAGGAAAACCAGTCTATAGAGAGGTGAACTGCCTTGATACTTCTGTAGGGCCCTCAAGAAGGGTCCCGTTACTAGCACAACAAAACCGGCACTGACAGTTGCAGAAATGGTCCAGCAATCAAATGATTTTATCAAAGTTGTTTTTCATTTTTATTTTCATATTATCAAAATCAGTTACTCAAACATGTAAAGAATAAATATGTACCAAGATTACAATCAATAATAATGCATTACATATACAATGTCCCGCACACCTCAATCAAAATAGTCAGTCATACTAACATACATTCAAATTAACACAAGCATTCACATTCTAAAACAATAAGCATCAACAAGTACATCAAGATGGTAAGACTGCCACATGATGAACAAATGACAAGGTTTCATATATCATCCAGGGGGTAGGGGTAGTTACAATCCAGCTACCCAAAACAAGTTAAACGCCAAAGTGCGTTTCGGTGTCTCGCCCCAGCCGGGGCCACACCTTCATCAGGGCGAGGATGGACAAGTGGTGTGGGACAAGCAGACACACCTAAAATCACAGAAAAATACATTATCAATATAAATTATAACAAACTATTACAGCATCAATAATTATTAAAGCTGAAATTTTCTAGAAGCAAAAGTCAGCCCCGGAGGAACATAATAGTTCATGTTTTAAATTAAATTAAATTAACACAGCCAATGACACTGAAATGAACTGAACGGAATAGTGTGCACCAAAAGCTTAAAAAAAGACAATGTGACACATAAACAGCCAAAAAAACAAATCAAGGTTTTTATTTAAGATAAACAATACCAGATTGCCATAAAAACTAATAAGGAATAGAAAAAAGCCCGTGCAGTATATCAGAAAGGTGAAAATCACAAGCACAACAGGGAGTGGTGAAGGGAAAAGGCTCTCGTACAACTCTGTGACAGGCTACCTGTGCGGAAAAGACAGATACGATTCCCACAGGCACAAGCAGGATACGAGCTGACTAGATCCACTCTCGCAGAGAATCTGAGGTAGGGATCGAGAGATGGCATTATAGGTATGAGGTGAGAAGATACCGGCGCCTTCAGAGAACATAGAGTGGACAAACAAAATGATGGTACACAGTCAAAACACAATACCCACCAAAGGTCATCCAGATAAACCACAATCAGGCTTCCATTCCAGCGATAACGGGTGGAGAGCTCCCAGGAGAGCCACGCAACGATATCTATCGAGGGGCTATGGCAGAACACTTAGGATAGGTCGATATCTCCAAAGGATTCCGTTATTTCTATATAGCACAAAGAAAGAAGAAAAATAGAAGGTAGCGAAGTAATCAAGGCACCCTAAGAATAAGGAATGAAGAAGAACTTTTGTGCTCGATGGAATACGTATTTTCTAGGAGCATGCTGAATACTCATTCAAGTACATGAAGAACCCCCCTCAAGTTATAAATATTGGGAGTTCCGAGGGGGGTTAACTAAACAATTCTTCGCGGCTGGCGAGCTCAATCGAAAGGAGCGGGGGGGGCCTACGGGATGGAGCAGACGACAACACTACTTAATGAAATCAGGGTCGGTTTAACGTAGGGAGACGCCAGGAGATAAAAGCAACGCAGAGGTTTATAAGGATACGGGGAAAAGTTTCAAAGCGTTACCGGGCTAGCAGGGTGATATGCAACGCCCACCCGGCTCGCTCGTCCCATCAAATCCCACACCGCTGTCTTAACCGGTGGGGTGGGGTGGGCGGAAGGCAGGTAACGCATAAACGGCCTCACGAAGGTCAAGGGAGTCAAAGGGAAATTAAAGTTCCCAAAATACTACCTACCAGAATAAAGAGAGGGCTGCTCCTTCCACAAAGATTTTTTCCGGAATGTAGCGTGGCCGGGATCCCGGGAGTAGAATACGTGAGAGAGGGGCAGGTCAATTTCAGGGATTCCCAGCACCCGTGAGCACCAATCAAGAGCTTAGACATGTAGAATAGCAAAATAGAGAACAGACTAAGATGAATTCAACTCCCCACGTAAGGCAGCAGCCATCTTAGAACCAGGCGAACCAGATCACACAAGGAGGCCAATCCCTTAGATGAAGGAAAAAAGTTCTTAAACGCGCAGAATGAGCGTTATAGTCCAAGGCCGCTAAATGCTCTTAGTCGCATACTGCAAAAGAGGCCTACGTCACCAAAACAATGGAATAATGAGATTGCAAATAACAAAAATTAGACAAAAAACTAAGGAAACTCCATAGAGCAAGAGTTCCAAGATATAAACGAAGGAGATGCACACAATCACAAAACAAAGACGGTCTCAGGATCCACTCTGGATGTCATCAAAGCCCACGGGGGAACGATTCAAAAGCTAATGATTATATTATGGCATTCTCCCAGGGACAATATTCATTCAGGCCTTTGTTAACGGAATTGAGGAGGTAAAACCAAAATACCTCTCTGATGAAGGGTGTTACCCAGAAACCGGTCCCAGGATGCTTGTTTCCAGTTCAGGGAAGACCTGGCTTGGCAGTTCGGGCTGGACTTTTACCATGAGGCACAGTGTCAAGACTGATTTGCATATAGCTGGGTCTGAACTGAGGTGGCAAAGTGAGCAAAAGAATGATGATGGATCTAACCCAGATCTGTGACTGGGGGTGAGCGTCTGAAAAGTTTCAGCGCTCCGTCCATCATCTCTTTGTGTTTGCCCAATGATAAAGCATGCCATCATTAGTATATGAAGAGCCAATCTCCCTCCTAATCCAGAATGCAGCATGGGCAGATTAGCGAAATCTCAAGCCTCGACATAGAACTACAGTACTATAAGTTTGTGTTTACTTTCTGAGTTGTGTCAGAAAGTTCATCCACGTACTTAAATATTCATATTTAACTGACTTCCTACCAAGAGTTATCATAACTATCCTGTTCTGTCTGGAATTTGTCATGTGACAAAGCTCCCTCGATCATCAATGGGGGCTTGAAAAAGCCTACAGAGATTGCATGAGATTTGCATCTCATCGCCAATAATGGTCACCACAGACTGCATGGTAAGGAGACTGTTGTAGTGCTGTGACACTTTGTGGCATCCACAGAGACCGGCAGTGTGGTAGAAGCTAGGGAAGTAAGTATGCTCTACATTGAAGCAGCAGATACTTGGGCATTCTCCATGATTTAAGATGGCAACAGCCATGGTACCTTGCCCGGTTCAAGAAGGGGATAATAAATGTAAGGTAATTTTGTCATTCCTTGTTTCAAGTAGGTATAAAATACATATTTTAAGTATAGGTTTTTTGAATTTGTCTGAATTATTGCATTAAGCTGAAGACGTTGGCTCGGTGGGCCAATGCCTTGCCTCCACAAGCTTTGTTTGACCCCATGTTTACTTTTTTCGGATCAGCATGGGTCAACACAACCTTTCATCTTTCTGAGGCTGATGAAATCAGTCAGGTAACAGCATACATTTGTTATTTTATAATCAAATATCAACAGTCCAATGAGGGTGGAATTGCACTCCACAAATGCACCTATTATGTGTTCTAATGTTTACCTAATTGACATTATGTAATATAGCAGCCCTAATGTATGGTCAATCAGATATGAGGGTGCATGAGATGCAATGGACCCTATCCCAACTTTTTATTATCCTATCAGTTATAAGACTGATATATGACTGATTCTACTCCAAGCCAGAAAGCCATTCAGAGGAAATCCTAAGACATGATTGACAGTTCCAAGGTCTACACCCGAACAAGCTCTACCAGCCTTTAATACACAAACTGGTCATGCCACTAAGCCTTACCCACTTCTGCCGGCCTTTTTGAAGGTAACCTTTGCATGTGACTGAGTATTTCCCAGGCATGCCAGCCTGCAAGCGGCAATAGCTTCTACTCGAAGACCGCTCACCTTATAGTGTTGATAAGGCCAGGTGAATGCTGTGCTGACATTTAACCCACATCATGTTTACACCTTCAGCAAACCTGGGAATTTTAGCCAGCAGCACACTGCTTTCTGGGGCATGTAACATACCTTTTTCCTGTGTAGGTGTGGGCTCCCATGTCTCAGTGTGGTAAGTGAAATATGCTAATAATGCCTAATTATCTACAGGTTTAACTCTCAACATGATACCCCTGAGAAAAGTCTGCTGTACCGCCCTGGCAAATTTACAGAGGCTTGTCACGTAAGGGTGGTTTTGCAAGTGATAAATGATGTTATGAGCCAGACAAGCAGGAACAGAAATTACTAAAATTATACACAGATTATTTGAGTAATGCATTTCAATGGGTAAGTCCATGGAGTGATTTGTCCCCTTCTCAGCCCATGTTAAACATACACACACAGAAGAAGTTAGAATCAGGTCAGTGCAAACTCAAATGTTCCTGGCCTGCAAAACGTCTACAAGTTCTAAAGAACTCTGTAGCTATCAATCATTTTATCTGACTTTTGGGTCGAGTAAATAGGCCAAAGCACTCAACCACGATGAATCATTGTTGCGATTTCAAGAGGGAGAGTAGGTTATGTGAGGCCTGGCTATCCACATTAGTTAGAAGGGTTGTAATGAGAAAGAAGAAGGAAATACAGACACAGCCTGTGTTAAATAGTTCAGATAAGGTGCTCCTATGGGTTTAGGGGGAAGAGGGCTCCTTACTAGATTAGCAGATTTATCTGACATATAGTTACCCTCTAGCACAGCCCGACTCTGGGAGAGGAGAGGTGAAATGCCATGCCGTCACGAGGCAAAGAACGTGGACGTGGGGACGTGGATCTGTAAATCAGAATTTGCAGCTTAATGCTGGAAGAGGCCTCCTCCACAGAACCCAAGCAAAAATCGGAGCTCCCACTCATACTTCCCTCGCCCTCTCTTTTTTTAATTTCCATATTGTGAAACACTGATGAGCCCAGCAATCCAGTCAGAAAGGTTCTACTACACTGTGAAGCCCCAGGTCAATCTGTCACAATGCTCATAGGAGTAGGTGGGAGCCTCTAGAGTGCAAGGAATGTGTCAGAATTAGCAGAGTAAATGTGCGCCCGGGTGCCCTAGTCAGCACCTCCACACTGAGGGGCATATTTATAAGAAATGACACATCGGTGCGACAAGGCAGTGATGCGTCAAAATTTCTTGCGCCTGCATGAAAAATGCTTATGGCGCCATGGATGCACCATATTTACAATACGGGGCTCCAAGACGCAAGGTCCCTAGGATTAGGCTTGGGCGGTAATTTCCGTTCCGCTCGTGGAATTTGCGGAATTTCGGTAATTTTGTGTTCCGCGGAGAACGCGAAATTGCCCAAAATTCTGCTTTCCGCGACTTCGCGAAATTTTTTCTTGTTCGCGTTCTCAAAATGCGTGTTCGCGAGATATGTCTCCCTGAGCAAGCAAACAGCAACTGTGAACAGGAAAAAAGCATCGCGAACAAGCAATTCCGCGTGTTTGCGGAATTCCTGCATGTTCGCGGAGATTTTTCACAGTTTCGCGGAGATTTGCGTAACGCGATTACGCGAATTACGCCCACCCCTACCTAGGATGCGTCAGAAATTCTGACATATCCGTGGGAAGGATGCCACAGGTCATCCGGGCCAAAAGTGGCGTATTGCTGTAGTTGGTAATAAAACGGACTCAACGACATCGATATGTCAAAAAACAGAGATGATGCGAGCGTTTTGACTGATGCAAGTAGCCTACTGTATGGGGACCAATGTAATAGAGTGTCAAAAGGTGAAAAACTCACCTTGCACTCTATTGCATTGGTCCTGCATGTCACACTTACTTGTGGGCATAGTGTACTCATGTGTACCACTAGGCCTACTTATGTGTGACATGTCATTGGCAGTGTGCAATGTGGGATTTACTGTGTTACCTACCATATGTGTACACTTACCTGTTATGGGGATGTGACTTAATTGCAGAAAACACTGTTTCAAGCTGCTTCAAGTGGTCATATTCCTCTGAAACAGCCAATGCATCATTCCTAGGCCTTGGTTTTAGAGACGTAGGAATTTTGACGCATCTCGAGCTCAGCAGCTCGCTTCCTGAAGATGTGTAAATCTGGGGAAAAGTCATAAATACCACAGAGTCATTTTTTACAGGGGATTTTAGGTTGGAACTCTTAACTTGCATATGTTGAAACTAACTTGAAGCAGCTGATTCCAACGAAGGACATAAATGGCACAAGCCTATGAAAAGTGAAGCATCAGCCTAGATGCGTCACCTTGTAAATATTGAGCAATGACAACGACGCCACGGCATAAACAAAATGGTGCAGATCTGGCAAGCTCTTTATTAATATGCCCCTGAGTACAGTGATGATTCAGTTATGCAGACATCATGCCAACAGCTCAGAGGGCTGATTGTGCGGAGTAAATTATAGTAGTTTCTCAGTCTCCTTTCTCTCCGTGTGGTATGGCAAAAGGGCTTCCTCTTAAAGGAAAAGGAGAGGAGTTCAGGCAGCATCATAATATTTCACACCATATTGTCCCACTTTCATTGACTACTTGGATTTATTTCTGCACTGGTCATGCTACTACCAAAATGTGACCCTCTTGAAGACCTTCTGTACTAATCAGTGCAAATGCAAGGTCTGTACAGATTAGGGGAATAGTTGTGGACATTAGAAGAATAAACAGTTTCCAATGTTCCATTTCCAACTCATTCTTGAACGTCAGGTACAGGGCATTTCCCTGGTGTTTATGAATTGCTCTACTTGACCTAAATCTTGATTCGGGCCAAAGTTTATATGGTCAGTAGAGTGCTTGCATTTGTGCTCTTCTCACGAAGCTGTCTCTTAGGGATTGGGGTCCAACTAAACTGGGCAAAGGCCTCTGCTTTGTACAGCTGAACTTTGTAGGAAGCCTTCAAAGGGTGCATTGATTTCCACCGTAATACCCATATGCGTTTGATCTGACCTTTTGTGTCCTCGACAAAGGCATCTATAGAACTTGGGAATGTTTCTATAATTTTGTGAAAGGAAATGAGTTTGATAGTTTTGGGACTAGGTATTTTGGATATCCTTTGGGGCACCGACACCAGTGTAAGACCAAACCTCACAGGATTCTTTCCTGCTATTTTTGAGTGGCTTCTTGATGCTAATTTAAACCACACTCCAGACTATGGGCCTGATGCACTAATATTCCTTTTAAGAGTTTTTAAATTGCATCAAATAGCGATTCACAGTTTGTGATTTCTTATGAGGAATCTATTAAAATGTATTCTGTAAAAGTGGATGCAATTTGCACACTGACTTCTACTAAATGCATTGGTATTTTGTGAACCAACCTATGGATTAATAGGTTGGTTCACAAAATACCATTCAATCAATCAATCAATCATAACATTTGTAAAGCGCACTACTTACCCGTGAGGGTCTCAAGGCGCTGGGGGGTGGGGAATGCTGCTACTGCTCAAAAAGCCAGGTCTTGATGAGCCTTCTGAAGGTCAGTAGGTCTTTGGTCTGCTGTAGGTGGATGGGGAGGGTGTTCCAGGTCTTGGCGGCGAGGTGGGTGAACGATCTGCTGCCGAAGGCCGCTCTTCGGATGCGGGGGACTGTGGCGAGGGCGAGGTCGGCGGAGCTGGGGGTGGGTGTGTAGAAGGTGAGTCATCTGTTGAGGTAAGCTGGTCCGGTGTTGTGGGGTGCCTTGTGTGCGTGGGTGAGGAGCTTGAAGGTTATCCTCTTGTTGACTGGGAGCCAGTGCAGGTCTCTCAGGTGGGGTGTGATGTGGCTGTGGCTGTGGCGAGGGATGTCGAGGATCAGGCGTGCAGAGGCGTTCTGGATGCATTCGACCTATCTTATTAATATACATGAGGTAGGTCACAATTTGAGACCTTGTGTGATTGGTGTGAGTCGCATGCATGGTGGCCTACTGGGGTCAGCAGACCACGACATCTGTGATTGCTATTAAATGAAGCAATCTTTTTTTTTTTCTTAAATGCAACCTGTTTTCATAACACGAAAAGAGAAAACAAATGCTTTTTTAAGTGTTTTTTAGGAGCAGGCAATGGTCCGCTCCCATAAAATGTTTTTGTCAACATTCACAAAGGGAAAGGGGTCCCTTGGGACTCTTTCCTGTTTGCAAAGGGTTACCCCCAATTTTGGTTTGTTGGTAAAACACGCTAAAGAATTGGTATTTGGAAGATATACCCTTTACGCGCCCCTTCCAATTCATGATCATGTATTTATTCTAAAAACCAAAATGCGAATCGGTAACACCTTACAGAATCGCAGTTGGGGTTTTGTACATTTAAAGAAAAAGCCATTTTGAGGATGCAGAGGCTTAAACGTGACCACTGTGACCATATAATTGCTTGGTACATCAGGCACTTAGTGCAATACCAAAAACATTCACTTCTGACTAGAATTGCTACCTTCCTAAAACAGTCTAATCCAAATGAGAAGGACGGGTACTGTGTCAACACTGAGCCCTCATATGCAGTGCTTAATTTGTGCCAGTGGTTTACGGTGCTTGGCACCGGCACATAATTGTCAACACCGGCTCTTATGACAGCTGCCACATGGTGGCGATGTTTGTGTAATTTAGAAATAGGCAAAACAGTTCTTTATTAATTCAATATACATTAAAAACAACTGACACCCAAGCCATTCTTTTTAGCTTTGGGGCCCTCGAACAGTCTGAATTGCAGTGTGATGGTTAGTAATCGTGTTGGTACTGTCATTATCAGTGCTACCAATAGCAATGTGCAAGCTGTGGTCCCCTCTAACGAGGGCCATGGCATCTATTTTGTTACAAATTAAGCACTGAATATGAAAATCATTGACACAAGAAATGAATTCCACAGTAGCAATATTAAACGGTGTGTGAAATCTGAGTAACTTGCATTTGCGTAACACATAATTATGCGAAATGCAAAACCGCCATTTGTGACTGTATTTTAGCATGGAATGCATCCTCATTTCAATTTTGGGTTTAGGGATGGTTTTTGCGGTAAAAATAAAGTGCAAAATACACAAGCCCCGCAAATGGCAGCTGCATGAGTTCTGGTTATTTGTATTGTTCCAGGGCACTTGTGCAAAATTTTTGCTGTGAGCAGCATGCAATTATGCCACGTGGTGTAACAGTGTATTTTCAAAAATGTCACATAATAAATGTAACCTGAAATTACCGACATCACGTGATAATACATTGGTTTAATGGTAATTTCATCCAGGCCTAGTAATAATTCAAACGCAGCGCGGATTTGCGTCTGTCTGACTGCCCTATATAAGGGGGTAGATTTACAATCCCCTAATGCCACAGGACCATCGATTTTTGCGATGCTCCGGTGGCGTTGCTCCATATCCCATATTTACAAGGTGGCGTTAAACCCACTGAGGCATAGTGGTGGGCAATGGATGTTGCAGTGGGCGTTCTGCCGCAACACCGATTGCTTTTTGATGCTGCCCCATATTTACAAGGATGGGGCAGTGTCAAAAACTAAGGCCAGGTAAAACCTGGTCTTAGGGTGGCGATACAAGTTGAAATTATTAATTTCTCCTCAAATTTTGCTCTTTCCATGTGTGCTGCATTCTGCAGCATACTTAGAAACAGCAAATCGCCTTTAAAGAGTGTTTATGTGCAGGAAATTGCCCCTTCGTGCACATAAACACTCGCTCCTGCAGCGCAGGCACCTTTGAACACGGCGCAGTGGTGTCTGCACTGGCACTAGGCAGCTTTATTAGTGCCAGCGCTATGGGAAACGCAGGGGGGCGCCCTATTTTTGCATATACGGTGCATCCCTGTGTTTTGAAAATGGAGCACAGTGTTGCCAAATTTGGCGTTACACCTTGCGCCGACATTTTCTTGTATATATCCCCCAAACAGTAAAGTCTTCGCAGACCTATGTGCTTGGCTTTACTGATCACATGATACAAACTACACTCTGGTTGCTTAGCTGAACTAAGCACCAAAATATGTTTCTGCTTAAAACCAAAGGATAAAAAATCAAGTCCCTTCGGTGTGCAGGTACTTGTTAAAATTCCTATTAGTAGATATATCAGAGACTGCAAGACAATACTGGGATGCCACACTCTCACTACGTCAAACTATCATTTAACACCACTATGCCACCCTTGAATAAACTCTGCCTGGCTTCCAGAAAACAGCTCACTCTCCCGCCCATTCCTGCCTCCTCCTCTCTCTCCCCCGTCCCCCCTCTACCATCCTTTCGACTCCGATAGCCTGTTATACATTATGTATTCCTTTGATGTATTATTTGAGTGTCTCGGCTCTCTTCTGCCCCAGATTGTGCGTGCTCAGATCTTCTTGTGTCTTGTTAGTGCTTCACCTCCCAACAATTACCTTGTCTTCGGAAGCAGCTCGTTTCAGAGGAGGAGTGTGTGAGTGAGGGAAGCGGGTCTTTTTCATCAGTCAATCAAGCCTTGATGGGCGCGCTCTCGAGATCACAATAGGCGCTGTAGAACATCACCACACATCACCACACATTACCGCACATCCTTTTCATTGTCGAGGAAGAAAGTGATGCTTCTGGAAAGACGAGCATGGGAGGTGGGAAGTGTTGGAAATGTTTTCAGATGTGATGTCCTCTTATGGGGAGTACAATCTCTATTTGACAAACGACAATCTCACTGGAGAGCAGCCATGTGAGTGCTTATACATACCTTTAAGTGCGTTGAGTCCTGGCAGGTCTCGGACACATCAGTATTTAAAATACTAATTTTGGCAAGCCCTATATTCATGTCCTTAATTTTACAGACAAAAACACTAATTGATTTCTCAACAATGATGGTTAAAACCTTTAATGTAATCCATGTCAGACATTCAGCTTCTCTTTACATTTCTCATGTTTTCCTTCATTTGATTTTTCCCGAATTTTTATTAAACGTTTTTTTAATGCAACAAATGACACTTGTATAGTGCATACTGTGAATGAAGTCACGTCTAGGAGTTTGGGTGAGGATAGGCGAGGATAAGTGTGCATGATGAGGCTCAGTAGACAACTCTGGAGCTGAGGCAGAAGGCAGCGGAGAATCTCAGCATGCCTCTCAATGGGTCATGAAGGTGTTCATCAGACAAAATGCTCATCCAATCCTTGGCCTCTTTGCTGAGCACATAGGGCAATGGTCACATGTGCCAACTGCATCTACCATTTTCAGTGAAAGTTTGTGAAGATGTACAGAGCTGTCAAAATATTGACTGCACCAAAGGAAAGGAAATACTGTTGTTACCAGCTGTTGTGACGGCCGGCAAAGGTAAGCGCGGTGGGGCGTGGCAGGGCGTGGCAGGGCACGGCAGGGGGGAGTAGACAGACAAGGGAATAGGTATTATTTATTTAATTAATTATACCTATTCCATCGTCTGTCAACTTCCCCCCCCCCCCCCCACTGAGTTTATCTGTGCCAACCAACGCTGGTTGTTAGAAGTGAGGAGAGACACAGTGTGCGTGTCTGAGAAAGAGAGAGAGAAGGAGCATGGTGAAGGGAAGGTGACACAAGGAAGTACATGCAGAAACACTGAGCGGAAAGACAGTGTTGAAGTGGATGGAAATTATGTGTTAGGTATCAGTGGCGGCTCCTGCAGGTAAACGCAGTGAGGCGGGGAGGGGGACATGTTGAGAGAAGGAATAGGATTTATTTTTTATTTAATTTTCCCTTTTCTGTCATCTGCCAACATCCCACCCCACCGCGCTTACCTGCAGGTGTCGCGACTGTTAGGTATGCAGATGAATGTGAGGAGAAAAAAGATGTGTTTAACAGAGTGAGAGCTTGCAGGAGAAAGTGGTGTGTGTATGAGAAAATGAGTGATTGAGACATTCCGAGGAAGAATTCTACCTCCCACAGTCCTTAACAATGATTCATGTACATTGTCTATATGTAATTAGAATTGAATCATTCATTTTCATTTCCAAGCATTAATTTCCAAGCATTTCATTTCCAACCATTCATTGTAAAATCATTGTTGTTGCTCATTTAGTTGATTTAGCAAACTGCACTGGCAAAACCAATACATCTGTCTTGTTTTTTACACATGCTTATTGGTGTGTGGTAGGTCTGTATGTTAGGTCTGTATGCGATAATAGAAAATCCACAAAGAGGCAGGGTTCAAGTTCCCATGTTTAAGCCATGTTCTCACTTACCTAATCTACACCTCTTTCAAAGGATTCCTAATTATGCTTCTAAGGCCACTTCTGTTTTAGAGATCCAAACAAAACCTTTTTATCCCACTGAAAGCACTATGGGGCTTATTTATGAGCCCTTGCGTCACTTTTACGCCGCCAGTGCGTCACTTTTTGCGATGCACAAGCGGCGTAAAAAATGTGCCTTGGTGCAAAATATTTAGAAAGTGACGCATATAGATAGATGTGTCGCTTTGTAAACCCCTCTGTCACATTATACCTGCGCCAGGTATAATGTATGCAGAGTGGGCGTTCTGACGCAAGAAAGGGTCATAGAAGTGACGCAGTGAAATCTATATGCCCATGTGTAATGACCCATTGCTGGAATTGACACACTCCAGCAATGCGTCATTTTTGCGCCTACAGATACGTCAGAAATACTGACGTATCTGTAACTCCTTGCGACATGATGCATCATACTGTAAATATGACGCATCATTGGTGTCGCAAGGAGGGCGCAATGAAAAGTGACGCATTGCTGTTTTCTCACACTTTTCATAAATGAGGCCCTATATATATATATATGTAGGAGAGTAGGGTCTGCTATCCTATGGTCACCCCAAAATTTTTGCTTTTTGCTTCACTGGTTTTTGACATATTGAGGCTGTGGACCTGCTAATCAGACCCCCAGCCTGCTGTTCTCTCTACTAAATTGACACTATGCACTTTAGGTGCATAACCAATTGGAATTGGATAACCCTGTGAGCCCCTGTACCAGTGTACACTAGGTACCCAGGGCATTGGTGTATCAAAGGCCTACCAGGGGCTGAAGCATGTATTGTGCCACCCCTGGCCTGGCCTAACAATTTGACACAACTGGCTGATCACTCAGCTGGGGTAAGTTGGTGTATCCACCTCTTACTTAGGTGTAGTATACCTAAACCTAACCTTAAATGGGACACATGTTAACCTATACGTCACTCCTATGGCAGGCCTTAGCAATCCTGAAGGCAGAGTGCTTGGTTTCATGTGAGATGGTGCTCTGGCATGAGCTGAGCCTGTCTGCAGTGGTCGGAACAACTTCCTTCTACCGTTTCCAGATATCGCCACACCATATACTCTTAAGTGCATTATGAACCTCGCGGTTAAATGCTATCTTTGGTTCGGCTTTATCAAAACATGTCGAGTAAGGTGTCAAACGAATTGGAATACTAACCCCTCGCCAATTCTGGCGACGGGGTTAGCATTCCACCCTTCTAGAGGGACACGACATGTACAGAACCTGAAACCCGGGTAAAATCAGACATAGCCTCAGCTCCACAAAATGGACGCTGCCACCACCGACACAAGTCTGCCCACCTGCTGCTGGGAGTCCTTCCAGCTTGGGAGACGTGGACAAAGGGTTTCCTGCCAGGGGAGGTGCAAGCACCACCCCAGACAGGATTTTGTGTATTGGTCAGGTAGGGTTTGAATAGAATCAGACATGCCTGAGGCTCACAAGGAGCCTCGGTGCATATGCCAGTTCAAACCGGTCCTGGGGCACACCAGCCCCGGACCTGGGGCGAGCTGGACAAAGGATTGGGGGTGTAACCACCCCTCTTCCTGGTCCCACCCTTAGGGAGGGACCTAGCAGGTAGTCCGGCCCCTAGAATCCGCTTAAAGGTAGGAGCTGTGTCCTAAGACTTCAGACATCCTGGAATCAACTTAACACTAAGAAGAAGATGGGAACTTCGACGTTCTGCTGCACAGAAGACTTAAGGAATTCTCCCCTATGGTCAGGGAGTGACCATCTTGCTGACGCAAGCACCAACCAGCAATTCGACGTCTGCTTTGCCGCCGCCTCCCTCCGGAGCCCGAGCCCAAAGACTGACAAGAACTGGACCTCCAGACCTCTCACAGCCCGATCCACAGTCCCTGCAAAGAAGGAACCCGTGGAGGCACCGAGACACGTGGAGCCAGCCATCTTGGAAGACACTCGACAAGCTGCAAGCGCGACAACAGAGGCTCCCTCCGAGTTGTGCTTTGGGTCCTGAGAAGCCCAACATCTGAGCAGCATCTGCACCAAAGGTGAGCCCTCCAGCAACTCCACGATCTGCGTGGGGCCCCTCTGCACTTTGTGACTGGACGCCCCTGCCCCGTCCCTGGCCCGTTGGCTAGTGGCCATCTTGGTGGCCATCTTGAAAAACTACGATGCTGGTCTGGTTGCTCCAGACTGACCCCTGCTTCCCTCCAAAGGAGCAGCCCCTCTGACTTTGCTGGTCAGAGTAAACAGCTTTCTTTGATTCCTGCGACTCCTGCTTTTGCCAAGGCTTGTTTGCTTCTTTTGAGTCGCCGATACCGTCAACAGCGAGAGCCTGCATGGGACAGCTCGTGAACCGACTCCTGGACGTTGTCGACCTTCAGGGACCATGTGGCTGCAGAGACAAGCTACACCTCTTCACCTGTTTGCACCCGACATCGCCTGGTACCTACCTGGTGCCACGCCGGTCACTGGCTAGTGACTGTGAACACTGTCCACTCTGCTTACAGGTCTTCTACAACTCCGATCCATCCTTGGATCCACCGCATCTCTTCTGGACCGGCCGCCTGCAGCATCTTTGTCATCAGGCTCCATTGAACAGATAGACGAAACCCGACGCACTTCGAGACCTATGCACCCGCTTCCTGTGGGTGAGGTAAAGCTGGCACTCCGGTGCACAAGTGTAGAGTAACATCTCTAGTGTCTTGGATTGAAGTCTTGAATTTGTAGTCCAACTAGAAGACCCTTCTAGCAGTAACTTTTGAACTTTTACGCACCCATTGAAAACCTATGGGAGCCCGCTTGTAACTTTCCTCACTGCACACGCGACCCGTGGACCTCCTGGTCACTAACTGAAGTTAGCTCCTTGTAGGCCCAGCGATTCTAGAGGCCCTAGGCCTTTTCCCTTTCCTATTCGTGGTACTTATACCACTATTTTAGTATATGGTTTGAGCGGCCACCAGGGCCTATCCATATAAAGTGCAACTTCTGTATATTGTGATACTTCCTTGTTTAACGATTTGTGCTCCTGTGCTCATAAAGAGTCTAGGGGATACTTTGAGCAATAAATACATATATATTTTGAATATATATCTGTGTGGTGTCCTTTCATTGGTATAAAAGGGGGTTACATATGGTAAAACAGCTTGCTTTACATGCCAAAACGAGTTTAGCCTGAAAGACTGCTTAGCCTACGCTACCACTAGGGCAGCTGGTCCGAAAAGGTTGACTTACAACCACACCATAAGGGTTGCTTGGAATGGTACAAGGTGGTCACTTTAACTAGTGAACATCATATACCAGGCCATCTTCTCACAATATATATATATATTCACTGAAAAAACCATAGGTTTCAGGGGCGTTATAATTAGCTGGACATTTCCCTCGTACAAAACCCTAGAAATTCCCCTGTTATAGTTAGTTCAGCTAACTATAACTCGCGCCCCCGCAATGCACTGCTGATGACGTCACATATTAAATCACTCATGACATGGTCAGTGACATCACTGATGACATCACTGATGACATCTCAAATGACATCACTGATGACATCACTGATGACGTCATCCATGTGATAAATTAGTGCATCTTCTCACACCCTAATATAACCCTTGATACACCGACTCAAAATTTCAGACAGCCATTTTGAAAACCATAGATACTCCAATACCAATAACTACATACCCACTCATTGACTCTTAGGTCTACATACACCTCCACTCACTCACCTGTATAGTCACTCATACTTACAGTCACTCCGTGCAAGACTATCATATGCATTTATACACCTATATAGACACTCAGACACCGCCAATCATCCATTGAGGTACTGACACACCTAGTCAGTTGTGCAAATAATTAAACACAGTCCAATTTACTCACCTATACAGTTAAACACACTCAAGTTCACTTACTCATAAAAATACGAACAAATTCTGACACTCTTATACAATTACTAATACAAGCACACACTCATCCATACAGCCACTCCCGCAATCACACACTCTCACATATAGATAGTTATATACTCTTACACACATATACTCTGCGTTTCGCATATGTAGTTACTGACACATGTACAACTGAGATATACATTCCATCACTAACACACTCATACATACACTCACCCAACCATACAGTCCATCACAGTTGCACTGTTAAAACCATGCACCTATAGAATTACCCACTCGCACATCTATGCACAGAGTCACACACACCCTACCCACACAAACACTCAGGCACCCATACAGATACTCAGACAACCAATCAATAACCCATATAGACACTCATATAGCTATTCACAAAACCATGCAGCCACTTATACACCAACACACAGACACATAAAGACATTCACACAGTTTAGTCACTAGTCTGCAGTAAGATACATTTAATGACTCACTTATAGAGTCAGTTACGCACCTAGAAAATCACCCATTCACACACTTATACACCCACTCATTCTTCCATAGGCCTTTCACTATAAATATATAAAACATATTTAAACTTTTCAGAAAAACACACATTCACTGGATGATGTCATCAGTGATGTCATCAGTGATGTCATTTGAGATGTCATCAGTGATGTCATCAGTGATGACACTGAGTGATGTAATATGTGACGTCATCAGCAGTGCACTGCGGGGGCTCGAGTTATAGTTAGCTGAACTAACTATAACAGGGGAATTTCTAGGGTTTTGTACGAGGGAAATGTCCACCTAACTATAACGCCCCTGAAACCTATGGTTTTTTCAGTGAATTTCTAAGGTTTTTTTTTTTTTTTTTTTTTTTAAAAACCTTTATTTCTTCAAGAGTCTGGACACAGCTAGTCAGCCGACAACCCGGAGGTTCGGCAGCTTCGGTAGAGAAGGACAGAGAAGCGTCCACATTACATTAAGGAGCAGTGAAAAGGTTCCATTTTTAAATAAACGCAAACACACAACAAACCCCAGCAAGGCAAGAACACTGAATGCCCATGGTGATAGCCCCCCAGGGGAGGCCGGACCCCAATCATCTAACAGTCACAGTACTGTGATAAGAGGAAGAAGGGGGACAGCAGAGGCCCAAGAAGTCAATTAACCATCACATCTTATATACTGAGCTGGAAAGAATGTCAAGAAGAAAGCTGTTCCTCGGGGGGATCCAAATCAGGGGCAAGACATATTCCCCCCCTGTATTGATTCCACCGCCCCCAGATGGCGTGCCACTTCCGAGGGCGGCCTCTAGCGCAATATACTGTCTTTTCCCTGAGCATACTCCAGTCCATATTTTCTTTCCACGCGGTCAATGTGGGGGGCCCCACGGAGCCCCACAATCGCGCGATATCTCTCTTAGCGACCATGTTACACAGAGTCACCCATTGGGTCTGTGCCTCATCGTGATCAGTGGGCCCCCAGACATTCAGGAGACAACACCGCGCTTCCGGCTGCATAGCACTGCCCGTCACCTCCCCCATCACTGCATGGACTCTCCTCCAGAATTCCGTGATGACACCACATTCCCAAATGATATGCAGGAAAGTACCCACCATACCACATCCCCTCCTACATAGGCCTTCCTCAGAGAATCCCATATGAACCAGCCTTGGCCCCGTCACATACACTCGATGCAGTATTTTGAGCTGCACCAGCCTCAGACGCGACGGGATCGCAACCTCCTTGGGAGAGGAAACAGCAGACTGCCAATCCTCGTCATCCAACTCGAGTCCATCCCTAGTCCACTGGTCCTGCAGCCCCAGAAGCATATCCGCCCGGACATTTATCAATTTCTTGTAGATGAGCGAGATCGTGCTCTCAGGCATATGGCCATCAAGGATCCGGTCCTCCAAAGGAGAGGACTCAGGCACCTTCTCCCCCTCCACGAGCACTGACCGGAGGGCATGACGCACCTGAACATAGCGGAAAAACTCGGATGTCCCCAGCTCATACTCCTTCTGCAACTCTTCAAAGGACTTCACCCTCCCCTTAATCAGCACATCTCCGACCCTGGAGATGCCGATCAAGTCCCATTTATCTAAACCTTTTGTATGCCAAAGCCTACCCAATCTTTCAGATTCAAACAACGGGGTAGTAAGGGTGAGCCTATCCTTCCAGCCCAGCGAGTCAGTTGCCATCTTCCACACATGCACTGCCACCCCAGTGGGCCCCATGAGGGACGAGTCCAGGGACCGCGAGTACAACGCTCTGTGATAGTTTCCACCACGCAGCAACCACCTGTCCATGGCATAACCAGGGCTGAGGACAGGGCCATAGAGACCATGATTAATCGCGCTCAGCTGGGCGGCCCAATAGTAGCGTTGGATGTCTGGAAGCGCAATACCCCCATCATACCATGGAAGCGTCAACTTAGCAATTGCTATTCGCGGCCGCCCATCCCACAACAACGTTCGTTGGAGGCTTTCGACCTCCCGAATGTATTTGGCCGGTACCCAATCTAGAGTATTCTGCAATGCGTAGAGGAACCGGGGAAGAGACATCATTTTGAACAAGGCAGCGCGCCCAACGAGGGAGAGCGGCAGCCTCCGCCAGCCCTCTACATCCCGCCGCAGGCGCGCCAGGGTGGGGAGCAGGTTCCTCTCATACCGCAAAGCGGAGTCCGTGGAGATAAAGATCCCCAGATACACGAAGCCCTGCTGAGCGATCTGGATCGAACAAGTTCGCGGGATCGGTGGAGCCTCGCCACTCAGAACATATAAGTACGATTTACTTCAGTTGATGACTAGACCCGAATTCCTACCGAAAGATGTAAGAACGTCACAGACCACTATAAGTGATTTCTTGGGTGAGGCAAGATACAACAGGATGTCATCAGCATATGGCGAATTGCGGTCCTCGTGCTCGGGCGACCATCTAAGTCCCCGTATATCCGGGTGCCAGCGTATCCACGCTGCCAGCGGCTCAAGGGCGAGGGCGAACAACAATGGCGACAGGGGGCAACCTTGCCGAGTACCCCTCCCAAGCTGAAACGGAGTCGATGCCCGGCCATTTACCACCACACTCGCAAGGGGTCCCTCATACAGCAACCTCACCCAGCTCACAAAACCATGGCCAAAGTCGAACTTGGCCAGCACAGCCCACAAATATGCCCATTCCACAGTATCAAAGGCCATCGTGGCATCGAGAGACGCCACAATAGCTGGTTCACGCAGCGTGCCCGCCCTGGCGATTACACCATGAAGGCGCCGGAGGTTTAACGCAGTGTTACGATGCGGAATAAAGCCGGATTGATCTGGGTGGATCAAGTCTCCAAGTACCCTGACCAATCGGGCCGCCAGGATTTTAGCCAGAATCTTCGGCTCGGCGTTAAGGAGTGAGATAGGCCTATATGAGGCACACTTATCTCGGGGTTTACCATCTTTGTGTATAACAACAATTGTCGTCAGTCGCTGATCCAACGGGAGGGTCCCACTCCCCCGCGCCTCCACGAACATGGCGCGCAGGTGAGGGGCGACCCTATCCGGAAACAGCTTATACAGGTCAACCGGCAAGCCATTCGGGCCCGAGGCCTTACCCGAGTTCAGCGCGCGGATAGCTCCCGCCACCTCATCGACCGTTATGTCACCATCAAGATCATCCCTATCTACGTCAGAGAGACAGGGCAAAGCGATATCACGCAAGAGGTCACGCGAGTCCTCGGACGGCCTATCCGACACTGAGGCATAAACCATACGGAAATAGTCAGAGAAACACTGTACAATCCTCTCAGGTTCCACAATCACCTCTCCCCCCTCTCCCGTCAGCTCCGGCACTACTCTATTAACCCGTTCTTTTTTGTCCAGCCAAGCTAGGAGTTTCCCGGCCTTGTCACCAACATCATACAGGCGGCCCTGCTGTTCCCTACTGAGGGTCTTAGCGGCATTCGTCACCAGGTCCTTATACTTGGCTTGCTTCAAGCTCAGTTCATGCAGTGAGGCCTCTGTAACCTCCTCCTCTAGCGCTCCCTCCAAAGCCACGATCTCCTCCTCAACCTGCATAACCTCGCCATCTCTCCGCCGCTTGGCCGCCACTACAAGGGAGAGAGCCTCCCCTCGCAGTACGGTCTTAAATGCTTCCCACAGCGACACAGCCGAGTCCACGGATCCCTGATTTTCCTTGAAAAAATGATCAACTGTCTTCACCAGTGCGCTGCGCATCTTGGGGTCTCGAAAGTACCAAGGGTTAATAGGAGCCACCCTTCCCCCTCCCTCTCGGCCGACATCCAGCCTGACCCACACTGGCGAATGGTCCGATATACCACGCGCCATGTGCCTGGCCTCGGACACCAATGAGGCGTGCGCAGCCAGAGTGAGCAGGTAATCAATCCTAGAGAGGCTACCATGCGCCCCGGAGTGGAAGGTGTATTGGCTCTGTGTGGGGTGCCGGAGCCTCCAGCAGTCTATCAGGCCGAGTGTGTCTAAAAAGTCTGGAAGCCACTTCTGAGCCCCCCCTGTGTCTCTGGGCGGGTATCTATCCAGCAGCCCAGAGCCGACAGCATTGAAGTCACCCCCCACCACAAGCATACCCCCCGGGAGATCCAGCATGGCCCTACCCAGATCTGTAAGCGTGGAGGCCTGCAGGGCCGGCGGGACATAAACCGAAACTAAAACCAAAGTTCTTCCATCCCACCGCCCCGCCACCGCCACAAACCTCCCCCTATCGTCAACAATGGTGGAGTCCACCTCAAATGGTAACGAGGCTCTGACTAGGATGCCCACACCCCTGGACCCAGAGGAGAATCCCGAATGAGCTATGAATTTATAACCCTTCCTATTAAGAGCATAGCACGTGTTACCTATAAGGTGCGTCTCCCGCAATAGGGCGACATCCGGCAATGACCGTTTCAAGAATTGCAAAACAATCCCGCGCTTAATGCGATCCCCCAAACCATTAACATTCCAGCTAATAACACTTAAACCCCTACCCCCCATCCCCACACGTGAAGAGGCCCACCCCACCCCCGATGAGCCACCATGGAACAGTCCTGAAAATAATCACTACGCCTTGCAGAAACGAACCCCCCAACAACAAACCCAAAATCCCAACTATCCCCCCCACCCTGCACCCCTGCTGCAGCTTACAAATCCCCCCCAACTTGCAGTGTGCCTGTCGCCCTACCAAACCCAAAATCTACAAAAAGTACCCTAAGGGAGGAAAGAGCTCCCCTCGTCCTCCCACAACCCTCCGTATTTACTGCATTCTGTTCAAGTCATTAGCTAGAGTCAAATCGAGTCAGTCCGGTTCCGAAGACATCAACCTTGTTCATCCCGGCCACTGTCCCCGTCTGCGGCAGTGACCTCTCCCGTCCGTCGTCGGGGCAGAGCGTCCAGCCATTCATCGGCCATGACAGGCGACTCAAAGAAGAATGTTCGGTCTTCGTACACCACACGTAGTCTGGCAGGGAAGAGCATGGCATATTTCAGTTCCCTCTCCCGAAGCCGCCTCTTCACCCCCAGGAAGCCCTGCCTCTGCCTCTGCACCTGCTGGGTGAAGTCAGGGTAGAAATTCACCGACGCATTCTGGAAGGGGACCGGTCCCGTCACCCTCGACGCTTGCAGGATAGCGTCCCGATCTCGAAAATGAAAGAGCCGGGCGACAATCGGCCTCGGTGGGGCTCCCACCTTGGGCCTCCCACCCGGCACTCTATGGGCCCTCTCAACTGCGAAAAACTTCCCAAGACCCTTAGGCTGCAGATGGTTAAGCACCAAGTCCTCCACGAGCAGGTCTACAGAAGTCTCGTCCGAGGACTCCGGGACCCCAATAACGCGCACGTTGTTGCGCCTGGCCCGGCTCTCAAAGTCCTCCAGCCGACGATCACTCTCGGTCCGCAACTTACGGACCTCGGTCTGTAGTTCCGAGACTTCATCAGCGAGGCCCGTGGTCCTGAGGTCCAGGGTTTTAACTCGTTCATTTGTTTTGCCCAGATCCGCGCGGATCAGATTAACGTCCACCAAGATGGTATCCACTTTGTGCGCCAGGGCATCAAACTGTCTCCCAATCGAAGTCTGCAGCCCTTCGAGCGCGCCCATGACATCCTGCAGCGAGAGCTCCGAGGCCAAGGGTGAGGCAGTCTTCTGTGTATCCGGCGACTGGCTCGATCCACCCGGTGACCCCTTCTGCTGGGCATAGCGGTCCATATTATTGGCTTGAGTATAGGCTCCCCGCCTGGTGGCCTTAGGCTTCAGCCGATCCACCTCTGCTTTGCCCGACATGTTGGTTCAAGCAGGTCGGTTCAAACAGGACGGCCCTCTCTCAGCGAAAGGAATCAGGCGTGCTCAGTCCTGCGATGGGCCGCCAGAGTAGCGTGCAGAGCGTCCAAATGATAATAAAGCAGCCGAGAGCACTCCCTGGGCAGGGCAAACAAAGGGAGAGAAAGTGAAAGTGAAAGGATGGGGACCTCCGTCCGGTAGTTCACACCTCGCCTGACCGCTGTTGTTCAATTAGAGGTCGGGCATCCTGCCAACTCTAGCCCCTGGCATCCCTCGGAGATAGGCCTCAATCCTCCGCCATGCGTAACTCCGGTTCCCGGTGGGCGATCCGACCTCGGGTAGCATCAATCGCCTCCCCGACAAGTCATCTACACGATGCCATGCATACAGACAGGATTAGAGACAGGATAGTCGACGGAGGGCACGAGGGTCTCGGGAGCTCAAAGCTCACGCGCCCATCTTGGTCAAGCGCTAGGCTCCTCCCCTTCTAAGGTTTTTTAAATGCCAATTCCTAACTATAACGCCCCTGAAACCTTTGGTTTTTTCAGTGAATTTCAAAGGTATTTTAAATGCCAATTCCTAACTATAACGTGCATGAATTCTATGGTTTTTTCAGGGAATCTCAAAGGATTTTTAAATGCTAATTCCTATCTATAACTTATCTGTAAAGATATCATGTTTAATGATTTTGATTGGATTTCTATATTTTTCAAATTCAGTATGTCAATTTCATTAATTATGTTTTTTTAAAATACTTTTTTATCACCATTTTTTAAACTTATTTTTTCAATTAATTATTTTAAGAATCAAAAAATATTATTTGAATTTAATGGGTTTTTCAAACATATTTTTTTATATTTTTCAAAATAATTTTTTTACTATATGTTCAAAACTTTATTTTATATATTTGTTTTCCATGTTTTTGAATCCGCACACCCTGGGCCCGATTCACAGAACTAACTTAAGACAAAATCCTAAACTTACTACCATTTTGGTATTCACAGAAGGCACTTACTCATTTTGGTATTCACAGAAGGCACTTACTCATTTCGGTATTCACAGAAGTTAGGAGTCCTAACTTTAGGACTCCTAAATGCCTTCTGTGAATACCGAAAGTCTTAAAATTAGGATTTTTCTCAATTTAGTAGTCCTAAGACTAAATTTAGGACTACTAAATTGAGAAAAATCCTAATTTTAAGACTTTCGGTATTCACAGAAGGCATTTAGGAGTCCTAAAGTTAGGAGTCCTAACTATACTACTACTAAACTGAGAAAAATCCTAATTTTAAGGCTTTCGGTATTCACAGAAGGCATTTAGGAGTCCTAAAGTTAGGAGTCCTAAATTTAGGACTACTAAATTGAGAAAAATCCTAATTTTAAGACTTTCGGTATTCACAGAAGGCATTTAGGAGTCCTAAAGTTAGGAGTCCTAACTATACTACTACTAAACTGAGAAAAATCCTAATTTTAAGACTTTCGGTATTCACAGAAGGCATTTAGGAGTCCTAAAGTTAGGACTCCTAACTTCTGTGAATACCGAAATGAGTAAGTGCCTTCTGTGAATACCAAAATGAGTAAGTGCCTTCTGTGAATACCAAAATGGTAGTAAGTTTAGGATTTTGTCTTAAGTTAGTTCTGTGAATCGGGCCCCCTATGCGCACCGTTCTCGATCCCTACGTGATAGCATCCGCGCATGGTATGCATTGGGTACGTGTTTAGTGCGCAATCGCAATGCGACCGGTACGCGACTCCCAGCCTATACGCGACATGTTCGATGTACGTAACGTGATGTTTACGCGCTTCTGCGATGTGTCATCTGCGTCTATGACGTGGTGGTGCGCGGATCCTGCGAAATATTTAACATTTAAAAAAACATATATATGTATTTCATGTGAATATTAATTGAAGACAAACTATGAACTAGTCTTAAAAGTAATATATTTGTACATCTAATCCTATATTTCTTTTTAATTCAATTTCGCGGATGTTCATTGTCTGGTTCCTCCTGTTTTTTTGTGTTTTTTTATTTTTTTGCAGAAAAACCAAAAAAATAAAAAAATTGTTCAGAAACCCCCCCCCCCAAAAAAATATAAAAGAAGAAGAAAAAAAAAAGTTCTTTTAAGAACTAACTTTCCTGGTTTAAAAAAAGAGCTACATTTCTTTGTTAGTGTGTGAAAGTTTAGATGAATGTATGTGTAGTACGTAATTGAGTGAATGAATGCATTAGTAGAGTATGGTGAATGTATAAGTGCAGAACTATGAGGAAGTGCTGCAGCATCACACAGTAACCTCTTTAACTACAGTGTGCTGTAGTACTTCTGAAGCACAGGGATGCAACATATGTACATAAATATGTTGCAAATCTGTGCTTCTCTCTGCACGACTGCTTAAACTGCAGCCATGTGGTGACACAGGCATCCTTGCATCATAGTGCAAGGATATCTGTGTCCTGAGCTGTTTGTTTTTGTGCAGGAAGACACACCTTCCTGCACAAAAACAATCAGTAAAGTCATTTTTCTCCTTCAATGTATGCTGAGCATTGGAGCATGCATTGAAGATATAAAAATGTGGAGAAATGGAAACAATTCTCCTTGTTGTGCTTTCCTACACCAATTTTAGAATGGTGCAGCATTCACACACATATCGAGATTTTTGATTTCTGACAAATCTAGACGTGTGTCTTGTTCTATGAGTATTCAGTGCAATCATGCACAACAACACTTATAGAACACCCTTTCAACGCAAACTGGTGTGCATAATGAGGTTGTATTTACATGGAGTATAAAAAGTGCACAGAGTGCCTTTTCCTCTCTTTGGAAATATGAAAGAGTGTCTTGCGCAATAACTATGTTACAAAAAGTGACATATTTCCAGTTTAAAAATTCCGTGCGAATGATAGAAGGTAAGCACAGAGTTTTGTCTGCAAAGATGTTCAAAGACGAATGATTGAAATAATTGCGGTCCTTCAATAGCTACAATGGGAAATATTATGAACCCCTCAAATCTCTTTTTTTGCAGGTCACATGATATCTGATTATGGTCAGATTTCAAAACTACATAGGTATAAACAGAGTGTTTTTAAAAACGTGTTTCAACTTTGTAGCTCCTTGCAGACCTCCTCATTCTGCATATTGAGACTTAGTTAAACTTACCTTCACAGTAATAGCA
Organism: Triturus cristatus; assembly: GCF_964204655.1. Classification (NCBI taxonomy): domain Eukaryota; kingdom Metazoa; phylum Chordata; class Amphibia; order Caudata; family Salamandridae; genus Triturus; species Triturus cristatus. The sequence continues at coordinate 975,568,448 of NC_140583.1, forward strand.
ATAAAAAATGGTATACATTTTTTTCAGATTTTCATTGCAATCTAAATTCATATAAATTGCTTATTTTTAAATTTGGATCTGTGAAAGAAAAGGAAAAAAAAATTATAACATATAATAATAAATTTTTTACAACACAGCATAATTTCCACAAAGTAATTTGTTTGCCTTTTTTGCTGTTCTCAGAATATATTGAATTTCACTAAAAATAGCGATTTCAATCGTACTCATCACTTAACAGCGGGCAAAAAAAAAAACAATCAGAAAGATTGTTAAAAAAAAAACAACATGCTATTCTCAGCAAAATACCACAAGATACAAATCACAGATATATAAAATGCTTACAGCTAACAACATTTTATAAGTTTAACTTACAAAACTGTAAATGTTGTCGCTTTAAAATATTCACCGAATCTAAGGATGAATTTTTGGAGGACGCACCACGCCCACAACGTTTTTCTTCAGTGGTGTGGAAATTTTTTACTTTTCCGGAGGGGCAAACAAAGATCAATGCCACCTTGGTCACGTGCAAGATTTGCAAAAGAGTTCTGTTGCAAGGGGATCCTAACAAGAAATACTCGTGCGGCACGGCAAGTATGATGAAACACCTAAGGACCCTTCATCCAAACAATCTTGCATGAGAAGAGTGCAAACGGATGAGAAACACTCCTGTTCTGTATCTGTAAAAAAGAATCACATATAAATGTATATTAATAACTTTCAAATTTATACTATTCCATTACTGTACAAACACATTTTATATAAAAACTGACTAAGAAACTATAGCCCTGAACCACAAGTGTGACGATGGTTAAAACACTACATGCATAGTGCATACTACTTTGAAGCAGTTCATGCCCTAACGCCTACCTCACTAAAAGACTACATGCTAACTGAGGAGACACACTGGGTGAGTGACAGGGTGTTTGCTAGAAGTGTATAAATACTGACTGGGGAATTGAAGGTGTGAAAGACAACTGTGTAGGTGGTTAAAGGCCTGCATGCATAGTAAATAGGCATTTGAAGCAGTCTATGTGCTAAGGCCTGGCTTACTGCATGAGTACTTGGGAACTGACGGGATTATTAGAGTACAGCAAAGAGAGTGCCTGGGTGATTTTATAAGTGGTTGGCTTTTGACACAGTGAATGGATTAGTACTTGGTACTGAATGGGTCACTAGAGAAGTGCAAAGGGAGTGACAGGATGTTTGCTGGACTGTATGGATACTGACTAGGGAACTGAAGATGTGAAAGACAAGTGTATAGTATGTTAGAAGACTGCATGCATACTGCATAGACATTTGAAGCAGTCTATGTGGTAATGTATGGTTCACAACATGAGTACTTGGAAACTGACTAAATCATCAGACTACTGCTAGGACAGTGCCTGGGTAAAACTTTTAAATTTTCAGTTCTGGCACAGTGAAGAGAAGAGTACATGTTACTGCACTTTAGTGTCAAACCCTGACTCATTTTATCAATGCATAAGCAAAGAATAGCTTCTAAAGCTACTAAAACTTGACAACATGACCGATTTTAAAAGTTATCTGTCAGCAAATACACAATGTTACCAAATGCTTCTATCACAATCCTTACCCAAATGTACACAGACTCACAGTGTGATTTTAGACAAGCAACACTATCCTAGGAGTTTACCAAAACACATTCACTAGTCTAGAAGAGATAAGGGTACTGCACACAATCTACATATTTAAGTACAGCAAATTAGTGTCAAAACATGACTCATTTTATTAATGCATAAGCAATGACTGGCTTCTAAAGCTACTAAAACTTGACAACATGACCGGTTTTAAAACAGTTATCTGTCAGCAAATACACAATGTTACCAATTGCTTCTATCACAATCCTTACCCAAATGCACACAGACTCACAATGTGATTTTAGACAAGCAACACTATCCTAGAAGTTTACCAAAACTCATTCACTAGTCTAGAAGAGGTAAGGGTACTGCACACAATCTACATATTTAAGTACAGCACATTAGTGTCAAAGCATGACTCATTTAATCAACGCATAAGCAAAGACAGGCTTCATATGCTACTAAAACTTGACAACATGATAGGTTTTAAAAGAGTTATCTGCCAGAAAATACACAATGTTACCAAATGCTTCTCTCACATTGGTTCCCAAATGCACACAGACTCACAGTGTGATTCTAGACAACAATCACTATACCTAGGAGTTTACCAAAAATCATTCACTGCTGTGGAAGTGATAAGGGAACTGCACACAATCTACATATTTCAGGACTGCACTTTTGTGTCAAAGCCTGACTCATTTAATCAAAGCATAAGCAAAAACTGGCTTCTAATGCTACTAAAACTTGACAACAACACAGGTTTTAAAACAATTATCTGTCAGCAAATACACGATGTTACCAAATGCTTCTCTCACAGTGGTTCCCAAATGCACACAGACTCACAGTGTGATTCTAGACAAGCAACACTATCCCTAGCAGCTTACCAAAACTCATTCACTACTGTGCAAGGGGTAAGGAGACTACACACAACCTACATATTAAAGTACAGCACATTAGTGTCAAAGCATGAATCATTTTATCAATGCATAAGCAAAGACTGGCTTCTAATGCTACTAAAACTTGACAACATGACAGGTTTTAAAACAGTTATCTGTCACCAAATACACAATGTTACCAAATGCTTCTCTCACAGTGGTTCCCAAATGCACACAGACTCACAGTGTGATTCTAGACAACAACCACTATCCCTAGGAGTTTACCAAAACTCGTTCACTACTGTGGAAGTGGTAAGGGAACTGCACACAATCTACATATTTCAGGACTGCACTTTTGTGTCAAAGCCTTACTCATTTAATCAAAGCATAAGCAAAGACTGGCTTCTAATGCTACTAAAACTTGACAACATGACCAGTTTTAAAACAGTTATCTGTCAGCAAATACACAATGTTACCACATACTTCTCTCACAGTGGTTCCCAAATGCACACAGACTCACAGTGTGATTCTAGACAAGCAACACTATCCCTAGCAGCTTACCAAACTCATTCACTACTGTACAAGGGGTAAGGAGACTACACACAATCTACATATTAAATTACAGCACATTAGTGTCAAAGCATGACTTATTTTATCAATGCATAAGCAAAGACTGGCTTCTAATGCTACTAAAACTTGACAACATGACAGGTTTTAAAACAGTTATCTGTCAGCAAATACACAATGTTACCAAATGCTTCTCTCACAGTGGTTCCCAAATGTACACATACTCACTGTGTGATTCTAGACAAACAACACTATCCCTTGTACTATACCAAAACACATTTTTCATCTAGAAGGAGTACTATATTTTAGTATAGAAACATAACTCATTTCACAAATTCATAAACAATGACTGGTTTCTAATTCTACCAAAATATAAAAACAGCACAGTTATCTGTCTGCAAACACATGAAAAACACAAATGCTTATCACAGAATGGTTTCTACATGCACACACACTGTCAATAAGATTGTAGAGAAAAAAAGTGCTCCCTACACTTTAGCAGGAGAAATACATTAGTCTGATTAAAATCAAAATAGTCTACATACATCCCCTCACAATTAAATAACTCACCTTTCAAGTTGTTTTGTAGATTAAGAAGTATATCAGTCACACACCAGATATCAGTCACACACCAGATTTTCTTTTACAGAATCTCTGCACTGTGCACCTCTTAGCAAAAACAAAGAATGGAAACGTTTCCCTTTCCTTTTCCACACATATACATGTAAACATCAAATCACAATCCTTCACACATAAATTCAAAAGCAAACACACATTTCTATTGATTAAACATTTCAACCCTTTCCAAATGAAATACATTTCAACCCTTCCCCCAATCTGCCTTCTGCCTGTTACCATAGAAACAGGTCATGGAACACTGCACTGAGCACACAGGTCACAAGTTCAGCACACAATGTTGCTAAACAAGACAGCAAGTGTGCTTGACTTTTCAACATATCAGCTTATCATATATAATGTTCCTTACAATCAGTTTTTGTTAACCAATAAGAATCATGCCTTTAAAAAACAGAAATATACACCCTACCTTTCAGTGTAGAAAGTTGTCATACAACCAATGATTTCTTGTCTTTCAAAAAAAAAAATTCCTTGGATCCGCGCACCCAACGCGAGAGGATCCGTGCACCAAACACGGTAGGATGCGCGCACCGTGCGTGCATTTCTCCGTTTTTTTTTTTTAAAGGGGGGCCCCATGGGGTCCTTCTGGGACCCCCTAAGCACCTCTACAGGGTCAGAGTATTTCCACTCTGCCTCCTGTATATGTTTTGCACACGTATTCCCCTTGTTTCTTCAGCCTCGCTTCTACCGAGGCAGAAAACAGCCGCCAACAGTTCCTGGTTTCGAATGTAGACAGACACTCGACAGCCAATTAGCATTCGGTGCGCGATCGGGAGGGTGCGTGCTTGGTTCGAGGAGGGTGCACTTACAGTGTGGGTAGGGTGCGCGGATCCTCCCCGGCCATAGATATATATTTATTTTTAACTCTAATTTTCTCAGGAACTACTGAACGGATTCACACCATTTATGCAAAAGGCACGAGTCTGAACTGAGGACTACCTCTTTGCCAAATTTGGTGTCATTCCGTTCAGCGGTTCAGGCTGTAGCTGCGACAACAGATCCTATGGGAAATTGCATGGGTAAAACCTGTTTTGGGACCCCCCTTTTTTCTCGGCCCCCGCTTGATGAATCTCCACGAAACTTTCAGGGTAGGAGCGGAGCGGAGCTGGCCAAAAGTTTGGAAAATTTTGCGAGGGTTCATCAACCGGCGCCAGACTTATTGGGAATAGAATGTTGCGGATTTCCTATGGAAAATAGGTCCTAACTATAACTATCTACTGGCGCCCAATATATTATCTACTGGCGGTCGACAGTAGATAGTTATAGTTACAACCTAGTTTCCATAGGAAATCTCAAAATTCTATTTTGAATAACGTTGGCGCCGGTTGACGAATCCTCGCGAAATTTTCAAAACAAATGGGGCGCTCCGTTCAGCTCTTACCCTGAAAGTCTCGGGGTGATTCGTCAAGCGGGGGCCGAGAAAAAGGGGGGGTCCGAAAACGCGTTTTCCCCATGCATTTTTCCATAGGACCTTTAGTCGCAGCTACAGCCCGAACGGCTGAACAGAATTACGTGAAATTTGGCAGAGAGGTAGCCATAAGGTCAAGGAAGTGCCTTTTGCAGGTGTAAATCTGTTCAGTATTTCCTGAGAAAATAGCATTTAAAAGCATATCAATATCTATACGCGCGCACCGTGCGCGCACTGTGCGTGCACCCTGCCGTGCGCGAGCGCAATTCTGATTGGTTGTTAGATGTCGGTAAACATTCGAACTGGTCGAAACCAGGAAGTGTCGGCCGCCATTTTGTCTCTCGCAGTCTGAGGGGGTGAAAAAAAAGGTGGAGAACGTGAAAAGGGGGCAGAGTGGACAGTTCCTGACCCCCTAGCCTTGGTCAGGGGGTCATAGAAGGACCCCCAAGGGAGAAATAAACAATTTTTTTTTCTTAAAAATCGCGAGGTGCGCGCACCGTGCGCGCACGACACGCACTGCGAACCGTGGGTGCTCGGTGAGCAAAGCGCACCGAGCGCCCACAGCGAGCGCACGGTGAAAAACCTGAAAAAAAAAAAAATTTGAAATACATCACTTAGCATTTAAAAAACCGTACAAATTCACTGAAAAAACCATAGGTTTCACACACGTTATAGTTACGAATTAGCAAATTAGCATTTAAAAAACCTTCCAAATTCACTTAAACAACCATAGGTTTCACACATGTTATAGTTAGCTGGACATTTCACTCGTAAAAAACCAATGAAATTCCCCCGTTATAGTTAGTGCAGGCAACTATAACTCACGTGACCGCAATCCTCTGCTGATGACGTCAGATATTACGTCACTGATGACATATGTGTCTTTATGAAAAATAAATATTTGTAATATATGTATAGCTAAAGATTTATGGAAGAAGACATGGGTAAATAAGTTTCTAAATACAGTGATGTAATATCTGACGTCATCAGCAGAGGATTGCGGTCGCGTGAGTTATAGTTGCCTGCACTAACTATAACGGGGGAATTTCATTGGTTTTTTACGAGTGAAATGTCCAGCTAACTATAACATGTGTGAAACCTATGGTTTTTTAAGTGAATATATATATGTATATATATCTTTGGAAAAACTTGGCAGCGTCCCCCACCAGAGCATCCACAGCACATAGGAACTCCACAGCACGGCAAGGCAAGTAATTTAATTTATATTTATTTTATTTTTATCTTTTGACACCAGGTGCAAAAACAACAGGGACGGTAGACGCGTTTCGGCAGATGCCTTCAACTGGACCAACCAAGATATATATATATATATATTTGTAATCATTTGTATATTTTAGATTCATTGTCTGTCATGTCCTATTGTCCTATTGTACATCTGAAATCTAGTCCTGACATGTTTTCTCATATTGACTTGCTGCTATTGCTCTTTTTATCTGTTATATTGTATAGCGCTATTTTTGCACTGTTCGTTCACCAGCACCTTAGTTTTTAGATTTTTTACAGACTATTTATTATAGGGGTACTTTTTTATGTATAGAGGTCATTTAACTAATTATAAAGTATATATTTTTTAGACATATTTTTATCATGAGATTTTAGCTATTTATGAAGTCCGGCAGTTTTCATTGTTGCACTGATATTGTTGAAATTTTTTGGTTTAGATTTTACTTTGACACCAATTGTTTTATCTATTGTCTTTCTGACTTTCTGATGTTTTTTTAATTGGTGACAATATTAGCTTCTTAGTCTATTGTTTATGTACATTTTAGTGGGATACTTGCCTGTCCTAAAATAATTTTGGGATGGTCGTATGTATCTACATTTTGTGTCTTATGTTTAGTTATATTTAGCTACCTCTCTATGTTATTTTACCGCTTAGATGATTTTTGGTCTTATTCTTTTAGTGTCCGTAGTTAGGTATATAAATTGATACGATTTGTCAGATGCATGTTATGAGTTTGTGGTGGGCATTCTTCAATGGACACTTGTCCTTGATTCATTAGATTCCTGTACATTTAGGTACTTATTGAAGCAGTCTAAATGCACTATGTACCAATTTTGATTACCGCCATTTTTTTTACCTATCTGTATTTTTTGACATCATTCTAACACACATCACCACTACCATTTACTTAATTCACATTTACATTTACATCTGGCAGATTCTCTCACCATTTTGTGTTTTTTTCGGATGCTTTGAGACCTTATCTACTGATATCTTTAGTCTGTTTTTCATTTTCACTGAATTTTGGTGCTGTCTCTCTATTTATTTCGTCATTATACTGTGATGCATCATGTGATCAAGCTCCCTGCGTGGAGCGAAACGCGTCATGGAGGACACTGGTCCTATGATTTATTGACATTTGATCTTTTGGGAGAAATAAATACCTGCTTCATCCACTCTTTGCTTATTTCTTACGGAGGAGAGAGGCCCGTACCTTCATTTTTCTGCTGAAGTGAAGAGCAGAGAGGGACTGTTTCTATCTATAGATATATATACATATATATTTATATATAAACATACAAAAATACATATGTATATATATATATATATATATATATATATATATCACTGCTCCGTCCATACCATGAGTTGGAAGCACTCACGAACGGGTGCCAGCATCACGGTGGTGTACCGTGAAACAAATCAAAGCTCCAATGCTCCTCTTCCCGGAACATAAGCCAGCACTCCCGGGGTAATTGCAAAAGATTTTTTAATGTCCTCAAAGCAACAACAAACGCGTTTCGGCTTTTGCGCCTTTGTCAGTGTTACTGACACACCGGTGGCGACCATTTTTAAACACATTTCATTCATTAACATAAATATGAAAAAAGGACCAGTTTCACTGCCACACATGGGCACCATCTTTGAATGTCTCAATACTATTGCCTCGGGGAATGCCGGTAAACGTGTGCAGCTGCAAATGTTCACGGTGTCCAGGGGTTCGGGTTGCACGGTCCTCACAAGGGCTACAGGTCTCAGGTTTGCTGAGAACACGGGTCAGCCTCGGGGACATTTGGAAACCAACCTCCTGGACACCGCGACCATTTTCAGCTGCACACGTTTCCCGGCATTCCCCGGGGCTGTGCTTTGGGCTACTTGTAGTCCAGACCCCGAGCAGTAATTCCACTGAAGATCACCGGCCTACCCTCCCCGAGTGTTCCGTGGGCTGGTTCCAAGTGTTTCCTCTCGGGGTCCCTTCGCGATCCCTTGTCCATCGACTTGTGGGTCCCTGAGAAAGGCACTTGTACTTTCAGCGGGCTTTCAGCGTTGCTCCAGATGTGCCCTGACTCTCCATTGCTTGGGAGTCACCAGGACCTTGCTGGTCCACACCGAAGCCTTTTTGTCTCTCACCGTGTGGGCTGCAGTGTCCAAGGCTTATTGGTTCCAATCCGGGAACTGACCCCCCAGCACTCGACATCCTTCGTGGGGAAGCAGGCCTGCGGATCTCCTGGTCCTCGTGGCAGCGGAGTCAAGCTTCACCTCTTCACACCTGAGGCACCCGACATCGGTGGGCATTTGCCTATCGTGCCCCTGGTCACTGGCTAGTGACCTAGGCTCTGTCCCCTCTGCTTTCAGGTACTTCCCATCTCTGATCCAGGCTTGGATCTCCTCGGACACTTTTCCTCTTCACGGCATCAGTACTTTGCAGCATCTCGCCATTGAAATTGACAAAAACTCCCAACACCATTTGACACCTATGCACCGGCTTCCCTGGCTTAGGTAACACAAGTACTCTGGTGCCCCCGTGGGTGCTGGCCCTAGAACCTTCTAAGTTCCAAAGGGTTTGTTTCAAGTCCCATTTCTAAGTGTCCTAATTTTCCAACCGCGACTTTCCCATAGCATTGTAAGGGGCTTGCGCCTGTGTTCATACACTGCACGCGTCCCCCGTGGGTCTCCTGTGTCACTACCTTGGGTGGTTCCGTTGGGGTCCAGCAATTCTACGTTCTCTAGGCACCGTGTCTAGTCAAGTCATGGTTCTTATACCACTTACTTAGTATATGGTTCGGTCCCCCCCCTGGAGCCTATCGTATATTGTTCTATTTACTGTTGATATTTTGATTGCAACATGTGCTTTGACCTCTAATCTCATAAAGGGATTAGGAGGGAGTGTTTAAAAATAAATACCTATATTTTATATATATATATATATATACACCTGGTGTGGTTCTCCTTTCATTTGGTCATTCAAGAGATTATAGACTGGTAAAACAAGCTGCTTTGCATTCCTTCAAGACTTAGCCTGAAGGCTGCTCTCCATAGCTACCACTTGGATTGCTTTCAATAAAGGTTGTCTTTAACCTATCATCAATAAGGGTCGTTTGGACTGGTGCACATTTATTAGTGGACAGCATATACCAGGCCAACTTCTCACATTGGTGTGCAGCAGTTGGGATTCAAGCTTGCTATTCTTTTACCAGATAATCTCAATTGAGTGACTAACTGAAAACCACTAAAGGTACTTGAGGTACATATAATCACGCCTAGAATAGAGTAAGTTCTACTGAACTTAGAGTTGTGTATCAAGGGCTTAGCACACCCTTTCTACAACACAAGAGAGATTTAGGTGCCGATTACGATCCGGTAAAAACCGGGTACGAACCGTCGGACGGAGCATATTGTCCGTCCGACGCGTACCCGGTCGTCAACATATACAAACATGGAATTACGATTCGCACGGAAACACCATTTCCGTACGAATCGTACTAAACCCCGACTGACGAAAATAAACATACAAATGCGATCCGGGAAAGCGCCGACGTGACGTCGGGACGCACGCAGCCTGCCATTCATGAACCAGGAATCACGATTCGCACCGACGTCATCCCGCATGGTGAATATTTTCCGGCTGCCAAAAACTGCCGGGAAATCAGGACGACGCGAACAAGGAGTACCTGTACGCGACGGACAGACATGGACCCGAACCTACGTGTCATCCCGGCCCTCATAGCAGTCGACCTCCTCTACAGGTTCGGACGCAGACGCCGCAGAAGGTCAGAACAACAAAGGGAGGGGGGAAAGGGGGGGGCAGGACCAGGGGCAGGCCACAAAACCCCCACCAAAGTCACACAGCACACATGCCCTGGACATACCTGACCCCCAGGCCCTGGTCACTACGAGGGGGTGGGGGCGTGTCCAGCAAAGCCAGCGTCCGCAACAATGGAAGTGCTTGACGACGCGAACCGTTAACACAGCAATACAGGTACGTCCCGTACCCACGCCTTAAGAGCATGGGTACGAGTCGTACCACGCCCACACCTACATCACCCCAACAATGGCGGGACGGCCGTACCCACGTGGCAAAGGCCTGGGTACGGCCCGCACAAGCATCACATAGCGTGTGGACCCATATGTACGGACCGTACCCCCACCCCCGTATGCATGGAGCGTACCCCCAACCCCAACAGTGTAAGTACGACCCGTACCCTCACCCGCATACGTATGGAGCGTACCCCCACCCCAACAGTGTAAGTACGACCCGTACCCTCACCCACGGACGTATGGAGCGTACCCCCACCCCAACAGTGTAAGTACGACCCGTACCCTCACCCGCGTACGTATGGAGCGTACCCCCACCCCAACAGTGTAAGTGCGACCCGTACCCTCACCCGCGTACGTATGGAGCGTACCCCCACCCCAACAGTGTAAGTACGACCCGTACCCTCACCCGCGGACGTATGGAGCATACCCCCACCCCAACAGTGTAAGTACGACCCGTACCCTCACCCGCGTACATATGGAGCGTACCCCCACCCCAACAGTGTAAGTACGACCCGTACCCTCACCCACGTACGTATGGAGCGTACCCCCAACCCAACAGTGTAAGTACGACCCGTACCCTCACCCGCGGACGTATGGAGCGTACCCCCACCCCAACCGTGTATGTACGACACGTACCCCCACCTCGTATGCATGGAGCGAACCCACACACGTGTATGTTCTAAGCGTACATATCGTGAAATAGGAGGGGTGGGTGCAGAGTCCTCCCAGCAGTGCCCAGAGACAGGAGGGGTCGGTGCAGAGTCCTCCCAGCAGTGCCCAGACACAGGAGGGGTGTGTGCAGAGTCCTCCCAGCAGTGCCCAGAGACAGGAGGGGTGGGTGCAGAGTCCTCCCAGCAGTGCCCAGACACAGGAGGGGTGGGTGCAGAGTCCTCCCAGCAGTGCCCAGAGACAGGAGGGGTGGGTGCAGAGTCCTCCCAGCAGTGCCCAGAGACAGGAGGGGTGGGTGCAAAGTCCTCCCAGCAGTGCCCAGAGACAGGAGGGGTGGGTGCAGAGTCCTCCCAGCAGTGCCCAGACACAGGAGGGGTGTGTGCCTATCACTCCCAGCAGTGCCCAGACACAGGAGGGGTGTGTGCAGAGTCCTCCCAGCAGTGCCCAGACACAGGAGGGGTGTGTGCCTATCACTCCCAGCAGTGCCCAGACACAGGAGGGGTGTGTGCAGAGTCCTCCCAGCAGTGCCCAGACACAGGAGGGATGTGTGCCTATCACTCCCAGCAGTGCCCAGACACAGGAGGGGTGTGTGCAGAGTCCTCCCAGCAGTGCCCAGACACAGGAGGGGTGTGTTCAGAGTCCTCCCAGCAGTGCCCAGAGACAGGAGGGGTGGGTGCAGAGTCCTCCCAGCAGTGCCCAGAGACAGGAGGGGGGTGTGCCTATCACTCCCAGCAGTGCCCAGACACAGGAGGGGTGTGTGCAGAGTCCTCCCAGCAGTGCCCAGACACAGGAGGGGTGTGTGCAGAGTCCTCCCAGCAGTGCCCAGACACAGGAGGGGTGGGTGCAGAGTCCTCCCAGCAGTGCCCAGACACAGGAGGGGTGTGTGCAGAGTCCTCCCAGCAGTGCCCAGACACAGGAGGGGTGTGTGCCTATCACTCCCAGCAGTGCCCAGACACAGGAGGGGTGTGTGCAGAGTCCTCCCAGCAGTGCCCAGACACAGGAGGGATGTGTGCCTATCACTCCCAGCAGTGCCCAGACACAGGAGGGGTGTGTGCAGAGTCCTCCCAGCAGTGCCCAGACACAGGAGGGGTGTGTTCAGAGTCCTCCCAGCAGTGCCCAGAGACAGGAGGGGTGGGTGCAGAGTCCTCCCAGCAGTGCCCAGAGACAGGAGGGGTGTGTGCCTATCACTCCCAGCAGTGCCCAGACACAGGAGGGGTGTGTGCAGAGTCCTCCCAGCAGTGCCCAGACACAGGAGGGGTGTGTGCAGAGTCCTCCCAGCAGTGCCCAGACACAGGAGGGGTGTGTGCAGAGTCCTCCCAGCAGTGCCCAGACACAGGAGGGGTGTGTGCAGAGTCCTCCCAGCAGTGCCCAGACACAGGAGGGGTGTGTGCAGAGTCCTCCCAGCAGTGCCCAGAGACAGGAGGGGTGGGTGCAGAGTCCTCCCAGCAGTGCCCAGACACAGGAGGGGTGTGTGCAGAGTCCTCCCAGCAGTGCCCAGACACAGGAGGGGTGGGTGCAGAGTCCTCCCAGCAGTGCCCAGACGCAGGAGGGGTGGGTGCAGAGTCCTCCCAGCAGTGCCCAGACACAGGAGGGCTGGGTGCCTATCACTCCCAGCAGTGCCCAGAGACAGGAGGGGCGGGTGTAGAGTCCTCCCAGCAGTGCCCAGACGCAGGAGGGGTGGGTGCAGAGTCCTCCCAGCAGTGCCCAGAGACAGGAGGGGTGGGTGCAGAGTCCTCCCAGCAGTGCCCAGAGACAGGAGGGGTGTGTGCCTATCTCTCCCAGCAGTGCCCAGACACAGGAGGGGTGGGTGCCTAACACTCCCAGCAGTGCCCAGACACAGGAGGGGTGTGTGCAGAGGCCTCCCAGCAGTGCCCAGTCACAAGAGGGGTGTGTGCAGAGTCCTCCCAGCAGTGCCCAGAGACAGGAGGGGTGGGTGCAGAGTCCTCCCAGCAGTGCCCAGAGACAGGAGGGGTGGGTGCAGAGTCCTCCCAGCAGTGCCCAGAGACAGGAGGGGTGTGTGCCTATCACTCCCAGCAGTGCCCAGACACAGTAGGGGTGTGTGCAGAGTCCTCCCAGCAGTGCCCAGACACAGGAGGGGTGTGTGCAGAGTCCTCCCAGCAGTGCCTAGACACAGGAGGGGTGTGTGCAAGGAGGGGTGTGTGCCTATCACTCCCAGCAGTGCCCAGACACAGGAGGGGTGTGTGCAGAGTCCTCCCAGCAGTGCCCAGACACAGGAGGGGTGTGTGCCTATCACTCCCAGCAGTGCCCAGACACAGGAGGGGTGTGTGCAGAGTCCTCCCAGCAGTGCCCAGACACAGGAGGGGTGTGTGCCTATCACTCCCAGCAGTGCCCAGAGATAGGAGGGGTGTGTGCCTATCACTCCCAGCAGTGCCCAGAGACAGGAGGGGTGTGTGCAGAGTCCTCCCAGCAGTGCCCAGAGACAGGAGGGGTGTGTGCCTATCACTCCCAGTAGTGCCCAGAGACAGGAGGGGTGGGTGCATAGTCCTCCCAGCAGTGCCCAGACACAGGAGGGGTGTGTGCAGAGTCCTCCCAGCAGTGCCCAGACACAGGAGGGGTGGGTGCAGAGGCCCCCAGCATTGCCCATGGAAAAAAATAAGGGTGGAGTACCCACAGATCCAATTGCCACAATTGTCAGTCAGGTGCACAAAGACCCTGCAGTACATGTAACACATGTGTGCGAGGCTGGGAGTACACACATGCATACAGCCTAAAAGGGAACATGTCCACATGAAGTCATGTCAACAGACTACATACACAAGTACAGTGATCACCAAGGATGCCACGAATGATGCAGGTGGAGACATCGCTCTGCATGCATGGCCAAAGTTGAAGTGCTCCGTCACACACCCAGCCAATGTAGACACAGCTCAGCACCACATATAAGGAAAAAAAAAGGCTTTATTCAGCATTTCCAAATAATGTGTGTGTGGTTCAAGTTCAATATTTACAAAGCCCATAGGGCAGTCCATGAGTCACAGCTGGATGGGGGACACAGTGGGACGCGTGTCCCCTAGCTTGCCTGCACAGTCAGACTCCTTCGTCTTCCACAGCGGGGAGGGCATCATGTGGGGGGGAAGGACCAGGCACTGCAGGGACATGATGGAAAGGGTAGGCGTCGTGGGTGCAGGGATGGAGGACTCCACCACAGGGGGTGGGGCAGGGCCAAAGGCAGAGGCCAGGATGTCGCTGCACACCTTAGCAAGGTCCTCCAGCGTCTCCCCTGTACCCGAAGGAACCACAGGCCCCAAGGAGGGGGGGGGCGGAGGGATGGGTCGCAGCGCCACTGGGGGAGGGTGCGGACAGGGGGGGGACTCAACCACCCTGACCGGGGACTCCCTTGACCGCTTGCGGGGTGGTGTCACAGTGGGGCTCAGGGACAGAGCAGCCATGAAGGAGTCCTTGCCGGATATGTGGCCAGGAGAGCTGAGGGGAGGGGATTTGGAGGGAGTGGATTGGGTGGAATGCGGACTCCCACTCTGGCTGCATGACTTACGTTTGCCCCCCGACCCAGTGGGTGTGCCTACTCCACCCTGTGTGTGCGTGCCAGGAGGTGTGCGTATGACTTTCCCTGCTGGTGTGGTGCCTGTGTCTGTTGTGGTGGGTGCATGCTGACGTCTGGATGTACGTGGGACAGGCATGGGAGTGGGAAGTGTGGATGGGGCAGGGGTAGGGGGTGGGACGTAGCGCTGCAGGAGACCCACTGCTGCAGTCAGTGTCGAGTCGATGGACCTCAGCAACTGGCGTTGGTCAGCCTGCGAAGAAAAAATGCCCTCCAAGTATGCCTCCATGTTGTGCAGCACTTGGCTGTGGCCATGGAGGACATTAAGGATCGCAGCCTGACCAACCTGCAACTGGCGCTGGATGTCCACAGACTCGGCATTGGCGGCAGCAGTGGAGACAGGGGCAGGGGGTGCGGTGCCTGGCATGAAGGAGACATGTGGTGACCGGGCACGCTGGGAAGGGACACGAGCAAGTGGGAGGCGGCTGATGGCAATGGAGGGGGCGGGGTGCGATGTTGTGCCGCTGTCAGCTGCTGGTGCAGCCTCTGCCCACTCGGAGAGATCATCCTCGGACCCGTCAGCTTCATATTCTGTCGTGCCAGTGGACAGGTCCTCGGCCTCACTCTCCTCCGCCTCAGTACCACTCAATGTGCCAGCCACGATGTCAACGCTGGCACTGGTGCTCGGTCCCTCCGCTCCGTCTGTGCTCATGTCTCCCTCCGTGTCCCCCGACGATGCTGTGGGCAAGGTGAAGAGACAGCAATTAATCACACACCTGTATACATATGTCACATGAGTCCAATCTACATAGGTTACAGTGCATAGCCTGCAAAGAAAGATCAGTAACATCTACAAAACAAGGTACAGATGTAGGGCATGCAACACACAGTTGGTTGATCCACCATGCCAAAGAAAATCCATGGAGAGCATGACACAATAGCAAATGACATGAAATGGAGTTTGACATAGGAGCCAGGCCCTGGGGACAATCCAGCACTGCATCTGCACCACACAGCATTGCCGAAAATAGGGATTAGGAGGGACCATATCCATGAACTTGAGGCACATGCTGCATAGGTAATACTGAAAACATGCCCAACATGACTGGCTCACTGCACCTTGAGTGTATGTCCAGACAAACATCACACACTGGCCAGACCTAGCAAGGAGAATTCTGGTTTTGACATGTAGGCTTGGCCCGCACCAACCACCCCCTACATGTGACAATTTGTTGAGACACAGGTGGCACTTACATCTCTTAGTCTGGGTGAAATACACAGGGGCTGCATAAATGCAAGATTGGACGCCAAATACCCAAGGTGCGCCTGTCCAAATAATCATGTACAAATGACCATCATCAGATGATTGTAACAAGACACACAGGCACTGGCCACAGTGACTATGAACAAGGAAAATCAGGTCAGGCTGTACAGTGGACACTTGTACTACATTTCACGTCAATATACATGGTGCAAGGGGACAATGGCACAGAGCACAACCTATGCTGTAGACACTGAGAGTGTCGACGTTTTGTGATGACACACATGACACCTATGTAAATATACCCCAGGGGACAGTAGTGGCCACACAACTCCATGGTCCTGAATGGGAATGACTGCAACACACGCCACCATCCCTGCACTATGCGTATCGCACACTCATGCACATCATGTCACAGGCCACAACATAGGACATGCGCGCTGTAAGGCATGACACTTGAGAGACTAACTCCCATGTCTGGACTCAGCATCAGTTCCAACTGACATGGAACCCACATGTACTGAACTGAACAGGGCACAGGCAAGGTCCCCAAACCTGTTACACACCACCCCCACACATGATGCTACAGGCATAGTTCACGTGGAGAAAGCGGCAGCCTACATTACCTTGTGAAGGAGTGACTACACACAGACCAGGGAACACATTGCAAGGAGGGGAAGGGAGGCAGGAGAGCACAGCTATACTGTGGGTAACAGGATCTGCACAGCACCTTTAAACCCTGGCAGTGTATCCATGCAACTGTGCACTTACAAATGCTGGTGACACACAACACACACACATGTACCTACCCCCTTCCTGCTGCTGCTTCTCCTGTAAGCGCCTCTCCAAGTCTGGAAATACCACCGCCAGCACACGCTTGTGGATGTGGGTCAGACGGCGGCGCCCCCGGTTCTTATGGGTCTCAGGTGAGTCCCCCAGCAGGACCCGTGCGATCCTCCGCATCCAGCACCGGATATCCTGCCAGTGTTTCCTCACCTGGGCCAGGCGCCGCTTGCGACCATCCGCACTCCTCACGGCACTGATGGCGGTCAGCCATATCTGCTTCTTGGCAGAGGCGCCTACCTGTGAGGATGAACAAGTGACACTACATCAATACACCAGGCACATGTCACAGAGAGACATATTAGAACAAATGTGCTGTTTACAACAAGGCATAGTATGCATCCAACGCATTGCACCTTTGTCATAGGGACATGATCCTCTGGGGAAGGGCAAAAGCAGTACGTGCCATTGAAAGTACACAGGTGGAATGAGGGCAACGACACAATCAATGATCCAGGCTCACACTGTGCATCACAAGCTACACCAGGATAATGTGCAGCACCTCTAAGCAGTCACATGCAACAGGCCACTGACGCTACCGCAGCAGAGTACACAGACACACACAGGCACAGGACATTCACCTGCCATAGCCAAATGCCGTGACAAAACTCACTCTGCACATGTGCCACTAGACGGGGGGGGCTCACAGGTGTGGGGCTGGCTCTGCACGTCAGACACACAGCACTGCTCCCTGCTCACATCACATGGGCAGGGTATATCCATCCCTCATGCAGCCCGGGTTCTACACTCCACATATGCACCCACCCACATGACAGGGGACTTACACACACACCGATGTCCAGGGTATGAACACACCATGTGGACACTCTCAGCACAGGTACACAGAACTAACACACATCTGTGGGTACAGTCACCTGTCACACTGGGCTGACCACATAATTACATGAGGACTGTAGAGGCTACATTCCCAGGAGGACAAGACAGGCAGAATGTGGCATGCACCATGCAGTGATTGTCACAGTAAACACAATGCAAGTGAGGACGG
The DNA here is from genome assembly GCF_964204655.1 of Triturus cristatus. Lineage (NCBI taxonomy): Eukaryota > Metazoa > Chordata > Amphibia > Caudata > Salamandridae > Triturus > Triturus cristatus. The sequence goes on from NC_140583.1 coordinate 975,586,112, forward strand.
CAGACATGCACCACAGCATGCACTGGCTGGGAGACATCAGGCATTCCCCCCCCGGGACCCACCCTACAGTACATAGCATGTGTGCCACACCTGGACACAATGCCAGAAGTCACACTCACAAAAAAGGGACACAGTCTGTGCTGGTGGACTCTGCACTCACCTGATACCCTGGTCACCCATACAGCATGGGGTACTGTGGGAGGATCACATCCAGCAAAGCCAGGTTCTATTCCAGGGTGAAAGGCTGTGACCTCTCCACAGACCTTGACATGGTTCCAGGGAATCAGTAGCAGCAGCTGGGTCGTGGAATACAAAGATGTGCAGGCAAGTGCTCCCTCATGGGACCTGGCTGCCTATATCTGCCTTGCTGGCCTGTTTCATGCACAGGAGTACAGAGTGATTGGTCACTCACATTTGCATCCTATGTTTCCTCCAATCCCTTCAAACCTAGCACAGTCAGTGGGTTCTTAATGTGGTTTTTTTCTTCAGCATGATGTCAACTCCAGAAGCACATTGCAACAAAGTAGATTCATTCAAACTGACTACTGCTGTGCACCTGCTTCAAACAATTCAAACTTTAAACTTGGTCTCCATGACAACCAGCATGCATGTAGGCCTTTATACTTGTCCCTCATGTGTCCCCTATGTAATTTGGAGCTTCACACACAGGTACGGTGCGTTCCGGGGCCCTAGGGCACCCCAAATGCATAGCAACGGCCCGTACAGGCGTGTGTACGGTCCGTCTCACTATGGGTGTTCTCGCGTATGCGTACTCATAGTGGTACGGACCGTACACATGCCTGTACGCACACTATCACTATGAGTACGCATACGCGAGAACACCCATAGTGATAGTGAGTGTACAGGCGTGTGTATGGTTCGTACCACTATGAGTACGCATAGGCGAGTACACCCATAGTGATAGTGAGCGTACAGGCGTGTGTACGATCCGTCTCACTATGGGTGTTCTCGCGTATGCGTACTCATAGTGGTACAGTCCGTACACACGCCTGTACGCTCACTATCACTATGAGTACGCATACGCGAGAACACCCATAGTGATAGTGAGCGTACAGGCGTGTGTACGGTCCGTACCACTATGAGTACGCATACGCGAGTACACCCATAGTGATAGTGAGCGTACAGGCGTGTGTACGGTCCGTCTCACTATGGGTGTTCTCGGGTATGCGTACTCATAGTGGTACGGACCGCACACATGCCTGTACGCTCACTATCACTATGAGTACGCATACGCGAGAACACCCATAGTGATAGTGAGCGTACAGGCGTGTGTAAGGTCCGTACCACTATGAGTACGCATACGCGAGTACACCCATAGTGATAGTGAGCGTACAGGCATGTGTACGGTCCGTCTCACTATGGGTGTTCTCGCGTATGCGTACTCATAGTGGTATGGACCGTACACACGCCTGTACGCTCACTATCACTATGAGTACGCATACGCGAGAACACCCATAGTGATAGTGAGCGTACAGGCGTGTGTACGGTCCGTACCACTATGAGTACGCATACGCGAGTACACCCATAGTGATAGTGAACGTACAGGCGTGTGTACGGTCCGTCTCACTATGGGTGTTCTCGCGTATGCGTACTCATAGTGGTACGGACCGTACACATGCCTGTACGCTCACTATCACTATGAGTACGCATACGCGAGAACACCCATAGTGATAGTGAGCGTACAGGCGTGTGTACGGTCCGTACCACTATGAGTACGCATACGCGAGAACACCCATAGTGAGACGGACCGTACACGCGTGCGTACGCTCACTATCACTATGGGTACACATACGGCAGCACTCCCATAGTGATAGGGAACGTACACAGGCCCTCTTAGCGAAAGTACGGTGCCTTTCACACATCACAGTGGTGACAGGCAGCACACAGGAAGGAATAGGGCTGACATATTTGTCCATGGATGGACATCAAGGCATTGTCTGGCCAGTACTACATGTGTGGGGCACAGGTGTGAAAGGCTGTGATGTGGCACATTACTCATGAGTGGAGAAGGCACCAGATGTATGATGAGATGTGTACAGATGTTATGTGTGATGGTGCAATGTGTGCCAGGCATGCCCTTGACTCCTTTGCCATGTGTGCATGTCATACTGCACACTTGGGATGAGCGTCACTGGCATGGCACGGTCAACAACACACGCAAGTGTCCCCTGATGCCCGCTACAGGGGTTACCACACCAGACAGGTCACTACCCACGGTGCACGATGTGACTATGTCATGTATGTGTGGGGGGTTCCCATTAGGTTGATGTTGGAGCTCCCTCAAAAGCATCAGCTGTTGCAGCAACCAACATGTGTCTGTGTGTAGATTGACATGGCACACTGTTCTGCACACCAGGCCACATGTGGTATCGGATGTGAGGTGCGTATGTATGCATGGGACACAGAGTAGCGTAACAAGGACATGTCTGCATCCTCTCTATGAATGTGTGGTGAGTCATCACATGTACACCTTCATGGCAAGGTGTGTGGGCTGTCCTAGTGTAATGTCATGTGACCTGTGGCTCTAGTGTTCCGCTACCAGTCTCTGCAATCGACATCCTACTTCTGCTGATGTGTGGATGTATGTCACTCCTGTGTTGCGTCTGGCTGTTCACTTACACTGGGACACAGCTAATCCCATGCCATGGCATGTGGAGGTTCACAATCTCCGTGTGTAGCTGGGTCTTGGTAGGAGTGTCACCTGCCAGCCATATGTGTCCAGGGCATGTGGCACATACCTTACTCCGTATGTCGCATATGTGTATTGACAGATTAACATGTGCTCAGTACATATAAATTGTTGTTGTAGTGCACTCACTCTTCCTTGTCACTTCCAAATTACTGCAGAGCGCCGCCGCTTCCCCGACCAATTCCGGACTTGGCTGCCATGCGGGAGAATGACTGTATCCGGTGCTACCGCTTCCCCCACCGGTTGATTCTGGAGTTGACGGCGAGACTGGCACCACACCTGCAACCGCTGCACAGGTATCCTACGGCACTGACACCCAAGCTGAAGGTAATGGCATCCCTACATTTTCTTGCCACGGGTACCTTTCAAAATACCATAGCTCATGTTGGTGGCATGTCCCAGAGCATGTTCTGCCGTGTGCTGCATGATTTCTTAGAGGCCATGTTGCTTCACCTGGATGAGTTCATCCATTTCCCAACCCCTGAAATGTTGACTGGTGTCAAGCGTGGATTCTATGCCCTGGGAGGGAAGCCCCATGTCATTGGGTCCATAGATGGGACACATGTGGCTTTGGTACCACCACAGGCACAGGAGGTAGCGTACAGGAATCGCAAGCACTACCACTCCATCAATGCCCTTGTGGTGTGTCTGTCCAACATATTGATTTCACATGTCTGTACTCGTTTTCCAGGATCAGCACACGATGCCTACATCATGAGGCGTAGCAGGGTGCCTGAAATGATGACGCAGCTGCGCAACGAACGAGCATGTGTTGTTGGTGGGTACACTCTGTCTGTCCTGTATTTTGCGTAGACTTCCAGCACGACCGCTTCTCCTGTCCTACTTATGTCCATGTGCTTTCCATGTAGGGGACGCTGGCTATCCCAACATGCCATGGCTGATCACACCTCTCCGCAACCCCATCACGCCGGCCCAGCTCCGCTACAACACCGCCCATGGCCGGACAAGGCGAGTGATACAGAGGACATTTGGCCTCCTGAAGAGCTGATTCCGATGCCTCCACAAGACCGGCGGCGCCCTCCCATATGCCCCGGCGAAGGTCTGAAAAATCTTCATGGTCTGCTGCATGCTGCACAACATGGCAGTTGAGAAAGCTGTGCCACTCATCCTGGATCAAGATGATCAGGACCATCCACCCGTGGAGGACGATGGTCTTGGCAATGGAGTGATGTGGAGGATGTGGTTCCGCAAGAGGACATCCGGACTCGGCTCATACGCGACTTCTTTGCTTAGTGGTGAGTACCAGTGTCTGCGTGTGCACGCATTGGTCCCCGTGTGGCATGTGTTGCGATGTGTGTGTCCATCTGCATGTATGCCACGTGAGTCAGAGGTGTGTGTGGGTGTGTCACTCGAGTGATGGTGCCAGTGATGTGTATTTCCCCAGTCATAATTGTGACCTGGCATGTTGTCATCCTTACATGTGTCGAGTACATGCACATGCAAGTGGCTGTGCTTTTTGTGGCTGACTTCTTGTGTGTCTCTCATCCCCAGGTACTTGCGCATGCCGTCTGCTGGTTGCATTGTTGTGGCACTGCTATTCCTCATGGACACGTCATCGTGTGCTGACTCAGCGTTACACGCACGGACAAGTTTGGAAGTCTCCTTAGGGTAAGGGATGTATCAGGAGTGTATTGGGTGTGGCAGTTGTTTACGATGTATGCACACTGCCCCTGTCGATGTTTGGTTCCTCTGCAGACATGTTGCATCACCATGGTACACATTACATGCAGCTGGGTACACCTGAATAGATGGTCAGACTTGTTGACAGTCATCAGTGATGGGATTGTGGAATGTGATGATGGCATCAATGTGTGTTACACTGCCCTCGGACACATACGGTTTGCATTGGCTTGACATGGTGTGGGACTTCCACATCAGCGGATCAATGGTGTATGGCAGTCTCTCCATGAGCAGCAGGGGGTGTTTAGCTGTTAGCCGACACTTGTGTGCCAGTTCCATGGCTATCACGCATTTGTGCTGCAGAAGGGGGGTGCCAGTGTTGGACCCACATGTTACTCCACATGACCCGTTCATGTGTACTCCGACTTGCCTCTGCAATCCCAAATACATGACTAATAAAGGTGTCCCTATGCCTCCAAGGTGCCTCTTCTCAGTCAATGCTGGTGTGTTGCCACGGTGCATCCGGCATGTCTGGCATGGTTTTCCGTGATAGTGGCTATGTGTCTATGTGTAGAGTAGCAAGATGCAAGCTGTTTGTGTGGGATTAGACTGTGTATTGTGCATGATGTCCATGACTGTGTGGGTATTGTGACATGTGCCATCCCCATGCATCCAACGTTGGCCAGGCCACCATTCTCTGCATCCACCTGACTCAAGCTTGCAGGACATGGTTCTGCCACCTGTCCACACATACCTGGGTGCCCCCCAGGACACTCCACATGATCCCTGACCTCTGCGCATGGCTGTCGCTGTACTCAATATGTCTGTCGGCACGGTTGTGCGGCCACCCCCTCAGCTGGTTGGGCCCATCACGGGTGTGTATGGTGCTCCATGTCTGTCTTGCCTAATACAATGTGACCCATGTGTGTCCTGTGCCAGACTCAGGCCCCAGGGTGTGGATGGTTGAAGTCAAATGAGAACTCAGGCATAGTTAGACTTTACAAGACACATGTAAGGTAATAATGCAATCAGTAGGCATCTTCTCTTTATGGTGTGACTTTTTATTTTGGTTGGGGGGGGGGGTTTGACATGAGGGGCTTTCCGGGTGTGTGGAATCCAAAGTTCACTAGGGGAGTTGGTGTCCTTGCCATTTGAAATCCTCAGAGTCCATGCCACAGTCTTTGTCAACATTGGTCAGACAGTGACCAGCAAGTCCATGTGGCAGAGAATGTCTTTTGCTGCTGTGCTGCTGTTGCTCCAGTGGGCCAGGTGCCAGGCCAGGTGTCCTGGGAGATGGTGCAGTTGTGCTGACCCTCACGGTCTTTTCCGTGGACGACCCGCCCTCCTGCGGGGACCCTCAGAAGCAGGCCGTGACGATGTTTGGGATGCTCCGTCGGATGTCTCGTCCTCCTCCTCCTGATCCCTCCCTGTGGGTGGTGATGTTCTACGCCTGATGGCACAGGGAGGGTTGCCTATGTTATCGGCCATCCGACGGAGTGTACTGTGAATTCCCGTGAACACCGTCACGAGCTCAGCCTGTCTGTCCTCCATCCGCCGTTGGTGTTGCAGTAGACAGGCATGTTGCTCCGCATGTTGCTGGGCCTGCTGGGTCTTGATCTCCTCGAGGATGGACACAACCTGGGCCATGCCCGTGGTGTCCTGCCGGTATGTGTCCAGGATGTTTCGGACATGGGAATATACCGGTTCCCCAGCCAACCGGTCAGGCTCGCGCCTCCGCCGTCCTCCACTCCCACCACCCCTGCCCACTTGCACCTGGCCTGCCCTTGTGGGCACATCGGGTCTCCGGGACCCCAGAGGGGTGGCATTGGCGTAGTCGCCTGCCTCCTCCTGGGTGCCCGGGACACCGTGTCCCTCCTGGCCAGCCTGGCTGCATTGTGGTGGTGGGGCAGGGATCCTGGGTGTCTCCTGGGATGTGGCAGGAGTGGGGGTGGTGGTTGGCCAAGTTGTACCTGATGCAGGTGCTGCAGGTCGTTGGACACCAGAGGGGCCAGGTCGGTCGGGGTCGGGTTCGTCCACAGAGTGGTGAGAGTCGTCGCTGCCGGTGGCTCCGACATCCCGCCGAGCCGGGTCCTGTGAGTCTTCCCCCCCAGTGTTGGGGGGTGATCCACGACGTTGACCTGTGTGTGAGAGAGACAATGTTAATTTTGTTCCATGCAACATCCATGTTTCATTGGTTTCAAAGTTGGCACATTTCCTCTGGGAATTTGGATATGTCTTGCTTTCCACTCACAGTGCACTTGTGCATGGGTAGGTCCCTTGGCCACAGCTTTTGCGACTTTACCTATGTGTGGCACAGTCTTACTTGCTGCGTCAATTGTGACTGCAGTCAGCAGTGGAGTGGGCAGGTGTGGCGAGCCATGCATTGGCGCCTTCCGTGTAGCACTGTACGTGTGCACATGGAGTGGTTCCACACACTTAGATAATGCAGGTAGCTGGCGTTGTGCTCGTGCACAGGTTGTGACATGGCCCTGTGTTTTGCCATGGAGAAGAGGGGGGGTTCTGGCACTGGCCACCCTTGTCTACATGCACGCAGTCCACCTGCTGACGAGCAGACATTCCCACACACCACAAGGCTGATTTCCTCTCCCTGTGTGTCCCTTTCTCGCTCCCTCTCTGTCCCCCTCTCCCTCCCTCTGTGTGTCAGCCTCCTCCCTCTGTCCATCTCCCTGTGTCTCCCTCCCTCTCTGTCCCCCTCTCCCTCCCTCTGTGTGTCAGCCTCCTCCCTCTGTCCGTCTCCCTGTGTCTCCCTCCCTCTCTGTCCCCCTCTCCCTCCCTCTGTGTGTCAGCCTCCTCCCTCTGTCCGTCTCCCTGTGTCTCCCTCCCTCTCTGTCCCCCTCTCCCTCCCTCTGAGTGTCAGCCTCCTCCCTCTGTCCGTCTCCCTGTGACTCCCTCCCTCTCTGTCCCCCTCTCCCTCCCTCTGTGTTTCAGCCTCCTCCCTCTGTGCGTCTCCCTGTGTCTCCCTCCCTCTCTGTCCCCCTCTCCCTCCCTCTGTGTGTCAGCCTCCTCCCTCTGTCCATCTCCCTGTGTCTCCCTCCCTCTCTGTCCCCCTCTCCCTCCCTCTGTGTTTCAGCCTCCTCCCTCTGTCCGTCTCCCTGTGTCTCCCTCCCTCTCGGTCCCCCTCTCCCTCCCTCTGTGTGTCAGCCTCCTCCCTCTGTCCGTCTCCCTGTGTCTCCCTCCCTCTCTGTCCCCCTCTCCCTCCCTCTGTGTGTCAGCCTCCTCCCTCTGTCCGTCTCCCTGTGTCTCCCTCCCTCTCTGTCCCCCTCTCCCTCCCTCTGTGTGTCACCCTCTATCACCTCAGCCCAGCTTCCTGGGCACACACTGTTAGCAGATCTTTGAATGGCCCTTGGATTGTTGATGTGAGTTTGTTTCTGATCTCCAGGCACCCATTGGGTGTAGTGTCTGTGTCTGCACTGCTGCTGTGGTGGTGTGTGCTGCCACTCTTTCACAGTGTTGGCTGTTCATTAGCTGCTGTCATGTGCAAGAACGTGCCGTCACACCCATGTGTTGATGCAAGGCGTCCGCCATTTGCTGGCGAGTCTTTCCTGTGTGGGGACACACTGTTTGTCTGGCTGTGACCTAGGCCATATGGGCAGGGGGCATTGTTGTCTGCTTCTGATTTGCACTATGTGATTTTTGGGGCCCACACTCCCGCCATCTGGCTTACCGTGTCATGTGTTGGTGTTTTCTGTGGCCTGTGACTTGACATCGTCCAGCTGGGTGCATGGGGCATGGTGGCGCCAGTGGCATGTGCGTGTTCATGGAGTGTGGTTGAGTCATGCGATAGCTTGGGGTGGTTGCGTGCCTGTTTGTGAGTTTGGTTGTGGATGACGTTCCCCCCATGTGAGGTGAGTTGTTTGTGTACTCACCCGGGTCTCGGAGTCCGTCTAATCCGTCCACTGCCACCACCGGCAGTATGGCCATCACCCTCTCCTCCCAGGGATGGTATTCTACGCGTCTGCGGGGCGGCCCTCCTCCAGTGACGTTGGCCTGGTTGTGTTCGTCCGTCATTTTGGCTCGGACCCTCCTCCGCAGATCGTACCACCTGGCTTGGCATTCATGCCTGGTCCTTCTGGTGTCCGCAACAGCATTCACAGCATCGACGATCGTTTGCCACATGGATGTTTTTTCTGAAATGGTGGTCTGTCTGACCAATGTTCCAAAGAGGTGTGGCTCAACTCTGAGGATTTCATCGACAAGGACCTCCAACTCTCGGCTAGTGAACTTTGGATTCTTGTTAGTGGGCATGGTGAGGGGTGTCGGTGTGGATGGGGGGGGTGTGGATGGTTGTGGGTGTGTGGGTGTGGTTGTGCAGGTGTGTGTGTGAATGTGATGAGGGGGTGTTTGTGAAGGTGTGTGTGTGAAGGTGTGCAAGTGTAAGGTGTGGTAAAGCTTCTAGTATGGTTCTGTAGGTTGTCTGTGGGGTCTGGCAGCAGTGAGTCTGTTGCAAAGGCTCATGGTTTGTGTGTGGGGGCCCTTTTTATTGGTCCATTGGTGGGTGTGGCTGTGTTTGAACTTTGGGTGGGTGTGTTATAAGGAGTGGTTGTGTTTTGGGCCTCTGTTTTGGATTTTGGCAGTTGCAGGTCAGTGAATGTGTTGTTTTAGTGGTTGTTGGACATGTTTTGTGGCTTTGTGCCATTCGAATGGTGTATTCTTGTGTTGTTTTGCTTTGTCCTGGTTGTGTACGTGCATTTTTAGCGTGTGTACGGTGTGTACATGGGCCATTTTGTTGTACAGTGCTGTCCTTGTGTCTGGCTTGGTACGACTCGTACATGCGTGGTGTTGTGTGAAGGTGGTGATGTTGGGGCCTGGGGTACGCTCCATACGTACGTGGGTGAGGGTACGGGTCGTACATAAACGGGTGGGGGTATGACTCGAACGTACACGGGTGTACATACACGGGTGGGGGTACGACTCGAACGTACATGGGTGTACATACACGGGTGGGGGTACGACTCGAACGTACACGGGTGTACATACACGGGGGGTACGACACGTACACGGGTGTACATATACGGGTGGGGGTACGACTCGAACGTACACGGGTGTACATACATGGGGGGTACGACACGTACACGGGTGTACATGCACGGGTGGGGGTACGACTCGGACGTACACGGGTGTACATGCACGGGGGTACGACACGTACACGGGTGTACATACACGGGTGGGGGTACGACTCGAACGTACATGGGTGTACATTCACAGGGGGTACGACTCGTACACGGGTGTACATACACGGGTGGGGGTACGACTCGAACGTACACGGGTGTACATACACGGGGGTACGACTCAAACGTACACGGGTGTACATACACGGGGGGTACGACACGTACACGGGTGTACATACAAGGGTGGGGGTACGACTCGAACGTACACGGGTGTACATACACGGGTGGGGGTACGACTCGAACGTACACGGGTGTACATACACGGGTGGGGGTACGACTCGAACGTACATGGGTGTACATACACGGGGGTACGACACGTACACAGGTGTACATGCACGGGTGGGGGTACGACTCGAACGTACACGGGTGTCCATGCACGGGGGGTACGACACGTACACGGGTGTACATACACGGGTGGGGGTACGACTCGAACGTACACGGGTGTACATACACGGGTGGGGGTACGACTTGAACGTACACGGGTGTACATACACGGGGGGGTACGACTCGAACGTACACGGGTGTCCATGCACGGGGGTACGACTCGTACACGGGTGTACATACACGGGTTGGGGTACGACTCGAACGTACACGGGTGTACATACACGGGTGGGGGTACGACTCGAACGTACATGGGTGTACATGCACGGGGGTACGACTCGTACACGGGTGTACATACACGGGTGGTGGTACGACTCAAACCTACACGGGTGTACATGCACGGGGGGTACGACTCGAACGTACGGGGGCTGGGGGGGTGTTCGGCGCGTATGCGGGCACATGTCTCCATGGTTGCTATGGGTGTTTTGTGCGGACGGTGTTTTTTGCATACGGTTGTAACATCAGACGCACGGGATGGATCGCGATTCCGCGGTCGGACTTCACTTTTCACATTTGTACGGTAAATCGTCCGGGGACGTGTCGGACACAATTTCCGACCCGAGGACGTGTGGGGAATTATTCCCAATGCGATTCGTATGGTCTTTTTCCCATGCGAATCGTAATTGGCAGTTTGTACGGCACTTGTACGATTCGTATGGTAAAAAGACCGGGTACGAGTCGTACGGGCTATTTTTTTACCGGATCGTAATCGGCACCTTAGTAGTTCCCACTGGAGTAGGTAGGTGCATACACTACACCTCACTAGTATGTCTTCAAGGGCAGAAGCCAGTGGGCCTCTCCCAACTAAGTATGATAATATCTCGTACCAAGAGTTGAGGACTATGTGTTCCTCTAGGAATTGAAGTCAGGGAAAAGCCCACCCACACAACATATCATACAGTTGTTGCTTGCAGATTACCTCAGTAAGACCCCAGGGTCTGATGAGACAGGCAAAGTGGGTGGGGCAGCAGAAGAGGAAAGGCCAGGTAGTGAACACTACTATTACCCAGACTCTGATGCTGTCCAGGAGGATTAAAATGATTCCAACCAGGACAATGCAGCTTTTCCTGAAGGTGCGGGAGAAGACCTCAGTGGTCCTCTCTTTAAGCCACCTGGAAGAGTTGGCAGTGAACCAATAAGATCAAGATCTCCTTCTCAGGAGTCTAATCATTCTGGTACCTCTGTAGGGACCTCTATTTCTCATAGAAGCTCTACCTCTCAGAAGAGGGAGTCCTCCTAGGAGAGGAAATGCAGACTGCTTCAGTTTGAGGAAGCTAAGCTTAGGATCAAGAGAGAGCAGTTGGCATTAGATAGGGAATCCCTGGAGCTCAGAAAGCTTCACAAAAGTTGGAGCTAGTGTCCCTAGAGGTAGAGAACATACTCATGACCATAGGAACCTGAGCAACATTGTCCCTCCCTACCAGAGTGGGGGTGACATCCACAAGTGGATAACTGCACTTTAGAGAGCCTGTAATGTACAGAGGGTCACACAGGAGCAGTGGGCAGCTATTGTGTGGCTCTCCTTTGCAGACAAAGGTAGAGACAAGCTCCTCACTGTTAGAGAAGAGGATGCTGATAATTATAAAGTCTTGAAGAGTGCACTTATTGATGGGTTTGGCTTAACCACTGAACAATACAGGTTAAAGTTAAGAGATACCCAAAGGCACAGACTCAAGACTGGGTGGACTTTGTAGATTGTGCTACCAAGGCTCTGGAAGGTTGGATACATGGCAGAAAGATGCATGACTTTTTAGGATTGTACAATTTGATTATGAGGGAGCAGATCCTTAATAATTGTCAAAACCAGCTTTTACACTAGTAGCTGGTGGACTCTGATCTGACCTCTCCCCAAGAATTGGGAAAGAAGGCAGGCAAATAGGTCAGAACCAGGGTAAGGCCTAAGAATCAGGGTGGTGACCAGAAGAAAGATTCTACCAAGTCTCAAGAGAAAGATGGGGATAAATCAAAAGGTAAGTCCCCTGCAGGGTCCCAAAAATCCTCTTCTGGGGTGGGTCCCAAACTCCTTCCTCCCCTGAAAAGAAACCCTATTACCATGTGTGCAAGAAGCCTGGCCACTGGAAAAATGACCCCATTTGCCCTAAGGTCAGCAATAACAAAAATGTTCCTCCATGCAATAATACCATTCCTCCTGGTACCGCTAGTAGTAATCCCCCAGGTGGTAGTAATGCACCCAAACAGTTAGGTGCATTCTCATGGAGAACTGAGGTGGACCCTGGTTTAGAAAGGTCCCCCTCACAGGCATCCTCAATCTGTGATGGTGGCATGGGATTTGCCACTTTTACTATGAGTCCCAATACTTTGGGCAAGTACAGACAGGAGCCCTTAATCAATGGTCAGAGAGCTTTGGCATTCAGGGACACAGGGGCTAGTTCCATGGTGACAGGGAAGCTAGTCCCCCCTCAACAGCTTTTACCTGAGTTCAAATACCAGGTGACCAACATTAATGGTATCAGAACAGATCACCCCATGGCCATAGTCAATCTCAGCTGGGGAGGGGTCACTGGCCCAAAGAGAGTGGCAGTGTCCCCAAACTTGCCTGTAGATTGGAGGTTTCAGCCTGGGTGGGGGCTGAATACCAAGCCCATCTGAGAATGTTGGGCCTCCCTGAGAAAGTTAGTGGGGCTGTGAGGGCCACAGCCCAACCCCAGGGAAATTTTGGAGAAGTGGAGCCTGAAAGAATGGCCCCTTCCCCTCACCAGAGAGCAAAGGGATTGAAGAAAAGTCTTCTTCCCCCCAGACTATATATAAGGGTCAGCTTCCTCAGGAAACTGATCTTACCCCTTGTGAAGGAACTGCCCCAGAGGTAGTCAGGCCTGGCCTGACAGCACCCCCGATGGCAGGGGACCCTTCCAAGGTGGTGCCCAGTCTGGAGCAGGTAACCTGCCCCTCTCTACCCTCCCTCAGTCAGCCCAGGGCTGCAGAGGTCAGGGAGGTCAGTGGACCCCACAGGACCCACTGTCTAGAGGAACCCCCCTTCAGAAGATTAGTGGCACGCAGTCTAGTAGCCCCAGCCAGGTGAAAATTCCTCAACCCCCTGAGGTATCCTCCTTATCTTTGTGTGGGGACCTCCCCCAGATGGACTCTGTTGGGCAAGGGCAAACCTGGGACCAAAGGGTTCCAAACCTACCATGGTCCTCCAGTGTTCTACCCAAAGGGATCCAACGCCCAGCTGTAGGCAGCCAAAGGTTGACCCTTAGAGCAAGATGCAACTCAGTCATGAAAAGAAAGGGATCTGAGGAAGCTGAGACCAACTTTATTAGGGCCTCACTTCCCTACTCAGACACCTCACCAGCATTTTACTTTACCAAAACACACCACAGGTAGTAATTACCCATGGTGGAGACCCTTTCATACCCTTAGGGTGAGGGAATGCTTAGTGGACCATAAGATAGGGGGTAACCATGCTAGTGCAGGTTCTTCCTTATGTGGCCAATTAGGGGCCAATTCACAGAACTAATCTGAGACAAAATCCTAAACTTACTACTTTTGGTATTCAAAGAAGGTATTTAGTACTAGTAAAGTTAGGATTTTGTCTTAAGTCTGACTTAAGTTTGACTTAAGTTTAACTTAAGACAGACTTAAGACAGGCGTAAGACTGACTTAAGACAAACTTAAGACAAACTTTGGACAGACTTAAGACAGACTTAAGACAGACTTAAGAAAGACTTAAGACAGAGGGGGTGACGGCTGGAACTTGGTCAACTTACCTGCGGTCTTGCGAGGTGTATCCTGGCTTTCTGCTGCTCCTGGGCTGCTGACGCTGTGGGTCTCCCCTGTCGGCGCCTGGTTCTATCGCGCCCGCGACAGGGGGAGACTACAGCTCCCGGGTTGCTTTGCGCCCACCTTCCGGTTCCGGTTCCTTTCGCGCCCGGAGGCGCTCAAAAGTCCGAGACTCCCTCAGTGGAGCGGGGGTGACGGCTGGAACTTGGTCAACTTACCTGCGGATTTGCGAGGTGTATCCTGGCTTTCTGCTACTCCTGGGCTGCTGACGCTGTGGGTCTCCCCTGTCGGCGCCTGGTTCTATCGCGCCCGCGACAGGGGGAGACTACAGCTCCCGGGTTGCTTTGCGCTCACCTTCCGGTTCCGGTTCCTTTCGCGCCCGGAGGCGCTCAAAAGTCCGAGACTCCCTCAGTGGAGCGGGGGTGACGGCTGGAACTTGGTCAACTTACCTGCGGTCTTGCGAGGTGTATCCTGGCTTTCTGCTGCTCCTGGGCTGCTGACGCTGTGGGTCTCCCCTGTCGGCGCCTGGTTCTATCGCGCCCGCGACAGGGGGAGACTACAGCTCCCGGGTTGCTTTGCGCCCACCTTCCGGTTCCGGTTCCTTTCGCGCCCGGAGGCGCTCAAAAGTCCGAGACTCCCTCAGTGGAGCGGGGGTGACGGCTGGAACTTGGTCAACTTACCTGCGGTCTTGCGAGGTGTATCCTGGCTTTATGCTGCTCCTGGGCTGCTGACGCTGTGGGTCTCCCCTGTCGGCGCCTGGTTCTATCGCGCCCGTGACAGGGGGAGACTACAGCTCCCGGGTTGCTTTGCGCCCACCTTCCGGTTCCGGTTCCTTTCGCGCCCGGAGGCGCTCAAAAGTCCGAGACTTCCTCCGCGTCGCGGGACGCGCGCGGGCGACGCCGGGCTAAGCCCGGGCAAAGGGCGGGCCCTCTGTGGCCCTCAGAGGACCGAGTGAGGCCGGGACGGGACACGTCACTAACCTGTAAGATTATTATACGTTAACACCCGGTTTGGGTGACCCGCCTATCTTTTGGACTATAGATTTAGTTGTACTGGTTTTAATCCATTCATTTTGGTCATTTGGTGTCACTATATGTGTTGGTGCTAATATATTGTATTACTGTTTAATTTAAATTTTAGGAATTCCCAGGGGTATGTCTACCATGGCTAAATCTACAGTGAGTAGTAAATCCTCCACTACCTCAACTTTAGACAACTACTTAGTTAAAGTAGTCACTAAAATCAATAGTGATAGGCGTAAATCTTTAGGTCAGGGGTCCAATTTATCGACCACATGCCCTCCTTCAGATGATACATTCACTATAGCTTCCCCTCCATCCCATGGTGCGAACAGCCCTAATGAGTACCATGATTCGGCAACCCTGGCCGATCAAGCTCTTAGTGTTCAAGAATCACCAGAAATAAATAGGGACCCAGTAATTGATGTAAATGAGGCCCCAGAGGAATCCCTGGACCTGTCTACCCAGAGAGTGCTGAGATCCCGTAAGCGCACTCAACTGAAACAGGGAGGTCCGCGAAACATCCATAAAAAAACGGGCTCTGCATCCTTAAACAGAGTCACTACGGAGTTAGCCACTCCTAATAACCCTACAACTAAGTTAGATTCTAACCAATTAGATTCTTTGATAGGTCTTTTTGAGGCGAAAATTTTAAAAATAGTCGAACCCCTAGTAACCAAGATTGGCGAACTATCGGTAGAGATTGAAGGCCTACGTAATCTCTTGGCCCTTAGTAACAATTCCTCCGGGCAATCGTGTAGTGTAGCTGGGGGTATATGTGGAACTGCTGATCTTTTTAAACCCTCAAAGGTAACTCCAAACTCTACTGAACCCCTGGCTGTTGCACCCACGATCAATGAGAATCATATTTTACCTTCAGATAGCTGTTCAAGGAGCAACAAGGTACATGGAAACTTGCATACAGGAGGAGCGAAACCAGACTTACCCCCCGATTGTGCACCTTTTGTCATAGTGTTAACAAATGTACCCCCTCTGAAAATTAATTCAGAATCCCATGAATCTCTTAAAAACAAATCAGTTTCGTGGTTAAATAAGCATTGTGGTTTTCCTGTGCATTTAGCTCATCAGATACTAACAACCAGAAGAGTCTCTTGGGTAGGGCATTCTCGTAAGAACATAAAGGGGGACTGTGTTATAATAAATTTTAGCAATCCTTCCCTAGTTAACAATACCTTATTACAAGCTACCTTGCTTCCACACACTGAACAGGGTATTACCCTCCGATCACTGGGCTATTTTTATAGGCAACAGATCAACCTACCCATTAGTGATCCGTTGGAGGGCAGAGTTTGTTACCCTGAAGGACAGCATTCTCATGGTCTTGTCACCGCTAATCGCTTTCAAGTTCTGAGTGATTTAGATTCTAATGACTGACTTCACCATGATTGGGTTACTCCCAGATCTGCTAGGGAAGGCTTAATCTCTATTTTGGAAGAGGTCCAGGGTTCAAGTGGAACTGAGTTAAGTACCAGAGTAGAGGGTGTTCCAAATGTTATGACTGTAGCAAGGAATGTCATTGTTGAAAATGGGGATAACATAGCTGCTGCGTCTCGGCAGCCTTTAGGCACAAGTGTCCTTAGCTGGAATATAGCCGGCCTTAACACTAAAGCACATGATCCCACATGGAGGGACTGTTTATCAGGCCACGAAATCATTGGGCTACAAGAAACTTGGGACACTGAATGTACCTTCTTGTTAGATGGGTTTTCCGTTTTTTGGTCACCTGCGGCGGTTTCATGCAGGGGGAGGGCAAAAGGCAGTCTTCTCACTCTCATTTCACTGACACTTGAGGGTAAATATAGTAAAGTGGAGTCAGGCTCGCCGTATTGTCTAGCAGTGGAAATTCAATCCAACTCTAATGGGAACTGGCTTATTGTAAATTTTTATAATTCGTTTACTAAGAGCACCCCAAATGAACACTTAGTCAGTCTATATGATTTTTTGCAAATGTATAATGAAACTAATAAGAATCCGTATTCGGTTATAGTGCTTGGTGATTTTAATGTCCATTGTTGTTTTAAAAACTGTTTTGTATGGGACAGTTTAGGTCCACCAAATCAAGGAAATACGCATTTTGATCACACACCGCAGGGTATGTTTCTTGATGAGCTTCTTGCTGGCAATGCCTTGGTTCATCCCGTTGATCATATAAATGACATCCCAACCTACAAAGGAAATGGTTTAGGCTCCACCATTGATTACATTTTTGTCAGCACTAATTTAGTAGATAATGTAAGTCAATATAAGGTAAATTGGTCTATTTACAGTGATCACAATTCTGTCCAGATAATTCTGACTGATGACCTTAGGAAAAGAGAATCTGATAATCCTACAGTCAGTACTCTGGACATAAGGCCAACTGACCAAACACGTCGCCTGAAATGGTGTCAGGTGGTTCCAAAGGATTTTAATGATAATTTGTGGGGTACGGTTGGGGAAGAAATGGATTTGTGTCTGCAGGATGGGATCTTTGGTGAAGCAGTCCTGACAGCTTATGGTAAAATTTGCTCTCAGGTAAATAGTGATCTCAAAAAAGTATGTAAGGCCAAACCCACGAATGGGGAGAAATGGTTTGATCACAGCTGCTCATCAGCCCAACGGAAGCTAATGAGAGCTCTGAAAGCTGTCCCACCAGACAGAACAGAAATTGCTATATGCAGGAAAGCCTATAAAACGGCTCAAAATAAGCGCAAAAATGAAATTAGGGAAGAGGCATGGAATGAACTTTTATCCATCGATGTTATCAAAAACAGTGCCAAATTTTGGTCGATCGTAAACAAGCCCTTTTTTAATGGCAAAAGCAATAATGAGCTTGATTGCGGTATTCAAGAAGATAAGTGGTTTAGCCATTTCAAACAGGTGTATGATGGAGATGGCCCGAGGGTGACATCCTCACTTAACTTGGAGAGTTATACCCTGTCCTTCACAGAACTAGAGGTCACAAATGCCATCATGCAAATGACTAGTAATAAGGCGCCGGGACCTGATGGAGTCCCAGCAGATCTTTTTAAATCAGATATAAAATCCTGGTCAAAAATTTTATTTAATGTTTTCGTAAACGCATGTCAACTGGGCCTACCGTCGACTTGGGCGAAATCTGTCATAATCCCCATTTTTAAAAAGGGTGATAGAGGCGACCCGAGCTGTTACCGTCCAATCTCCCTTATAGATTCCTCCGTGAAAGTACTGGGGAGGGTTGTCCTTGCCCAACTGAACGGTTGGCTAGAGGAAACAGGAACACTCTCTAAGATCCAGTACGGATTTAGAAAAGGGATGGGTACCATAGATCAATGTCTTAATTTACAACTATTAATTGGCAAATACACGGTGGCCAAGAAGGGAACCTTATTGGTAGCCTTCATGGATTTGTCATCGGCTTTTGACCGTGTAAATAGGTCAAAACTATGGTCCCTGCTCCTAGCCCATGGAGTAGACAAAGACATCGTATACTTCTTAGCGGATTTACATAGAGAGTTATTGGCAACAGTTCGCTATGACCAAAGGGGTAACTGTACAAAAGACATACCCATATTAAATGGGGTTAGACAAGGGTGCATTTTGGCACCTCTGCTATTCACACTGTACATAAATGAACTAGACAATACCCTAATCGCCTCATGTAATGATATCCCTCGTGCAGGGAAATGTCTAATCCCTGCACTTTTATATGCTGACGCCGCCCTAGTCGCAAGAACGGGAGTGGGCCTTCAGTTACTGCTTGATTCATTTGCTGGATTTATGAAGGCCTTGGATTTATCTGTCAATTTTGCTAAATCGCATGTTATGGTCATTGGCCCTAAATCCGCTAAATCTAAAACCTTTAAATGTGGGGGTCACCGATTATCCAAGGTATCATCATTTCCTTATTTGGGCGTTCTTTTTGACGACCAAGGTTCTTGGGTAACCCAAATATTAGCAAAAAAGATTGTTTTTTCAAAAGCAACTGTTGGTGTTCTGGGTTTTGCAAGAAAGCTAGGTGCTAGACCAATGAGGGCCCTTATCCAAGTTTATCAAGCCAAGTGTCTTTCCTTGGCATTGTATGGAGCTGAGATCTGGGGCATTAAAAATGCTAAAAGCCTCCAGATTGTGGAGGATAGGTTCTTAAAAAACCTCCTTTCAGTCCCGATCTCAACTGCTAACTATAATGTACATCAGGAACTTGGAATTGGTTTTTTAGAAGATAGTATCGCCCTGGCCCCATTATTGAAATGGATTAGCATTTGGCTTAACCCGGATCTACAGCTGAATCACATAATTTTGAATGACTGTATATTGCTAGATTATGGGTTGCGTATACCCTGGCTGAAATATATTCAGAACCTGGCTATTAAGCTAGGCAGACCTGAATTATATCAGTCTCCAGAGGCCCTGGTAAAAGGTGACATCAAATGGTGTAAAGAAACATTTATGCACATATCTACCATGGATAGGGAAGGGAACGAGCTGGTTAAGGGCACCGTTAGGGCACACCAGCTCTGTAAAACAACACCGTCCATGGAACCATACTTAGGGTTTGTCACAAATGCAAATCACCGTTTCCTCCTGACTAGATTTAGATTAAATCAACTACATCTCCTGTTTGGAGATAAGAAAGGCTGGAAAAAGGCTGCGGATCTTGGCCCTTGTTCCTGTGATAATTTCTCCCTACAGGATATGACTCATTTTTTCTTCTTCTGTGAGCACTTTATTGATATTAGGAAACGCTTCTTATTCCCTATATTAAGAAACAAAGGCTTTGTTCAGGTGAGACCTGCTTTTCTATACCTCCAGATGCTAAATAATGTCTGGGAAACTTTTAATATTGCGAACTTTCTATCTGCGGTAATTCGTACCTTGAAGAAATGAACTGTACCCTTTTTTTTAATGTCTTAAATTGGATACGTTGCCCTATTTAATCAATTTGTGTCAATGTGTTTTTTAGCTGTAGTGATTATTTATATTGAAACTTGTATTTTTAAATCTATTTATTGTAGTATGCTTTTATGGTTTGCACTTAAACCGAATAAAGACTTTTGACTGACTGACTTAAGACAGACTTAAGACAAAATCCTAACTTTACTACTACTAAATGCCTTCTGTGAATACAAAAAGTAGTAAGTTTAAGATTTTGTCTCAGATTACTTCTGTGAATCGTGCCCAAAGTCAATAAAGGCTCAACTGGGCAAGGTTAGCCTTATCTCCTTTCGTTGGGGGGGGGGGGGTTATGTAGGAAGGTGGAATCTGACTGCATGGTTGCCCCCACTTTTTTCCTGGTGTTTTGATGGTTTTTGACTTAGTTTGGCTGGGTTCCTGCTAATCAGGACCCCAGCCTATCTACTTTATCTTCTAAATTGATTCCATGTACTTTAGGTACACTCCAGATTGGATTCTGGGGTATCCTTATAAGTCCCTAGTATATGGTATACTATGTACCAAGGGCATAGGTACCCCAGAGGCCTACCAGGGGCTGCAGCACGTATTATACCACCCCTGGGAAGCCTTCCAAAATGACACCACAGGTCTGCTACTGCAGCCTGGATAAGGTGGTGCATGCACCCCTTACTGAGATATAGGTTCACTACATCTCTTCTAATCACTACACATATAAACCTATCAGTCACCCCTCTGGCAGGCCTTAACAATCCTGAAGGCGGGGTGCTTGGTTTTCATGTGAGAGGGTGCCCATGCATGAGCAGAGCCCCTCTGCAGCCTTCGGAATCTATCCTCTGGGGTTGTATGTTATGCAGCCATACCATATACTCTTAGGTGCATAATAACCTTGCGGTAAATGCTAGCTTTAAAATGGCTGCATAGAAACATGTTGTGTATGGTGTCAACCACTTTGGAATCATACCTCCATGCCAGTAACTGGCGTGGGTGGTATGATTCCACCCTACGAGAGGGAGAAACATGACTATACCGGTACACCGGTACCAGCTTACACTTGGGGTAAAGGAGTTCCTCCCCTGCAAGGCAGGCACCTAAGACGCATCTGACCGATTTGCATCTCCGAAGCTCCCGCCGTACTCTGAAGAATTTGCAACACAGGAGGTGGGTTCCAAGACTTCCCAGAGGCCGCCCGAGCTCCCAGCAAAGCTGAGACCTGTAGCCCTCGTGGGGACCATGGAACCGGAACACCTGGACACCGTGCACATTTGCAAGTGGATATGCTTCTTGTTGATCCTTGAGGCTATGCTTTGGGCTACTTGTAGTCCACACCCCAAGCAGTGTCTTCACTGAAGATTACTGGCCTACACTCACCGAGTGTCCCGTGGGCTGGTTTTGTGTGATTCCTCTCGAGGTCCCTTCGCGATCCCTGGTCCGTCGACTGGTGGGTCCCTTTGAAGGCAACTCTAACTTTAATTGGGCTTACCTGGTTGCTCCAGATGTGCCCTGACTCTCCATCGCTTGGGGAGTCCCCAGGACCTTGCTGGTCCGCACCGAAGCATCTTTTCTCTTCCTACATGGGTTGCTGTTGCCAAGGCTTGTTGGGTTCAATCTGATCACCGACACCTCAGCACTTGACACCCTTTGTGGGACAGCTGGATTCCAGCTCCTGGTCATCGTCGACGCCTCCTGGTCCTCGTGGCTGCAGAGTCAAGCTTCACCTCTTCGCACCTGAAACACCCCATATCGGTGGGCATTCGTCTATCATGCCCCTGGTCAATGGCATGTGACCCAGACTCTGTCCCCTCTGCTTTCAGGTTCTTCTGATCTTCGATCCAGGCTTGGATCACACCGGACACTTTTCTTCTTCCCGGCATCAGCACTTTGCAGCAGATCGCTATTGAAATCAACGACGATTTCCGACACCATTTGACACCTCTGCACCCGGCTTCACTGGGTGAGGTAACTCGAGTACTCCGGTGCTCCCATGGATGTTGGCCCTAGAACTCCCTAAGTCTCAAGGGGTTTGCTCAAAGTCTTCTCCTAAGTGTCTTTAACTTCTAAAATTCCAACCGCGACTTTCCCGTAGAATAGTACGGGGCCCACGCCTGTGTTCTCACACTGCACACGTCCCCCGTGGGTCTCCTGTGTCACTACCTTGGGTGGTTCCTTGGGGTCCCAGCGATTCTATGTGCTCTAGGCACTGTGTCTAGTCAAGCCATGGTTCTTATACAACTTTCTTAATATATGGTTTGGTCCCCCCCAGGGCCCATTGTATATTGTGCCATTTATTGTCGTTTAAGAACTGTATTATTGTGTATCTTGGACTCTTATCTCATAAAGAGATTAGTAGTGAGTGTTTAGAAATAAATACATGTATTTTAAATATACCTTGTGTGGTTCTCATTTCATTTAGTGATTCAAGAGGTTATAATCTGGTAAACCAAGCTGCTTTACACTCCTCCAAGACTTAGCCTGAAGGCTGCTCTCCATAGCTACCACTAGGATAGCTTTCAATGAAGGTTGTCTTTAAACCTATTCATCAATAGGGGTTGTTTGGACTGGTACAAGGTGCCCACTATAACTAGTGGACAGCATATACCAGGCCAACTTCTGACACTGTTCAGTAGTTTTCAAGGTTAAAATGTAGAAATATCTATATTGTCCATTCACAGATGTCCTTGAACTCGAGTTTGCAGTGCTCGGTTAGCAGGATTCTTTTAAAAGAATTCTCAAATCTGTATGGACAAGGGAGTATTTCTACCATCATTAAATTCAGTTCCCTGAACCCTAAGTCAGATTTGTGAAACCCTTCGAGTATCTGGCTGCAACATCAATACAATGTGTGTCAGCTATTGTAGGATACAGGGACTTGGTCACCACATCCTTGTGAAAAAAATTGAAAGGCCACATTAGGGAGCAGGGTGAGTACACACTGACCCCCAGGCAGTGCTATCTTCACGTTCTTTAGAGTCTAGCGCAATACATATTTTGGGAGCTACTGTTAGGCATAGCTTTGAATTTAATTAAAGTCCTCATGATAGCAAAACATTACAGATTTGGATGTTAAACTTTTATTTTAAAAAAAGGGGGTTCAAAAACAGGGTATTGTTCAATCTGTTCTGTCTCCTCCAGCCAAAGAGTATCAAAATAAGCCTACTTAAGCATTGCTGAAGCCATTTCATTTTGCACTTTGATTTAGAGATTTGTTTGCCATGCAACAATTTTTTATGCGAAATTCAGTGTCTAACCAAACTGTTCCTTTGATTCTAAAATAGGCAAGTAGCCAAGTGGATGTTTTGTGGACTTGTGCTTAACATTAAAAGAAGGCATATGCACACCGCCCTTTAAATGGAAGCTTCAATTCCCGGCTAATCTTAATCACAAATAAACACTCCATTCACAATCGAAATTCTCACTTCAAAAGTGAAAATTAAAGCACTGCCCTAAGGATTTTCACCATTCCATCTCCAGAAAGGTAATATAGTTTCTTTAATTATTTTTGCATGGTTTGCACCACCTCTCATTTTTCTGTGTTTGCATTTCTCTGGCTAGACATGACCTCTGGCTCTGTTGAGTGGGGGAAAAGGGAGAGGCTGTAGGCAGGAGATGGACCGAGAGCCAGAGAGGTAGCAAGATACATAATTCAAAGAGAAAAGGGTGAGGTAGCTGGAAAGAAAATATTGAGTTGGAGGGAGAGGAAGAGGTAAGTTGAAAAAGAGAAGAAATGAGATACATACGATTTTAGAGTGAGCCAAAGAGAGCTGGGGATACGGAGAAGAACATTTAGATATAAAGAGAGGGCTAGCTGGGATACACAGGGTGAGGCAGAGAGAGAGAGAAGTGTGGGAGAAAGAAAATTAGAGAGAAAAAAGAGGTAAAGAGAGGTAGACAGAAAATTGATGAAATGAGAGAACGATATAGAGATGCAAGGTTGAGGGAGCGGTGAGTTACAGAGAGTCAAGATGGGAAGAAGTCTAGAAAGACAGGTTAGGTAAATATAGTAGCCAGGCAGAGAGGAAGGTGGAACAACTGCAGTAATACATAGAAAGAGAGATGAGATGTTGCGAGAAAAGAACTGAAGTAGAGAACGAACGGTGAGGTAGAGAAACATAGATAAGGTTGACACAGGTAGAGAGGGGTGGTGGTGAGGTGAGAAAGCGACCACATGTTGAGGTAAATTCGAGGGTAGGTGGTGAGGAACAGAGAGGTTGAGTAGGCAGATGAGGTAGTGACAGAGATGTGAGCTAGAGCAAGAAATGTAACAGAAAGCTGAAGCAGAAAGTTGAGAGGCAGAGAAAGAGCTCAGTTAAAGGCAGAGGGAGGTGGTGTAAAAATAAGTAGAGTGAGACAGAGAGTTGAGGTAAAGATAACGAAGGGGCATATTATCAAGGACGGCGTTAAAATTATCGCCGGTTTAGCGGCAGAAAACTGCCGCTAAAGCGGCAATAATGGGCTTGATAATATGCCCTGGAGAATTCCAATAGAAGCCCATATTCACACCAGAACATGGGCTTCTATGGGAATTCTCAAGGACATATTATCAAGCCCATTATCGACGCTTTAGCGGCAGTTTTCTGCCGCTAAACCGGCGATAATTTTTAACGCCATCCTTGATAATATGCCCCAAGGTTTGTAAAACAGTTTTTTATGTACAAGGTTCTAATTTTAACAAGGGTCATTGGCCCTGGGAAATTAACCACTTTGCCAATGCTTTGAAAGAGCCCATCCCCCAGGCCTATTTGGGGGGAGGCCTAAGGAAACACTATGTTTAAGGTTTCAAAAGAAATATGCACATTTTGCCACTGGTTTTGTTGCAGGGATTCTGCTTATGCGCAGAACTATGCGCAGGAACCCAGGCCCTCAGTGAATTGCGGTGTACCAAAAACCCACCTCAGAACCCAGAACCCCGTATCCGGCCAGCATCAGTGTCCCATTCGTTATCCGAGGTTTAACTCGGCAGTCCCAATGTATAGACAACCCAGAACAAGCGACTTAGTATATTTCTCAGGAATGGTGGGAATCAGAAATACCTTTTCGTAATTATCCTCGTACCAGTCCACAACAGAATAAACAGAGACATATTAAAAGTTTAAAGAGTTTATTTTATAAACCTCGTGTCCTAAGATGCAGCAGTTTGGCTAACATTAGCAGACAAACAATTAAAATCAAAACCATTAGCATAGTTACAATACCATAGAAAATGAAAGGAGTAATCATACTAAAATGACAGTGGATCTAAGCCAGCTTCCTTTCTCTAAAACACTAATAGTATTATTAGACTAATAGAAGGTCTCTAGGCTTGAATGGGGAGCCCCATACCGTAAATATCAGCTCCGAGAGTTCACATCGCAGGATCAGCTATGCTCTGCTCCTAGGAACGCTCTTCTTCCGAATGTAATGAAAACATGTAACACTGCAATATTAAAAGCATCCGACTTTCAGGTATTTGCAGCTGCGTGCGTGTTATGGCTAAACTAGTGGGCCGATCAACCTGAACTCAACAACATGCACCGTCTAGCGACCCAGACTGTTTCTTTTACACTGTGTACAGACCAAGGTCGCTGCTCACTGTTTGGGATGTTAACAACAGACAGTTAACATGTGAAGCAAAGTTGAGTAAGCATTTCTCAATTGAATAACATGTGACTACAGTGTCGTGTGCAAAAGCAGCAAAAGCGGCAAGATGGCATTCTAACATCTAACGCGGTGATGCTAACTTAGCATTGTACATATGTAGATAACGATCTTCACTACAGTTTCACGACTCGCCACACCAGAGTTGGGTTCCCCAGCATAGCACCCAAGATCCACAAAACATGGCTCGGTACTCCGAGCCCAGTACAAGCTTCATGGCATGGGACAATGAATCCATCTAAAACTTCTAGGATCTGTGTTAGCTTATTGACCTGTCAAAGGTGGGTTGGGTGCAGTGTCTGGCCACAGGCTAGGTGCTGCCGCAAACCCCTGCCTGCACACCAGCTTTGGTCATTTACAGGGCATTGGCATTTGATGTGAGTGGGGCTAGGGCATAACAGGGGTTGTCCATCACAGAGGGGGTTAGGCACAGAGCCTGGACAGAGGCCTGACCATATCACCAAACTCAATTTGCAAACTGGGAAGACAGGCCCTGCTCCAACCAGCCGAGGGAGATTAATCCCTGCTGCAACTGCTCTGGCTGCTTGAGATTAATCGGGTGCAGTGACTAGTGTTATTCACATATTCATGTATATATAGATGCTATTGTAAGCTGCAGCTCATGTGATGGTTCTGGGTACCTTGGGTTCTTCGAGAACCTGCAAATCCTATATATTCTCATGACCAAAAGGGTCTAGCAGAGGTAACAGTATGTCATATTTATGAATCCGCCATTGAGCCAAGAAGTTACAGATGAAAACATTGCCAAAATGTTTGAAAACAAGGTACACTCATTTGGTGTGGATACCTTATGTGGAAAACAAATTTACGAATGTCTAAGAGCGAACTTACCCAAATAGCCAAAAATGGGTTTAGGATTCTAGGGGGAAGAGCCAAACAGAAAAGGGAATAACTATGACAGACCCACTGACTTTATCAAAGGGTCAGAGCACCAAAATATAACAAGTGAGCCTATTGGTGTAACCAAGTAGTCAGTACATAAACATATATAAAGCATAATTTTTGTCCAAAAGTGATCAATAATTTTAATCAAATGTATATTCTACAAATTCACAGATTGCAATGTTTAATAAATCATAACATATTTACAATAAAGCCTTACTAAAAAATAAAAAATGCATTTAAGTCTATTTTTTCATATTTTACAGGCCACAAAAGGCAACTGTAGAACCCACCACAAGGGATGCCTGAATTCTAGCTGAACAGCATGCAGCAACAGCTTGGAGTGATTTGGATCATGGATTCAATGACCTAGGAGACTTAGGTGCCGATTACGATCCGTTAAAAACCGCGTACGAACCGTCGGTCGGAGCGAATTCCCCGTCCGACTCGTACCCGGTTGTAAAACTTTACAAACATGGAATTACGATTCGCACGGAAACACCATTTCCGTACGAATCGTAAAAAACACCGACCGACGAAAATATACATACGAATGTGATCCGGGAATGCTGCGACGTGACGTCGGGACGCTTTCAGGCAGCGTTTCACGAACCAGGAATTACGATTCGAACCGACAGCAGTCCGGACGGCAATATTTTCACGGCACCCAAAAAGTGCCGCAAAAGCGAAGTACGGCGCGAATCGACCAGAGTAGGTGGCCCAGTACGCGCCGACCCCCCCCCAGCCCCCGTAGGTACACGCCGACCCCCCCCCAGCCCCTGTAGGTACGCGCCGACCCCCCCCCAGCCCCCGTAGGTACGCGCCGACCCCCCCCAGCCCCCGTAGGTATGCGCCGACCCCCCCCCAGCCCCCGTAGGTACGTGCCAACCCCCCCTGTGTGTACACCCGTGTACGGTGCGTACCCTCCCGTGTACGCTCGAGTCGGACCCCCCCGTGTACGCTCGAGTCGGACCCCCCCGTGTACGCTCGAGTCGGACCCCCCCGTGTACGTTCGAGTCGTACCCCCCCGTGTATGTACGGTGCGTACCCCCCCGTGTACGCTCGAGTCGAACCCCCCCGTGTACGCTCGAGTCGAACCCCCCCGTGTACGCTCGAGTCGGACCCCCCCGTGTACGCTCGAGTCGGACCCCCCCGTGTACGTTCGAGTCGTACCCCCCCGTGTATGTACGGTGCGTACCCCCCCGTGTACGCTCGAGTCGGACCCCCCCGTCTACGCGCTGGGGGTACGCACCGTACATACACGGGTGGGGGTACGACTCGAGCGTACACGGGGGGGTTCGACTCGAGCGTACACGGGGGGGTTCGACTCGAGCGTACACGGGGGGGTTCGACTCGAGCGTACACGGGGGGGTTCGACTCGAGCGTACACGGGGGGGTTCGACTCGAGCGTACACGGGGGGGTACGCACCGTACACGGGTGTACACACAGGGGGGGTTGGCACGTACCTACGGGGGCTGGGGGGGGGTCGGCGCGTACCTACGGGGGCTGGGGGGGGGTCGGCGCGTACCTACGGGGGCTGGGGGGGGGGTCAGCGCGTACCTACGGGGGCTGGGGGGGGTCGGCGCATACCTACGGGGGCTGGGGGGGGGTCGGCGCGTACCTACGGGGGCTGGGGGGGGTCGGCGCGTACCTACGGGGGCTGGGGGGGGGTCGGCGCGTACCTACGGGGGCTGGGGGGGGTACGGCACGTACCGGGCACCTGTTTGGACGTCTCCATGGTTGTTATGGGAGTTCGGTGCGGACGGTCTTTTCACCATACGCTTGTACATTCGGACGCCCGGGATGATCGTGATTCCCCGGTCGGAGTTCACCTTTCACGTTTGTACGGTGAATCGTACGAGGACGTGTCGGACACATTTTCCGACCCGAGGACGTGTGGGGAAATATTCCCAGTGCGGTTCGTATGGACTTTTTACCATGCGAATCGTGATTGCCAGTTCGTACGGCACTTGTACGATTCGTACGGTAAAAAGACCCGATACGAGTCGTACGGGGACATTTTTTACCGGATCGTGATCGGCACCTTATTGTATTTTTTTAAATGTGCAGGGAGGCTGCGGTGCTCCCCGCAGCCTCCCCCCCACAACATTGAACACAAATAGCTGATGGTGTCCTTGCCTCTTCAAAGTTCACCACCAGCATGAAAAAATATAATTTTAATAAGCTCTAGGGTATTATGGGGCACTTCTACCAGAGCTGTGAATAATAAATGAGCGGCTCGTGCCATTTTTCACCAGGGCCACCCACATATTTTTGTATTATTATAAGTTGGGGACTGCGGGTGGGAATAAATACCCCATTGCCTGTGCCAGCCTCCCACTGGCACCTATACTTTTTTTTTAAAAGTGGGTGTCCCTGTTATTATTATCAACAGCCTGGAAAAAGTTCTTTGAAATGAAGGTGCACCAGGAAAAAAGAGACCCGAGTCCTAGAAACGTCAACGCGTCACCTGCGGTTGAATCCAGCCCGCAGGTTACATGTTGAAGTTTCAAGGACTCGGGTCTTGAGCTGGGGCTTGATAAGGCCCCTATGTATCTTCTATGGATGGGATGAATATAACCCAGTGAGTTGGTGATTGCCTCATGATGGTACAACAACTGATACTCTAAAGTACTGTGAACACAATTTACTATACCTTATGCCCTGATAAAGTTCCTAGTGTGACAGGAACGAAACACGTTGGCTGGTTTTCTAATTTCTGCAATATTTTGGAATAATAAATTAAGCTGATGGATTAAAACTTGCTACATTGAACTTTTTTCTTGGTGCACCTTCCTTTCGAAGAATTTCCTGTATTCTGGTCTCCAGTGGCACTGAACAGCAGCAAGTGCCCGAAGAGTATGCACAGGACACTAAATTGGACTTGACTGGATTGAGGTGCAACACCTGTGGTCCACCGCTGTTGGCTTTGTGTGTAGCCTGGAAAAAGTTGTTCAAAGAAGAAACACGTGTCAGCTATCACCTATATGTGCAAACAAAGTTGGACCATTGAATCCTCTACAATAAACTGACTTGCTTCATTTTTTGCAGACCTATAAAGGCTCAGGAGTGCTCTGGCTGTTATTGTATATGTGTTAAATAAGAAAGTGTTTTCCCATGTATGTTGTACACCATTCTGGTGGCATGGTGTCCTTAGCCTATTGAGCACTATTGACGTTAATTTGTTAGACCTGTATATTCATTACTTGAAGAATATCTATACCACTGCCATCAATTTTGTGGTTATAACCATGCATCTCCATCCTCTAGACGAACTGGTGCATCTTTTTGGCTGAGAGGCCCATCCTCAAGCAGAACCAACGCATCTCTGTTGCTGCGTGAATTGGGGCGAGTGAAGAAAGTCCGCATCACCCTCTCATCTTCGGAATTGACACATTGCCGGCAGTGTGGCGCATCACTGACCCAGGTCCTCACACCTCTTGTTGATGACTGCTCAACGACGACACCAGACTTCACATCCTTGCGGCTCTACAGATCCAACGCATGGCCTCGGCTCCACACAGCATCCTCAATTCCCGGACTACATATTGCAAGCCCTTTCAATGGGATCCTCAATGTGGATGCAACAAGACCTCGGACTGCAACCTCACCTCATCTCAGAACCCATGCATTGCTTTGTCTGTGCGATGCTTCTTCACCTGGGCTCATCGCAACACTCTGCAACCAGGATTTAAGATACTTTATTCAGCTGGCCTAACCCGGTCTCTGTCTTACTGGGTACATCCGCACACATTCCTTGCGTTTCACGTAATCATATCTTATTGTAGTATGCAAATATTGGTAATGGCACTAGCTACACAATATAACACCAGTTTGGAATAATTTAAGATCCTATCAAGCTTTAGCCAATCCGCCATTTGGCAATTAGCAAAAATGTCTTCTACTTAAGTCCAATTTGTTTCTAAAACAATCTGCTAACGTAACTGAAGATGGAAAGAGGCGGTATAGCAGTAATGATTTACTGAGAAAATAAACAATTGACTTTCCTGCTTTTATTTGCAATACCTTGGTTTGATACATGATTAGTTTAAAAAAATCAGCACACCCACAGTATGTGTCACAAAAGCAGGGGTGAAATCCCTTAAATGGCATTGAAAAATTATTCATATGAGGATTAACCATCAATAGGAGGACATAGGATCTCTATCTTGCATCCTTGCATAGTTTATGACTACAGGGGAACTGCCCCGCACTAACAAGATAAGCTTAAATCCATCCTAAGTTATGGTAAGAGTAGCACAGACACAATTGAAAATACAACTCCTGCATGACCATGTGTAGAGGATGTTATATCCACAAGTTTAGGGTGATTTTGAGTTGCAGTGCTCACCTACACGCTAAATCAATACACTATGTACAATTCCTCACCGTGTTACTTCTTGTTTTCAGTGTAAGTCAATGCAATTAACAAAATCATGTTTCTTTTGTGTTTTCTAATTCTCCCAGCAGTTGTCCCTGAATGGGGAAATCATTTCAAGTATGAGAGCATTAGGTCTCATGGGTATACACATAATGTATGATTAGGTATCCAGGGAAGTATAGGAGCCCTAACGAAGGCTGTAGACCTGCACATCTGACTGAAACATGGCTAATTTTTAGGGGTAACTGAACCAAAATAGTTCTAATTTTAACCCTTTTGGATATTAACAAAATCAAAGATTCCCAATTAATAAAGGAAAAACCCTAAGATATTTTTTATCTGGACCCCGGCACTATCCCACTAAAACATTTATCTTAGAACTCCCTTCACAGGTTGAGTCCACCAGAGAGGTATTTACCTATGATGAAGCATGTCATGATACGTTTTGGGTGAGGCAACCTTTCCAGAATCTTTTAGATCCTGCTGGAAACTTTACTATCTTTCTATCAACTTAAACAAGGTAAGCTTCCACTGCCAGGGTATTATAGGAGTATATATGTGTTATTCACTATTAGAGGATCCAATGACTGAAGTGGGCTGGACTGTTGCTCGATATTGTAGGCTGTGGTGAAATGCGAATTACAGGTTAACAGACCAATGGGTGAAAAGCACTGACCGAAAGCCGCTGCATATACATAAATATATATTTTTATTTATGTTTTTTTAAAAAACAAAAAAACAAAACATGAGTCTGCGAAACACTGAAAGCTTTCTCCAAGCTAGACCTTAAGAGGAAGGAATTCCACTGAATAAGTAGCAAGCTAATGAGAGTGATAGGAAAGCCAGCCAATGGTAAACTAAAGGCTGGCTTCCAACCCAGTGTAAACGTTTGATATGGTCCACAAATGGCCTTTGGACAACCAAAAGGCGAGACTTTAATAAAGAAAAAGAGCAGTAGTGAGCGGCATCTTGAAAAGGCAATGCAAATTTCCTGTATTTGTCACTCATTCACTAAGTACACCAAGGAGGAGAAGCAGTACACTCCCCAACAGTGCTCGAGGAGAAGAAGAAACTGTCAGATCTGACTTCCACAAATTCCACCCTGGGCACAGGCAGCTGTACTCAGTTCTGACGCAGCACAGTGACCTGTTTGGGCCAAAGAGGGGCACAGCACAGACTACAAACAAGGCTTGTTAAGTGTGAAAAAGGCCGCTTTATTGAAGACAGGTGCACCTTACGACAAATATCCTTGGCCTGTGCCGTACAAAACTAAACCTCACTAAATATTTTCGTCCTGCCTTACTCCCCACCCCTAAAGTTTCCCCCTTTGCAACCATTTATAAACCCTCAACTCGGTCATCCCTACTGACCCATTAAACTTGAAACCTCTTACTACTTCCTAAAATAACTATCTAAGTAAACTTTCCCATGCTAGTTCCCCTTCTTGCCTGCTCCCGTAGTGACTTTTCCCAACCAATAAACTTAACTGTAAACAATCTAACAACTATTACCACGAAAAAACACCAAATTAAGCTCTTCCCAGGAAAAACAGCAGCACCTGCTTCAAGCGACAACCACATTTACATCTTTCCCACGCCCAGTGCACCTGTCACCAACAAAACAAACCAGGATAAATAACGAAGACAAAAAGGAAATCCCCCTTTTACTCCTGGCCCCTCCTAAACCTGTAGGCATGAAAAATGGGGAGGGAGGGAGGGCGGGGCAAAATCTTTCTACCCTATCCCTATAAGGCCGGCTGTCATGTCACCCACCGAAAATGGTGTCTGGTGACCTAAGATGGCCGGTCTTATAGGGCCAGCCCAACTAGCCCAATTGGGCTGCACCAATGGCCCAAAATACCTGGGGGGGTCTGGCCTCCTGTTGGTTGGCTGCCCGCCAAATCAATTTTGGGCCAAAGAGGGGCACAGCACAGACCACAAACAAGGCTTGTTAAGTGTGAATAAGGCCACTTTATTGAAGACAGGTGCACCTCCCAACAAATATCCTTGGCCTGTGCCGTACAAAACTAAACCTCACTAAATATTTTTGTCCTGCCTTACTCCCCACCCCTAAAGTTTCCCCCTTTGCAACCATTTATAAACCCCCAACTCGGTCATCCCTGCTGACCCATTAAACTTGTAACTTCTTACCACTTTCTAAGATAACTATCTAAGTAAACTTTCCTATGCTACTCCCCTTTCTGCCTGCTCCCGTAGTGGCTTTTCCCAACCAATAAACTTAAACTGTAAACAATCTGACAACTATTACCACAAAAAATTGCCACTCAGAAAAGACTCTCCAACTCAGACTTTTCTGACCCCCCAAACTAGGGTCCAGGCTGTTTCGGATACCGTCCAATGTTCAAAGCTCTGCCTAAAACCTCCTTGATCTGCATGATGTAGAACTCCAAACCAAAACGCGACAAATGTACCCCATCCTCTCTGAAAAATATATCGCAGCATACCTAAGCTCGGGAAGCTCTACTCTCCCAATGCCCTCCTTGTCACAAAAGCTCCTCCTGGCCTTATCTATTGCTGCTGGCCGCTCTGCCCCCTCCAATGTCTCCTTGTGATGAATTCCGACCAGATAACATAGCACCCTGACCATTGCTGTTTTCCCTCAAGCAGATCCCTCTTCATTTGTTTCAGCAGTGCTAAACCTTTACACAAAGCCAGGTCATTCTTCCCCAAATGAATAATCAAAACATCAGGACAAATACTGCCTCGCATCAACCTGTTTAAGGCGGGAAACAACTCATGCCACCGCATGCCCCCCTTTCCTTGCCATGAACAATGGAACAACGTGTCGTCCAGACCCAAATTCACACCTTGCCCTTTTGACCGCTCATAACTCCATTTAACAAAGAATGTCCTACAATCCATATGGACAATTCCGCCGCAGCAGGCCCCGCCACCGCACATGAAAAGACACGTATATGAGACAAGAAAATACACAAAACTACGCTTCAACCTCCCCAAGCCTCGCAGCTGAATGTATGTCTTAAAGCAGCCCGACTTCCAGCGACCCAAATGCATAATCTCGTCCTTCCCCCATCCCAACTTTGCTGCGTCTGTCGTTGCCCCTATGCGAAAAGAATGTGTCCCAAACTATCCAGGCACTTCCCCCAAAAATAGAAGAGCTCGCTTCATGATCCATAACAGCTGCGCCGCCATCACCCGGCTGCCTGCCTCCCTGTTGAACACTTCCCTGTCACCTGACTCCAGACCCTTGGACACTATCCTCCCCCAAAATACTGGACATACACGTTTATCCCTGGCAGTACCCATGACCACCCACTTCCCAACTCCCTGCTGGTCTGTTTTGGATCGATTAAGCTGTACTGCTACCCCTTCATCCAGAAGCTCCACATCGTTCCATTGCGCCCCCAGTGCCCCCGTTCCACCCAACAATTCAGAGACCCGGAAAGCCCCGAAATACATCCAAGACATTAGGGTGGAAAACAAAACAACCTCCTCCGCATTTCGGCAGATCTGCGGCAAAACCCTGATCAAGCCAGCCAAGAGCCCAAAGGACAGAGGCCTCCTCGCCCGAGGCCTATGGACCCTTTCCCGCGCCCAACCTTCCAGGAGGCGACTGCCCAGTTCCCCCACCGAGGGCGTATAGCCCCACCATAGTTTGCCCATGAACGCTATGCCCGACAACTTGCCTGCTATAGTGACCTTCGATAAACTCCTGTCACTCATGGACAGTATAAACTGCACTACCTCTTCCTCCCTTGCCCATTGCTCCGATCTTCGCTGTGCCCCACCCTCCAGAAATTCCTTCCAGCCTGTTCATATGCCATCCATGTGGATGCGGCCAGTGACCCTAATACCAGCTGGATAACCCTTTGCCTCCTACGTACCACATTCCTGCTGGAACCGGTGTCCTGCCTCTGTCCGCCTCCGTGACTAGACCATGGAACCACTTGCACTGCGAACGAGACAAAGCGTCCGCAATGTCATTGTCCACACCCGGCACATGCTTGGCTTGAAACAAGATATCGTGTTACAAACAGCTCAGCACAAAAATCTGTAACAATTTCAGCACCTGGGCCTCCCCTTCTGACAGCCTGTTCACCACCTGCACCACTGACATGTTGTCGGCCTTAAAAATCACCTTCTTGTGGGCCAAGTCCCGTGCCCATACTGTCACTGCCACCACTAGTGGAAAGAGTTCCAAAAAGGCAATGCTCCTCCCCCCATTCTTCGAATGTTGAGGCCACTCTTCTGCGCACCACCTCCCTTGCCAGTAGAGACCAAAACCTCTCGCCTCTGTGGCGTCTGAGTAGATCGTGACATCCACTCCCATTCCTCCGGCGGCGCCATTGGGATGCCGTTAATTTCTGCCAGAAATGTGCGCCACATGCGCAAGTCTTCTTTAGTTCTGGCTGACAGCCGCATGTGGTGATGCGGCATTGTCAAACCTGCCAGGGACATCGCCAATCTCCTGCACCCTACATGCAAAATTCAGATGTCCTAGCAATACCTGCACCTCCCTGACCGTCACGTTCTCTTTGGCCAGTAAACCATCGATCAGCAGCAACATGTGCAGTTTTTTGTCCATCGGAAGGCGTGTCTCCATTGCCCCTGAATCTAATTCAATGCCAAGAAATGATAACACCGTACTGGGACCTTGCGTCTGCCCTGGTGCCAGGGGTACTCCCAGGTAACCCATGGGCTCTTTAAAACTTGTCAGTTGCTGCTGACAGTCCACAGAGCCAGGCTGGCCCACCAGGAAGAAGTTGTCCAGGTAGTGTGTCACCATCTCTTTACCAGTGTGCCATGAGAAAACCCATTGCAAAAATGAACTAAAGCGCTCAAATAATGTGCAGGATGTGGAACATCCCATCGGCAGCGCCTTGTCCACAAAGATGGAACCCTCACACTGTATGCCTAGCAACTCGTTATCAAAGCAAAACCAAAGGGGATGATGGACGGAGTGTTGAACATTGCAAGCACTCACCCCCAGTCAACTGATCTGGGTTTAATCCATCATCATTCTTTAGCTCACTCCGCCACCCCAGTTCAGAGCTCAGACCCTGGTAATCATCAGGGTGTACAGGCAGTAAGCAAAACGTCAATTTAATGTCGCATTTCTCCATGAGGGCACCTGGCCCTACCGCGGCAACCAATTCTCGTGCCGCACCTACTGAAGAATAGGACACAGACGTCAAGTTGGCCGCTATAAAGTCATTTACCAACGCCCCCTCCAGCGAGGAGAGGTGTTGGATCGGCCTGTATTGCCCTGGGTGTTTCTTTGGCACCACCCCAATCAGGTCTCTTATTAGGCTAACCGTGAAAGAGCCTATCATGCGTCCTTCCTGTATTTCCTTGAACAATTTGGTGCACACTACAGCCCTGTGTGTCTTCGCAGATTTCAAATTCTCCGCCCACCTGGCAACCCGAGGCCCTTCATACCCTGGCCGAAAACCCTCCTCAAAACCGTTTCTCAAAAGCTCCACATCTTCTTTCTATGAAGCGACCCTGCCTAATGGGTGTATGAGCCTTTTCCCATAGTCCCTTGCGCTCCTCTGCCACCCCTGGTTGGGCTGCTGACCTTGCCAGCTGAACCCCGGTCCGAAGCTTTGCACCAATGGGTGTCTGCCTGAGCACTTAGAGCATTCGTGCCTAATCTTGAAGTACATGTGCCTTTATTAAAATCCAGTATGCTCCCTGTGTACTGCCGATGCCGCTTGCTGTGTACCCCACCCCTCCTCAGGTGGGGCGGTTCTGAAAGGGGCAGGAAACCAGGGGAAGCCCGTTGGCTGTGGATATCGTCTTCCCAAACTTCACCGCTCCCATTGTTTGCTGGTAAAAGTCTGTATCTATCTCCCCCACTTTGCCTCTGTGTCCCAAGCCAGCCGTGCCCTGAACTCTTCATCATAATGGGACCACGCGTACCCCCGTATGTTACTTGGGACCTTCTGATCACGTCCATGTATTTAAACAATGCAACGGATCTGTCTGGAAACGTTTCGCAGTATACACTGGCGAATATCAGGAAGGCTGCTTCTCTATGGTCATGGCTACCTGTGGTCTCTTGGCAAGCTCTAATTCCTCTTCTTTGAACCCTTCCTTCACTGTAAGCTCCCTATGCAGCAACTTCAGCATGTCCACATATTCGCTTTTCCAAATTTTCTCTTTGGTGGCCAACGTAAGGTGGGCTCCCAATGGCTTAGTTATCCCCATGTAAGGCAACTTCTTCAGTGGAACATCGTGGCTCTCTTTCACCCCTTCTGTGGTTACCCCGTCTGACCCTTTTTCTTCTGTAGCTGGGACCGTGCTTGGACCCGCCGTCTGACCCTTCCCTTGTCTGGGTGCCGCAGAACCCTTCCTGTTCTCCTCCCCACCCCCTTGTTGCACCTCTGGGCCCACCCCTGTATCTTTAATGTATGAACCTCTCAGCAAGCGAACCTCCCCCTCACCTCCCCCAAGCATCTGTACCCACGGACACCCTGCCCTGTGTTTTTGTGTTTTGTTACCCTTCTGCGTGCCTGCCTGTTTTTTGCCTGGCGTCAAGGCTGGCATCCTCCACGGATCCCGCCGCCCTACCAGTCCACACCCTAATACCCTGTTGTTGCCCCCACTCCACGCCTGCGCACCCCCTCCTTCCCTTCCATGCCTCTGTGCCTACTGCCACACCTCCTCATGCTGTGCTGTTCCTCTGCGTGCATGCTTTAGCCTTACCTGGCGTCAAGGTCGGCGTCCTGATGGGATCCCGCCGCCTAACCAGTTGTGAAGGAGGTGCCACTACTCTATCCGTAACCGTGTGCCAGCTGTTTTGACCCTTCTGCAAAAGACTAGGCACATCATTAGTAACAACTCCCCTGATCCTTACTGTCTTTCGTCCTCCTCCTCTAGAATCACCCCATCCTCTAAGCTAACCTCGTCGTATTCCAACAGTAACTGGCCGTCCTCGCTTGACTCCTCCCTGCGTAAACATGCCTGTTCCCTTCTATTGCGTATCAATTCTCCAATGTCTAAGCCTGCATGCAAGCATGTCTCCCCGCTTCGTCCCTTCTGGTCGTTCGCAACACCTGTGCCCTTTCCCCTGAGGCCGCATCGACCCACCGGGGTAGTGACACCAGAGACCGCTATTCCGTCCAACATTGTGCTGCTTCCTACACGTCTGACGCAGGGGTCCGGCTGCCCACACGCGCACTGCCTGCCCATCTTCTTGGCAGGGCAGAGCCACATGCAACTCACCCGAGTACCCCACCTGCTACCCCTGGAAAGGAAAGGCGAGGTCCGACAAGCCGGGGTTAGTACCCTCCTCTGTCCCTTCCACCCCTGGACCCCACTGCCAATTCCCCTTCCCCACCAGCCACCCGGAGAACCCTGTAGAATGGCCCCCCTCAGGCCGGGGTGCCCCTCTGTTCCCTACCCTGGCACGAGTAGCCCCTGTGACTAACCCAGAGCCCCTCCTCGGTGCCCCCCACACTCCCCTCTTCCCCATCACTCCACTCCAACATGTCTATGAGCCTCTTCCCCACTCAACCCACCCCCAACCCTCTATCCTGTGCTGGGGGTACCCTGCTCCCGCCTCCACCGGCACCCCCCCTGCCGCTGGGAAACCCCCCAGTGCCCAACTCCCATTCTCTGACCATTGCTGCCAGAGCCCGGGGCCCTCTCTAACCATCCTCCCGTCCTCCTCCCCACGCTCCAACATTGATGGGAGCCTGGCAGTGCCCTCCCCACCCAACGCCCTCCCCGGGCTACCACCTCTGGGGTACCTGAAACGGGGCCCGGTGGACCCCCACCACTGCCCCTGGAGGCCCCTCCTGCTCCCCCCTCACCTGGCTGCCCCATGCCTGTCCCCACCTCCCTACTCGCCCAGCAACCCTCCGCCAGACTAAGGGTTAATGCCACCCCCCCAGCTGCTTCCGGGTGCCTCCCGACCCAAGCATAAACTAAAGGATGGGCTTGGGTGCCGCGCCTTCCCCTGCGGTGCCGTCTTAGTAGTGCGGCCGCGACCACCCCCAGCAGTACTATCCCGAGGTTTGCTGGTCCGGGGCGGCAAGCATGCTAACACCGCTGCCGCAACCCCACCTGACGCCTGCCGTAAAGGCCTCACCTCAGCTGTGGGATGCAGTAAATCCATGCGGCCCGCTTCCGCGAGCAGGCGCATGGCCTCCGCCACCCCGGGGTCGTCTCCTGGGGCGACCATCGTTAATCCGCCGGCACACGTCCACAAGAGCCTGCCCCACGATGACTGTAGTACAATGCCTGACACCCGGGGATGCACAACCACCTATAAACCCCCCCACAAAACTACAAAATCTTTCTACCCTATCCCTATAAGGCCAGCTGTCATGTCACCCACCGAAAATGGTGTCTGGTGACCTAAGATGGCCGGTCTTATAGGGCCAGCCCAACTGTAGCCCAACCAGCCCAATTGGGCTCTGGGCTGCACCAATGGCCCAAAATACACCGGGGGAGGACAGGCCTCTCGATGGTCGGCCGCCCCTCCAAAGCCCTAGTTTACAGCAGTAACTTGGGTTCTTCTTGTGCTCCATTCTGATAACTTCAAGAGGCGATACCAGGCCTGTAGTTGCAGATTCGGGGAACACCTAATCCCCTGTAATCCGACAATTTGAAACTTTGGCCTCAAAATGGAGATCAACACAATCAACGCGAGTCCAGCACCGCGTGCCAGGCCTGATTACGGGTCCACTTATGCACACACCTCCTCCTGCTTTCAGGCGAAGAAAAATGAGTGTGTAAAACACTTTTGGTTTTACGAGGTGAGACCAGGGGTCTCTCTATAGTCGTTTAATACGTTTTTAAAAACTCTTCATTAAGAGATCGATGAAGTGATACGTTGGGCACAAAGCTTGTAATGACGCTTTACTCTAGACTACTTAGGGCATCCATTTATTATTAATATTTTTTCTGAATTAGGACTTTTATATCTGAGAAGTGCCTGTAGTGTTCAGCAGGCAAAACTCTGTTTCCATAAGATTAATTGTGTACCAGAAAAAAAGACGTGATTTATACATGTCTTTTTTCGAGGATTCAAATCCAGAGACATATTTCTTTTTTTCATCCACATGAAAAATTTTCTTTGAGTGTTTTAGCATGACAGTGTTAACACTTTTATAGATGTTATAATCTCCTGCTTTAAAGGGTTTTCAATCACATTATCTTCCAGTAATTCCATATTATACAATTTCACTTCTTCAAATTCTGTCAAATTAGGATACCAGTTAACAGGTGTGTAGTGATTCTCAAGGAACCATTAAAGTGGGGAGTGGCTCTCAGCTAATGTGTTGCCATTAACATATGTTTGCTCCCTGTAGTGCACCGGATAGTATGGGTCATGCAGTGGAATGGGTGGTGTCTCCTACCCAAACACGTATGAACATGTTCAAAATTAATCTGAAATATGGTGCACCGTGCAGGTGATGACAGACGTCATTTGAGCATTCTAGAATGTACATGACTATGTGCCATAGGTAAGAAAATAATTAACAAAACAGTTAAACTTTACATAAAGTTGTGGCGTCTTCTGCAGTAAGTCTAGAGCAGTTAGGGATGCAAGAACATTGGTGAATCTATGCCCTAGTCTTATTGGGGACCATATGCTCTAATCTGCAAGTTCAAACCTGTGTATTTTAAATCTGCCCTCGTGGAGCAGGTTGTGTGTTATGAGCACACACGTTTGCAATGAACAGGAGCTGCTCTTTTATCAATCAATCAATCAATCATGTTTTTTTTTAAAGTGTGCTACTCACCCGTGAGGGTCTCAAGGCGCTGGGGGTGAGGGGGGTGTGTAGCTCCGGATCAGTGGAAAAGCCAGGTCTTGAGGCTCTTCCTGAAGGTGTGCAGAGTGGGGGAGCGTCTGATGTTGACTGGGAGCTCGTTCCAGGCCTTTGCTGCGACGTAGGAGAAGACTCTTGTTTTTAGAAAACAAAACCAGCAGAAATGTTGCCGAAATGTTGCCACAACATTATAGTTTTCCCCTTTTCCATTAAAATAGATTTATTAATATCTATAGAAATAAATTGGGAAGTTATTTGTTTTGCTAACTGTAATTACAGAAAATTAATAATTGACATAAGGCGTACTTAGGGCTTTTTGACCTCCCTGACTTTGAGGCAGATGAGGGCTGATTACAGTAATGAGACGATGGGGCATCATCACTACCACGATAACGATGAGACATGGGATAATTATCAGCCGCAATAATGATGTGAAATAGCATGATTACTGGTACCATAATGATGTGATGTCTCATGATTACCGGCACAATAATGATGTGATGTGTCATGATTACTGGCATAGAAAATGTGATCGGGCTAATTTCTGGCACAATAACAATGCAAAGGGGCAACAATGTAAGGAGGCCGGATTATTAGCACAGTAATGATGTTGTGGGAAAGGCTTAGGAGCAAGTTTATCTCGCTAAAAACTCATGTGCAACACAGGGTACTCCAAGGTTCCACTTTGTCTCCCCATCCATTCAATATTTACTTTTTTTTTTTTCTTAACTCTTTTTATTAAACATGCTCATCATACAGCACATGGTTTGACAATACAAAGCAGGTACAGGAGTGCAATATGATATGACTGATACATCTAGGCATTGCCTCGCTTCACTCTGAAGGTGTATAAAGCTGTACAATACCATAACATAACATTTGGCAAGGTAGTGGGTGGCAATATCACTTTCCCTCATTCAGTCAGTCAGAGGAGGCCTACATCCATCCTGTGGGCAATCACAAGTCCAGAGTTGGCCGTCGATATGCTCGCCAGGGGTCCCATACCTTCTCCCATTTCTTAGGGCATCCTGTGCTGTGGTATACTATCTCCTCCACCCTCTGGCACCAGTCTAAATCCATTTCCCTCTCTGACACCGACGTCAGAAGTGAAGTCCCCCACCGCCTCGCAATGTTGCGCTTGGCTACCCCCGCCGTCAGCTCCTGCCACACCCGAGTATGGCATTCAATATTTACATGAGCCAGAGCTTTCATGTACGTAGACAATGCACAAATTCTGCTGCATTTGGATAATAACTTTGGGACACCGTTGGTGGCATTCCCACCAACAGACAGCCCTGCAGGCTGACCGCTGCATTACAATGCACTTTTCTGCCCGGCGGGCACATTGTAATTGGGCAGCGGGACCGCTGACGTCTTGTCGGGCAGTCCCTTGACCGCAGCGATGGCAGTCAAACAGTCGTCCGACTGCCATCGTAATGTTCCCCTTTGACATTTCCAACCATGCACAGTTTCAATACTATATAGAGTATATATCGAATTGGATGGGGAGTGTTAGACCCGGGATTCTGGATTGGCTGAGGTAGGAACCTTAGGCCAAATAGGGACCCGCGTTTCCACATCAGGGAAAGGAAGGTCACCTTCTGAGATAGCCCCCGCTCACCCCCTTGTTAGCTTGGCACGAGCAGCCAGGCTTATCTTCAAGGCAAATGTGTAAAGAATTTGCAACCACGCTCACAGCAACCCAATGATGACACCACAAATAGACTCCACACGAGTTTCATGCAAACAAGTATACATTTTATGTAAAAAGATATACGATAAGACCACACGATATAGATCCAACATATGAGTATGTGTACTATTTCTCCTGGCTGGTTATTAGGCCAGCCAGCCCTTGTAAGATCTGGCGATATTAATGAGCACTTCTAAACATTCCAATGTAATCCTAATACCCTGTTATGCAGTTCGTAATGCTAGAATCAGGCACTTTTGCATGGTAAAAATAATTCAATGCGTAACACAACAATCAGGTACTTTGCAATGTAGAAATAATGCAATGCGTAACGCAACAATCAGGCACTTTGCAATGTAAGAATTATGCAATGCGTAATACAACCACCGGGTACGTCGTTATGCAGAAATAAGGCAATGCGTAATACACTAATCAGGTAGTTTGTTATGCAGGAATAATGCAATGCGTAATACGCTAATCAGGTGGTTTGTTATGCAGAAACAATGCAATGTGTCACACGACAATCAGGTAGTTCGTTATGCAGAAATAATGCCATGCGTCAGACAAAAATCAGGTAGTTCAATATGCAGGACTAATGCAATGCGTAATACACTAATCAGGTACTCCGTTATGCAGAAATGATGCAATGTGTAATACGACAATCAGGTACTCCGTTCTTCAGAAATAAGATAATGCAGAATACACTCCGGCACCGATCACGGTGCCTTATGTGGTCTCTACGCCACCCTTCTGACTCGCAGTTAGCCTCTGTTAACAGTTGCCCCCATCACGGGTATGGTGTACCAAAAAGTGCAGCTCCGCACTCCGGCCCCGGTACTGCCACTCCCTTGGCAACACGGCCCACGATACAAGCCGAAGCAGAGGCTCGCGCTGCCGGAATGAGTGAGAGGCCGAGAGCGTCTCTCTCTGAGCCCGCACCCCGCCTCAGGAGTTGACACACATTAACTGGGGGCGTAAACTCACTCTCCTCTCCTCATCCAGCGGCTTGGGCCTCCGATGCAATCTTTGTGAAGGCCCTGTACCTGAACACACAGACACTGCCCTTGCAGGCTGCGTGTTTTGGTGCAGAACAAAGTGAAGAGTCAACATGGCACACATACCTGTGTGCCATGCCTACAACCCCACTGCCTGTTGTATAGGTAAGAAACCCCTATAGTTGGGTGCACTATACCACTGGTGAGGGAACAGGTGCATGAGCCCTGTACCCCTACAGTGTCCATTCTTAGACATTGTAACTGCAGCAAGGCCATAAAGAGTATATGATCTCTAAGTTTGTCATTACGAAC
Source organism: Triturus cristatus (assembly GCF_964204655.1). Taxonomy (NCBI): domain Eukaryota; kingdom Metazoa; phylum Chordata; class Amphibia; order Caudata; family Salamandridae; genus Triturus; species Triturus cristatus. The sequence continues at coordinate 975,629,365 of NC_140583.1, forward strand.
TCCACAGCATCATAATGGCCTACAGAATTCTTGGAAGTTTGTTATTAAACCTCTCAGCACATTAAACACACACTGATGCCAGTGAGGAATTTAATGTCAAATGCACTCAGAGGGCATCTTAGAGGTGACCCCTGAAAAATGACTTAACCCTTGTGTCCTGGCTGACTGGCTGTTCACCAGATGCCACCACCAGACATGTTTCTGGACCCCTGGGTCAAGAGCCCTGCTCTTGGGTTCCTGAAACAAAGCACATCCTGGGTAGAGGTGCAAAGCCTCCTACCCCAGGATGGGAAGGGTCCATGAAGGGGGAACTTTAAAGGCGTGCCACCTTTGTGAGCTGACCCAGCCATTTGCTGATCCCAGCAACTGGCCGCCACTGGTTCTAATACCCACTTTGGGAGGGAGAATCGGTGGGAAAACCAAGACAGGAGGAGAGGTGTGCCCACCTTTGCCAACTGCACCCCTCACGTGGGGGTGATGAGGCGGAACACAACTCTCACTCCCCGTCATCTTGAAGATGGGGAGACCCAGCCAACCAGAGTGAGGCTTATGTCCCCTCCCATTGGAGTGTGGCATAATAGGGGGTGCACCCACCCCAAGAGAGGGACCCATTGGTCCTGACCTGTACCTACCTGACGCACCCCTAAATGTAGTATTATGGGGCAACCCCGAACCTTGCCTTCTCAGACAAGCAAGAAGAATCAGAAGAAGGAACGAGAAGATGTGCTGAAGAAAGAAGAGGAGGAAACCAACAGCCTTGGCCCAAGCCCTACCAGCGAGTCCTGGCTTTGACCTGCTCCAGAGGAATACCAGCATGTGCTGCAGCCAGCAGCCCCTGAGAACCTGGAGGACCTGCCCTGCCTTCCCTACAAAGACTTTGTCCTGTGAGCACTGGACCTGCTCAAGAAGCAGAATCTGGCTCTGGCCGAATCCGCAAGTCTGCACCACTCTGCACCCAACACTCACGGCCCGAGGTCGAGTGGTGGCCCAACACCACTAGGAAGTTCCCCCAGCAATCCTAGCCTGCACCCTGGTGACCCCTGATGTACCTCGAGCCTCCCGGAAACAACTGTAGCCTCTATCTGGAGGGTGCCCATGACCGCGACAGGAGCTGGAAAGGAAACCCAATGCCTAACGTCACCCTGCACCCATGCCCCATGGCACTGGGTGGCCCAACTAACGGTGTGCAGGCAACACCCAGCATCCAAACTTAATTCTCCAACCGGTGGACGCCTCCAGGAAATCTCCTTGCAAGAACCTGCAGTGTTTGTTCTGACCGGAGATCTTCTATTGAAAACGACAGGGCACCCAATGCCAATCCAGCACCCTTCACCCGGCCGCCCCTGTGCCGCTGTGGGTGCACCTTGTGTGCTAACTTGGATCCCTCTTTGCCCTGAGCTTAACCCTAGGAGCTTTGCTCCCTCAACCTTGGGGCTTGCCCGAGAGCAGCCACTAACCGATGGCCCCCTTGTCCCATAGGCTAACATTGGGCCTCAACACTCTGCACCCGGCTGCCCTAGTGCTGCTGAGGGTGCTTTTTGATTGCATTCTTGACCCTGGGGGAACCCTTGTTCTAGCCCAAGAAACTCAACCCTCCAGATTGTTTACTTACCTGCAAATTGATAACCTCATTTTTCTCCATAAGATTGCATTGACTGCTTTCCTCTGAAAAACATCTGTGTTGAGGGTGTTTGTATGGAAACATAAGAAGCTGTGTTTTGGTGAAAACTGTTTTACTTACGTTTATCTAGGAAATGTCCCAGTGTGATATCTAGACACATCACACTGAGCAGAAAAAGTAATACAAAAAGTACTCTAAAAAGTAATCACAAGTAATACAAAAGTAATTTCAACTACATTTAAATATTTCACAAACCTGTAACAACATTCATTCACATCCAGCTTGCTTGTTGATCAATCTGTCTTGAAAAGTACAATTCTATTTACCTGAACCAAGTCCTGCTTGGTTCTATAAATAAAATACAACTAAAGAAATATTTTTAAAACAAACAATTGGTCTAAGTTAGTCTTTGTGTGTGTGACATCATTTTCTGATTGTGTACAATAAATGCTTAACACCACCCTCTGATAAAGCCTTACTGCTCACCTACACTACCACAAATAGAGAGTAAGGTATTATTGACTTTTACCTCTATAAGCCTTTGGGGATCCACTGGACTCTGTGCACACTATACCTTACTTTGGTATAGTATATACAGAGCCAACTTCCTACAAATGGGAAATAGCTCCAATGTTTAACAAATGTTGTGGAAGATGATTTCTTTCTTGTTGACTGGAAAATATTTGTTCTTTCCACATTATCAGAAAATGTCTATTTTCAAGTACATCATATCCCAAAGTGTTAACAAAAAAAGAAAGACCTCTCTTTCAAAAAAAAAATCTTTATTTCGACAATTAAGTCATAAAAAGTAGCAAACATCATCAATTTACGTCAACATTAAAAACTGTGCCAATACTTGTCATATAACAAGTCATGAGTTACACTGCATATTCATTTATATTAAGAAACATTAAAACCTATGCATACAATCAATTAAGAACATTTCATATTTAGATTTCAGTTTTCAACACTCAGCGTTATAGGCCCATTAACACAGCAGGATATCCTAATTAAAAGGGTTCTATTTACATGAAGGTAAATGAGTGGGTGAGCAAATGAATGTATAGGAGAATGACTATAATTAGGTGTCTATCTATTAGAAGCTTTTAAGAGGGTTTGCCTGGACCGTATGATCCAGGCCCACTTTATAAATTTAGCCATTGCAATTATCGGGCTTGAATCTGTACGCAGAATTCTTAGTGCCACCTCATGTTTTCTGGTGCCTAAAAGCCGGCAAACGGGTAATACCCATTTCTTACGAGGGAGCACATAAAGGGGGCAAAAGAACAAAAAATGACTCAAAGATTCAGTCAGATCGCTACAATTGGGGCATTTGTCCACAGTCCTTTTAGTCCATTTGGATGTAAATGTACAAATGGGAAGGGTGCCAATCCTAAGTTGAAAGTAGAGTTTGCGATCGACTGGTATTTCTATCAGACCCCAAAATGGTTCCTGTCTAGGATAGGCCTTAAATTCTAGGAATCTAGCTGTCAATTGCAATGTACTTCCCTTGGAAGCTGATTCCGTACTAATCATTTCCCAATACATTTTCTTCAAAATTTCTTTTGAGAGAAAGACCACATTTTGGGGATCGTCCCATAGATTGCTCAATCCTAATCTATAGAGCAATGATTTGGTAGACCTCAACCAGTCAATTTTACACGAAGTGTCTTTCTCCATTATTTCTTTTAAACCCAAGGCATAGTGTTTGAGCTCCTCTGTTGACCAAACCCTACGCCAATACAGCAAAGGTCGCAGGTTAGCTGTATCTTTTAGAGTTTTCAGACCCAAGTCCCAAAAAAGAGGTAACAGAGGAGTGCTTTGGGGCACACCGACCACTTTTCGAATAAACTCACTCTCCATAGCATTCAAGAGTTTTGTATTGTTACCGTACCCCCATAGCTCTGAGCCATAGAGAGATGAGCTACGTACCTTCATCGAGTAGATTTCAAGAAGTGGGCCTATAGGTTGTGTTTTCGAGGATTTAAATCTCTTTAAAAGGAAGCCTGCCTGTTGCTGGAACTTCAGGACAGATAAATCCAGATGGCTGTTCCAATACATATTCTTCTGCAGCGTGACACCTAGATAAGTGAACGCATCAACCTGTTCCAAGGGCGTGCCATTCAAGCAGATAGCGCCGTTAAAGGGTTTGTAACATCTACTCGGGTTTGGGCCGTTAAGAACCATAAACTTGGTCTTGGAAACATTTATTTCCAGGCCACGCAGCAAGCAAAACTCTTCGAAATGCCGGAGGGTAAGCTGCAGGCCTCTAGGGGTTTTAGAAATCAGCAAAGTGTCGTCCGCGAACATGAGGACTGGGATTCGGATGCCAGTCATAGCCGGTGCATCCGAGGGGACCCGGGCGAGGAACTCAGCCACCCCGTTCACGAAGAGCGAGAACAGGGTTGGTGCCAAAACACAGCCCTGTCTAACTCCCCGCTCCACGGGGAAACACTCCGTTACCTCACCCTGCCTGCCCTATCGGACCCGGGCAAAATTGTCCTCATGCAAGCGAACGACCAGTGCCAACAACTCCGGTGCCATCCCAAGCCCCTCCAGTACCTTCCATAGCTTGCTGCGCGGGACCAGATCGAAGGCCGCACGCAGATCTACAAACACAGCATACAATACCCCTCTTTCTAAGACCACCGTCCTCCAATAGAGGACAATAAACCTGAAAATCTGATCAATAGTACTGGTTTTTGGGCGAAACCCAGCCTGAAGAGGGCTTAAAACATTACTGGCCTCCATCCAGGTCTGGATCCTGCCCAAAACCAGACGTCCCATGATTTTTTGCATAGCATCGATCAGACTAATTGGTCTATAGTTACAGGCCAATGATTTGTCCCCTTTCTTATATATCGGGACAATCTCTGCACCTTTCCAGGAATGTGGGATAGCCATTCCCTGTGCTATGGCATTAGCTAAGTGGGTGATATATGAGCACCATCTTTGTCTATTGTGCTGAAATAAATCAGCCGGGATACAGTCCATGCCCGGAGCACGCCCCTGGGTAACCAAATCGAGCGCGATGTCAACCTCCTTAGCGCTAAACACAGGACTATTGTAAAACAACCTCCCCTTGGGACAAATACTAACATCCTCAGTGCCTTTTGAGTATTGTGGCTTAAAGTATTTGACCCAGGAGTCCTGAGGAACATGATTATGAGGGCTATCAATTACTTCGCCCTTCTTCCATTTAAAAATGTTCCAGAACTTTTTCTGGTTTTTATCAGTGCATGCAGCTTTTAATTCTTGCCATTCACACTCTTCCCATTCCTTTTTTGCTTTCCATTGGGCCTTTCTGTAGTTGCTACGAGCTATTTTGATCTTACTTGATTCTTTTGTTTTTAAAACAAGTCCCAGATTTCTGCGGGCTTGTTTACAGGAGGCATTATACCAGTCTTCCTGTTTACTTTTCGTGGCTTGTTTACCAAAGAAGGGCCTGCAGAAACAGTATTTAAGTTTAGCAAATAGTCTATCGTGAATGTTCTCAAATTCAGCTAAAGGCTGGCTATTAGAACCCGCTGTCGTTATTAGTGTCAGTGCCTCTTCAACGTAAGACTCAATACTGTCTAGAAGATCAGGGTGCTTTACTACATTATTCCACTTGAGGTGACGTTCGTCATTTGTTAAAACAACATCTGGACATGTCAATTCAGTAGCTCGGTCCCTCCTATCTCCCGGGCCAAAATTAAAAGTGGCAACTAGTGGATTATGATCACTTTCGATTCTTGTCTTAACTTCCATATCCACAAGGGTATGCCACACCTTCAGATGGACCAAGATATAGTCTATATTGCTTGCCCTGATACCATTATCGAACGTCTTGTTACATGTCCTGTCTGAAACGGTCCTTCCATTGGCCGCCCTCAATTGGTTGCCCAGGCAGAACCCTTTCAAATACAGGGCTGCCTCGGTCCATTTACTTACTGTCTTTGTTTCAAGCTGTGGGACACCCCATCTTAGGTCCTCTTCCTCTGTTAAAAGCATATCTTGAGGCCCTAATGGCTCAAAAGTCGTATTAAAATCTCCAGCAATTAGTGGGAGAACGTCATCGGAACTGGATTCCACGAGAGTGCTCAATGCTGACACAACCTCAGAGTTTTTCCCACCTGGTAAGCCCCTAGCGTATACATTGTATATGTCAATCTTAAAATTTGGTTGCCAAGTTAACCTAATGCCCAAAATATCTTCATTCCGAGTTGAAATGGATTGGATTTTGCACTCCAAACTTTGTTTGATCCAGATGACCAAACCTCCTACCAGTCGGCCCTTGGGCCTTTTTCCCGCTGGGACAAAAAAATTCAAATAGCCCAACATATAGACAGGCTCGTGCGACCATGTCTCCTGAAAAAGACAGATATCATGCTTAAAGATGAAATCTGCCCAGACAGGAGACAATAGCTTAGATCCCACACCCGCCACATTCCAAGATAAAAACGAAACATGCCCTGCTAGGTTTGTTCCCTCCTCAGTACTCCCAAGGTTTACTACTGGGGAAGGAGCTGTATCTAGCAAAGGACGTGGTAGACCCTTATTGCTTGGAGTTTCTTTTTGATGCACAACTTGTTGATCTTGTACCCTCACCCCAAGAGCATTTGCTTGTGCAGGGGGCGTATAGATCACACCTTCGCCCACTGGTCTAAGCTGTTCTCGTTTCCTTAGACCCTCCTCAGTCTCTAGAAGTGCGTAAGGCTCTTCTTGTTGGTCCTCTACCAGTAGGGCGGAATGTGACATTTCACAGTTGGAATATCCACTACCACCAAACAGTCAGTCACAATCCGCTAACCCAGATAGTACCTCAAATCTATTAATGGATCTAATATCCTCAAGAGTGCTACCTTTTGATGTAAGACCTCCAAGTATAAGCCCACCAGGGGGCAGAGACAGGAGTGCGTAAAAGTGAGACAGTGGCATTGTGCTTATTAAGGATGAACAATCCTTCTGTGACCAAGAGCAAATATATTCCACACAACGTCTGTCTCTAAAGTTCATAACAACGCAATCCCCTTTAGTTGATTTAAATCTCTTGCCCACCCAATTAACTCTTCTAGCGAATAGAATTTCAGCACACATGTGGGGCGGCAGTGGTCGCTTAACATTTAACCAAAAGGTGCATTTGTTTTTTAGGTCCCAATAAGATTCCCTTACTCCTTTTTCCAACGGTGGGACCCCTGTTAGGATCACCACGTATGGGGCTGCTTCAGGGGGAAGGTGTAAGTCAATTAGGCCAGGCGAGGTCTGCGCTGGAGATTCGGCAGATGGCGGCTGCTTGTGTTTGCTAGCCATGTTTGTCTCTGTGCTAATAATTCCAGCTCGTGTAGGAAGAGAATTATCTTTTGTCCGGCTTGTAGCAGCTAGTGCGACTTGGGGTTCCTGATGCGAAGGAAGGATATTTTCTGCTGCACTAGTCGTTATTTTACTTGTGGTAGTGTTGGTCTCGATACAGGGGCCTGTTAAACTTGGACACTCTTTTTGTAAACCCTGGCCCTGTCTTCCACCTCGTGAATAGGCCGAGGCAAGTGACAGTTCCATGCATACGAGCCTACTTTCAATAGCACCCAGTCTTTCATAGATCGGATCACAAAGTTTTTTAACAGTACTTTCCAGTTGACTCCAAAATGATGATACATCCATTACTTCTGTAAGTAATGGGCCCCCAGATGATCTTTGGTTAATCCTTGTTTCTGAGGTTTTTAAACAAGGGGCTATATCCTTCCTTACAGCAGTAACGGGGGCAAGACCTGGCCGTGCGTTCTTGCTGGCGGCTAGCTTCTGGTTTATCCTGCGATTTTTTTTCAAAGTAGGGGGTAATAGCTGCTGGGCAGAAGCCACTTTTGGATTAGTGGCTGAACGGGTCTTAATACTTGATAAAGGCTTCGTCATAGTGCCCACATTATCAATGTTCGTAACATCGACCACTTCATCTGGTGTGCCGTTCAAAAAAGGGGAACATATCATTATTTCACCACTTAGCTCCTCTACCAAAGGGGGTGTAGAGCTCAAAGACTCCAATCTAGCGGGTTGACAACATGGTGGAGATCTTATGTTAGCCATATTTCCTAGGGAGGACCTCTTGTCACATAGGATATCTAGAGATAATCTTTTTTCTGTTAATTCGATATCTTTGGCAAGCGCTGACTGTACACGCACCAGAAAGTTATCTAGAGTTCCCATTAATGCTCCCCCTGTTGATTGTTGAATGGGGCCGTCCCTTTTGGCCATATCTGAAAATATATACTGGCAATCACTGTCAACAAAATTCCCCCTTACGTACAAGCAATTAACTGCAGCCTATCCTCTATTCAACTGCAAGTACCTTTAGTACGATGATGTTAGAGAAGGGTCCCGTTCCGTTCTCAGCCGGTCTCGGACGGGCTCAGACGGGCCCGCCCTTGGCCCGGGCTTCGCCCGGGACGCGCCCCGGGCGCGTTCCGCGTACGCGTAGGTGTGGATTCTGTTATAGTGGGAAAGGGGGGAGGAGCCGGGAAGAGTCACCAGCTGCGGCCAATGTCCGTGAAGCAGAGGGGCCGCTGGTACTCGCAGTCCCGGGTAAGTAAAAAGATCGTCCTTGATGCTCCCACAGCCTTCAGCAGACTGCAATCACCTTCCGTGGATCAAATTGAGCCTCACACAGCCCGCAACAATGAACTCGGCTCCGAGCGGCTCCCGCGAAGCGGGGGCCGCGAGGCGCTATGTAGTGATGAGGGGAGGGGCCGGGAAGAGTCACCAGCTGTGGCCAATGTCCGTGAGGCAGAGGGGCCGCTGGTACTCGCAGTCCCGGGTAAGTAAAAAGATCATCCTTGATGCTCCCACAGCCTTCAGCAGACTGCAATCACCTTCCGTGGATCAAAGAGAGCCTCACACAGCCCGCAACAATGAACTCGGCTCCGAGCAGCACCATACAATCTATTCTGTAAACATGAGTGTACTCTCACCTATGGCACCACAATGACTAGTATTTGTAGGTTGAATGTCTTAGTTGTGTTTTGTTGTGACATATTAAAGAGCCTCTTGTGGGCTAATGGTTAAGGTTTTAGACTCTCACACCAAAGGTTTAGGGATTGATTCCGGAGAAGCCTGACAACTTGCTGCACAGCACTGCGTGACAGGGAGAGAGAAGGAATGTGCCATATCTACTGAGATATGATGTATTCCAGATTTTCCTTGCGGGAGCCATGGTGCAAGGGTGCCTGCGTTACACGCAGGACTGTTTTTGTGCAGGAAGGTATACATTCCTGCACATAACCAATCCTCTGAGGCTTTTTCCTCTTTCTATGTGTGCCTCACCTGGGAAAGCATAGCATGTTGATGCATTCCCAAATTTATTAGTGTTAGTAAATCTTGGAATGCATCAAAAGCCATGCTTCACACATGGAACACCTTCACCAGGGCATTGTAACGCAAGGCAATGACTTGTGCCACCTTGTGTTACTCCGGATTTACAGAGCCACGTAGAGCAAAGCAAGGTGTCTTTACTTGGTTTAGTAAATCTCACTGAAACCCTTGTTTTCCCTCGCATGACGCAGTGGCAATGGAAGAGCTTCATGAATCTGGGCCTTGATTTCTCAATAGGCATGTGCCCCACTAAGGTCTGGTCAATTTTGAAGTGTTCAAATACTCAACTAATTCAGTGGACAATGATTTGTTTCTTATTGATTGGCAAATATTTTTCTTTTCATATTGTCTCTAAATTCTGCTTTTTACATATATAATGCCCCAAAGCAATCGATAAATTACTCTCTCACTCTCTCTTCCTTCCATCCCTTAATTGAGAGCTTTAGAAGAATAGGATAGCGACACCATTTCATTTTTTAATGGAAAGATACACAGCAGAGCTTATAGATGCATCCTTTTATATTTAAATCAATGTTGATGATGTATATATTAGTATTTTTATTTATCCTTTAAACCTTCATCTGCAAAAGTATTCTAAAAGTATTCTTTTGATTTTTTGTAGGACTCTGGGGTCCGAAAATAATTGTAAGTTGTAGTTTACCTGGCAAACTGCAATTTGACTAATTATTTAATACTTAAGAAGGATCCTGAGGCGGGTGTAAGAAGCAGTCACTTTGAGTCATTCCACTCTCCACCTTACTCTCCGATATCCCCTCTCCTAGTTAGCTTTGTTCTTAGGAGGAGGCAGGTTTGACGGTCTGGCTGCGGGATGTGCCGATCATCACATCCCTATATAGAGGCAGCAGCTGCACGTCTGCATAGCAGTAAGCAGCAATGCCTGTGCCTGTCAGTGTCCCAGAAGTGCAGGACATGCTGCCCATTTGACCCAATAATTGGACCAAATACAGTGCTACTCCTGAGAAAAGTTATTAGTGAGCATGGGGATGATCAGGAGGAATATGAAGGGAGCCATCAAAGATATGAGAGGGATTAGGCAGTTCGAAATTGCCAATTTTAGATCAATGTACAAAAGGTACCAATTAGCTGCATGGTATTACATTCTCACTTCATCATTAAACATGCTGGGGAAATTATGATGAATATAGTTGTGATACTCAACCTTTACGAAAGTTCACGGCAGGCCTAAACTTGAAGACATTGGAAACATTTCACACACATGAAAAAGGGAACGCTATTGATCTCATTTTTTGGATAAATAAGACCCTGACAGCGGGGTCACCCTTCAATAGAACATGGTACAATCATTACAGGATTCCAGTTATCATACAAATCCCTACTAAAACTATGGAACCACCAAAGGTGTCTTGGAAGACATGCAGAGACTGGTCTAAATTTAACAGAGTATCACTAACCCAGGCTTCAGAGAGTACCTCCTAACTACTTAAAACTTCAGATATGAATATATCACCCAGGCCACTGGTTTTCATCTCTGGGTTAATAAGGCATTGCATAGCCTAGCTCCATGCACCCCAAAGAAATTGAGATTCCACTGTGATTGACTTAGCTCTTGTCTTCAAGTATCCTGTCTATGAAAACCCAGGTCATGTCATTCTGTAAATGATGTGCACCCTGGTAGTTATTTGTCAATTGTGTAGCTGGCCTGGTGGCTCTAATGGTGCTCAAATGTTCAGTGATACAGGTTCTGATTTTCATATTGCTTATCCCTGTATACCTCAACCCACATGGGCTGGTTATGAGGCAAATGTCCCCTTCGAGTTACAGTTAGTATGCATATTGATCAGCCAGGATCTTTCCACGCCTAGGCCTGTTGGTTTTTCAATAGTTGTAAATCTACAAATGCAGTAGTTCCCACATGGGATTTGTAATTTTACTGCTGCTGTGCCCCATATTGTTTGACTGTCCTGAGGTCTTTTGGTTTGTAAGTTTCACACCTTGAATCAGAGTCTCATTCTTTGTATGGCTAGTGAAAACTCCAAAGCTGGCACCTCACCCTCAGTTAAATAAAACACTTTCTGGACCTGTGGAAGAACCAAAGAGGACTGAAACTGCTGTCTGAAATCTGTGAGGAGACCTGAAGGACTGCACCTGCTCCAACATTTACCCAGAACAAAAAAGGAAACTACAAGGATCTGTTGGCTGACCTCCTGTTTGGCTGCAAGGACATCACAAGGTGCAAAAGGCCTTTATTCTGGTTTGTTCAGTGACCACTGAAGAGGACTGCAGCCTACTGGTGGTCTCAGTATGGAGTGAGTCATGACCCCTAAGTGCTGCCACTGTGGTCCTAGAAGCCTTAGTGAAGTCCAGAAAGACATAATCTGACATCTCTGAATAAAACTGGGCTTTGAGAAATTTTGGACTAGGGCTCCAACTTTGATGCGACCTTCGCAGATACAGCCTGCTGCCTGGCCCCGCTGAAGGAATCCAAGCTCCAAAAATGAGACTTTGGGCCTAATGTATATAGCCCTTTTTCAGCCAGAAACTGTGAATCAGGTAATTTGCGACTGCAAAAAGGACTTTTGGTATGTAGAAACCACAAATTGCAATTCTGTAACACGTTACCAAATCGCAATTTGGAAAGGGTATGTTTGGGGCATCCCTTCCAAATACTGATTCACAGTGGTATGTTTTAATATTTTTGATCAAATTCTGGTCACTAAACAGCCATCTAGTACTGACTACTGAGAGGTAGTGTGAAGACGTTTGCAAACGGGAAGGGGTACCTAAAGGATTGCTTTGCCCTTGAGGATGTGAAAAAATATATTTTTAAGAGTAGGCATTGGTCTTTTGAACCACTGCCTACCCTTAACAAACGTTAGTTGAGAGTTTCATTTTTTATTATTTGAACGCATCCTGTGTTACATAAGAGAAAAAGGAGTTGCATTAAAAAAAACTAAAGTTTCATTTGAAAGCAATCCCAGGCATGGTGGTATGCTGACCTCCCCAGGCCACTATCCCTGTGGTGGCTGTGATTCATAGCAGGTTGTAATGTGCAACCTACCTAATTAATTTTCATGGGGGAGGTCGAATTACAACCCCCTAAGAATCTGTTTTTGGCAACCAGTTAGTACATAGGTCCGTTCGCAAAAACAAATTGTATTCTGTAAAAGATTTACAACTCCTTTTAAATAATCCATCTGCCAAACTTTAAATAAGACCATAAGTCCGAAGGTAGAAATTTTGATAAGGAGAAGGCGCCAAAAGTATAACATCAACGAGCGCACTTCCCTCAGTGTGGAATTTCACTCTTCCCACTCATAGGTTTTTCCACCAAAACCAACACCTTCAGCTTGACCTCACTCAATGCCTCTCTGATTTTGAAGGGGCTTTGCTAAATACAGCGTGCTGCGTTGCCCTGCTAAAGGATTTTGACTTCCATTTCACAGATAAAACTTTTGACCAGCTCAAGCCTACTTGCTGCATCCAATACACCCTCCATTGTGGTTGGCCTGAATTCGCTCTTAGGTCCTGATCATATGCAAACAATACTTTAATTGGCACTGTACTTTTTGATGGCACATTTCTCTTTGGGCATTACAAATTTATATGTCCGGTTGCCTTTGTTGGATTTCTGTTGTTTTCATGTCATTTTGTTTATTACATTTATCTCCAATTTATAAATTTGAGTGAGATTTTTTATTGTGCTGTATTTTTGACTTTTTAATTGTTTTGGTACATCAAAGTGCTTTATGCATTTTTTAAAATTAAATTAAGCCAGTCTGCTCTGTGCTGATGTGAGTTGAGCTCAATTTTAAATGACTGAAACCGTTGTCTGACTCTATCAGGTTAGTGACTTTACTACTTGTGGTGGACTACCATCCATCACAATTAATAATACACTTTGTCAACTCCTTAACTGCTGAGGCCTTTCTACCTCTACACTGATCCCTTTTTTGGCTATTTAGCGTAGTTCACGCTTAGGCTTCCATAACATTTTTCTCACTTAAGGATACATGGCACATTTGCGCCTTTTTTCCCAACATTATTGGGGATTCTAAGTCTATCCAGGCTTTGTGAATTTCCCCTCATGAAAACCAAGAAAATAGCCAAAGGATAGCAAACTTTGGTGTTTTTTGGTAAAAAACAGGAAAAGAAACTGCTGCACAAGACAGTATCTTGTATTTCCCTAAAGCGAAATGTTTGCTGTGATAAAATCACCATCTTTCCATCTTTCAAGAACAACCAGAGCTGAATAAATAAAACAAAATGTTACCACAGATTTGCCATTTCTCTGTGAAGTAGCCCATTTTTCCCAATATATTTGCTTTCAACCTACTTTTACTTTGTGGTGGATATAGGTGTGAAACCCATGGGTGATCCTGGAAAGCTAATGATTTCTTAAAAGTAGGCAAAACTCTGAATTTAGCAATGGATCATTGTTTAGATCCCACAAGGTTTTCTCAAAGAAACTAACTGTTGAAAAAAAAATCCTGAAATTGAGTAGGAATGGCCATTTGTGGCATCGTTTTCGTCTGTAATTCTTGTTATTTACAAAATCGATTCTGGCGATTTACAAAATAAATATACCATTACATCTGCTAAAAACTTCTCGTCATCAGGATATATAGGGTTTGTAGGTTGTCCAAGAACCTGAGGTACCTGAAGCCAACAGCTGTGTTGCACCCTACAATATTTTTAATTTGTACAGAGTATAGCCCAATTCATATAGTAAAATATAAAAAAGTGACAAATGGGTATAAAAGAAACCTGTGTATTTCTGTAGTGTACATCAGATACAGAGTTTTGGATCAGTGGTTACGTATATACCTCTGAATTTGGGGTTTCCCATGTGATTCAGAGAGCATTTTGCAAAATGTTTTATTTTTTGCACACTGGCTTACATTTGGAAGCCACAAATACAGAGAAATCCAGTTGGTGATAACAAATGTTCTACTATTCTGTGTTCCCACATGCCTCTTGATAACAATGGCAGTCACCTGTATGGCTGCGTCTAGCATCTGTGAAAAAAACATTCCAAACACTGACCTGAAGAAACATATTTAACCCTGCAGAATCAATGTTTTTTTTAATTAAATATTATTTTATTTTCACCATTGCACAGTTAGCACATTTCATCGCACAATCTCCATTAGTCTTATAACATATTACATATCAAAACGTTTCCATCATAAACAAAATTCATCAAAGCATCCTACTTATTTCAATAAATTGATATCATCTCGAGTTTCTACAACAGATGCCACAAATTCATCCAAAACTCTCCTAACTTAATCCCTCAATCCCAGGCCCTCTCTCCATTTTATAATGGGGTCCCATATCCTTAACCCCAATCTCCTCCCTTTTCTACCTTTCCGGGCATATATTTTTTTTTCCAGATTATAAATTGATAAAAGGTTAGACAGCCAGACTTGCATTACTGGGGGGTTTTTATCCAGCCAGGCCCTGGCTATGCAGAGCCTATAAACTGCCATTGCGACAAAAATAAACTCCCTCTGGTTAATATTGGTATCTGTGACTATCCCTAACAATATTTCTGGGGGTTTTAAGGTAATCTGGATATTCAGGGAGGCATCGAGGAACTTCTCTATCACTTTTATCACTGTTTGTATTTGTGGACATACAGCAAATACATGTATTAGGTCTGCATCAGGGGAGCTACATCTTGGGCATGTGATACCTACGCTACCCCCCCATTTTGCTATCTTTGCTGGAGTGAAGTATAGCGAGTAGAGGGTTTTATACTGCTGTGATTGCAGCGGCGCTGAGCAGAGCAGAGTACGCCCTAGGTCCAGTGACTCTTTAAACCAACTAGCCTCACCTGCCAGCTTGTCTGCCCACTTTTCACTATACTTGTCCATATCATCTGAATTTCCTGCTAACAGATTCGCGTAAAAACTCCGAATAGAACAGTCCCCCCCTAGCCTTATTTTCTCCAGTATTTCTACCTTACCAAACCCCACACTCCCACCCTGCTTATTCCCCAGAAAACTTCTTAACTGCAAAAATTTAAAAAAATCCCTCCTGTCTAATCCAAATCTGCTCATTAAATCTGTAAATTGAAACACCCCCTCTGTACTCCTCACATCCCCAATCTGTACTATCCCCTTCTCCATCCAGCCCGCCATTGTGATATCCCCAAAAATCTGCATTGGGAGGGAGACATTTTTATACAACCTGGTGTACCAATTATATCGGCCCAGGCCAATTTTTTTCATCACGGCATTCCAGATCTTAATTGCGGCTTGGACTGTCTTAAATCTGGTTCTTTTGTAATATGCGAAATCAGTACATTTAAGAAAAGAATTCTCCACCTCCGGTCCCAACACTATAGAGTATATTCTAGATGAATCATTTGATGTTCTAACGTCCAAACCGCCCCCACCTATCAGCCCACGCATATATTGTATTGCAGATGCCCAGTAATATAATCTGAAATCGGGCGCCCCCCAACCTCCTCTCTCTCCAGGCAAAGACATGAAACGATATGCCCTACGGGTCTTGCCATGGGCCCAAATAAATCTATTCAACATATTTTCTAGATCTTTAAACCATTTCACCTCAAACCATAACGGTATTGTCCTATAAAAATACAAAACTTTTGGCAATATTAACATTTTTATAACGTTGGTGCAGCCCACTAATGACAAATGCAGATTGTTCATTCGATCCAGATCCGTCTTAACCTTTAGCATCAAGGGCGCAAGGTTATTCTGTATCAGTGAGTCTAAATCAGCTGTGATTGCAACCCCCAAATATACCGCTGAGTCCACAACTCTTTGATCATTGAAAACAATATGGTGGTTACATACTATTTGAGTTTTGGAACTATTTAGACTGTACCCCGATATTTGCCCAAATCTATGTGCTTCGGACTCAATTTCCCCTATGGCCATGCTGGGATTGGGTGTCAAAATGGCCACGTCATCGGCATAGGCCAGGGTCTTTACCTCACATCCATTCAATATTATTGAAAGGATCCTTTCATTGCCCTCCATTTTCCTTATCAATGGATCCAGGTAAAGAGCAAATAGTAATGGGGAAGATGGGCAGCCCTGTCTAGTCCCTCTCCCAATCCTAACTACTGCCGATTTACCTCTATTAACTCTAATCCTTCCTGACGGATTCTTATACAGAGTCTGCATTGCGGTTATAAAACTATTCCCCAATCCATTCCACTTTAATGTTTGCCATAGGTATTCCCAGGAGACTCTATCGAACGCCTTTTCGGCATCCAAAAAAAGTGCCGCGATAGGGTCCCCCAGGACACCCGCCGCGTCAAAGGTTGTAATCACCTGCCTAATGTGTTGCGTAGTGCCTTTGCCTGGAATAAACCCATGCTGAGTGTGGCTTACTAATCCCTCTATTACCTCTGCAAGCCTTCTTGCTAATATCTTGGAGTACACCTTAGTATCTGCGTTCATCAGTGTAATAGGCCTATATGACCCTGGGAGTGTCGAATTTTTACCTTTTTTTAAGATGACAATGATATCCGCTTCCCCCCATGATTCAGGTATCTTGTCCCCCTTCTGCGCCTCCAACATGACATTAAACATATCAATTCCCATAGCTTGATAAAACACTTTGTAAAACTCCACCGGGAGCTGGTCTGGGCCAGCTGCTTTACCTGAAGGTAACATACTTAATGCCATAAGAAATTCCTCCAGACTAAAGGGGGAATCCAACCTATCTTTTTCTTCCACAGATATACCCGGGGGAATAATATCACTAAGATAGCTTTCAACCTCACTTGTGGTTCCTACCCTGCCCCTGGTATATAGCTCTTCATAAAACTGCCTGAATACTTCCCTTACTTCAGTTGTTTCAGTGACCATAATTCCGTTCCCATCCGTAATCTCCACAATGTCTGATGCTGCTAGTCTCTGTGTGGTACGTACTGCTAATAAGTGGCCTACCTTCTCACTTAGCTCGTAAGCAGCTTCCCTCTTAGTTAGATAATTCTCTGCTGCTTTTTTTTAGATACTTTCTGCCGCCTCCGCCCTAAGAGCCACTATTTTTAGCAGATGTTCTTCTATTGGTGCCTTATCTCTTAAATCCTGCGCCAGTTCCTCCTCAACCCTTATCAACTTTTGATAAACTTCCTTGATTTTAAGTCGTGTCCTTTTCTGGGCTGAAAACACATAGCTCATTGTCTCACCCCTTACACCGGCCTTAAAGGCATCCCACACCACTCCCAAGGGAGCCGAACCTTTATTAATCTCCCAATAGGCCCTGATCCATTCAGTCATATAGACCCTATATCCTTCATCCTTCAAAAGGGCTCTATCGAATGTCCACTGCGTATCTTTTCGCCGTGCCTGGCCCAATCTAATAGTTAAAATCAGAGGACTATGATCTGAAACAATTCGAGGTTGTTTTTCTATTTGTGCCTCTGACAACAAGGGGGTTGAAATCAGAAAGTAATCCAGTCTAACGAGTATCTTATGGGGGGCCGAATAGAATGTACTACCATCAATACCTGGGTTCAACTTAACCCATGGATCCACTAAAGAATTATTTGAGACCATATCTGACAGTGCCCTATGGGTTCTCTTTTTTCTCCCTGCATATACCCTCCCCGTCTGTACAAATGAGCTACTGGGATCATGAATATTGAAGTCCCCACAACATATAATTGGCTCTGGCCATAGTGCCAACTCAGTGTCTAGAAATTGGAAAAGTTCGGGATCGTCTTCTGTCGAACCATACACAGAAACTATGGTACATTTTTCCCCCCTTAAATTTTATTTCCGATATTACCCACCTTCCCCATTGGTCCTCCGTTTTCCTTATCACCTCTACATCAGTGGATCTCCCTAGTACAGCCACCCCCCTATGCTTCGTCCCTTGCTTAGTATTTGCCAGCACGGCGAACCCTAGGTGGTCCATAAGATAACCCTTAGAGGCTTCAACGTGTGTTTCTTGGAGGCAAACCAAATCCAACTTAAGTGACCTAAGTAATGCCGCCACCCTAAGTCTTTTACCCGGATCGTTGAGACTGCAGATATTAATAGTAGCAATCCTACAAGTCATTAAAATACATCATAAGTTTTGTCCAACTCTGCATACCTTACCCGATCTAACACTTTGCTTTGATAATGTATCCGATAGTTATCGCGTATCCTCCTCCTTATGTCTAGTGCATACTGTAAAATGTGAACTCCCTGCGCGCTGGACTGTGCTTTCCTGTGCTGCTTCTTACACCCTACCACACCTTTTTTTACGTTTTTAACCCTCTTTTTACCCCCTATTCCCCCTAATTCCACCCTGCCCCCCCTCTGTCTCCCACCCCCCTCCCCCCCTTTACTGGCAAATAGGTCCATAAGACCTATGTGTAGCCGCAGTAGCTTGTGGGGATCGCTCCTCTCTCCCCCCTTCACCCATAACCCTATGTGTCGTATACCCCTCCTCTGTGTCTTTATCTTAACTATTTCGCTATTTTGTGTGTGCTGTCCCCTTGATAATCGTCCAAACAGCGGTATACCAAAGTCTAGCGTCTTCCTCTACCAGTGCATACACCCCGCTTCATCTCCTTCCAAATCCTTAGATTTTAACAGTTCTATGTTTCTCAACCCCCTTTCTGTGATTTAATCTCCCCCAAGAACTGTTGGGCCTTAATCTCGGAGAGGAAGATATTTGTTCTGCCCCTGGAAACCACCTTTAGCTTTGCAGGAAATAAGAGAAACGCCTCGGAACCTAGGGCCTGGAAAGGTTTAATGAGCTGCCTGAGTCTCCATCTTCTCTCAACCGTTACGTGGCAAAAATCTGGCCTGGCGAAGAAGGTGGTTCCCTCAAAGGATCGTTTCCTGTCAGGTCTAGCCTTATCCATTATTTCCTCCCTGAGCAGGTAATTCCCAACAAATATCAAGATGGCTCTAGGCAATGCATGTTGACCTGCCTGCCCCTCGCCCCCTCGGCCTTTTCTGATGGTGAAGGGAAATCTGTGGGCTCGTTGAATCTCTCTTTCCCACTCCCACTGTGATTCGGGGAAAGCTCCTCTTAGCAAGTTAACCACAAAGTGCATAATGTCATCCCCCTCTGCTCCTTCCGCCACGCCCAAAATGCGAATGTTGTTCCGCCTCTGGCGGTTTTCAAAATCCTCCAACTTCCATTGCAAATCGCTAGTCAATTTTTCCTGCTCCAGTTTGAAATCCTGCCATGCCCCAACATCATCCTCTAGCTTCCCGGTCCGCTCCTCCACCTCAGTCACTCTCTCGATGACACCTTCATAAAGTTTATTAACCTTCCTGAGGGTATTATGGATTTTTTTTGTGGCTTGCCTAGCCCTTCGACTTTCTGACCTTGCTTCCCCTTGCATCTGCTTAAGTGTGGTGCAAATCATATCAAAGGGGGCCAGATACTGCGCTGGAATGGGGGTATTACCTGAGGTCTGGGAGTTACCTTCCTCTAAGTAGGTTTGCGACGTTGCAGAATAGTCCCAGTCTAACTTCTTCCCCCTACTGTAGGTGATTCCAATCCTCCACCATGCCTTCTACCCTTTACCCTTCTCTTTTTCTGCGTGGTTTCTTTCATTGATGAACTTGATCCAGAGCTTGTTTCTCCGTCTAACTCCCCCTCCTCTGAGGTGTCATCGCATGACTGGGTAGTATCGGTGTCTTCATTCACTGAGAAAAAGCATTCTCCTTCCAATGAGGCTCCCTCTCTTTTCTCCGGTCCCAAAGTTTTATTGTCTGCAGCCAGTGAAGCACTTTTTCCTGCTAAGCTAAGATTGCTGGCCTCATTATTTATTTCTTTTTCCCTTTTATTGCTCATCTCAGCTTCTAGTTGAATTAGCGCCTCCATCATGTCTGCGCTTCCAGCTGACCCGGGTCTATATGGCCCTCCGATTGTGTCTGGTATTAAGTTATTACTAGGCCCCTTGGCCTCCTTCAGGCCGCTGTTGTTGAGGCATGTAGTCTGCATTACCTTAAGTGCTGTGGCTCCTGCATTACCTCCGTCTCCGCTGCCGCTGCAGCTACTGGCGAGTGTTGCTGCCAAGTCTCGGGTTGCCTAGCGACCGCTGCCTCCGCACCGGGAGCGTCTGCCGTTGCGTCCTCGAGGACGTTTCTGTTTACGATTTGCTCCGTGTCTGGCTGGGAGCTTCTTCTGGATGTAAACGCCTCCATCAAGGTAGGCTGCCTTAGTGCCGCTTCTTTTCCTTTGCTTAAGCCTTGCCTTGCAGCTGTTGAAGTATCTTCGGGGAAGTGATCCGCGTCTTGCCCGGGCTGGGGTCGATCGATTCTTTCTGCTGTCGCTGTATCTGCTTTTGAGCGCACCTCAGCCTTCTCCGCTTTCTCCGCTTTCTCCGCTTTTTCCGCTTTCTCCATTTTCTTCCCCTTTTGAGCCGGAGGTATTATTTTCCGTATGGCGCCAGGCCCCCGCTGTTGTAATCCCGGGGGTACATCATTGCTGTTTCTTTTTACATTTGCATGGATGCCTCTGCCGCCCGTTCCTTGCTGGTTTGTTGGTGTATCCTGTTGCGCTTTTGTCTTCTCCTTATCCTTATCCTTGTCGGCTTTAGTTAAGCGTGCCGGCATCCTCGCCAGTTGTGCTCGAACCGCAGCTTTCCACTCAGTTAAATTTAGCAATAACCGGGTAATTTGTACTTTAGTTGCAGGGTATTTTGAACGGACTCTGGTTAGTCCTGCCTGCAGCCAGGTAGTCAGATCCATAAGAGGGGTATATAGTCCTTATTCCGCAGCCATCAGGGTATCACGGGGAGAGAGGTCTGGAGCGACTTCTCACCACAACCACACGGCGGCCATCTTGCCATCCCACTGCAGAATCAATGTTTTTTTTATAATGCTAGCTTCGAGCCCTAGCTCAACCACCACCCTGGTGACTGAAAACTAGACAGCTGGGGGTGTCCAGATTGTATTACCCAGAAGCCCTTGCAAACCTCAAACTGACTAAAAACACACATTTTTCTCATAGCTCTGTGAGGGAAAATTCTGGAATCTGCCACCCGGCATTCCCCCATGCATCCCAATACAAATGATACCTTTACTTGTGTTGGTGGGACTAGTACACATGACAGGAAAGGGCCCAAAACACAACATGGGCATATCACATTTTTCCTCCCAGAACTGACCCTTTGATTTTTTTTTAGCAATTTGGGTTGCTTTGGTTTGTGGGTCAGCTGGCACCTAGGGAAACCTATTAAACCTTCACATTTATGAAATCTAGACACCCAGAGGAGTACAGGGTGGGATACCTTGTGTGGCTCACCGAGGTTCCCCCAGGGAGGACTCCCATTAACCCTGGTTTGCCATGTGCACTAGACCCACCCACGTGGGGTAGCATTTTTATTGGGAGAAGTGGGGCAATGCAGGTTGATAGAAATTTTTTAGATCCCAGAGGTTTACATCACAAAAATTCTATGAAACTGTGTGATTTCAGGCAAAGTTTGAAGTTCGCAGTGCATTTTGGGTAGGAAACCACTGTGAAATTCACACGAGGCACACCACCCTGGCCTCCCCTTGGTGTCTAGGTTTCAGAAATGTCTGGGTTAGGCAGATTTTCCTGGGTGGTTGTCCATCCCGGCCCAATTACCTCAGCTACCCTTATTGCCAATTTCTCTATGTTGTGTTTGTGGGACTTTTGTGTTAGGTCCCAAAATGCAACATGGTGTTAGGATCAGCCACACACAGATGGAGTACCATTTTTATTGATACAAGTGGCGGAACGCTAGGTGATTTCCCACAGATTCTAGAACTTTCTTCACAGAAATATGACATAAATTCATGATTTTAGGCAATGTTTGAGGTTTGCAGGGCATTATGGGTAAGAAAACATGGTATTTATGCAAGGCACATCACCCTGGAGACCCCTGGTTGTCTAGTTTTCAAAATGGCTGGGTTTAGTTGGTTTCACTGGGCAAAAAAGCATGGGCCCGAATAGAGCAAACATTCAGCATAACAAGTACGAGGAAATTTGGACCCACTCCTATTCTGCTGTCTGACCAAAATAATCAAATTTTCTTCTTGCTTGTCATGGGGATAGGGCTCTGCACCCTAGGAGAACAGAAGGACTGTTGGGGTTTAAGGGCTGGAACATAGGCCCAATGCCAGGGTGGTTCACCCACACACCATATTTGTTTTCATATGCCTGGTGTATAGTGGGCGTTCTGCCCACCTCCGGGGGAGGGGAGCAGATTGGGGGTTAACACTCCCATTCAGCCCCAAGAGTGGGCGGAAAGGCTAATGGGGCCCAGGGCAGGAGGAAGCATAGGCCCATGTCCATAGGGGCTGCTCTTACCCCACAGTTCATATCCCCAGGGTCTAGTGGATGGATTCCTGCTTGGTGATCGCCCTCCTCTTGCGACCCTCTAGTAGAGATCCACTAGGGAGGGATATCATTGGAAAAAGGAGATCCCCCCTTTCAAAGATACTTGCCCTATGCAAATTGGTACTTATGGTCTTGAAATTTGCCCCGAACACCAACTCAATGAAAGCGAAAGATGCTGATCGGCTCATGCAGGAAGCTGGCTCTTTATGTGATATACCAAAAGGAGGTATATCATGTAAACTGCCCAGATGTTCCCTTATGAGTGGACAGGGCCTTGCTCTAGCAATCCCAAGAAACTCCTCTGGGGGTAGTGTGGTGTATCAGCCTTAGGCTTATCAGTGAGGAGTGTTAGACATCTGCCAAAACACACAATAGTCAATAAATGATGCACATGACTCAATAAGGAGTTCCACACCAATTTATAAAACTAACATGTATCTTTATATATATTTAGGCACCAGAATCAATATGATCAAGTGAGTACCTTTTGCAAGAGAAATACTTCACATTTTATAATGGTGACACTTAGTGCATTTTTCAGAAGCTGCAATGTTATCCTATGGGAGGGAAAACAAGTAAGGCATTCAGGTACAATACAGCGACTTATGAGACCAATATCCTGGACTTAAGGTGTGTATGGGGCAAGTTCCAAGGGAGCACCAGTAGGTCCACCCTAGTGACACCAGGGCGGCTGGGTGCAGGGGTGCAATACAGAATCGGTGCCCAATGTTAGTCAATGGGGATCTGCCTGCGGGAACAAAAGCTGCAGGTTTGGACTGGGAGGCCTGTCTGGTTGAACCAACCCAAGGGTTCAAGTTTTGCAATAGTAGGAGATGTGGGGACACTGGTGGTCCTCTTCTCCTGGGGCGGGGGCGGCCACAGGCATGGGGTCTTTAAGGTGTTGGGTTTCTTCATCTGGGAGCACTAGCTGTTGAGGGGGCCTACAACCAGAGGCTGCATGCAATGTCGGGGAGTTCATGAGGTGTGAAACCAAAGTGGACTCAGTCTCTAGAGGGCTTGGGGACCACGCTGACACCGTTGACCCACTTTGACTTGGGCTGGGGGGCTCGGGCAGTGGTGCTTGGTGACGTCGGGTTTTGGCTTTTCGGAGTCCTTGCGGTTCTTCTTTGGGTGCCTGCAGGATGCAGGGCAGCAGTTCCGCTGCTCCACTGGAGTTCTTGAGTCTTTATTGAAGGCAGGCTGTCCTCCCAGGCTTTGGATTCATGACAGGTCAGGACGAGCTGCCTTTGGTGCAGGTTTGAGGGGGAAGAGCATAGAGCTTCAACATCATCAAGGAGTTCGCCCAGCCCACCAGCGAGTCGACTGACATTCCTCCCTCACAAGACCTCTGCGACAGACTGAGTACCTTCTTTCACCACAAAATCAAAAGCATCTATGACAACTTCGACGAAGACAGCCAACACATGGAACCCCCATCAACCACCCTCGACAAACTAAAACTAACGATGGACAACTGGACAGCCCACACCACTGAAGACACACTGAAGACGATGAAGTCAATCCACTCCGGGCTCCCACGGACCCCATTGTACCCATGCTCCGCCACACCATTAACCACTCCCTGGCGACCGTCTCGTTCCCTGACGACTGGAAACATGCCAAGATCAACCTCCTCCTATAGAAACCCTTGGCCTACCCCACCGACTTCAAAAACTACAGACCCATCTCCCTGCTCCCGTTCCCAGCGAAAGTCATTGAGAAAGCCATCATCAGCCAACTCACCACATTCATCGAAGAGCACAACATCCTCGACTCCTCCCAATCCGTATTCAGAAAAAAACCACAGCACGGAAACCACCCTCCTCGCCGCAACAGATGACATCCGCACCCTACTGGACAAAGTAAAAAAAGTAGCCCTCATCCTCCTCAACCTCTCAGCAGTATTCGACACAGACTCCCACCGCACCCTAATACGCAGACTCCACGACGCAGTGATCCAGGACAAAGCCCTGGACTGGATCCGCTCCTTCCTCTCTGGCATAACGCAGTGGGTCAGACTCCCCCCTTTCAACTCAGACCCTACACCAACCACCTGTGGAGTCCCTCAGGGGTCCTCCCTCAGCCCCAAGCTCTTCAACGTCTACATGGCTCCACTCGCCCCCATCGTAAGAACCTTCGGACTCAAAATTGTGTCATATGCAACATTGTGACACCCAACGCGTATCCTTTCCCTATCCAACGAACCCAACACCACCAGACACAGCTTTCGAGGAGGCATGGAAGCCGTCGCCAAATGGATAACAAACAGCTGCCTACAACTAAACACCAACAAGACAGAAGTACTCATCATGGGCCCAAACCCCGATGCCTGGAATGACACCTGGTGGCCCCCTGCCCTCGGAAACCCACCCACTCCCACAGGCCACACACAGAACCTGGGAATCATCCTGGACTCCGAGCTCAAAATGGACCGCCAGATCAACGCCGTTTCATCCTCCTGCTTCCACACCCTCCGCCTCCTAGGTAAGACCTTCAAATGGATCCCCCTCGAACACAGAAAGACTGTCACTCACGCCCTGATCACCAGCAGACTCAACTACGGCAATGCACTCTACGCCGGAATCAACAAAAACCTCACCCACAAGCTACAGAACATCCAAAACGCCCCTGCAAGACTGATCCTCAACCTGCCAAGACACTGCCACATCTCCCAGCACCTGCCCACAATACACTGGCTCCCCATCGAGGCACGAGTCACCTTCAAGATGCTCACCCACGCACACATGGCCCTCCACGACACTGGACCAGCATACCTGAACAGCCGACTCAATTTCCACGCACCCCAAAGGACCCTACGATCAGCCCAGCTCTCCTACACCGCAGTCCCACGCACCAGAAAAACCAGATCAGGAGGCCGCTCCTTCTCCTTCCTCACAGCCAAAGCCTGGAACGCCCTTCCGCTCCACCTTAGACAGACAACTTCTCTTCCCATCTTCGCAAAACACCTCAAGACCTGGCTCTTCGGCAAACCCTCCCCCCCCCCCTGATGGACTGGAACCTACGCCCCTCCAGCGCCTTGAGACCCTCATGGGTGAGTAGTTTGCTTTATAAACTCCTGTTTGATTGATTGATTGAGCCTGACATGGCTGGTGCCAAGTCAGTTGCTCTTCTGCAGCCTTCTGCTTTCACTGGTCTTCAATGTCCTTCTACTTTATAGGTTGTCAGAATCAGATTTCCTTGTGCCAGGGGTTCCCCTAAATACTGAATATAGGTGTGTTAGGAGAGTGTAGGCTATTAGCCAATGGTCTACTTACCCCTGGGGTCACTATGCCCCCTATAGGATCACTTCCTGTGGGAAGTGGCCATAACCCTGTCCCAGAGATACTAAGTTTGCCATCAACAAGATGGCTAACTCTGCAAAGTCGCCTCCACTTCAGGTAGCGCACCTCAGGGGTGGTACTAGCCTGAGGGTGGACATGCCTATCTGACTTGCTCATTTCCCACTTGTGCAGGTGCTAAAGGGATCTGGAGAAAAGGGGGTCAGATTCCTCTCCTGTGAGAGAAGCCAGATTTGCATTCCAGAGTTGATGGGCTCTTTGAAGCTCCACTACCTTGGAATGCTAATCTGCTCTCATCCTGTGGGAGGGGGTGTGAAGACCTTCTTCCAGAGCAGGCTTTGTTTCTGACCTACTGGGAGCAAAGGCCCTCATCCTTGGGAGTCAGAAACTTGTCTCTGGTGGCAGACTGGCGAAAACCAGGCAGTTGGGGCACCAGTAGCTGGCAGGTTTTCAGGGAGCACCTCTGAGGTGCCCTCTGGGTGCATGTATTAATAAATCCAACACTGGCACCAGTGTGAGTTTAATAATACGAGAGGCTTGATACCAAACATCCCTATTTTCTGTGAAGCCATCATGTAGCTGGGGAACTTGTTTTCACCAGTGCCCAGCATATGTACTTAAAATGACTCCCTTGTTTATTTGTACTGGCAGTAATGGAACTGACCAGCACTCGGGCATATCTTCTTATGCAGTTATGCCCTCACATGTAGTATAGTGCACCCTGCGGTAGGGCTGTAAGGCCTGCTGTAGGGGTGACTTACCTATACTTCATGAAGTGTCTGCAGGCATGGCACACAGCGACGTGTGCCATGTCGTGATTTCACTTTTGTCTGCAACAAGACAAGCAGCCTATAGTGGAAATCTGTATGTGTTTGGTGAGGGGGCCTTTAGGGTGGCACAATTAGTGCTGCAGCCCTCACGGACCCTCTTTAGCCTCATTGCAATAGGCACCAGGAGTACCATTTACTAAGGACTTACAGGGTTTGCTAAAGGTATTGCCAATTGGGGGTACACTTACACAGTTTTGAGAAAGGGATCTGTCATCGGGGCCCAAGTTTGCAGGAACCCAGTGCACGTCGAAATCACATCAAATTACAGGCAAAAAGTGGGGGTGACCATGTCAAAAAGGAGCACTTTCAAACAACTCTTTTCAGTTTCACTTTCACAGAAAGTATGTCAGTGCTGGACAATATTCCCTCACAAAAAGACTTGGCTGTTGGGTAAGTTCTTCAGCAGGAGTCCGAGCTAAAAAATGTAAAAAAAGCAGTCCTTTACAGTTCTCCCCAGTGCCACCTAATGGCCATCAGGGAGGGAGTATGGGCGTCGGCCGAAATGTTAAGTTTGTGTTCAGCAATGGGATCCATAACCTGTGTTTAGTACTGCTATTAAGCTTTTTTAAATCCCTATACTAGATTGATTGCAAAAATGTATTTCTGATTTCTAATCGACATGAGGTCTTTCATCATTTCTTTTTTTTTCTAAATTCATTTTTTATTATAATTTTTGGACTTTAACTTTTTGGGAACATGGAAATGGAACTGTCTGCAATGCCAGAACTGAGAGGCATGGCCTAGCAGAGGAGGCTGAAGTTGAGCAGGGAATCCAAGAAGAAGGATTTCAACACCACCCTCAGGGCTTATGATGATGAGATCGTGGGTACCCAAGAAGAAGAGGAGGCAGAGGATACCCTTTCTCAAAATTGACTCTCTGGTGCTCCTTCCAGGGCTGGGAGTGATGCTGGCTTCCGCGGTCTGAGCCCCTCAGAGCTGGCAGTCTGCCAGCAGGAGTACAGTGAGAAGAAATTATAGAGGGAGCTGTAGGTCAATCTGGTTGCAATAACTCTGGAGGAGGAGAAGAAGTTGGCAATAGAGGAAAATAAGCTGGGCTTAGAGGAAAAGAAGGCCAGATTAGCACTTGTGCAGTCCAATAAAGATGGTGACAGCAGAGATGAGGAATCTATATGAGGGGGGATCACACACTCACTCACTTACCCAAACCTGTGGTGCCCACCTTTGTGGAGGGGGATGACATTAATCATTGGTTTACTTCTTATAAGATGGAATTGAAGATTCACAGGGTAGGCAAACATTAGTGAGGGGGAACTTTTGTGATGCTGGTGCCTACATGTGGAAGGCATACACTCCTGGCTATAGAAGAGGAGGTAGCATATTTGCACACCTACATGAAGAATGCACCAGTGCAGAGGTTTGGTCTCACGCTGAAAGAATACAGCAAGAAGTTGTGAGATACCAACACAAGAGGCCACAAAACATATGGATTGATTTGGTAGCTATCTCATCGAAAGCACTGGGAGGCTGGGTGAAAGGCAATACATTGAACACTCTTGATGGGCTATATAATTGAGTCACGCATGAGCACATCTTGAGTAACTGTTCTTCAAAGCTTCACCAGCAACTATTGGACTCCAAGCTGACTGACCCCAGAAAGCTTGGAGAGGCTGCTGATATGTAGGTAGAGAGTGTCCAATAGCTCCAGGGGGGTGATCCCAAGAAGGAGGGCCAGGTGCGCACCAAGGAAGGGAGAGAGGCAAGAAGTTTCAAAAGGAAATCTTCTTACGGCCCCAAATTTCTGGCAAGAGGAAAGCGTTCCAAACTACCTCCGAAAAAGAAGAAAGTATGACCCCCAAAGGTAAAATTCCTTTGAGAAGGGAAGGTACTTTTAGTGGCTAGGGCATAGGAGAAGGGATTCCTCATTCTTCAAGAGGAAGGCTATGAATAGTGGGGGCTCCACAGGGAAAACTAATGTAGCTGTGGGGGAGGATTGCCCAGAGTAGGATAGAGCATCCCTTTGTTGGTAGGTGGAACCAGAAGGTAAGCTGTTGATCCATGGAGGTTCTAGAAATTACTTCCAGAGAATCACCATGAATGGGCTTCCTACCCCTATTCTATGGAATACCTATGATAGCCAGACCATGGTAGTGGAAAGGTTGGTTTCCCCAGAACTGTATCTGCTAGAGCAAGTTTACAGGATAAGAGTTGGCTGTGGTCATGAATCTGTCCACCCTATGGCCACAGTAATCTCAGAATGGGAGGGGGTAGTAACCCAGAGAAAGGTAATTGTCTCTCTTAGCATGCCCATAGAATGCATCCTTGGCAGTGAACTCCCACAAGCATATAAAGAGTCAGCTGGGACAGCCACCAAGAGAACCCCACCAACCCACATTTCTGGAGGTACGATCACTAAAAAGAGGTTACACGGGCCCAGGAGAAGAGAATTGGGTAGGATGTGGATGCCATTCATTGTAGGAGCACCAGAGGGACAGGGGCTACCTGCTGAGACAGGAGAGACCCCTAAGACTGGCACTCATGAGGCCCCTTCTGGCTGGGAGGGGCTGCATGTACTGACATAAACAACAGGAGGCAGGGAACTTGGGTCAGACAGACTCCTGCAAGACATAGACAGGGTGTGTCCCACTTGAGAGGGACTGTGGATCCATCCTTGAAGCCTTGGACTGCCAGGCACATGCTCAGTCGAAAGTTTGGTGAAGTTGAGGAGGAGGAGGCTGCTATTTTCACTAAACACACTATTGGCTGGCCCATAGGCTCTCTTCAGGGGCAGAATGCCTGCACCATCTTGAATTCCTCTTGGAACAGTGCACTGTGGGATAATTTGCATGAGGGTAAAAGTACTTCAATGTACCATAAGAATTAGTGCATTAAACCTGACTTGTTGATCATGTTGAATTTAATGTGACTAGTTTACAAAGTGCAACTTTCGAATTTCCCCCTTTTTGCCCCAAACTGTCCAGCAGCCTCTTTTGGTTACACACAGCTGCTGTACTCGAGACAGCTTTCTCCCCCCTGGAGAGAACTGTAAACTACTCTCAAGAAGGAACATAAAGGACCTGCCATGGGATGATGTGTTACCTACTCCTGGCAGGATGGCTAGAGTAGATGTGAGCCCAAAAGGCCATCTTCAAAAGAGAAGATTCCTTTGAAAGGCAGATGGTAATCATAACTGGGCGCAGCTGCTAGTTTGTGTTTGCAAACATGCTGGAATCTCAGCCAGTGACGGAAAAGTTGTTGTCATGCCGGATTTCAAGGGGAGTGTAGCCCCCAGGTAGCCACACCTTTTTGTTGGTCTATGGTGCCACACATCAAACAAAGGATTCTACTATGTTGGGAATTGGCAGAACAGTGCATTCTCGGCTGCCTAAATGTCACACTTTGCAGGAAATTGTCACTAGGCAAGAGGAAACCTAGTAGCCAATTGACTTATAGTTACCAAATATACTTAGGGGTCATAACAGGCATAAAAGTGGCACCCCTGGCACCCAGACCTCAGATTGCCCCTGTCTTGGAATAAGGACTGAAGAAGGACGGCCCTGCTGTTCCCATAACCGGCAGAGAAAGGCTTCACCAATGACAGGACTGCACCTGCTACACCTTAAGCTACCAAAGAGAAGACTGTGTCTATGGTGTCCCACTCGATGAAAAGTTGCCCACGAGCACCAGACAGAAGGAGTGACTCCAAGGAGCATACGTACAAGCCCCTAGTGCTGCCGGAGAGTCTCTTTTTTTTATGTTCTGGTGGTGCAATGCCCTGCCCTGAGTTAGAATGGCGCACAAGGAGAAATCTAAGCATTTCTCCTGTACATATAGAAGGAGCAAAAAGTCGTTATTGATTGCTTATGTGCAGGAAGGTGTCCCCTACTTTCACATAAACAACGATTAAATAATGACGTTTGGCTACTTCTATGTGTGCTGCACAATGCAGCACACACAGAGGTAACAAGTAGCCATTATGGGTTGTGTATCTGCAGGAAGGAACACCTTCCTACTCATAAACAATTATTCCATGCAATGCAGGCACCATGGTACAAAGGTGCCTGCATTGGCAGTAGGTAGATAATTTCAGTGCCAACACTAGGAAAAACACAGGGGTTCGTCTTATTGTAGTAAATACGGCGCATCCCTGTGTTTTGAAAATGTCGTAGCACAGTGCTGACAAATTTGGCGCAGCTTCGTGCTATGACATGTTCTTGTAAATATGCCCACAAGAGTCAGTTGGCTGACTTTATGTTGCAGCCATTGGGCCATGTGTATATTTGTGTATGTGTCCATGCATATCACAGCATATTTAGATGTATGGGTATGTCGCTGTACTTTTATATGTGAATTACAGTTACATTTTAAGAAATTGATATTTCCTTCATCGTCCCATCTTCCTCTCTGGCCTAGCCCAAACCTTTCTGACTACTACGAACTCCCAAACAGCCTTTTCAAGCTTCCACCTTCTTTTCATCCATTTCTCCTAAAAGGCACATGTGTCCACTACTACCAATAACAACTCAAACTTCCTTTTTTCGAATCCTCCTCTATTATTCTGTTCCTACTCAAAATTCTACTAAACGCTTGAGAACTTGTGAACACAAACTTAACAAAATTACCACAACTAATCAGCGAAAAAAAAATAAGCACATATTATTAATCTCCTAACTATTTAACTCTAATCTTGGGTTCTGGAGTAGCGTGCTACTCTCTGCAAAGAACTTCAATGCCTTGCCATCAGTGCCTCGCCATCAGTAGTAGACAAAAAAAACAATTGATGAACAGAATATGGGTCCTGAGCTCACTACACCACTGGATTCAAGCTAGCCTGGCTGATGAAGGGCGATGCCCTGAAACCGGTCCCAGGATGCTTGTTTCCGGTCCAGAGAGGACCTGGCTTGACTAATCGGGCTGGACTGTTCCCACAAGGAACAGTGTCATGACTGATTTGCATATGGCTGGGTCCAAACTGGGGTGGTGCGGTGAGCAAAAGAATGATGGATTATACCCAGATCCTTGTGACTGGGGGCGAATGTTTGCATTGTCCAGCATTCCATCCATCAATTGTTTATTTTGCATATCTTCCCCTAAGTGGGAAGGGTATGTCCAGACGTGGGTCCTGTGCTCACTACACCACTGTATTCAAGCTAGCCTGGCTGATGAAGGGTGATGCCCTGAAACCCGGCCCAGGATGCTTGTTTCCGGTCCAGGGAGGTCCTGGCTTGTAAGTTCGGGCTGGACTGTTCCCACAAGGAACAGGGTCAAGACTGATTTGCATATGGATGGGTCCAAAGGAATGATGGATTAAACCCAGATCCTTGTGACTGGGGGTGAATGTTTGCATTGTCCAGCATTCCGTCCATCAAATGTTCCTTTTGCATATATTCCCATCAGAGGTAAGCACTAGATAAATACAATTTAATAATTGCAATGCCAACGCTAATAAACAATAGATCCACAGAAGAATTAAGGGGTACAAACATAGAATAAAAGCAGGAATAGAGTAGGATTGTTTCAAGTGGAAATTACTTAAGTATAATAGCTAATTGGTCAGATCAAGGATCCCTAGGAAACTAAAAGAATCTTTATGAATCAATTATATAAATAGTTTCATGTATTTCGAAAAGTTTATGTTGGTCCTCGGGGTATTCCTACTATGTGAGGTATTAGGGCATTGTAGTGTCCTTGTACAAAGTGTGTGTCTGTACAGAGCAGAAGAAACATTTCTGATTTTATCTATGAAGGTCACCTTTGTAACCTACCAGCTAATTCTGTGGAGGGAAAAGGAGATTGCACTTGACGTGTCGAAATCCACAGCTCATATTTATGTGGTCTGACGGCATCTGCATACTTAAATCAAGAATCACAGCGGAGACACAGAGACCTTCCTCTGGATTTATTGCTTGTGAC
The DNA here is from genome assembly GCF_964204655.1 of Triturus cristatus. Lineage (NCBI taxonomy): Eukaryota > Metazoa > Chordata > Amphibia > Caudata > Salamandridae > Triturus > Triturus cristatus. The sequence continues at coordinate 975,661,611 of NC_140583.1, forward strand.
GTAAAGGTAGGGTGACCAGATTTTTAAAGCCAAAAACCGGGACATTTAAAAAAAAAAAAAAAGAAGAAGGACTACAATTTTACTTCAAGCGAGCGCCCAGAATGACGGCGCTCCTCAGCAGGGAATTACAGAACAGGCAGTAAGAACATACATAAAATACAATTTTTAAACTAAGTAGCTTGCCTTTTAATTAAATTGCTTTTTTGAAACAACTGCTAACTATCCCTGCTTTGTAAAACATAAAAAATAATCTCCCACCGTTTGCAGTTGGCCCTCTCTAAAAACCGAGACATGCGCTAAATTTCCTGAAATCTGTGGGGACAGCTGGTGAAAAACCGGGACTGTCCTGGCAAATCTGGTACGCCTGGTCACCCGACTTAAAGGTTATTGCGCCTGAGTCATTACATGAGAAGGCATCTCCAACGCCCACGACTTGTGGCCCCAGGCTCTAATATCAGGTTCACGACTGTGCCAGAAAGAACAGATGTTGTACACTCACACCCCCAGGACCATAAAACAGGTAGGCTGACAGCACCAAAGCTGTGAATGGGAGACCCTCAGCCAAGACCGCGAGGCAAAGCAAGCAGCAAGTGTTAGGATATGTAGAGGAGGTGGTGGCGTAACTGCAAGAGCGGCCAACTTTAAAGCTGGAGAACCAGGTTGAGCCTAGCGGGACGCTCAAGCATCGTGGGATTTTGGGCAAACAATGAATCTCCCCGTGCCTTAAAATGAATGTGTCCCTCTGTAATGCAACTGGTGCACATGTAAAGCGCTCCGATACCTTCGGGTCGAGTTTGCGGTGTATAACTGAAATAAAAGAGACAACTGACAGGTGCAAACACTAGAATTCTTTTTTTTTTTTATCATAGAAGCACTTCCCACAGAGAGTGCCACATGTGAAAGCACCACACAGAGAGAGGAGACTAGAGGACATTCAGTCGTCCCTGGGGGAGTTACCTCATGTGAATGATGTGCTCCTCCATACAATTAAGGGAATGACCACCTCTAATGGTGTTGTTGAACGTGTACTACAGAAGGGGCTTCTGTCATTCCAAGGTGTGACCCCTGTGCTGTACATGGCATTAGGGGCAAGAGGCACTTTTACTTTACCTACTTAGGTTTGCACTGGAATAAATTGAGAGCTACGCAGTGTCCCTTCCAGGTGGACTTGAGCAAATTCTGGTGAATTATTTTATAACATGCGAGGTTGGTCTGGGTATTCCGGCATTTATACAGGGTAAGGGGCTTATTTACGAGCCCACTGCGCCACTGATACATCACTTCTTTTGCGGCACTCGTGGTGCAGTGTGCCTGCCCATATTTACAAGGCCACGTAGAGACACCCTGTGTGACTTTTCATGGCCTTGAATATATGGGCCCCTTTCACGCATTCCGCATTACAGCGCAGGGGAGGACAGGAATGCGCAGTATCTTGTAGATATGGCACATTACTGCCCTTTTATTTTGACGCATGGCAGACCAGCAGGAAGCCATGCTGCGCTGCCCCTATGTTTCTAGTGGTGTCGTGGAAAACGTCTGCCCCTCTCTGATTGCGAATGACTGTGGTATAATCTTGAGCATGGTTTATGGTTACCAATTTTACAACTTGAAGTAAAACAAGCTACTGGCTACTGTGACTAGAATTTACCTTGTTGCTTTTGGTGGATTCTTCTCAAGTGCTTTAAATGAATGAGCGCCTATTTTAGAAGTTGTGAGAGCCGGTGAAGCCTTGCTTGCCTTGGAGGATCCTGACGATGTAACGCTCTGACGCTTCTCCCAAGCATTAGACACTCGAGACTTCACCATCTCAGACATGGTTGGGTCTAGCCTGACGTCGAACATACCTGATAACCATCTTGTCCTTCCTATTGCACAGGCCGCAACAGAACACCACCAAAAGAGGACACTTCCTGCCAGTGGCATCTTGAACCCACCACTCTAGCGGTCAAACAGGGTCAGACTGGCCTACCGGGCAATCAAGCAGTGCCCGAAATGTTGGTCTTACCGGTCAGTGCATGGGCCAGTTTTTTGGCTGTTTGTGGGCCTGTTTTATGGTTGGTGGGCCCGTTTTTTCTGTTGATTTTCCTGATATTTCCACAAACATTATTCAAAGAAAATTGCGAAGCACACAGAGAAGTCCATAGTCATATAAATGTATTCAATAAAGCAGTGGAGTGATGTTGTGATGGAATTCCGTGTGATTTGTTCCTTCCATAGTGTTGCACATTCTTTATATCAATTTGTGATATTCAAATACAGACAGGCAGCCGACACGTGTTTCGTCACAGAGACTTTTTCAAGGCTGGAAATAGTAGCAAATAGACATAGGGCCTCATGTAGGTACCTCAATACCGGTCGGTAACGGCCGAAAATCGGTAAATATCCCGTTATCGACCGGTATTGAGGCACTTGAGATGTAGGTGGCTGATTTCTAGATTCGGTATTTACCGAATCGGAATTTTAAGAAATCGGTAAAATACCGATTCGGTAAATACCGAATCCAGAAATGCAATGTAGGGGGCACTCAAGTGAGTGCATTATTGGTGTCTGGATTCGTTATTTACCACCAACCACAAGTTGATGGTAAATCACGAATACCTTACAAACAGCATTTTTGTGCTATTTGTAAAGTGCCATGTGGCAGACATACATGCCCTTAGGGCATGTATGTGCGCCACATGTGCACACATGCACGAATCAGGGGTGCAACAGGGTGTTAATGTGACACCCTGCCACCGATGATAATGCCTCCCCTATTACCGATTCGGTATTTACCGAATCGGTAATAGTAACTGGCTTCCCATTCATTCCTATGGGCCTCCAGGCCCATAGGAATGAATGGGAAGGGATGCATTATTACTGATTCGGTAAATACCGATTCATAATTACCGATATTTACCGAATCGGTAATAATTACCGATTATTTACCTACATACTATTTACCGATCCATAAATACCGAATCGGTAAAATTCGGTATTTATGAATCGGTAAATAGTATGTTACCTACATGAGGCCCATAGTGAGGAGCGAGCCCATCGCAGTATGGTGTCTCACTGTATGAATCTGAAAGAACAGCCCACAAGGTATATAGGCGATCTGTTAAAATGCCCTGAGTCTCTACTATGCTTGTAGGTTAATGGTGTAGCCTGCAGTACCTTGCATAACACCTATACACCTCGCCCTTTCAAGTTAAAAAGGCCCAATTTGCAAATGTGGGCCACTTTTTCTGCTACCTTATTTGCTAACGGTGTGTCGGGGGAGTGATTTTTGTTTTGTTGTCCAGACCTGTTTTTTTGTCCCGATCGGATTCTGCTGCTAAAGTGAAGGTTGTCACTGGGCCTGATGGTCTGCTAAGGCTTGTCACACTAAAAGGTTGACTAGCACTTAGGGGCCTTTAATGTCTGTAAGCAGAAGCACACAAACACCACTGAATGGGAAAAATATGACAGAACTAAGGATTGGATGCAAAGGGATGCCAAGCACAGAGACAAAGAAAGATAAACAATGAAAATAGAACAAAAGTAGATAGAGGGAGGCAAACAAAAAGCCGAGGTGGGAGAGAACAGTGAGGGGGGAAAAGGAAGGATGGAGGTAAAGTAAGAAGCAGGAGAGGGAGTAAGATGTAAAGGAAGGAATGAACAGTGAGAAACGCACTGTAAGGATAGGAGAAAGGAGGCAAAGAAAGAAGATTTGTAGAAGTAATGATAAAGGAAATTAGGGAGGGTGAATGTATGGAAGGGTGAAGGCTAGGTAGGTGCAAGGTGAAAGGATGGAGGGATCAATGGGTGGTAGGATAGGTGGGTGGATGGGAAGGTTAAAGGTTGGAGGGGAAAGGATGGATGGAAGATTGAAAGGGCGCTTTAGGTGAAAGGATGTATGGAATAGCGAGAGGATGGACTGATGAAAAGATGGATGAAAATGTGAAAGGGTGGTTTGGTGAAATTATAGATTGAAGGACATTAGAATGGATGATTGAAAAGATGGTTGAGTGAAAGGGTGAATGGATGGGTCAATGGATGGATGGGCTGAAGGAAAGTTATAAAAAGGGAAGAAAGGATGTTCGAGTGAAAGAATGGGTGGGTTTGTGGGATGGATGGGTGGGTTGATTGGATGGATGAATGAATGGGTAGATGAATAGATGGGCAGGATGTGGATATAGGATTGCATGCCTGAATGCAAAGGCGAAAGGGATTCTTCTTAGGAGGATCAGGCTTGGCTGGCAGGTGCCATTAGAGGTATGGTTCATATTAGGGTATTTTATTTTTATGGCGATCGAGTCAAGAAAATACTTAATGCCTGCAAACCAGCAAAGGTCTCGAGGTTCAGCAGGCAGGCATCCACTGGGACAGCAGAGGTGAGGACCTGCAGAGGTAGATGATCTCCGTAGTGCGTGCTTTAGTTATCATCTATGTGGGCGAGTTTGATGACATTAAACACAATTAACGCAAGACAAATGCATAACCAGGTGATAGAACCACGTGACACGTTGCCTCTCTCTTCCCAATCCCCTTCCATCCACTCACATGCAGAAATGCCAGAAGCTGTAGCGGCCGGGACCAAAACATCGGGGGCCCTCTCTTAGGTTTATGATCCAAGAAGCAGGATCCTAATTAAAGTGAAATGTAATCTAGGAAAAGTAAAAACACAGTATTTGGTGCCACCTAGTGGTGATGCTGAGTGAGCTACGTTAAGAAGGAACACGTCCGGCCTTCTTTTGAAATACAGCACAGCAAGCACCCAAAATGCTTAGGTCAAAGAGCACCAGCTGCCCTCCTTTGTGTCACCTCTGCTCACACGCACCTTTCACCAGCTGCTATCGTGATGGTTACAGGTTCAGGTGGAAAAGTACGTGGTGCAGCACTTTATTCCTGTGGGATCACATCAGTGGACTGCATCCAGACATTTCCTGTATAGCAGATCAGTTTATGTGAATTAATTATTTATGTGCCTGAAAAGTAAAATTTGCAAAATCCCTAAAGGCACATTTTTTCCCACCACCACTTAAAAACAGTGGGGTATATTCTCAAGAACGTGTGATAACCATCGCAAAAGTTACTTAACGTAACCTTCAACATCGCAGTCTTTCGCGGGAAATTTACGACGTGTTAACCAAGTATTCACAACACGGCGGCACCATGCTATAGTCACCAGATAACGCGTCAAATGGCCACATTTAAATCAAATCCACGCAGCAAAAATGCGAAACACGAATGCAAAAAAGCTGCGATGAGGCCAATCGCGATACAAAAAGCAGTGAAAACCAGCGGCAAGCCTGCAAATCCCACGCGTCTGGCGGGAAAATGCACTATAAAAGCAACAAAAACACACACCAGAAACAATCCAAAGTGCGCAGCAACATGGATTCACCCTGACCAAGCGCAGAGGCCAACGTGAACCCCACAAGCCCCACAGACCACCAGCAAGGACCAACAGGGAAGGCCAAGGAGAAAAGGGAGAAAAAGACGGGGTGCAGTCCGCAGGAAAACAAGGCCAGCGTCACGGAGGTGACAGAACACTACCAGCAACTGACCAACAATCAGACTACCTTGAATGCAGCCGGAGTGTCGAGGAGGCCAATGGAGGAGGCCAAGAGGTGCTGGCATGACGTGAAAACCTAAACCAGGCCCAAATCCGCTGCCAACAGGAAAGCAGCAACGGCGACAGGAGGTGGGAGTCATGTGCCACAGGAGGAGCTGGAGGAAATGGAGGCCAGTCATCTGTGTGGAGACGGTGCAAGGAGGTGGGAGTATGGACATAGCTCGAGAGGACTTGACACAACAACAACAGGGTGAGTAACGAACAGGGACTGGGGGAGTTGGGCACAGTGGCACACATGCACAACGATGTGTAGCACACTGCACACCCACAATTACCCAGGGTCATGTCCCCCATCCCCGTGGCACACTGCAGCACACACACATAGCAACACAGCACATCCCATGACAATGTGGCACAAAGTGCAACGCCAACTCTGCAGAACAGGGAACACAACTGGGTCCGCCCATGCGCAGAAACAGGCCATCACATTTGACAGAGCGGGGAACTGTGAGTTGCATATGTACGGGTACAACCTCACATTAGTCATGTAGTTCAAATGTCCACTGTTCCCCCTCAAATTCCCAGCACCGCCCAAACAGTCACAATGTACATTGTCACACAGTCTGCATGTCTACAATAACAATGCGCCAACATAAATGTCAACACAATGTTAACATGCATCTCCCCTTCACATTGCAGAGGGACAAACAAAAACCTCCAGCAGGTCAGACCAGACAACCCATCAGTGATGCCGGAGATGACCACCACACCTTCGACACCAATGCCCTACAACAGCCCACGGACATCCCAAGCAACCCGCCACCAGGACCAGGCCAGACAAGCTACTTAGAGGAGAACCCAGCCCCTGCAACAGACCACACAGCATGAAGCACCCGCAAGCACAGCTGGCTCACAACACCTCACCGACCCACACATGACACCCCAATGCCAGGTGTCAGAATGCCAAAAAGAGGTGGCCGAACAGGTGTGGGTGTGGTCCGAACCCATGGAAGACGAACTAGATCACATACATGAGTGTCCATTACCCTTCAGGGATCACCTACACCCCACAAAGGAGACCCAAACTGTCATAGAGACATATGCAGACGCACATTCCTAGTACAGAACCATGCCCAGGGGCACACACATATCAGTCACACACCAACGTTGGCTCTGCGTACGACGGCCCAATCCACTCCCCTTACGAATTGAGTGGGCGACGACAAAGCTACATGTCCAAGCTCTTAAGTTCAGAAAAAGTTTTATTGAAAGAATATGCTCAAATGTTACAAAATAAAAGATAAATAGGAAAAGCTAACAATTAGAGTACATATCATGTTAAGTAATGATGAAAACATAGGCTGTAATATCAAACATCAAAAATTGAGAATAGTTATAAGCAAAAACTGGCAACATGTCCAAGCTCTAACCCGCTGCCTGCGGTGACATGTCTGCGTCCCCTGTATACAGCACAATGTAATGTCGTAGGGCCCAGGGCCCTCGTGCATTCAACAAGACCACAGGGACACATGCAGATATTATGTTGAACTGGGTACAGGCATGTGTGTGCGGCCCCTTTATTGGCAGGGCCACATGTACAGTGATGCCTGTGCTGGATGTGTGTGGGGTGAGTGCAAGCCAGCCTGCAAGGAGTTGTTGGTGCTGGCAACAAATACAACAGTGAACACTATGAATACGGAAACAGACAACACCAGCATTACAGGGACAACTGCGAAGCATCATGGAGGTAGCCAGAGCAAGTTCAGAGGTCACACAATGAGCAAACAGAAGTGTCCATGAGTTGCAGTGCGCTGAGTTTGGGGCACTAGGGCTGAGCATGCTCATGTGAAGAAAATGCCTAGGATTGTGTCCCTTCTGGACATTCCTGATGCAGCTGCATTGGGGGTGTGTCACACCTGCATCATCTTCCTCATCGTTGTCCCCGGTCTAACACACTGCCTGAGGTGACATTGCTGCATGAACTCTCCACAGCACATAACAAAAAGCAGTAATGGATGATGATTCGTGGTGCACTGAGTTAGTGGCACCTGGGGTGCTGAACAGGGGACCAGGCAGAAGATGGCATCCACGACAGGTGTGAGCAACTCCGTCAGTCTACCAGTACGACCGTTTCGACACTGGCAGTTAGCGGTTGGAGTTGGTCCTGGCAGTGGTGGCGTGTGCCTCCTGTGGTGATGCGGCGTCCGGGTGGGTCAGGGCTCGATTTGATGTGTGAGCCCTGGTGGGCCGCAGTTGAGGCCGGAGGCAGCGGACATGGCAGGCCACAGACACATGGCGTTGATGACCCCAAGGCCATCGCCTCAGAGGCTATCCAATATCTCAGAAGAAGGGGTCCCTGATCTGACCAGGACAGAGTTAGTGGCCCCGGATGCACAGCGTCCGGCACACGCACCCCGCCACGGAGGGTGACTTGCTGTCCGCGGAGGTAGGGCCACGCAGACTGAGCGGGTCCTCGTAGATGTCGAAGGTGAATGTGGTGGAGGGTCGCGGGGCACAGTGGAAGGTGTCCTCCAGGGCATGATGCAGAGGGCAGAAGCTATCCGGAAGCAGCAAATGGACGAGTGGAAAGCGACTGCCTCATTGCCACCACCAATTTGGTATCACGTGCATGAGGATAAAAACTACCCCCTAGTCCATAGACTCAGACGCTACCAATGTACGACCAGAGAGTGTCCATGAATGTCGGGGAACAGACTTAGTGGCACCAGGGCTGAAAGGGGATGCAGTCTGCGATGATGCCGGTGCACTGATATGAACTCCGGCATTGCCATATCAAGACTCTGTGACCTACTGGACCGCAGTGTAGACCGGAGGCAGCGGTCAGCAGTAGGCCACGGCCACATGTCGTAGGCTCGCGATGCACAGAGTTAGTGACATCAGGGCAGTTGTCGGTAGTGTTCGATCACCTCCGTAACGATGATCCTTTTTTCATCCCAAATACAACGCATCATCCTCTTACGCCTCTCCTTGCGTGCCATGATTCATACTCTGCCTTTGAATAATTGATGTTCAGTTCCAATTCTGTGACCTACTCGAGCGCACCGTAGGCCGAGAGCAGTAGTCCGCGTGGGCCCACAGAATCTTGCGGCTGTGATGTAACACTAAGACCTGTTGGCACCACATCGAAGAGTGTACATTGACATACACTCAGCCATGATTTATGTGCTCTGTCATGTTGTAATCAAGACTCAGTTCCAAAAGTGCGACCTAGTTGGCTGCAGTGTAGGCCGGAGGCACGGTCATCGCGGGCCAACCGCTGTTCAGCCATATCCTCCTGGATCTCTCACACACGACGTTGGAATGGCATTTGTATTAGATTTGTGGCTGACAGGTAGTGGCACCAGAGCTGAGCGGGTGTGCAGCCCGCGAGGAGACTGTGTCCTGCCTGTGATGGACTGCATTGGATTGGTGTGAGGCCTGCAGGATCACAGTGCAGGCCGAAGGCCGGAGTCAGCAAGGGCCCACAGACACGTTTGGTGGGAGTCCTATGCACAGACTTGGTGGCACCACATCGGAGGGAGTATAGTGACATGAACTCAGCCTTAAATCATGTACTCTGCCATGGTGTAATCAAGACTCAGTTCAAAATGTGTGTCCTACTTGTCCGCTGTGTATGCCGGTGGAGTACATCAACGGGAAAGGAGTTCCACGGGCCTGTGTTGCAGAGGCCGTGATGGTCCGAGGAGTCTGCCAAGGTCGGGGGTCTCGGGCTTGGAGCTTGCACCAGCACGTGGTGGGCCGTCTTTGACACACGCTGGAGTTGGCAGGTGAGCAGTGATGCCTGGATGCGCAGGGGTGGCCATGATGGCTTCGGGGACCAGTGGCCCAGGGTGCAGCAGGCGCACAGGATCGCAGGCAACACCGCTCATGGCGTAGGCCTCATGGCAGAGTGAGAGGCGCCGCCCTGGCAGGGACGTTGGGCATTCCGGAAGAGGACCACACCCAGAGTTATTCACACCCCTACGCTGGCCTAGCGTACGCCGGGCCAGCCCACTCCGCTCACGCTTACGGGGGGACGTCACAAGCTACATTTCCTCGATCTTCCCCACTGGCTGGGGTGACATGGTTGAGTCCACTGTCCACTACACTCCAAACAACAGCGGTGTGTGTCGACATGGATATGTGTGTGGTCTGCATACTGCAGTCTGGCCAGCACATCCACGACACACTTGGCATTGTGTACATTCTCATTCATCGGTCCTTTGCCTTCTTCGCACATGCCTGGTCCCCACCTCTGCCAACATTCTGCTATTGTGTGTCCGAAGTGCCATGCTGTTGATGGCTCATGTACATGGCTGGCTCAGGTTCCCACAGTGAGTTGTGCTATCGTGTCTGGTGGATGTGCATGTTGTATGTGAGCTTGTGACGTGCGCTTTTCCTGTGTTGTGTGTTGCATGATTGTGGAGTTGAGGTGTGTGGTGTGTGCATTTGGTATTGGCCAATGAGCCGTGCATTTCCGTGGGTGCCATCCTGGTGGCGCAGATTGATGATGGACTGTCGGGAGGTGCATGTATCATGCACACTGCCTGGGTGATTGGCGGCGGCGTTGGCGGCCTGTGGTCCACTATTGCCTGCACATTGGTGGGATACATGCGCTTTCTGTTGCGCTTATTGTGTGCAGTATTGCCAGCGGCCACTAGTAGGATATGTGTGCAGTCAATTGCTCCCTGACATGTGCGGGAAGCCAGCTGTGGCATACACACCTTGCTTGCTCTCCGGCTATTCCTGCACAGTGTGTGTGAAGTATAGATAGTGGGGTACCAAGCTGATGGTGTCATCCATGACCGTTGTGGGGGCTTGCATTGGCCTGGCTGTGTGATTCCTCTGTCTCAGGTGGATGTTGGTTGGAGGGTACCAGAAGCCAACGCGTGCAGCAGGGCCAGCAGCTTTGTCTGTGGTGGGATGTTGGTTGTCCTCTGTGTTGGTACCGTCAGCCTGTGGGCAGTGGTGGTCAGGTTGCAAAGGAGGGCTGTCCCTTTGAGCGTATAGTGGGCAATGACATTCTCTGGTGTTGTGTCTGTGAGGTCGGTGCATTTTCGGAGGGTCGCTGTCTTTGTCTGCGCTGTCTCAGTGTTGGTCCGGGGGGGGCGGTGGGTGTCCGGTGGGGTGGGGGTTGGTCCGGGGGGGTGGCGGTGGGTGTTTGGGCCCTCTTGGGTGTCCGGCCCACATGTTCAGTGGCTCCATGACATCTGTTGGTCTTCAGGTTTGGCTGTAGGCTGGGCTCCCTTTTGTGGTGCAGGCTGCCATCCGACTTTACACCAGATCAGAGCAGTTGTTAATTTCCTGCTGCTAGCGCCCATTATTGCATGTTTTGTTGCCTTTTTGCCGATGTGGCTGGTCGTTGAGAATGCTGCGGAGTGGTGTTTTCACGGCTTAATGCACGGGAACGCCTACTCCCCATCTTATCAGTGATAGTTGCCGGGGTCATCTGTGGCGCTGTTTTTTGCGGCTGCTATCGTAGGTAAACTGGTGTTATGGGCTGTTAACACCAGCTTGTGAATAGGGTGATAAATTTATGACAACTTTGGCTGCGATAAAGTGCCGTTAACTCAGCGATAGCTCCTTGAATAAATAAAAAGGCATTTCTAGAGCGCATAGCTACCCGTGGGCTACTATGCCTAGTAGCGGTGCAGCTTCAACCACGGACAGAATTAGGGGAACAGGTACGTTTTTAGTTGCTTTCGGAAGGAGAGGTGGTTAGGCTCGAGACGGATACCAAGAGGCAGAAGATTTCATAGTTTAGCGGCATTGTATGAAAAACGATGGCCTCTGCTACGTGTTCTTCTTATTTTTGGGACTGCCGCTAATTGTTTATTATCTGACCTTAAAGAGCGATAAGGTTGAATAATGGAGCTGATGCTGGGAGGGACTTTTCCTGAGAGAACTTTGTGTGTGATACACAAAGCCTTGAACTGGATTCTCTCTTGGATAGGTAGCCAGTGCAGCGATGCAAGTGCAAGTGCAGGCTTAGCTGACAGGCGCAGTATTCATAAGCACACGTGCTGCACAGTTTTGCACTACCTGCAATTTTTTGGTAGTGGTAAGTGGAGCTCCCAAATATAGTGCATTTGCACAGTCCAGGCGTGACAAAATCAATGCCTGGGCCAGCAGTCCTCTCGCGGTGAAGGGTAGCAAGGGAAGGATCTTTCTTAGCATTCTTAAAATCCCAAAAAAACAGGCTACAACCTTTACGTGCTTGCTCTTTAAAATCAAGATTGCGGTCCAGCCATACACCTAGACTTTTAATTTGTTCCTTTGGGACTGGAGGAGTCCCTAGACAGCTAGGCCAAAATGAGTCAATGCTCAACGTAGTTGAGTTGGCCAAGAGCGTCAGTTCAGTCTTAGCTCCGTTGAGTTTTAGGCAGGAACTGTCCATCAAAAGCGACAACCTTTTCAAGGCATAAGGCTAGTCCTGAGCCTGAGGCATCCTGTTGATTAAGCGAAACCACCAACTGGGTATCATCAGCATAGGTGATAATCTGAATGCCAAAAGGTGTTACTACTTCAGCCAGGGAACTCATATAGATATTGAATAGAGTGGGGCTCAGGGAAGCTCCCTGGGGAACCCCACATCCAAGAGGCATTCACTTTGAGGGGGTTTCTTCTTCGAAGACCACAAACGATCTGTCCTCTAAAAAGGACTGTAACCATTTTAGTGCTGTTCCTGCAACTCCTGCCTTCCTAAGTCTTTGGATTAACAGATGGTGGTTCACTGTGTCGAAGGCTGCGCTGAGATCTAGCAATATAAGAGCAGCGCAGCCCCCTCCATCCAAAATTTGTCTTAATTCTTCCATCACTGTTAAAAGTGCAGTTTCTGTGCCTTGCTGTGGTCTAAACCCAGTCTGTGAAGGATGAAGGCAATTGTGGTTTCCCAGAAATGATGACAGGATGTAGTTTACGTGCTTCTCAGCTAATTTTCCGATTCCTGGTAAAAGTAAGATAGGGCGATAGTATGCCAGCACTTCAGGATCTAGGTAGGGCTTTTTAAGAAGTGCTCTAACCATAGCTTGTTTCCATTGGTATGGCACTAGTCCCGATGCCAATGAGGCATTTATCACATTTAGGATCACTGGGGATACAGTATCTGAAATTAAATTTAAAATGTTAGGGGGGCAACATCTGATGGTGCTCCCGATTTAAGATTACTAAGAAGGCCTTGAAGTGAGGTCTGGCTCAAGGGGGGGATGACCTCCAGCCGGCAATCTTCATCTGGGGCTGTCACATCCAATGTGGATAAAGTTTGTGAGGCCATCGATAGAGGAAAGGATTCCTAAATACTTTGTATTTCATCTGAAAAGAATTCCGCAATTAGATTGTAGTGTAAAGGGATGTCCACCCGAGCAATGGGGGGCGGAGGAGGAGTTAAAAGTGATTTTGCGATCCTAAAGATTTTGCGCGGGCAATTGGCTGCCAAAGTGATTTTCTCTTCGTAGTAGAGAGCTTTGGCAGCTTTTATTTCAATTTTAGAAATCTTTATAGCATCTCTATATTTAATTTTGTTAGTTGCTGAGGGAAATTTTCTCCAGTTTAATTCAAGCTTTTTGCTGGACTGTCTGAGCTCCCATAGTTTAGGAGTATACCATGCATTTAGATTAGCTCCAACTTAATTGTAGATCTATTTCTTCAAGAGACCTTGTTAACCAGCTATCTAAATCATCATTTGCTGTTGCTGGATTAGTTTTAAGGTAGGGCTTGGTATCTTCCTGGGTAGTCACCCAAGATTTTATAGGCAGTTTTGACCAAACCCGTACTTGTTTGCTAGTTCTCACAACTGGAGTGATGTCCTCCTGTGTTGTCCATAGAAATGGAATAAGATAATGGTCCGACCAAGGCACCGGCAAAGGGTCCTTGACCAGAAAATTAGGAATATTTGAAAAAATGGGGTCGAGAAGATGGCCTTTACAGTGGGTAGGACCGTTCACTAATTGAATAGATTGAAGCGTCTCTAACCCCCCTCTACTGATCCCAATATGGAGGGAGTAGGGAATCATCAAAATGAAAGTTAAAATCCCCTAATACGGTGAAATTAGGAAAGAAACTAGCTAAATTGCCCACAATATCGAGAAGGTCCTTGCAAAATGTACCTGATGGGCCTGGGGGATGATAAACCAGGATCCCTGAGAAGGTCCTGACATGAGAGATACCTAAATTAAAAAAAAATGCTTTCACAGTCAGGTAGGGGGTTTGAAGCGGTCCAGCAATTAAATTTGTCCTTATAGATAATGGCGAGTCCACCTCCTCTCCCTGAGTCCCGGTCCAGCCTTTGTATGGCAGAACCCGGTGGCAGGGTTTGGACAATTACCGGGTCAGCATCTTTCTTTAACCAAGTTTCTGTTAAAAAAAGGACATCAGGGCTTCCTTCTTCTAATAAGAGGCAGATTTCCAGTGAGTGTTTGGACATTGAACGACAGTTTACTAGAAACATTTTAATATCTTCCTTAGTAAACCGGTCTGAGGGGGGGCTCAAGCACGGGGCACAATTTAAAGTGACAGGTGCGACAGTGCTTAGTAAAGCTATCAAGTGGCATAGAGTGTGTGCACTCACTTTTAAGCATTCCTTTATAAGAGTTGAGCTCCTCCCTGGTGTAGACATGCTTAGCTCTCTGAAAACCGGCAGGGGTTCTGGCCCTTCGTCGCGTCATCGGCCTTTTTTAATGCCGAGCGAGCGTGCCAGCGTCTGAAGACTGGTGCGCTGACCTAGTTTATCTCTGTGCGCTGTCCAGCCCCCTTAATTAAGTGCAAAGTGAGGATTAAAAGTGGCGATTAAAATTACAAGGCAACAGGATAAAATCGGTTTCTAGCAGCTTAACATGTAATTACCCCCCAGGAGCATTGAACACAGCTCCTTAATCGTGCAAAATTGCAATAGCAGCAAAAGTTTAAGTTTAAGTTCCCAGATATTTCTCATCATGGTCACATGCCCCAGTATTTTTCACATCTTTAGTTCTAAACTTTTGATTGCCGAGACTTCTCATAAAAGATCTTCCACACCAGGGACACACAGTTTACGGTCTGAGCCTACATTCGCTCCATATTTAGAGTAAACATACAACATTGGGACTTAAAACTGTTACGTAGTGATTATTTTGTTAGACTCATCTATTCTAGCGTGCATCGGCCCACCCTGGTTTACAGTACACCACCTTATATGAATCAATGTAGTAACAAAAAACACCTCGTGGGGGATTGTTTGCCAGATGTGCGGTGACTATTATGCAGATAATTATGTATTGATCCAACTATTGATATATCTGGCCAGCACAAGGTGACATGAGTTTGAAGGAGTATACGGTTCAGCGACTCAACAGCAAATAAAAGAGGTAGAGAAGTACAGATGCAGGGTTGCACATATTTTATATGCATAAGGGAACCCCACAGCTTTTTTGGGTTAAAATCTCTTTATTATACAAAATTATTGCATAAATATCCTGCAATGTGATACCAGATTCATCACCAACATACTGTTAAGTAACTATAGCTCGCCACTGACGGATACGTTTAAGACACGCGGTACACCCACAATGGGGTATACATTTAAGAGGAGTGTCCAGTAACACACACGTGAGCAGTAAATGGACACACCAGCCTCATATCTTTGGATGGACTTGGTCACACCCCCATATGATATGGTACTTGCACGGCACAATTATACCTCCAACCTATCGTTAGGTCAGTAAAAACAGCAGTAGAACCCCGTCGGACCGCACCACGCATGAACAACACTCTTAAAGGCAACACACTCATAGTAATTATAGGACAGGCATACTAATTATATATTTTTAAGGTTTTTCTTTTTTTTTTCTTGAATTATGTTTTGACGCCGCTTTATACAGTGTCAGCTATTGCTAATCTGGGAAGTGAATTATAGTCATTGTCAAATATCCGTAATGTAGTATATATTGTTTTAACCCCCCCCCCCACATACCGAGCTGAACAATGCAATGGAGTTGTCCTGCACTACACTCTACAATATGTTGTATTTACAGCTGTATGTTATTTTGTGTTGGTAAAAACAAAAAAATGGAATAAAGATTATTAACAAAAAAGGTAACTGAAGCTCACATGTCGAGTTCAACTTTTTACTTATAAAAAATCTTTTGACGTTCCAGTGGTGCAATGTTCCTTGCCAGATTTACAAGGTCACGTAAAGCCACTTTACGTAGCTTTTCATGGCCTTGTTATTATGTGCCTCTTTCTCCCAGAACACTACATGAAAGGGGAGTTCCATGGGTGTTGCTGTGGGTGTTCCCACACAACACCAATGGATTCTGAAGAATTCCCATATTTGCGAGAATTTGTAAACCCGGAAATGCGTCGGAATCTAATGCCGTTGGAGAGGCGCAAAAAGGAGAAATGCTTTCATTTCTCCTCGTTTTTCCCTCTTTCTATGTGTGTTGCATTCCATCTTATAGATACGGTGCATTCTTGCCCTTTTCTTTTGACATAGGTCTGCGCCGCATGCGCTGCCCTTTGTCAAAACCTCATACATGAGGCTCTCAGGGGCTTATTTACAAGCCCCATGCACCGATGGTGTGTCACTTTTCCCCCATATTAAAAGTGACGCATCGGCAAGGCAAGGGGCTTGCAAATAATCCCCTCAATTTCAGAAATTTCCGCAGCACACTTTGTGTACCCAATGGGAAAAGAACAAGTAAGCAGAGAGAAAACATGAAAACAACAAAACCTGTTAGAACCATACCCTCTGTGATAGCTCGTACATGTGGTTACAGGTGGTGGGCACTGGCAACAATTTTTGACTACCATAACTTATTTTTCGTTCTTATACTTTGACTCAGAGCAAGGTAGAGACGGACAGAAAAAGGAGAAAAAAGGAAGAGGAGAAAGTTAAGACAACAAATAGCAACTATAGATGAAAAATCTCCATACAAGAGCAAGATAAAGAGTCAGGATGTGGAAGGTGGTGGGGGAATGAGACATGCATTGGAATGAGTGCTACGCACCCTTGGTATTCTTCAACCACCGGATTCGGGAGCACTAGTAGCAGTCTCATAGGACAAAGCTTGCGCCCCAAAGCATTTTTTTTTCACAAATTAAGTACTACAAAGCCTTACAAGTTGGTCTAACATCTATTTGAAAGACAAACCTATTACTTCTGCAAGGAAGAGCATTACAAGGATCACATCTCACTTGAGCTTAGAAATCATAAAAGTAAGAAAAATGGAAACATTTAAACAAGCCCTCTCTTATCTGGTAGCAGACCTTAGGAGTTATAGGCTAAGGAGCTCAGACGTGATCACACGCTGCTATCATTCAAGAAAAACTTGAATTCAGATTCTGTCTGTAAGACTAACTGTACCTATCAACCATCTCAAACCTCTTCCCCTCTACTGCTGTTACCATTGCTGTTCCTCTGTCTCCCACATATTTTTCAATGTATATCTACTTGTAGGTGAATCCCTCTGCTGCCCACGTGATCAGTGCTATCTAAATATGTCTAATAAATATATGAATAAGAAATATACCTCGACAAACGTAGACGCCAACAGGTACTTCAAATGAGTGGGAATAATAAAGCGTGAGAAGTCTATCTATTTCGAGAAGTGTTTAGAGAGAAATTAAGGTGTTTGTAGAAATTTAGACAGGATTACATTACAATAAATTGACAGACATGCTCAAAATGTGAGAAATGCTAGTGTGACTCTAAGGGAACTGGTAGCTAAAGGATCTCAAGAAAGAGGAAATAATTGAGTAACTAAATGACTTGCCCTGTTGGCCATAGTGTGTGAGGCTTCAGGAAAAATGTATCTTCATATAGATTTAAAGAAATTAAGCAGAGATGCTGAGATGGATCTGTTACTACTGATACAAATGAATTAGTTAGTCACTTACTAGCAAAGAAAATAACATAATTACAACATATGCGAACTTGAATGTAGGGAGGACCAAGGTTTCAGAAGGAAGAGATTGAGAAGTAGGGTTGAGTTGAGGAATGCTGGAGGATAAATAGATCAGGTATTCAGCCATGGTAAAAAGGAATCTTCGGTGGAGCTGTGGGATTATGTAGGTTCTGTGTATTTATATGGTGGATGACATTGCCGATTATAAACCATTCTAGGCTAGTTGAAGCACCCCAAGTGTGTTTTCCATTTCTGATAGGATCAGTAGATGGGCGAACAAGATATCAGTTCTTTTATTTATACAGTGTATTTATAGGGGGGGGGAAGTATCTTGGTTCATGCTGCTTGTTAAGACAGCCTTTGTGTTGAGAAGAAGGAGAGGCCCAGGTGTGGTAGCTCTGTTTTAGAGGAAGTAGCAAGCAAAGACAAGTATTTGCAATGCAACAGGTCTCACATTTTGCGAGAGTTTAATCTATTGGCAATGTACATGACAATGCCTTTTATTTATGTGTTTTCAAAACCAACCCCTATAAAAAAGGCATTGCCATTTCTAATGCCAATAGGTCAAACTCTCACAAATGCGAGACCACTTTCATAGTGGTCGCATCCCTTTCTTTAGATGCTGTTTGCTTTATTCAGGTTACAGCGAGCCACATCTAAAGAAAGGGGTGGGCCACCATTAAAGTGAAAGCCCGTCATGGGGTGCTTTAACCACCCATATTCTTTTTTACAAACAAATGTTTTTTGGGTTGGTAAAAGCGCCCCATGCCGTGCTTTCACTTTAATGGTGGGCACACTGTTTTTTTTAGACGCAGCTCGCTGTAACTTGAATACGGAAGCAGCATCTAAAGAAAGGGGCGTGGCCACTATGTAACTGAAAGCACAGTATGGGGGCTGTCACTGCAAAAAAATGTTTTGCTAATGTTAAAGCGGACCGCGCTGCCAAATTAAATAAAGAAGTGCGGCCGCTATACTTAAAGCGGACCGTGCTGCTAAAGTACATAAATAAAGAAATGCATCCGCCATAGTTAAATCAGACCACCATTAGTAATTAAAATAAAAGCTGGAGGCGTGCTGCTTGTAGGACATAGCACATAGTGGGTGGAATAGGGCCAAATCATTGAAGAAAATAGTTCTCACTGCCTAGATAAAGCAGACCGTGTAACAACACAAGTAAAAAGTCAAGACTTCATGGGCAGTTACAAATTCAAAGAAAACAACAGGATATAGGGGGGTCCTAGGGAATTTTAAAGACCTTGTGAGGATTGAATCCCTAAACAATAACATGTAAAACACAAGAAATCCTCAGGTCTGAAACAACAGTTATGCTAGAAATGGTAGTAACGCTAACGCTAGACTGTTAGCGTTACTATGCTTTCTGTTTCAAGTTTAGTCTGGCTTTGGTATCCGTTTTGTTGACATGGAGATGCTGTTATAAATCTACCAATTGCCGGGTGCTCTTCAATATACGCTGCTTCTTCGTGTTTTTTTCCAACATAAGCACCATTCTTACCGCCTCTGGCGTATTATATGGGAACTCACACTAGTGTTATAATGTGAATTGCACAAGAGAGTCCTTTCCATCTTCTTTTCCAATCCTTGCCTAAATGATAAAAATGTGAAAAAATGTGCTAACTGATTTATATTGCTGGGCTGTCTGACTGTGTGAACAAGTTTTTATGTATAATCTTGGAAAAGTGTCAGAGTAACTGTTATATTTAGCTTATGTGCTTGTAGAATATGGAGTGCATGACATCATGGAGTGTTGTCATGCATTCCAGCTGAAGAACAGCAGTTGGAGAGTTGGATCTGTTGGTGGTTGCACTGAAATAAACCTACAGATAAAGACCCTCAGGATTGTGTCTTTTTATCACTGACAACGAGGAGCTTGAATGGGGACAAGCACACGCAACCACCAACACCCCTTCGAACCCATCGATCATCGAAATTCACCGATCGTAAATTTTTGGACTGACGATTTTCACTTTTATTTTGGACTGGGAGAGTTTCTGGGAAACGACTTTGCCACATTTATCTCTGCGGATGAAACGGAACTTATAACGTATGTACTTTATCATTATATAGCAACTTACTCAAATTTGGGAACCTCGACGGTAGTGGTCTCGAGTGCCACCGCGCGCTGGCAGTCGCGCGAGACAGACGCTTCTTCGAATTTCACCGCGCGCTGCCAGGGCGTTCTTGCTTCTTCTTCCCTCATGCTACACTGACATTTCTGTACACGTCAGGTCACGCAGCGTGCAAAGTGGCGGCCATTTTGGTTAAGTCTGGAAGTATTTTTCAACGCGTTTCCGATGTGAAATGAGATCCAATAAAATACACGATTCTGTATTATTTTGTCAAACGACCTGTAATCGCGATTAAATACATCATTCTGGATTGTTTTGTCAAACGACCTGTAATACCACCACCAGTCTTCATTTTTCTAGCAAAACGGTGAGGAATCCTCTTGATTGTTTTTATCTGCATAAACTTTTAACTTTCACAAATTATGGCTACATCCACTAGCATGTCCAAACCTCCAGCATTTCTTTCTGAGAAGGGAGAACCAATTCTCCCTTGGAGGAGATGGAGAAATGTGTTTGATTCTTACATAATAGCCATTTGTGGTGAACATTTTTCAGCCTTCAGGAAACAGGCTTTTTTACTACATAATTTGGGTGTAGAATGCAGAAACACTTATGAAGGCATGGACCTTATACCAGTAGGCAATAGTGATGGTGAGCCTGCAGATGTATATGAAACGTCTATGACTATGTTAGAACGCTATTTTGGTCCCAGAATTAACGTTGTCCTAGAACGACACAGGTTTTTCACGAGAGTGCAAGGTCCTACCGAGCGTGTCGGGACTTATGTTGCTACTCTTAAAACCTTGGCACGTACTTGTGAGTTTGGAGAACTTTCAGATTCCCTTGTGAGGGATCAGCTCGCAAGGTGTACGAACAGTTCAAGGGTTCAAGAAAAACTCTTGTCCAAAACTCCTACATTATCTGAAGCGATTGCCATTGTGGAGGGAGTAGAAAACACTTCCTCTTGGGTTAGGGAAATAAGGAAAAATCGAGAGAACGGTAATCAGACTCCTAGTGAAGATATCAGGAAAAGTCAGGATGGTGTGCGGACATTATCCAAGGGTGACTTCAGTGAGGAATCTTTTGATAGTATTGCCAAAGTATCAGTAAATGCTAAGAATAAAAATGCATCCAAGAATCCTCAACCTCAACCTCCAACTGGGAGAGATGTTACATTACCAACGACGGCCATCTGACCGTGATAAAAATAGTGACTATCAAAGGATGCGATGCTATAGATGTGGTAGTTTCTCTCATTCCTCAAGTTTTCCCAACTGTTATGCCAGGGAAAGCATATGCAACAACTGTGGGATCAAAGGGCATTATGCTCGTGTTTGCAAGTCGCCAAAGAAAAAGAATGCAAATGAGGATGTATCTGACACCGTCCGCACTGTGGTTGTATCCAGTATATCTGAAGTGGATGGCATGATTGATTCTGAAAAGATTAGTATGCCTTTTTGTAACATTGGTGTGGATGGTAATGAATTTAAACTCATGGCGGATTCAGGATCCCCATTCACCCTGATTGGTAACAAGATTTTGGATGAGGTTGTAGGACTGGAGAATGTGGCGCTTTTACCTCCTGACATTGCTCCCTTAAGTTATGGTGGATCTCTTATTGACATCCTGGGGTATGTAGTGGCGAAGATTGTGTTTAAAGGGAGAGAGTCGACTGGAAAAGTATATGTGGCTGTGAGGGGAGATAATCTTCTTGGTTGGAGGCACCAACATGATTTAGGAATAATCCTGAATTCTGGTGCCAAGAATCCTCAGGAGCAAGTTATGTTGATGGAGGAGTTGAGAGAAAGGATTAATCCTCAATCCGTGTCGATTGATGCTGTCAGTGACATGAGTGTGTATTTCAAATATTTTCCTGTGGTATTTTCTGATGCTCTTGGTTGTCTTAAGGGTTTTGAGCACCAAATTATTCTTAAAAAATCAGCTAAGCCTTGTGTCCACGAAGTGCGAAGGGTGCCGAATTTGATGATTGAACCGTTGAAGCTTGAGAGATTGTCGAATTTAGATGTGATTGAAGAGATTGAGGCCTCAGAATGGCTGGCTCCGGTGGTTCTGGCGCCCAAGGATGGTGGTGCGGCTGTGAGAATGTGTGTGGACTTCCGCGAATTGAATGAATGCATCTGGGTGGATCGACAACCCCTCCCTAACATTTCTGAGTCCATCAGTTTGCTGAAGGGATCCAAGATCTTCAGCGTATTGGACTTATCATTAGGGCTGGGCGGAATTCGCGAAATTCACTTTCGCAATCTATCGCGAAAATGTTGAAAATCTCCACAAACACGCCGGAAATATCGCTAAGACACAGAAGTTTTTTTCCCGCCTGTTCGCTGTATTTTTTGCGTGATTGCAGCTCGCTACCTTACCCATGCGGTTGCTCATGGGCGCGGCCATCTTGTTTTCACTTGTCCCGCCCTCCCGCGATGCTTACTTCCTGTTCCGGGTCACTCAATGCATGCTCGCGCCCGTTCGCGGTACGTATTTCCTGTTCGTGAGCGCTATTACTTGTTCGCATTGCTTTTTGCGTGCTCGGGGAGAAAATATGGCGCGAACCTGCGCACTTGGTCGCAATGGGTGCGGCCATCTTGTTTTTCACTCTATTGCATGGTTGTGGGGCCTGATTTTCAATCCTCCCTGCATCTTTCCAATCCTTTGTTTAAAGCCACTTTTTTAAAATCTTTTTTATTTATTATTTCTCTAACTATTTTCCTGCTTCTATATTTTAGTTTTTTAGCTACTTTTTCACTCTTTCTATTGCCTGCTATTTATTTCCTTTACTTACTTTTTACATTTTATTACCTTTTCTTAAGCCCCCCCCCCCGTCTATCATCCCCAGAACCATGTCAAAGGGTAGGGCTCACCGCAGCCAGAGCCGCGACCGCCTTCCTTGTGGAAGGCAGCGCCCACAAGGGGTGCAGGCACGGGCCTTATTTGGGGAGGTGGAGTTGGCTTCACTCATTTTCTTTGTGCAGCGCCACCTCCCCTCAACCCTGGCAGCAGGTGGCAGGCCTGGGTCCGGGTACGGCCTCCGGGAGCGTTGACAGCAGTGGGGGAAGGTGCGCCTGGCAGTGTTGCGCTGCTCTGGGTTCCGGCGCACCCAGGCAGTTGACGCACCGGTGGTCCGACATCCTGGACCATGAGCAGGACCTGCTGGACCTGCTAGGAGTGGAGGTCCCGGGTCTTGGTGAATAACTATATAATTATTAATACTTTGTGTCTGTTCTTCTGCTCTGTGTTATATATTGCGAATATCTGTTTTTTTCTTCCAACCAGCTAGAATGTTGCTGCTTACATTCCAGGATAATTACGTTTCAAAGTCTTCTGTGATTGTTATGACACAGGTGCTCCTCTGCGCTACTACTAATCTTACTTGTTTGCAACTTTGCGTTTGCGCTCGCTTAGCGTGATTCTGTAAGAGTTTATTTTAGAGAAATTAAGTTACGTAATGCTATAGTGACTCTAGTCCTTACTTTGTCCTGTCACTAAGAGATAGGGGCGGATTGATACTTAGGTTTAGGTACTTTGTATGAGTTTGTAATTTTTTAGTGGTATGCGTGATGCCCCCTCAGTTACATCACGTGCTGCTAGTATGCCAGTCTTTATTAGAACCTTTTCTAGTTTGTTCAATGAGTGGTGGTAATTGGCTTACCACTAGCAGAACATCAGCATGAATCAATCAACCCAAAATTTGGTGTATACAAAAAATGTAGTCATGTGTCCTCCATCTGACCATATGCATTGTTGAGGACTAAAAGAAGTGGAAATGCATACTTAATGTACAATTGGCACGCCTGGAATAGGTGGGCTAGGTCGGGTGGTACGTCGTACTTAGGCTTAGTTGTGACTTAGTATTCTGGAATCAGAATGGAAGACTGGATTACTGCTGATAAATAGTAACTTAAGTAGTCAATCCGCGAATCCCCCGATACTACTTGTTGACCAGATGAGATCGGTCAATTTAGTTATTGCAATTGTTGTTTACATAAGTGTTTTTTTTTACCGTTCTTTAAAAATATTGCATTTGTTTGACACCATCCATCAATGTTTGTCTCTTTCTTATATCTTTCCTGTTCATCAGCACCCAGGGTCAGGCAGACAAGGGAGTGGGCAGTCGGCGGGAGAACAACAACACCGCCAGGAGGACACCAACGAGGGCTCCTCTGCTGGCCCTTGTAAGTCTTCTTGTTTTTAGTAATAATTCTTATTCCATAACTTTTACTGCACCATATGTTTCACGAACTATTGTTTCAGTTTCCCAATGCTATTTTTTACCAACAATTATCCTTCGATCTGTACGGTTTCAAAAATCTTGTTATCCCTGCCTCTGCTATGATGACTCTCTGTACTACTACTACTATCATTCTGTCTGTACTGTAGTAGCTAAGCTTGCCCTGTTGGCCACTCTTTATTGGAAAGTGTTGGAAAACCACTCCCACGCTAGAAGGGGTGGTGGTGGTCTTCCAGACACACTGTGGTAGCTTGGCTCGAGTGGTCAGGAATCAGGCTCCGTGCTAACCATACGACATACCCAAACAATAACCATGCGTGCATCCGTTCCAAAAACGACTCTACACCGTAAAAATTATGAAAATAACTTTCTTTATCTTCTTTTTCTCTTAGTTGCTGATTGGAGAAAATAAATAACAATCACAATATACAAACTTTTAGAAAGTGCAGGTCAAATAAATACTGGCTTAATGATTCAATAAATAGGGGTGATCATAAATACTGAAGGCATAAATAACAGTGCAATACAGACAGGCAATTAAATATTCTGAGGCAATAAATACTGTAACCAATAAATATTGTGCATCAATAAATACTGTGGACCAATAAATACAGTGGAACAATAAATAGGTTAAATACAATAAATACAATGCCCCTAATAAATAATTAAAAGCTGACAGTGACACTCATGGAATCAGATCACTTTTGATTCCTAAGGGCTGATTTGGCCCAGGCACAGCTTGTGGGGATGTGGAAGGCTTGGGGGTGTCTACTCCCTGGCTTGGTCAAGGCTGAGGCCTAAACTGAGGTAGATAAAGGGGGAAAATACCAGAGACCTGGCTCTTTCTCTCCACACAACTTCTCTAGATTAGTCCCAGTTCACCCCTGGCACAGTCAGGTTGGTTCCAGCACCTCCCTAGCCCCTTAGAGCAGTCTCTCAGGTCTCCACAGGGCCTTAGGCGCCCTCTACTCCACTTACTGCCCTTTTTCTGATGCTCCGACGCCGCTGGAGTCGTATCGATGCCGTGAGGCGGTTCCGGTTCGATGTCGGCGGCCTCGGCACAATGTCAGTTCTTTGACGACGCCGGCAGGCGGACCCGGTCTCGATGTCAGCGGCCTCGGTTCGATCTCGACCTCCGATTCGATGGCGTCGGGCAGTCTTACTCGATGTCGACTTCGGGCGGCTCCGGTCCGATGGCGACCTCGGCTTCGATGACGTCGGCCGGCCTTGCCTCGATGTCGACTTCCGGCGGCTCCGGAGTGCGATCCTCACTCCCGACCTCCGGTGCTCCTCACAGGTTTCCGGCGACTCCGGAGTGCGACCTCCACTCCCGACCTCCGGCACGTTTCTCACAGGTTCCGGCGACTCCGGAGTGCGATCCTCACTCCCGACCTCCGTTACCCTTCACCTCGGTCTCCGACGACTCCGGAGGGCGGACTTCACTCCTCCGATGACGCCGCTCACTTGACCTCGGGTGACTTCCTCCTCGACCTCTGGTATTCCTCACGACCTCTGACGGCGCCCTCTCTCGACCTCTGGCGGCTCCGGGTACGACGTCTGCTTTTCCAGTCAGCGCCGCTTCTCCACCTCTGGCTCCAGGTCTTAGGCTACTCGACGTCGGACTTCAGGGAAACCAGCTTCCAGGTCAGGATCTTGCTGTTCTCTTGTTTCTAAGGCCTGTTCCTGCTGTCCAGGTCCTCAGGATGGTTTTTCTGACTTCTTCCCACACAGGGCTCTAGGCTGGGCTCCGTCAGTAGGGACTAGTATCAAGGGTGGGTTTATGGACCCCACTCCAGGCACAAGTTTCCACCCCTGCTGCTTCACTCCTTCCTCCTTCACGTTTGTGCTGCTCACTCTTCACCAGTCAGGTGCCAACTGCCAGCTCCAACTGCCAACTCTCTCTCTTAGCTTCCCAACATTCTAAACCGCCTCCAACTGTCACAGGGTTCTGGAATGTTCTGGAAGGTGCTGGTAGGTTCCAGTGGATGCTGGTGATGTCACAGGTGGCCACCATTTTGTGCTTCAGGCCCTCAGACAGAAGTTTCAGGGGTAGGTAAAATGGCTCCCTGAATCTGCAGCAACACTAAAAAGTCTGGTGGTTCCCAAAAAGGAAAAATTCAAACAGGGTTTGAGGCAAAAGTGGGACAAAATAAATAATGATGAGGAGGGACCACCCAAAGGGCTGACAGGTCTAACACGCGTCCCCCCCAGCTGAAAGTGGGGAGAGCTACCCAACCCCTTGGGAGTTCTCATCACTAAGGCGGAAATACCTTGAGAGACCGTCTGCATTGGCGTGGTCCACTCCAGGCCGATGTTCCACCTGAAAGTCCATTCCCTGTAGGGAAATAGACCACCTCAACAACTTGGGATTCTCCCCCTTCATTTGCATCAGCCAACGAAGGGGTCTGTGGTCGGTCTGAACTAGGAAGTGCGAGCCAAACAGGTATGGCCGCAACTTCTTCAGGGCCCATACCACTGCAAAGGCTTCACGCTCTATTGCACTCCACTTCTGTTCCCTGGGAAGTAGTCTCCGGGATAGGAAGACCACGGGTTGATCCAGACCCTCTTCGTTGAGTTGCGATAACACTGCCCCAATGCCATGTTCTGATGCATCTGTCTGGACAATGAACTCCTTGGAAAAGTCTGGGGCCCTTAAGACCGGGGCCTCGCACATGGCTTTCTTCAATCTCTCAAAGGCTTGCTGACAAGCCTCCGTCCAGACTACCCGTCGAGGTTGTTTCTTGGACGTGAGCTCCGTGAGGGGGGCTACGATGGTTCCGTACCCCTTCACGAAGCGGCGGTAGTATCCCGTGAGACCCAAAAATGCTCGGACCTCAGTCTGTGTCTTGGGGGGTTCCCAGGCCATGATGGCCTCGATCTTCGCCTGGAGGGGTTGCACCGCTCCCCTACCCACCAAGTGTCCAAGGTACACTACCGACCCCTGCCCGATCTGGCACTTGCTGGCCTTGATCGTCAATCCAGCTTGTCTCAGGGCCTGGAGAACAGCTTGCAGGTGACGCAAGTGATCCTCCCAGCTGTTACTGAAGACGGCTATGTCATCCAGATAAGCAGCAGAGAAACTCTCCATTCCGGTGAGGATCTGGTTTACCAGGCGCTGAAACGTGGCAGGTGCGTTCTTGAGCCCAAAGGGCATCACACAGAACTGGTAGTGGCCATTGGGCGTGGAGAAGGCTGACCTTTCCCTTGCTCCATCAGTCAAAGAGATCTGCCAGTACCCCGAAGTAAGGTCAAAGGTACTTAGATATTGGGCAGCTCCCAGCCGGTCAATCAATTCATCCGCCCTAGGGATCGGATGAGCATCAGTTTTGGTCACTGAATTCAGTCCCCGATAGTCCACACAGAACCTCAGTTCTGGTTGGGCACCCGGTGGTGCAGCTTTTGGTACTAACACCACCGGACTGGACCAGGGGCTGCTAGAAGGTTCGATCACTCCTAGCTCCAGCATCTTAGTGACTTCACTATGAATGCTGGCCTTCACCTTGTCTGACATCCGGTAGATCTTGGACTTCACAGGTGGGCTGTCTCCTGTGTCCACGTCATGGACGCACAGGTGAGTCCTACCCGGGACAAGGGAGAACAACGAAGAGTACTGCCCCAGGACCTGGCGACAGTCCTCCTGCTGTTCAGGAGTTAGAGATGGGGAGAGAATCACTCCCTCCACCGACCCATCCTTCTCTTGAGACGCAAACAGATCAGGGAGAGGCTCGCTTTCCACGTCCTCTCCTCCGTCAGTCACCATCATCAAGATGACTTCGGGCCTCTCGTGGTGGGGTTTGAGGCGGTTGGCATGCAGCACCCGCAGGGGCTGACGAGGGGTCTTCAGGTCCACCAAGTAGGTAGCCTTACCCTTCTTCTCCAACAC
Source organism: Triturus cristatus (assembly GCF_964204655.1). Lineage (NCBI taxonomy): Eukaryota > Metazoa > Chordata > Amphibia > Caudata > Salamandridae > Triturus > Triturus cristatus. Next base: position 975,689,242 of record NC_140583.1, read on the forward strand.
CTCAAAGGGTCCTGACCAGCGATCCTGGAGGCCACTAAGCTCTCCCGGTTCGATCACCCACACCTTCTGGCCAGGCTCCAACTCCACCGGGTGAGCATTGTGGTCATACCACGCCTTCATCACTGCTTGGCTGGCTTCCAAGTTGTCAGAAGCTTGCTTCCACAACTTAGCCATTTGGCTCCGGAAGGCCAGCATGTAGCTCACCACATCCTGGGGAAGCTTTCTGGGAGTTCTTTCCCATCCGTCTCTCACCAGGTTGAGAGGTCCACGTACAGGGTGCCCATACAGAAGCTCGAAGGGGCTGAAGCCCACTCCCTTCTGTGGCACTTCCCTGTAGGAAAAAAGTAAACAGGGTAGGAGGACGTCCCATTTCCTCCGCAGGCTTTCAGGCAGACTTCTGATCATGCCTTTCAAGGTTTTGTTAAACCTCTCCACCAGACCATTGGTCTGGGGGTGGTAAGGAGTGGTGAACCGGTATGTCACTCCACACTCCTTCCACATGGCCCGCATGTACGCTGACATGAAGTTGGTCCCCCTGTCGGACACAACTTCCTTGGGAAAACCCACTCGGGTAAAGATTCCCATCAGGGCCCTAGCCACAACAGGTGCTGTTATGGTCCTCAGAGGTATTGCCTCTGGGTACCGTGTGGCATGATCCACCAGAACCAGGATAAACCTGTGACCAGCTGTAGTCGGTGGATCTAACGGACCCACAATGTCGATGCCCACCCTCTCAAAGGGGGTGCTAACGACAGGAAGTGGTTCCAGGGGAGCTTTCAGCTTCACCCCTGTTTTCCCACTGGCTTGGCAAGACACACAGGTCCGGCAGTAGGTATCGGACGACACTTTCATCTGAGGCCAATAAAAGTGTGGGACAAGACGGGCGAAGGTCTTGTCTTGCCCCAAGTGTCCTGCCAATGGTATCTCGTGAGCCAACTCCAGAAGGAAGGCTCGATAACGTTGAGGGACTACCAAGGCTCGTAACGATCCATGTAGGGGTGCCTTGGGTTCACTGTAGAGGAGGCCATCCTCCCAGTAAACACTGTAGTTCCCTTCAACGTTCCCTGCTGCCTGGGCTTCGGCCTGACGCCTCAGCCCCTCAAGGGTAGGGCACTCCCTCTGGCCCTGGCAGAATTCCTCCCTGGACGGGCCTCCCTCCACGTGCCACTCGGCCGGGATGGGTAGGTCCTCCAGTTTGGTAACGTCCCCCACCGCAGACTCCTGGTCCACCACCTCCGGTGGCCTATCCATCCTACGGGGTGGGGACGCCGAGGCAGGCTCCTCCTGTCCTCGGTTCTTCCCTTGACTGGCAGCTGGCTGGGCCTTTGTTCCAGGCTCCAGCCGAAATGAACTCCCTCTTCGGGTAGTCGTGGACCTTGTGCTAACACAGGCCCAGTCAGGTGTACCCAGCATCTCGGTGTGAGTCCGGTATTCCACCTCCTTCCAAGCGTTGTGCTCCATGTCATTCCCCAGCAGACAATCGACTGGCACGGCAGGGCTTACGGCAACTCGAAGTGAACCTGCAACCCCCCCCCATTCAAAGGGAACCTCGGCCACGGGATAGTGGCCTGTTCTGCCGTCAGCCATCGCGGCTGGGTGGAGTACATCGGGAATTACCTGCTCTGGAGACACCAGTTGGCTACGCACCATAGTCATACTGGCTCCTGTGTCTCTCAGAGCCTCCCCTCTTTGGCCGTTGATGGTGACCCACTGCCCATACTTTGCGGTATTTGCGGGCACCTGGATCTTAGGAACCATCTCCCGTTCTCCCAGGGACACTAAAGTGACACCCGCCCACTCCCTTCCCTTAGTTAAGGGCATCTCCTCCCCGAGCACTACACTAGCTACTCCGGGGGTCTTTCCTCCAATGGGAGGGGGTGGTCGTTTCAAGCACTTCGGATCTCCTTTATAGTGTCCAACGCCACCGCACTCATAGCAATGGACAACCCTTGGCTGCTGACTCTGGCCAGGATTAGGGTTTCTGGGCGGGTTAGCCTTAGGGGTGAATCCTGTTCCCTTCCCTTGGAAGTTATTTTGGGGGCCTTTGGAGAACTCCTTTTTCTTTTCCCCTCCCTCTTTCTTCTGGGGGGCGCCCTGTCCGGCCTTTTGAGTATCCCCTCCAGTCCCCCTTGTGGACACCCGGGTACTAGCCCAAATGTCCGCCTCCTCAGCAAGCTTCCGGGGACTGGTCAGCTTGCTATCCACCAGGTGTTGCCGCAGTTCAGGGAAACATTTCTCGAGCAGGCGTTCCTTCAGTACCAGGTCAAACAACCCCTCGTAGTTCCTCACTTCACTGCCCTGAATCCAACCTTCCATTGCCTTCTTCGCATAGTCCAGGAAGTCCACCCAATTCTGCGTGCCCAGTTTGTGACTACCCCTGAACTTCTGTCTGTACTTTTCAGGTGTTAGTCCAAACTTTCTGATGAGCGCCAGTTTCATGGTGGGGTAGTGGGTCTGCTCATCCTCCTCGAGGGCCAATAAAGCATCCCTACCAGCTGGAGGCATGTACTTGTACAATCCCCCTCCCCAGTACTTCTCTGGAACCCCATGGGCCCTCAACGAGACCTCATAGGCCGCTAGCCACTTGGCGATGTCGTCGCCCACTCCATAGCTAGCTACTATGTCCTTTGGCAGGTATGGTTTAGGTTCCCTGGTGATCTCTTGGGTTTGGCTGCCACCATTAGGAACAGGTTGTGCCCCGATTCTCAAGATCTGAAGATCTATTTCTTTCAGTCGTAATTCATGGGCCATCCTCTGCTCCTCCTTCTCCTTTTCCAGCCTTGCTAAGTCCCATGTGAGCTGTCTTTTCTCCCTCCGGTCTGTTAGCTCCACTTCAGACAAGCCACCGCTAGAGGCACAGCTGCCCTTCCTAGAAATGGTCCTGGGCCCTGCTGACAGGTTCCCCACCTCAGGTTGGTACATCTCAGCCCCCTCGGGGTCAGGCTCTCCATCCCTGTCTTCCTCCTCAGCCTTGCTTTCTCGGCGTGCCTCCCCCCAAGCCCTTAAGCTGGTTTGGAGTGCACCCTTCTTTGCTCCTGGGGGACAGTACACCCCCTCCCGCTGGCAAAACTCCCTGAGTTGGGCCACAGTGTACGTTTCTAGATTTTCTAGTACAAACTCCATCTCGCCCACTCAGGTTAGAGGACAGGTTTTTGTGCAGTAACTATGCAGGGGGGTACCTTTAATAATACCTCCTCCCACCACCAGAGTAAATTTGGAAAAAACAAAAACCCACAATTAGGAAGGCCGCTCTTGAGAAAACTCCCGGTGTAGGCCTATGGACTACCCACAGTTATTGTTGAGTATGCGTAGGCACAGCTCTATCCCACCACTGAACACCAATTTATGTTGGAAAACCACTCCCACGCTAGAAGGGGTGGTGGTGGTCTTCCGGACACACTGTGGTAGCTTGGCTCGAGTGGTCAGGAATCAGGCTCCGTGCTAAGCATACGACATACCCAAACAATAACCATGCGTGCATCCGTTCCAAAAACGACTCTACACCGTAAAAATTATGAAAATAACTTTCTTTATCTTCTTTTTCTCTTAGTTGCTGATTGGAGAAAATAAATAACAATCACAATATACAAACTTTTAGAAAGTGCAGGTCAAATAAATACTGGCTTAATGATTCAATAAATAGGGGTGATCATAAATACTGAAGGCATAAATACCAGTGCAATACAGACAGGCAATTAAATATTCTGAGGCAATAAATACTGTAACCAATAAATATTGTGCATCAATAAATACTGTGGACCAATAAATACAGTGGAACAATAAATAGGTTAAATACAATAAATACAATGCCCCTAATAAATAATTAAAAGCTGACAGTGACACTCATGGAATCAGATCACTTTTGATTCCTAAGGGCTGATTTGGCCCAGGCACAGCTTGTGGGGATGTGGAAGGCTTGGGGGTGTCTACTCCCTGGCTTGGTCAAGGCTGAGGCCTAAACTGAGGTAGATAAAGGGGGAAAATACCAGAGACCTGGCTCTCTCTCTCCACACAACTTCTCTAGATTAGTCCCAGTTCACCCCTGGCACAGTCAGGTTGGTTCCAGCACCTCCCTAGCCCCTTAGAGCAGTCTCTCAGGTCTCCACAGGGCCTTAGGCGCCCTCTACTCCACTTACTGCCCTTTTTCTGATGCTCCGACGCCGCTGGAGTCGTATCGATGCCGTGAGGCGGTTCCGGTTCGATGTCGGCGGCCTCGGCACAATGTCAGTTCTTTGACGACGCCGGCAGGCGGACCCGGTCTCGATGTCAGCGGCCTCGGTTCGATCTCGACCTCCGATTCGATGGCGTCAGGCAGTCTTACTCGATGTCGACTTCGGGCGGCTCCGGTCCGATGGCGACCTCGGCTTCGATGACGTCGGCCGGCCTTGCCTCGATGTCGACTTCCGGCGGCTCCGGAGTGCGATCCTCACTCCCGACCTCCGGTGCTCCTCACAGGTTTCCGGCGACTCCGGAGTGCGACCTCCACTCCCGACCTCCGGCACGTTTCTCACAGGTTCCGGCGACTCCGGAGTGCGATCCTCACTCCCGACCTCCGTTACCCTTCACCTCGGTCTCCGACGACTCCGGAGGGCGGACTTCACTCCTCCGATGACGCCGCTCACTTGACCTCGGGTGACTTCCTCCTCGACCTCTGGTATTCCTCACGACCTCTGACGGCGCCCTCTCTCGACCTCTGGCGGCTCCGGGTACGACGTCTGCTTTTCCAGTCAGCGCCGCTTCTCCACCTCTGGCTCCAGGTCTTAGGCTACTCGACGTCGGACTTCAGGGAAACCAGCTTCCAGGTCAGGATCTTGCTGTTCTCTTGTTTCTAAGGCCTGTTCCTGCTGTCCAGGTCCTCAGGATGGTTTTTCTGACTTCTTCCCACACAGGGCTCTAGGCTGGGCTCCGTCAGTAGGGACTAGTATCAAGGGTGGGTTTATGGACCCCACTCCAGGCACAAGTTTCCACCCCTGCTGCTTCACTCCTTCCTCCTTCACGTTTGTGCTGCTCACTCTTCACCAGTCAGGTGCCAACTGCCAGCTCCAACTGCCAACTCTCTCTCTTAGCTTCCCAACATTCTAAACCGCCTCCAACTGTCACAGGGTTCTGGAATGTTCTGGAAGGTGCTGGTAGGTTCCAGTGGATGCTGGTGATGTCACAGGTGGCCACCATTTTGTGCTTCAGGCCCTCAGACAGAAGTTTCAGGGGTAGGTAAAATGGCTCCCTGAATCTGCAGCAACACTAAAAAGTCTGGTGGTTCCCAAAAAGGAAAAATTCAAACAGGGTTTGAGGCAAAAGTGGGACAAAATAAATAATGATGAGGAGGGACCACCCAAAGGGCTGACAGGTCTAACACGCGTCCCCCCCAGCTGAAAGTGGGGAGAGCTACCCAACCCCTTGGGAGTTCTCATCACTAAGGCGGAAATACCTTGAGAGACCGTCTGCATTGGCGTGGTCCACTCCAGGCCGATGTTCCACCTGAAAGTCCATTCCCTGTAGGGAAATAGACCACCTCAACAACTTGGGATTCTCCCCCTTCATTTGCATCAGCCAACGAAGGGGTCTGTGGTCGGTCTGAACTAGGAAGTGCGAGCCAAACAGGTATGGCCGCAACTTCTTCAGGGCCCATACCACTGCAAAGGCTTCACGCTCTATTGCACTCCACTTCTGTTCCCTGGGAAGTAGTCTCCGGGATAGGAAGACCACGGGTTGATCCAGACCCTCTTCGTTGAGTTGCGATAACACTGCCCCAATGCCATGTTCTGATGCATCTGTCTGGACAATGAACTCCTTGGAAAAGTCTGGGGCCCTTAAGACCGGGGCCTCGCACATGGCTTTCTTCAATCTCTCAAAGGCTTGCTGACAAGCCTCCGTCCAGACTACCCGTCGAGGTTGTTTCTTGGACGTGAGCTCCGTGAGGGGGGCTACGATGGTTCCGTACCCCTTCACGAAGCGGCGGTAGTATCCCGTGAGACCCAAAAATGCTCGGACCTCAGTCTGTGTCTTGGGGGGTTCCCAGGCCATGATGGCCTCGATCTTCGCCTGGAGGGGTTGCACCGCTCCCCTACCCACCAAGTGTCCAAGGTACACTACCGACCCCTGCCCGATCTGGCACTTGCTGGCCTTGATCGTCAATCCAGCTTGTCTCAGGGCCTGGAGAACAGCTTGCAGGTGACGCAAGTGATCCTCCCAGCTGTTACTGAAGACGGCTATGTCATCCAGATAAGCAGCAGAGAAACTCTCCATTCCGGTGAGGATCTGGTTTACCAGGCGCTGAAACGTGGCAGGTGCGTTCTTGAGCCCAAAGGGCATCACACAGAACTGGTAGTGGCCATTGGGCGTGGAGAAGGCTGACCTTTCCCTTGCTCCATCAGTCAAAGAGATCTGCCAGTACCCCGAAGTAAGGTCAAAGGTACTTAGATATTGGGCAGCTCCCAGCCGGTCAATCAATTCATCCGCCCTAGGGATCGGATGAGCATCAGTTTTGGTCACTGAATTCAGTCCCCGATAGTCCACACAGAACCTCAGTTCTGGTTGGGCACCCGGTGGTGCAGCTTTTGGTACTAACACCACCGGACTGGACCAGGGGCTGCTAGAAGGTTCGATCACTCCTAGCTCCAGCATCTTAGTGACTTCACTATGAATGCTGGCCTTCACCTTGTCTGACATCCGGTAGATCTTGGACTTCACAGGTGGGCTGTCTCCTGTGTCCACGTCATGGACGCACAGGTGAGTCCTACCCGGGACAAGGGAGAACAACGAAGAGTACTGCCCCAGGACCTGGCGACAGTCCTCCTGCTGTTCAGGAGTTAGAGATGGGGAGAGAATCACTCCCTCCACCGACCCATCCTTCTCTTGAGACGCAAACAGATCAGGGAGAGGCTCGCTTTCCACGTCCTCTCCTCCGTCAGTCACCATCATCAAGATGACTTCGGGCCTCTCGTGGTGGGGTTTGAGGCGGTTGGCATGCAGCACCCGCAGGGGCTGACGAGGGGTCTTCAGGTCCACCAAGTAGGTAGCCTTACCCTTCTTCTCCAACACCTCAAAGGGTCCTGACCAGCGATCCTGGAGGCCACTAAGCTCTCCCGGTTCGATCACCCACACCTTCTGGCCAGGCTCCAACTCCACCGGGTGAGCATTGTGGTCATACCACGCCTTCATCACTGCTTGGCTGGCTTCCAAGTTGTCAGAAGCTTGCTTCCACAACTTAGCCATTTGGCTCCGGAAGGCCAGCATGTAGCTCACCACATCCTGGGGAAGCTTTCTGGGAGTTCTTTCCCATCCGTCTCTCACCAGGTTGAGAGGTCCACGTACAGGGTGCCCATACAGAAGCTCGAAGGGGCTGAAGCCCACTCCCTTCTGTGGCACTTCCCTGTAGGAAAAAAGTAAACAGGGTAGGAGGACGTCCCATTTCCTCCGCAGGCTTTCAGGCAGACTTCTGATCATGCCTTTCAAGGTTTTGTTAAACCTCTCCACCAGACCATTGGTCTGGGGGTGGTAAGGAGTGGTGAACCGGTATGTCACTCCACACTCCTTCCACATGGCCCGCATGTACGCTGACATGAAGTTGGTCCCCCTGTCGGACACAACTTCCTTGGGAAAACCCACTCGGGTAAAGATTCCCATCAGGGCCCTAGCCACAACAGGTGCTGTTATGGTCCTCAGAGGTATTGCCTCTGGGTACCGTGTGGCATGATCCACCAGAACCAGGATAAACCTGTGACCAGCTGTAGTCGGTGGATCTAACGGACCCACAATGTCGATGCCCACCCTCTCAAAGGGGGTGCTAACGACAGGAAGTGGTTCCAGGGGAGCTTTCAGCTTCACCCCTGTTTTCCCACTGGCTTGGCAAGACACACAGGTCCGGCAGTAGGTATCGGACGACACTTTCATCTGAGGCCAATAAAAGTGTGGGACAAGACGGGCGAAGGTCTTGTCTTGCCCCAAGTGTCCTGCCAATGGTATCTCGTGAGCCAACTCCAGAAGGAAGGCTCGATAACGTTGAGGGACTACCAAGGCTCGTGACGATCCATGTAGGGGTGCCTTGGGTTCACTGTAGAGGAGGCCATCCTCCCAGTAAACACTGTAGTTCCCTTCAACGTTCCCTGCTGCCTGGGCTTCGGCCTGACGCCTCAGCCCCTCAAGGGTAGGGCACTCCCTCTGGCCCTGGCAGAATTCCTCCCTGGACGGGCCTCCCTCCACGTGCCACTCGGCCGGGATGGGTAGGTCCTCCAGTTTGGTAACGTCCCCCACCGCAGACTCCTGGTCCACCACCTCCGGTGGCCTATCCATCCTACGGGGTGGGGACGCCGAGGCAGGCTCCTCCTGTCCTCGGTTCTTCCCTTGACTGGCAGCTGGCTGGGCCTTTGTTCCAGGCTCCAGCCGAAATGAACTCCCTCTTCGGGTAGTCGTGGACCTTGTGCTAACACAGGCCCAGTCAGGTGTACCCAGCATCTCGGTGTGAGTCCGGTATTCCACCTCCTTCCAAGCGTTGTGCTCCATGTCATTCCCCAGCAGACAATCGACTGGCACGGCAGGGCTTACGGCAACTCGAAGTGAACCTGCAACCCCCCCCATTCAAAGGGAACCTCGGCCACGGGATAGTGGCCTGTTCTGCCGTCAGCCATCGCGGCTGGGTGGAGTACATCGGGAATTACCTGCTCTGGAGACACCAGTTGGCTACGCACCATAGTCATACTGGCTCCTGTGTCTCTCAGAGCCTCCCCTCTTTGGCCGTTGATGGTGACCCACTGCCCATACTTTGCGGTATTTGCGGGCACCTGGATCTTAGGAACCATCTCCCGTTCTCCCAGGGACACTAAAGTGACACCCGCCCACTCCCTTCCCTTAGTTAAGGGCATCTCCTCCCCGAGCACTACACTAGCTACTCCGGGGGTCTTTCCTCCAATGGGAGGGGGTGGTCGTTTCAAGCACTTCGGATCTCCTTTATAGTGTCCAACGCCACCGCACTCATAGCAATGGACAACCCTTGGCTGCTGACTCTGGCCAGGATTAGGGTTTCTGGGCGGGTTAGCCTTAGGGGTGAATCCTGTTCCCTTCCCTTGGAAGTTATTTTGGGGGCCTTTGGAGAACTCCTTTTTCTTTTCCCCTCCCTCTTTCTTCTGGGGGGCGCCCTGTCCGGCCTTTTGAGTATCCCCTCCAGTCCCCCTTGTGGACACCCGGGTACTAGCCCAAATGTCCGCCTCCTCAGCAAGCTTCCGGGGACTGGTCAGCTTGCTATCCACCAGGTGTTGCCGCAGTTCAGGGAAACATTTCTCGAGCAGGCGTTCCTTCAGTACCAGGTCAAACAACCCCTCGTAGTTCCTCACTTCACTGCCCTGAATCCAACCTTCCATTGCCTTCTTCGCATAGTCCAGGAAGTCCACCCAATTCTGCGTGCCCAGTTTGTGACTACCCCTGAACTTCTGTCTGTACTTTTCAGGTGTTAGTCCAAACTTTCTGATGAGCGCCAGTTTCATGGTGGGGTAGTGGGTCTGCTCATCCTCCTCGAGGGCCAATAAAGCATCCCTACCAGCTGGAGGCATGTACTTGTACAATCCCCCTCCCCAGTACTTCTCTGGAACCCCATGGGCCCTCAACGAGACCTCATAGGCCGCTAGCCACTTGGCGATGTCGTCGCCCACTCCATAGCTAGCTACTATGTCCTTTGGCAGGTATGGTTTAGGTTCCCTGGTGATCTCTTGGGTTTGGCTGCCACCATTAGGAACAGGTTGTGCCCCGATTCTCAAGATCTGAAGATCTATTTCTTTCAGTCGTAATTCATGGGCCATCCTCTGCTCCTCCTTCTCCTTTTCCAGCCTTGCTAAGTCCCATGTGAGCTGTCTTTTCTCCCTCCGGTCTGTTAGCTCCACTTCAGACAAGCCACCGCTAGAGGCACAGCTGCCCTTCCTAGAAATGGTCCTGGGCCCTGCTGACAGGTTCCCCACCTCAGGTTGGTACATCTCAGCCCCCTCGGGGTCAGGCTCTCCATCCCTGTCTTCCTCCTCAGCCTTGCTTTCTCGGCGTGCCTCCCCCCAAGCCCTTAAGCTGGTTTGGAGTGCACCCTTCTTTGCTCCTGGGGGACAGTACACCCCCTCCCGCTGGCAAAACTCCCTGAGTTGGGCCACAGTGTACGTTTCTAGATTTTCTAGTACAAACTCCATCTCGCCCACTCAGGTTAGAGGACAGGTTTTTGTGCAGTAACTATGCAGGGGGGTACCTTTAATAATACCTCCTCCCACCACCAGAGTAAATTTGGAAAAAACAAAAACCCACAATTAGGAAGGCCGCTCTTGAGAAAACTCCCGGTGTAGGCCTATGGACTACCCACAGTTATTGTTGAGTATGCGTAGGCACAGCTCTATCCCACCACTGAACACCAATTTATGTTGGAAAACCACTCCCACGCTAGAAGGGGTGGTGGTGGTCTTCCGGACACACTGTGGTAGCTTGGCTCGAGTGGTCAGGAATCAGGCTCCGTGCTAAGCATACGACATACCCAAACAATAACCATGCGTGCATCCGTTCCAAAAACGACTCTACACCGTAAAAATTATGAAAATAACTTTCTTTATCTTCTTTTTCTCTTAGTTGCTGATTGGAGAAAATAAATAACAATCACAATATACAAACTTTTAGAAAGTGCAGGTCAAATAAATACTGGCTTAATGATTCAATAAATAGGGGTGATCATAAATACTGAAGGCATAAATAACAGTGCAATACAGACAGGCAATTAAATATTCTGAGGCAATAAATACTGTAACCAATAAATATTGTGCATCAATAAATACTGTGGACCAATAAATACAGTGGAACAATAAATAGGTTAAATACAATAAATACAATGCCCCTAATAAATAATTAAAAGCTGACAGTGACACTCATGGAATCAGATCACTTTTGATTCCAAAGGGCTGATTTGGCCCAGGCACAGCTTGTGGGGATGTGGAAGGCTTGGGGGTGTCTACTCCCTGGCTTGGTCAAGGCTGAGGCCTAAACTGAGGTAGATAAAGGGGGAAAATACCAGAGACCTGGCTCTCTCTCTCCACACAACTTCTCTAGATTAGTCCCAGTTCACCCCTGGCACAGTCAGGTTGGTTCCAGCACCTCCCTAGCCCCTTAGAGCAGTCTCTCAGGTCTCCACAGGGCCTTAGGCGCCCTCTACTCCACTTACTGCCCTTTTTCTGATGCTCCGACGCCGCTGGAGTCGTATCGATGCCGTGAGGCGGTTCCGGTTCGATGTCGGCGGCCTCGGCACAATGTCAGTTCTTTGACGACGCCGGCAGGCGGACCCGGTCTCGATGTCAGCGGCCTCGGTTCGATCTCGACCTCCGATTCGATGGCGTCGGGCAGTCTTACTCGATGTCGACTTCGGGCGGCTCCGGTCCGATGGCGACCTCGGCTTCGATGACGTCGGCCGGCCTTGCCTCGATGTCGACTTCCGGCGGCTCCGGAGTGCGATCCTCACTCCCGACCTCCGGTGCTCCTCACAGGTTTCCGGCGACTCCGGAGTGCGACCTCCACTCCCGACCTCCGGCACGTTTCTCACAGGTTCCGGCGACCTCACTCCCGACCTCCGTTACCCTTCACCTCGGTCTCCGACGACTCCGGAGGGCGGACTTCACTCCTCCGATGACGCCGCTCACTTGACCTCGGGTGACTTCCTCCTCGACCTCTGGTATTCCTCACGACCTCTGACGGCGCCCTCTCTCGACCTCTGGCGGCTCCGGGTACGACGTCTGCTTTTCCAGTCAGCGCCGCTTCTCCACCTCTGGCTCCAGGTCTTAGGCTACTCGACGTCGGACTTCAGGGAAACCAGCTTCCAGGTCAGGATCTTGCTGTTCTCTTGTTTCTAAGGCCTGTTCCTGCTGTCCAGGTCCTCAGGATGGTTTTTCTGACTTCTTCCCACACAGGGCTCTAGGCTGGGCTCCGTCAGTAGGGACTAGTATCAAGGGTGGGTTTATGGACCCCACTCCAGGCACAAGTTTCCACCCCTGCTGCTTCACTCCTTCCTCCTTCACGTTTGTGCTGCTCACTCTTCACCAGTCAGGTGCCAACTGCCAGCTCCAACTGCCAACTCTCTCTCTTAGCTTCCCAACATTCTAAACCGCCTCCAACTGTCACAGGGTTCTGGAATGTTCTGGAAGGTGCTGGTAGGTTCCAGTGGATGCTGGTGATGTCACAGGTGGCCACCATTTTGTGCTTCAGGCCCTCAGACAGAAGTTTCAGGGGTAGGTAAAATGGCTCCCTGAATCTGCAGCAACACTAAAAAGTCTGGTGGTTCCCAAAAAGGAAAAATTCAAACAGGGTTTGAGGCAAAAGTGGGACAAAATAAATAATGATGAGGAGGGACCACCCAAAGGGCTGACAGGTCTAACACGCGTCCCCCCCAGCTGAAAGTGGGGAGAGCTACCCAACCCCTTGGGAGTTCTCATCACTAAGGCGGAAATACCTTGAGAGACCGTCTGCATTGGCGTGGTCCACTCCAGGCCGATGTTCCACCTGAAAGTCCATTCCCTGTAGGGAAATAGACCACCTCAACAACTTGGGATTCTCCCCCTTCATTTGCATCAGCCAACGAAGGGGTCTGTGGTCGGTCTGAACTAGGAAGTGCGAGCCAAACAGGTATGGCCGCAACTTCTTCAGGGCCCATACCACTGCAAAGGCTTCACGCTCTATTGCACTCCACTTCTGTTCCCTGGGAAGTAGTCTCCGGGATAGGAAGACCACGGGTTGATCCAGACCCTCTTCGTTGAGTTGCGATAACACTGCCCCAATGCCATGTTCTGATGCATCTGTCTGGACAATGAACTCCTTGGAAAAGTCTGGGGCCCTTAAGACCGGGGCCTCGCACATGGCTTTCTTCAATCTCTCAAAGGCTTGCTGACAAGCCTCCGTCCAGACTACCCGTCGAGGTTGTTTCTTGGACGTGAGCTCCGTGAGGGGGGCTACGATGGTTCCGTACCCCTTCACGAAGCGGCGGTAGTATCCCGTGAGACCCAAAAATGCTCGGACCTCAGTCTGTGTCTTGGGGGGTTCCCAGGCCATGATGGCCTCGATCTTCGCCTGGAGGGGTTGCACCGCTCCCCTACCCACCAAGTGTCCAAGGTACACTACCGACCCCTGCCCGATCTGGCACTTGCTGGCCTTGATCGTCAATCCAGCTTGTCTCAGGGCCTGGAGAACAGCTTGCAGGTGACGCAAGTGATCCTCCCAGCTGTTACTGAAGACGGCTATGTCATCCAGATAAGCAGCAGAGAAACTCTCCATTCCGGTGAGGATCTGGTTTACCAGGCGCTGAAACGTGGCAGGTGCGTTCTTGAGCCCAAAGGGCATCACACAGAACTGGTAGTGGCCATTGGGCGTGGAGAAGGCTGACCTTTCCCTTGCTCCATCAGTCAAAGAGATCTGCCAGTACCCCGAAGTAAGGTCAAAGGTACTTAGATATTGGGCAGCTCCCAGCCGGTCAATCAATTCATCCGCCCTAGGGATCGGATGAGCATCAGTTTTGGTCACTGAATTCAGTCCCCGATAGTCCACACAGAACCTCAGTTCTGGTTGGGCACCCGGTGGTGCAGCTTTTGGTACTAACACCACCGGACTGGACCAGGGGCTGCTAGAAGGTTCGATCACTCCTAGCTCCAGCATCTTAGTGACTTCACTATGAATGCTGGCCTTCACCTTGTCTGACATCCGGTAGATCTTGGACTTCACAGGTGGGCTGTCTCCTGTGTCCACGTCATGGACGCACAGGTGAGTCCTACCCGGGACAAGGGAGAACAACGAAGAGTACTGCCCCAGGACCTGGCGACAGTCCTCCTGCTGTTCAGGAGTTAGAGATGGGGAGAGAATCACTCCCTCCACCGACCCATCCTTCTCTTGAGACGCAAACAGATCAGGGAGAGGCTCGCTTTCCACGTCCTCTCCTCCGTCAGTCACCATCATCAAGATGACTTCGGGCCTCTCGTGGTGGGGTTTGAGGCGGTTGGCATGCAGCACCCGCAGGGGCTGACGAGGGGTCTTCAGGTCCACCAAGTAGGTAGCCTTACCCTTCTTCTCCAACACCTCAAAGGGTCCTGACCAGCGATCCTGGAGGCCACTAAGCTCTCCCGGTTCGATCACCCACACCTTCTGGCCAGGCTCCAACTCCACCGGGTGAGCATTGTGGTCATACCACGCCTTCATCACTGCTTGGCTGGCTTCCAAGTTGTCAGAAGCTTGCTTCCACAACTTAGCCATTTGGCTCCGGAAGGCCAGCATGTAGCTCACCACATCCTGGGGAAGCTTTCTGGGAGTTCTTTCCCATCCGTCTCTCACCAGGTTGAGAGGTCCACGTACAGGGTGCCCATACAGAAGCTCGAAGGGGCTGAAGCCCACTCCCTTCTGTGGCACTTCCCTGTAGGAAAAAAGTAAACAGGGTAGGAGGACGTCCCATTTCCTCCGCAGGCTTTCAGGCAGACTTCTGATCATGCCTTTCAAGGTTTTGTTAAACCTCTCCACCAGACCATTGGTCTGGGGGTGGTAAGGAGTGGTGAACCGGTATGTCACTCCACACTCCTTCCACATGGCCCGCATGTACGCTGACATGAAGTTGGTCCCCCTGTCGGACACAACTTCCTTGGGAAAACCCACTCGGGTAAAGATTCCCATCAGGGCCCTAGCCACAACAGGTGCTGTTATGGTCCTCAGAGGTATTGCCTCTGGGTACCGTGTGGCATGATCCACCAGAACCAGGATAAACCTGTGACCAGCTGTAGTCGGTGGATCTAACGGACCCACAATGTCGATGCCCACCCTCTCAAAGGGGGTGCTAACGACAGGAAGTGGTTCCAGGGGAGCTTTCAGCTTCACCCCTGTTTTCCCACTGGCTTGGCAAGACACACAGGTCCGGCAGTAGGTATCGGACGACACTTTCATCTGAGGCCAATAAAAGTGTGGGACAAGACGGGCGAAGGTCTTGTCTTGCCCCAAGTGTCCTGCCAATGGTATCTCGTGAGCCAACTCCAGAAGGAAGGCTCGATAACGTTGAGGGACTACCAAGGCTCGTGACGATCCATGTAGGGGTGCCTTGGGTTCACTGTAGAGGAGGCCATCCTCCCAGTAAACACTGTAGTTCCCTTCAACGTTCCCTGCTGCCTGGGCTTCGGCCTGACGCCTCAGCCCCTCAAGGGTAGGGCACTCCCTCTGGCCCTGGCAGAATTCCTCCCTGGACGGGCCTCCCTCCACGTGCCACTCGGCCGGGATGGGTAGGTCCTCCAGTTTGGTAACGTCCCCCACCGCAGACTCCTGGTCCACCACCTCCGGTGGCCTATCCATCCTACGGGGTGGGGACGCCGAGGCAGGCTCCTCCTGTCCTCGGTTCTTCCCTTGACTGGCAGCTGGCTGGGCCTTTGTTCCAGGCTCCAGCCGAAATGAACTCCCTCTTCGGGTAGTCGTGGACCTTGTGCTAACACAGGCCCAGTCAGGTGTACCCAGCATCTCGGTGTGAGTCCGGTATTCCACCTCCTTCCAAGCGTTGTGCTCCATGTCATTCCCCAGCAGACAATCGACTGGCACGGCAGGGCTTACGGCAACTCGAAGTGAACCTGCAACCCCCCCCCCATTCAAAGGGAACCTCGGCCACGGGATAGTGGCCTGTTCTGCCGTCAGCCATCGCGGCTGGGTGGAGTACATCGGGAATTACCTGCTCTGGAGACACCAGTTGGCTACGCACCATAGTCATACTGGCTCCTGTGTCTCTCAGAGCCTCCCCTCTTTGGCCGTTGATGGTGACCCACTGCCCATACTTTGCGGTATTTGCGGGCACCTGGATCTTAGGAACCATCTCCCGTTCTCCCAGGGACACTAAAGTGACACCCGCCCACTCCCTTCCCTTAGTTAAGGGCATCTCCTCCCCGAGCACTACACTAGCTACTCCGGGGGTCTTTCCTCCAATGGGAGGGGGTGGTCGTTTCAAGCACTTCGGATCTCCTTTATAGTGTCCAACGCCACCGCACTCATAGCAATGGACAACCCTTGGCTGCTGACTCTGGCCAGGATTAGGGTTTCTGGGCGGGTTAGCCTTAGGGGTGAATCCTGTTCCCTTCCCTTGGAAGTTATTTTGGGGGCCTTTGGAGAACTCCTTTTTCTTTTCCCCTCCCTCTTTCTTCTGGGGGGCGCCCTGTCCGGCCTTTTGAGTATCCCCTCCAGTCCCCCTTGTGGACACCCGGGTACTAGCCCAAATGTCCGCCTCCTCAGCAAGCTTCCGGGGACTGGTCAGCTTGCTATCCACCAGGTGTTGCCGCAGTTCAGGGAAACATTTCTCGAGCAGGCGTTCCTTCAGTACCAGGTCAAACAACCCCTCGTAGTTCCTCACTTCACTGCCCTGAATCCAACCTTCCATTGCCTTCTTCGCATAGTCCAGGAAGTCCACCCAATTCTGCGTGCCCAGTTTGTGACTACCCCTGAACTTCTGTCTGTACTTTTCAGGTGTTAGTCCAAACTTTCTGATGAGCGCCAGTTTCATGGTGGGGTAGTGGGTCTGCTCATCCTCCTCGAGGGCCAATAAAGCATCCCTACCAGCTGGAGGCATGTACTTGTACAATCCCCCTCCCCAGTACTTCTCTGGAACCCCATGGGCCCTCAACGAGACCTCATAGGCCGCTAGCCACTTGGCGATGTCGTCGCCCACTCCATAGCTAGCTACTATGTCCTTTGGCAGGTATGGTTTAGGTTCCCTGGTGATCTCTTGGGTTTGGCTGCCACCATTAGGAACAGGTTGTGCCCCGATTCTCAAGATCTGAAGATCTATTTCTTTCAGTCGTAATTCATGGGCCATCCTCTGCTCCTCCTTCTCCTTTTCCAGCCTTGCTAAGTCCCATGTGAGCTGTCTTTTCTCCCTCCGGTCTGTTAGCTCCACTTCAGACAAGCCACCGCTAGAGGCACAGCTGCCCTTCCTAGAAATGGTCCTGGGCCCTGCTGACAGGTTCCCCACCTCAGGTTGGTACATCTCAGCCCCCTCGGGGTCAGGCTCTCCATCCCTGTCTTCCTCCTCAGCCTTGCTTTCTCGGCGTGCCTCCCCCCAAGCCCTTAAGCTGGTTTGGAGTGCACCCTTCTTTGCTCCTGGGGGACAGTACACCCCCTCCCGCTGGCAAAACTCCCTGAGTTGGGCCACAGTGTACGTTTCTAGATTTTCTAGTACAAACTCCATCTCGCCCACTCAGGTTAGAGGACAGGTTTTTGTGCAGTAACTATGCAGGGGGGTACCTTTAATAATACCTCCTCCCACCACCAGAGTAAATTTGGAAAAAACAAAAACCCACAATTAGGAAGGCCGCTCTTGAGAAAACTCCCGGTGTAGGCCTATGGACTACCCACAGTTATTGTTGAGTATGCGTAGGCACAGCTCTATCCCACCACTGAACACCAATTTATGTTGGAAAACCACTCCCACGCTAGAAGGGGTGGTGGTGGTCTTCCGGACACACTGTGGTAGCTTGGCTCGAGTGGTCAGGAATCAGGCTCCGTGCTAAGCATACGACATACCCAAACAATAACCATGCGTGCATCCGTTCCAAAAACGACTCTACACCGTAAAAATTATGAAAATAACTTTCTTTATCTTCTTTTTCTCTTAGTTGCTGATTGGAGAAAATAAATAACAATCACAATATACAAACTTTTAGAAAGTGCAGGTCAAATAAATACTGGCTTAATGATTCAATAAATAGGGGTGATCATAAATACTGAAGGCATAAATAACAGTGCAATACAGACAGGCAATTAAATATTCTGAGGCAATAAATACTGTAACCAATAAATATTGTGCATCAATAAATACTGTGGACCAATAAATACAGTGGAACAATAAATAGGTTAAATACAATAAATACAATGCCCCTAATAAATAATTAAAAGCTGACAGTGACACTCATGGAATCAGATCACTTTTGATTCCTAAGGGCTGATTTGGCCCAGGCACAGCTTGTGGGGATGTGGAAGGCTTGGGGGTGTCTACTCCCTGGCTTGGTCAAGGCTGAGGCCTAAACTGAGGTAGATAAAGGGGGAAAATACCAGAGACCTGGCTCTCTCTCTCCACACAACTTCTCTAGATTAGTCCCAGTTCACCCCTGGCACAGTCAGGTTGGTTCCAGCACCTCCCTAGCCCCTTAGAGCAGTCTCTCAGGTCTCCACAGGGCCTTAGGCGCCCTCTACTCCACTTACTGCCCTTTTTCTGATGCTCCGACGCCGCTGGAGTCGTATCGATGCCGTGAGGCGGTTCCGGTTCGATGTCGGCGGCCTCGGCACAATGTCAGTTCTTTGACGACGCCGGCAGGCGGACCCGGTCTCGATGTCAGCGGCCTCGGTTCGATCTCGACCTCCGATTCGATGGCGTCGGGCAGTCTTACTCGATGTCGACTTCGGGCGGCTCCGGTCCGATGGCGACCTCGGCTTCGATGACCTCGGCCGGCCTTGCCTCGATGTCGACTTCCGGCGGCTCCGGAGTGCGATCCTCACTCCCGACCTCCGGTGCTCCTCACAGGTTTCCGGCGACTCCGGAGTGCGACCTCCACTCCCGACCTCCGGCACGTTTCTCACAGGTT
Source organism: Triturus cristatus (assembly GCF_964204655.1). Classification (NCBI taxonomy): domain Eukaryota; kingdom Metazoa; phylum Chordata; class Amphibia; order Caudata; family Salamandridae; genus Triturus; species Triturus cristatus. Next base: position 975,707,826 of record NC_140583.1, read on the forward strand.
CCGGCGACTCCGGAGTGCGATCCTCACTCCCGACCTCCGTTACCCTTCACCTCGGTCTCCGACGACTCCGGAGGGCGGACTTCACTCCTCCGATGACGCCGCTCACTTGACCTCGGGTGACTTCCTCCTCGACCTCTGGTATTCCTCACGACCTCTGACGGCGCCCTCTCTCGACCTCTGGCGGCTCCGGGTACGACGTCTGCTTTTCCAGTCAGCGCCGCTTCTCCACCTCTGGCTCCAGGTCTTAGGCTACTCGACGTCGGACTTCAGGGAAACCAGCTTCCAGGTCAGGATCTTGCTGTTCTCTTGTTTCTAAGGCCTGTTCCTGCTGTCCAGGTCCTCAGGATGGTTTTTCTGACTTCTTCCCACACAGGGCTCTAGGCTGGGCTCCGTCAGTAGGGACTAGTATCAAGGGTGGGTTTATGGACCCCTCTCTAGGCACAAGTTTCCACCCCTGCTGCTTCACTCCTTCCTCCTTCACGTTTGTGCTGCTCACTCTTCACCAGTCAGGTGCCAACTGCCAGCTCCAACTGCCAACTCTCTCTCTTAGCTTCCCAACATTCTAAACCGCCTCCAACTGTCACAGGGTTCTGGAATGTTCTGGAAGGTGCTGGTAGGTTCCAGTGGATGCTGGTGATGTCACAGGTGGCCACCATTTTGTGCTTCAGGCCCTCAGACAGAAGTTTCAGGGGTAGGTAAAATGGCTCCCTGAATCTGCAGCAACACTAAAAAGTCTGGTGGTTCCCAAAAAGGAAAAATTCAAACAGGGTTTGAGGCAAAAGTGGGACAAAATAAATAATGATGAGGAGGGACCACCCAAAGGGCTGACAGGTCTAACAGAAAGGTTGTAAATACAACTCAGATTCACCTGTAGCTCTAGCCATTGAGTCCAGTCCTTTGGGTCGTCCTCTTGTACTACTTCTAGTCTTATTGATCTTGAGTCTTTGTTAATCTTCAAGCTTTGACAATTCACACCAACAAATGCCCAACCAGATTTATTACTATTTTGATATGATAGCCTATAGGACATACTACTACTGTTGTAGGGATTTTGCACATACAGACCTTTGCACAAGAAAATAGGATGTTGGACCTTCCTCACACACCTCAATCAGAAATTCAGAACCCACCGCAATCCCCTGCCCGACTACAGTAGTGTCTTGTCATAACTATTAGGTCTCCGAACCCTCCCCCCAAGATACCCAACAAGTAGACAACCCAGAACATAACACACCCAACCTCTCAGTCGTGGAAGCAATGCACATGCACACCCTTCCTTTAATTTGCTCACTCGTTTAAGTCCACACCAAATACCACCAAGTCTATGTAAGTTCAAAATGTTTATTTTGAATTGAGAAGCTCTGTACATTGTTCTATTATATAAAGCAGCACCAACAGGAAAATCAATAACATTAAAACAGTAAACATTGTTACACTTACTTACAGTTGAGAATTAAATCATGATAACTGAACAGTGGTGGAAGGCAGCACCACCATCCCCTAGGAAGTTAGTTTATATAAATTTATAAATGAAGATCTCTGAGTGAAGGGACCCCTCACCTTAGAAGAACCTAGTACTGGTAGTTGTTGCATCATAAGCTCTGCAAAGCTCTGGTTCGTAGAAGGGAATCTTCTGTCTGTAATGCGAAAAATGAAATGGTGCGCGTTAGTATATTGCAACTTGCAAGCATTTCTCAGCCGTGCCAAAAAGTGTAGCATTTATGGATAAGCAATATGGACTAACAGTACACCAGTACTTCATAAAAAAGTGGCTTGTTAATGTTTTAGTTGACCGCTTGTACGCAGCGCGTAGACAGTAGCAGTGTGAGGCAGGTCATGTGGCTCGGGCTAACTAAGCAAAGGCTAGAATGACCCTAGGGACCATATATTACTATTAGTGTCTACTCTACTACTACCTGATTTGTACTAGTGATGTATGTTATATACTATTAACTAATTTTTCAATCTTGCTACTGACCAATAGGGGGAGGTGTATATAACGCCTAATAAATGTGTAATGTTTTCTAGGTGCACTAACGACCACGACCACGACCACCATCCTCTCCCTCCTCTCCCTCCGCGTCGCCTTCGCTGGCCCCCAGCGAAGGCGACGCGGAGGGAAAGGATGCGGCAGTTGCCGATACCAACGATGGAGCGGTAGGGGGAGTGCCAGCACCAGTGGCGGGCAGTGGTAAGTTAGATTCATGATCCTTAACTATTGTTGACACTACACTCACTGCAAGGGTGTACTTTATGTATACTGTACTGTTGAGACTTAGGGCCCCATTAGGATGGCGGGCAGATTGCCCCCACCGGGCCGGCAGTAGTCACCGCCAACCCCGCAGGGGCAAACCTCCCGTCATCCCTGCAGAAAAGAGTCAGACCCCCCACATGTCGACCGGGCGGAAAAGGGTTCAATATGGTGGCGTTGTCTGAACACACCGCCAGCCATCTAATCTGAATTTTGGAATGCCTTTACGTGGTGGCATTGCCGGCCGCCACGAAAAGGCATGCAGAGTATGCTTGGAGGCCCCCATGGAGGGTACCTATGCTATGGTACCCCCTGCCTTTCAAAGCACAACGTGGCAGGCTCCGCGCGGGGCCTGTCACGTTGTGCTTGGAAAAGCACAACATGTATTTTTAGCATTGCTTTTGGCACCGCCCACCAGAATGTAAAAAAAACCAGGATGCGCCCGCCACAGTGGCGGGCGCATCCTAATTGTTCCCACGGGACCCCCGCCCTTTTTAGCGTGAGGATGGCGGGCGGACAAAGTCTGCCCGCCATCCGATGTCCTAAGTAAGTGAGAGTTGTTGTGACCGTTTGAAGAGTGAACTAGACACCCTTTAATTGGCATCGGGCGGGAGTATTGAGTAACCAATGGCCTCATCTATCTGATTTCAACTCTGCTTTGAAAGTTTTATGGAGAAGACTAAAAGTCAGATCAGATCACCTGGTGTTCAACTAAAAAGTGAAAGACGGGTGGAAGGAAGAAGGACGGGCGAGATTTAAAATGTTATGTACTGTGCTTTATAGTGCTACCATGCCACTATGTGTATAATTAACTTGTCTTACTGTTTTTTTTAAGAGTTTATTTTACAATTGTCTTGTTTTTTTCTTTTTGATACACAGCTACTCCTTCCAAAGTCAATCGGAAGGAGTTGGCCGCCAAGGCACGGCGCCGGAAGCTGGAGGCAAACCAGCAGGAATATCGGCGGCTGGTGGTCTTGGCAGAGGAGGAGGAGGAGACTGCAGCAGCAGTTCAAGCCTCCTCCAGTGCCCCAGGCCCCAGCCACCGCCCTCCAGCGGTACGGCGCCACCATCTGGCGGCTGCCCGCCGCCACCGCAATACCATCTCGGGTGCCCCCCACTGTGGCTGCAACTGCCGCGCCCTCAGACGCCACGTCGCCTGTCTAGAGGAGCGTGTCCTCCTGCAATCCCGCCCCACACCTTAGTCCCTGTCTTCTGCCCCTTTTTTAATTCTTGTTTGGGTGGGTGGAAATTGGGCGTTGGGTTTTTGGACTATTTTCTGGACCTCCTTACGGACATTGGTTGGGGTTAGGGAGGGGGGTGGGTCAGCTTTTGTGGGTTTTTAGTTTATTTTTGTTAGGGTCAATGGAGGCGAATTATCCATGTTCCTTCTTGAACATCCATTTTAGTATGTACTTCCCTTTATGTTTGGGTTGTCTGGTAACAGCACTCATGTTTGTCTATGTCTTTATCACCTTCGCGGATGGCTTCCGTCTTTCTGTATCAAATTTTCTTTTTCTTTCTTTTATCATCATCTTTTCTTTGCTTCGATCTTACTGAAGCTTTATCTTCATCATCTTGGTGAACGGATTTTCACTTTCTTATTCGGTGACTTTATTCATTAGTGGTGATTTGCTTTTCATGCTACTGTCGGACCCATTGGGCCTATATATATAAAGCGATTCATTTATGAACACTAGTGATGCAACTGGACTAGTGACTTGGACATTAAAGAATCCAGAAATTTTGTTTGAATACCAAAGTGGTTAAGAGATGAATGTACTAGTGTTTGTCACTTTATGATACATATTCATTTGAATTTTTAGATCGAGTGTGTGCCCCCCATTATCCTTGGTCTTCGCCCTGATGAAGGTGGGGCTCCTCCGTGGGCCCTATACCGAAACGCGCGTTGGCGCTTGATTCGATGACCTCCCTTCTTTTCGAAATACCATCTGGCCTCCTTTGGATGTGATACAATCGATTCATCCATTCGAAATCCCAAGGATAACCTATGTTCACTAATTATTTGTTTAGTTGTTATGAATGTGGTATTGACTGAATGTATGCATGGCCTAGTTCTTTAGTGGGGCACTCCCTCTGTCGTTGTATTTGATTTGTGTATATTTATTGTATTGTAATTTTTGATATTATATGTTTATGCATTTGTCCTATGATGAGATTTATGTATACAAAATGAAAAATGAAATTTTCTATCAACAAAAAAAAGCAAAATAAATATGCTAGGTTTATTTTAATACCTACTATCTTGTGAATACTTTTTATCTTTGTTGTGTCCACCCTTGTTCTAGTTGTGTTTTGTGCCCTATCAAGGACCTATTTATTAGGCCACAGTCTAGAATCATTGAACCGGTCTTGTCTTCTCTTTGAAGTTTTGTACCTTTACCCCCTTTTTACCGGTTCTTTATCAAGCCACCGGGGGTCCCCCTTCGTTTATTGGTCTCCTGCAATCCCGCCCCACACCTTAGTCCCTGTCTTCTGCCCCTTTTTTAATTCTTGTTTGGGTGGGTGGAAATTGGGCGTTGGGTTTTTGGACTATTTTCTGGACCTCCTTACGGACATTGGTTGGGGTTAGGGAGGGGGGTGGGTCAGCTTTTGTGGGTTTTTAGTTTATTTTTGTTAGGGTCAATTAAATCTATTTTTCTACGTTACATGCAATGTTGCTAATGTTTGTAGGTGGGGTTACTGTTTTACATCACACTGTTTCCTTGCTGGGGCAGGCCCGCCCTTAGCCAGTGTTTGATTTAAATAATTGTCTGACTGTGTAAGACACAAACAGATAGATGCGACACGCCTCACTGATTGACTTTTCCTACTAGTACTTTCAGTCTCTCCTCTAGTCTATGCATTCTTTATCTGGACTCAAAGGAGGGGGTGAAATTGAATTCATTGAAAACATGTCCATTATTAATTCTGCCTCACCCAAACTTCTCTCACCTTTGCTTGATGTTTAACTTAGGCACAGCAATGGCTGCATGGTGAAGATGGTTTCCTTTTTCTAACATGCCATAATTGGTGTGGTGGTGGTAGTATAGTAGTAGTAGTAGACACTGGCAGGGCAGCAGCATTTGCAAAAAAGGAAATTGGGAGTCAGTCGCCTTTGAGAGACTGTTCGAGGAGTAGTAGAATGAAGTACAGTACAGAACTTACCGAGCAACAATAATATGCTAAAATATTTTACAACAAAACATAATGGTGGTTGGGATAGCCTACTAGACAGAGTTACAAACTATAGTTGTGTCGAGTCACTTGACTAGGCCTACAGCGTAACAGTTAGTGCTGTGTATGAGGAATGACAACAAATCCAATCAATGCCGGCAATTAATGCTGAGGTATATATTCCTTTGTTAAATAAAATCACCTCTAAAATATACTACTCATGGGTGGGCAAGCAGAAGAAGATCATCACTCTGCCTTGAAATTAAAGTACTGTTGCTTTCGCCACATCTGCCCCAGCAAGCGTGTGATTAAGTGTTGGTGTACATTTAATTTAGTCACACCTCGACAATAAGTCACACAGCCCGGGGGAAGAGGGTTAGGGTTTGTTGAATGGATAGGAAGGGGGTTTGGGGAAAGGTTTGACAGTGAAAAACAGTACGCATGGACAAACAATCTACAATCTTTGAAGACTACCATATCTATATGTTAAGGGAGAAAAAGGAAATGCATGCATGATGATGATTGATAAGGAGACCCGGATTACATACACTTCTTGTTCTGTTGTTCCGGCCTTAATACTTTTACAGATAGCAAACAGAAATTTTAAATATTGGTAAGGATGAATCGTAAACAGAGAGCAAACCTAATGATGATAATAACAACAACAAGAACACACTGTTGTAAAGATTGTAGACAAAAAAATTAATCAAATTATTTAAAAGAAGATGAAAGTTGATACTGTCGCTGTGTTATCCTGGTCAAAAATGTGGACTGGATTTGCATCTCAGCATTCCTCTTGGTCCTCTCGTCCATCAATCTTGGGTGTCGACAGACTCGCCACTGCCCGGCTGGAAAAAAATGTCGATTTATTGGTAAGGTAAGTGTGCATTGTAATGTTTTCCCAAGTACAGGGCAAGGCCCGGCCTGTAATTGTAGATGGAAAAACAAAGGGGATATTGAGAAACAAAGTTGAAACAAATGCACAAGTTATGGTGTAGTGCAACAAGAACACTTTCCGAGGCGGCATGTATGCATCATAACTACTCTAGTCTGTTTCCAGCATTGACCTTCAACAACAACAGAAGAGGGCAGGCCCACAGTGACAGGCCTGACGGCACGTTGCTTAGCACATCCTACGTTTAGAGTACTTTTTATTTTTTTTTAAAGAGTTGGACAAAGGCAAAGCACATATCCATTCCAAAGCATTTTACAATTTAAGATAGTAAATCAATGCACCGCAATCATCCCACCGCTACACTCAACTCCACTTCTACACAGACATTTGGGTCTGCTGTGGTTGTTGTTGACGTGTTTACCTTTAGGCTTTTATGCCACACATGAAACGTCCTCCTGACTTGTTATTATTCCATCAATCATCTCCGGTACTTGTACTGACTGACTGTGAAGATCGGCCTGCAGTAGAAGTAACATTTTGTTATTACACAACAAGAGTAGAAATATTATTGACTTGAGTCACTCTTTAGTGTGCACAGTAAGACTACTAATACACTTTGACTTCACTTCGTGCACAACAAACAAACAACGAAAACACAAACACCAATCGCTCAGAGTCAGGTGTCCAATGCATGCCATTAATTGTCATTACCTGTTCCGTCTCATCTTAAGTTAACGGGCCGTCTTTTTCGCCATCATCATCATGGACAGTGCTGTTGTCAGTCATACTCAGTGCGCAGATTAAGTCCCCTTCCTATATTCAATTAAAAGCAATGTATCAAGCTGCAGGAGAAGTACAAATTTCTTATTTGCAAGAAGGGGAAAATTCATCTTGAGTTACGTTTAGTGTGTACTGTAGAAAGATGATTAGTGCACAATGATATAACTTCATGCACAACAAACAACAACAAAATCACTCAGTCTGCGACTCTGCGTCCAAAGCATGGCATCAATCATTACCTGTTCCATCTCATTTTCAGTTAATGGGCAGTCTCTCTCGGCTCTGAAAAGAGGATAGCTATAGTAGTCATCTGATTCATGCTCCACTTCTTTTGGCAGGACTAGGAAAGTTTTTATTTTTTCTTCTATTTTCCATCATCCAATCATCATTCATGAGGGCAATGGATTTAGGCGGGAGATTCAGTAGGATGGAGCGGAGGAGCTGGATTCGGAGGACTGTACTGTCAAATTGCAGACACCTGAAACTTGTATATTAAATAAGAAGAGTAGAAGACGGTGGTAATGGATTTGTTGTGATTCACAAGTTTGTAACCGGAACGACAGACACACAAATTAAGGGGGAAAAAAGGGAGGAAGACAGTAAGTGCAAGCCTAATTGTCAGGGAAGTATAGCTCGTCCTCAAACTCTGGGGGTTCAGCCAGTAGTAGGTAATCATGTGACACACTACTTCCGTCCCCTGAGCCGCTGTCCTCATCTTCCTTCATTGCTTCATGTATTGTGTAATTCGGTGGTATGAAGTGCTGATTCATTTTGATCATTGTTAACCTCTCGTTTTTGGGCGAGAGACTGGTCCTTCTCACTGTTACAATGGAACCAGCAGCACTGAAAACACGTTCGGAAGAGACACTTGCGACAGGGCAAGCCAGATAGCTTATTGCCTGCCTGCTGAGCAGTGGCCATTCAGACCTTTTCCTATACCAATACTGCAAAGGGTTTTGATCAATGTACACCTCTGTTGGGTCATCCAGATAGGCCTGGACCATCCGCTCGATGTTCAGGGGTGCTGCTGGTAAGCTTTCGGGCTCTTTTCTCTGTGAATCAGCAGTGTGTTTATTAATGCCTAACTGTACATACCAATTGTCTAACGATTCTACTGGGCCTAATGATCCAGTTATTGTTGCTGTTGTCGCTAGTGATGGTGAGTGTTGTGATCCAAACGCACTGCCCTCAGCCGACGAAGTTGCACTCTATGCTTCATGCCCTGCTGCAGTACTTCTTTTGGGTTGATCTTGCGGGCTTTTAATTAGCAGCCGTTCGTTTTCCAACTTACTCGCTGCCTCAGCTATACAAGTTTTGTAGGGGGCAACATCAATCTCTGAAAAAGCAAAGAATGTCTTCAATCCAAATTTTGCAGAATTGTGGCACAAATGTAATGTTCTTGTAACAAAATGTTATTTTCTATCCTTGTATTTTCAGCTAAGCGACGGGCTAAGCTCTCCACCAAGTCATAGGCTTCCCTTTTGTCCTCTACACCTTTGTAGGATTCAGACACCTTCTTCGGCTGATGCTCTAGCATTTGTAATAATGGGATAGCTTGGCCCATTGTACAGTCCTCCTTGCTGACTTCACGTGTGAAGACCTCAAAAGGACGAAGCACCTCAGTCAGGCATTTAATTAGGCTCCATTGCTCCATCTGAAGGTTCATGCCTTTAACAGTAGCATCCCCTCTTTTCCAGACATATTCATTGAGTGGCCTGTACTGCTCAAACAGACGATCAAGCATGTAATACGTTGAGTTCCAACGTGTTGCCACCTCCTGGATGAGTGCTTTGACTGGCATCCTACATTCACGTTGAATGATCCTCAGCTGCTTCCGAGCTTTAAAAGAATGGCTGAAATTAGTGCATATTCTTTGGCAGATGGGCAGTAAGTTGCTGACTATGGGTTCTTTTTTTCAGAAACTCTTGAACTATAATGTTTATGCAATGCACCAAACATGGAACCCTGAAATAGGAACCAGATTCATGGCCTTAAGTACATTACTGCCATTGTCTGTGGCAACAAAACCAATACTAAGCCCACTTGGGCGCAGCCATTCAAAAACCTTGCTGCGAAACTCTTGCAAAATGTTTACATGTTTCCGAGTACCTTTAAATATTGCAGCTGTGTCAACAGCACCTCGTTCAGATAGCTTATCTCTAACCCCCACAAAAGAGACCCAGTGTGCAGTGATGCACATGTAATCTGTGGCTCGGCACCTGGTCCACATGTCTGTTGTCAGGTGGATATTGTGAACAGCACTCTGCTGCAATGCTTCTCCAACCAATTCCAGCACATCATGATGTAGTGCCGGAACAGCAATTCTTGCGAAATAGGACCGGCTGGGAACCTTCCATTTAGGGCAGATGGCTGACACAAATTCAAGCAAACCCACCCCTTCCACAAATGAAAAAGGCAGAAGGTCCAGTGCTAACATTTTAGCCAGCTTCGCATTGTACAACCGTGCCGTTGGGTGGTTGCGTTGGAACTGCCCCTCCAACCTAAGCATGCTCTCAATGGTAGGCTGGATTACTTTCCTTTGTGGTGCTGTTGTTTTCATTAACCCACTTAGGCTCAACGACGCAGTTTGTCTCATTGCGGTACTCGGTCGCCTTGGTGTCTCAGCCTGACTCTGAGTATGGCTCTTACTGCGGTGCCACTCAGATGTTACTGAGGAGGATGTGGGCGGGACCACTACACTACTGGGGACAGGGCTAGAAATGCCTCCCTCTTCTTCACCTTCCACCGCAATAATATCGCCCCCTGATTCTTCCTGACCAACTTCAATGGGTTGAGTTTTTCTACTTTCTTTTAACTGAAGTAGGTGATTCTCCCACACGATAGTGTGGTGTATTCTGAGATGACTTGCTTGGCCTCCGGTACCATAGTTTGTACCAAGCTTACCCCGCCGAACACCTTGTCGACAAATTGAGCATATGGCAACGTTCTCCTCCTTGGTGCTAACAGAAAAGAAGTCCCAAACTGGGGAGGAGAACTTTCTGGCACTGCTGGATGTGCCACTTTCAATACCAGATGAACTGTAGGGTGTGCTTGGAATGTGACCCTGTGCAGCTACACTGTAACGTTTACTACCACTACATACTGAGATGGTTGAGCTGGATGTAGGTCCCTGCCAGGCCTTGGAAAATATGGCAGCTGGAGGTAGTGGTGGTGTAACCTGTGTTGATGATATCCATGCTACATCCCGCTCAGTAGCAGCCTTTCTGGATAGGGTGGGAATGTTGGTCTCCAATCCCTTTGGGGCGGGAGTGATGTGTATGATGACTGGCTCGTCTTCATCAACATCACCCCCTTCTTCTACATCTACCTCCATAACTCTAAGTTTTTCTGGGACCTTCCTTTTCAGAAGCATTGTCTTGTGGCGTGCATCACTCTCAGACTGAGCTGGTGGATGCCAAGTGGCATCACGATCATCAGAAGCGGGGCTTGAAGAAGAAGATGATGGACTAAGCCTCCTTTTCCTTGCTGGTGGTCTGGAAGACAATAGATCTTCTGAAACAGTGGTTTGCTTCACTTTGTCTGCAGGAAGCTCGATTTCCTGAAATACCCCTACGTCAGGAGCAACAACTACTATGGTGGGCTCTTGTTGCGGCTGCTGCTGTACTTGTTGCGGCTGCAGCTGTTCTTGTTGCGGCTGCTGCTGTTCTTGTTGCGGCTTCTGCTGTTCTTGTTGCGGCTGCTGTTATTCTTGTTGCGGCTGCACACTTATCTGCTGAGTTTCCGCCTGCGTTGATTGTGTACTACTTTGCGATAATAACATTTCAACATCGCTGCTCGTTAGTAGACTGGCTACCTCTGCAACACTAAAGGCCTTGGGCCTAGGTTGGTGGGGTTGGACCGCTGGTGCTGAGGTGCTGCTCCCAGCTTGGTTCCCGGACAACGCTGCTGCAGGCGTAACTTTTTTGGTGCCAAAAAAAACATTGGCCGGCACACCAGTTGTGGTTAATGGCACTTCCTTTTTCTGTTCCTTCTTCTCACCTGCAACTTTCTTGGTACTGGACCTGGTACCTTTCTTTGGGGCCATCTACTTCAGATGTCAGGCAGGATGCAGATGCACAACAAGTTCTGGTCACACATGGACGTGATGCGCAGCAGGACTTCTGTCTGGCTGGCAGTACAACGGGTGATGATGATGACACCTCCTCCTCTGGCTTTTTGTGCACCTAAAAGCAAATAAGCCAGGAGAAGAACATCAGTGAAATGTTGCATTTGTTGCTGTGGTTCAGTTACTTACTACTGTACTAGTGCAAACAAAAGATGATATAGTCTAGCCATTTCTGACTTTTTTTCAACAAGGGCTATGTTATACTACTGTGTACAGTCACACACTACACTCTCAGGAAGGCTAGGAAAGTTAATAAGAACCACCAAAATAAAAATGTAGTGGGGTGGACCCTATTTGCCATTAAATTATTTGAGCATCTCATCATCCATAAAGCTGCTGCTGGCAAAGGGGGTGGATGGATGGAAGCAGTAAGCCAATAGGAAAACCATGCAGGCCTATATGGCAAAAGCAGAACACTAATAACTCCCAACACGAAAAAAGGCCACCAGCCACATGGACACTCACAAATCACAAACAAGCAGGGGGCCTGGGAAACACCAGGAGCTGACAAAAGGCCTATAAAAGCCAGGTAAAGGATGCATGCTAAAGCACACTGCTCTGCCTTTTTAATGCAACAAAATGCAAATACGAACATTCACAGGCCCCAAAAAGGTCTGCTGAGTGCATGTATTGCACACCAACACACACCAGACACAAACAACAAAAGCATGTCTTTAAGACAACCAACATCAGAAAGCCCACCCCAAAACAACACACTTGCCAACTCAATCCAATGCCATCCATGCCCTAAATGATGTGTAAATTCAACAGACCACACAGAAACACTTGATTAATACAGCTGTGGCTACCTGCTCAGCCTCGGAGCCTACAGGATGAAAGCAGGCCTGTTGTTGGCAGACAAGGCCAGACAAGCTTGCAGGCCTAGGCTTCAAAGGCCCAACAACATCAGAAAGCCCACCCCCAAAAAACACACTGTCCAACTCAATCCAATGCCATCCATGACCTAAATGATGTGTAAATTCAACAGACCACACAGAAACACTTGATTAATACAGCTGTGGCTACCTGCACAGCCTCTGAGCCTACTGGATGAAAGCAGGCCTGTTGTTGGCAGACAAGGCCAGACAAGCTTGCAGGCCTAGGCTTCAAAATGGCCACCAGCCACATGGCCAGGCCCAACAACATCAGAAAGCCCACCCCAAAAAGACACACTTCCCCAACACAATCCATGCCCTAAATGATGTCTAAATTCAACAGACCACACAGAAATACTTGATTAATACAGCTGTGGCTACCTGCTCAGCCTCTGGGCCTACTGTATGAAAGCAGGCCTGTTGTTGGCAGACAAGGCCAGACAAGCTTGCAGGCCTAGGCTTCAAAATGGCCACCAGCCACATGGTCAGGCCCAACATCAGAAAGCCCACCCCAAAAAAACATACTTCCCCAACTCAATCCAATGCCATCCATGCCCTAAATGATGTCTAAATTCAACAGACCACACAGAAACACTTGATTAATTCAGCTGTGGCTACCTGCTCTGAGCCTACTGGATGAATGCAGGCCTGTTGTTGGCAGACAAAGCCAGACAAGCTTGCAGGCCTAGGCTTCAAAATGGCCACCAGCCACATGGCCAGGCCCAACAACATTAGAAAGCCCACCCAAAAAAAAACACTTCCTCAACTCAATCCAATGCCATCCATGCCCTAAATGATGTCTAAATTCAACAGACCACACAGAAACACTTGGTTAATACAGCTGTGGGTACCTGATCAGCCTCTGAGCCTACTGGATGAAAGCAGGCCTGTTGTTGGCAGACAAGGCCAGACAAGCTTGCAGGCCTAGGCTTCAAAATGGCCACCAGCCACATGGCCAGGCCCAACAACATCAGAAAGCCCACCCCAAAAAACACACTTCTCCAACTCAATCCAATGCCATCCATGCCCTAAATGATGTCTAAATTCAACAGACCACACAGAAACACTTGATTAATACAGCTGTGGCTACCTGCTCTGAGCCTACTGGATGAAAGCAGGCCTGTTTGCAAACAAGGCCAGACAAGATTGCAGGCCTCGGCTTCTAAATGGCCACCAGCCACAAGGCCAGACCCAACAACAGAAAGCCCACCCCAAAAAAACACATTTCCCAACTAAATCCAATGCCATCCAGGCCCTAAATGATGCTTGAAAATGAAATACATAAAAAAAAACTCCAAAGGAACAGTTACTTCATCATGCACACACCCATGAGGCCATGACTAGCTCGGGCCTACTACTGACTACTACTACCCACAACATTTTTTAAAAAATGAATGATAGTTACCAAAAATAAATTGTAGTTACAACAACTGCAATGCCCCTAATCAAACAGACACAACAACCACTTGTAAAATATCCAATTAAAAAATCCTCAAATCCAATTGCAATGATGCAGCAGACAAAAAGAGTGATCTTTCCAGCTCAAAATGCAAAGGCAGAAAGAGCAGTAGATGGACAAAGCACTGGGAGGAGCCTGCTGGACAGGAACAGGAAGTTGGAGATTCTGTGGCACTTCCTCCCTTTCCCCACCTTTTTAAACAAGCATTGGCATAGCCAATAGGTCTCGCCTTTGGGACCTTATAAGTGTTTAGCCATGCAACAGTTGCATAACTAAATACTTATAAGGTTCCAAAAGCTTTCACTTATGGCCGCTATGCCAAGCGGCCATATGGTAGCGAAAGTGAAAGTAATCGCGGTAAAGACGGCGCGCGCGCCCGCGCACATGCACTGTAGCTCTAGGCTGTCCTGGTAGCACTTTTTGAAGCCCTCTCAATAAGTCCAGCCAGACCAGCGCATGCGCTGGGTCAGGCGAGACCTAAAAAGGACTCCTTGCACAAAAAAGGACAGCCAAATGTCAATCTGAGGAGTTGTTTTCATCCAAATCATCATTTGCAGAAGGTTTCATGCTGCTAGAGCTGATATTCTTCTCCAAATTGAATATTTTACATGTTTGAGTTCTCGAGCTTCACATTACTTCCGCCGGATGTCGATGGCGTGTCCAAAATGACTTGATCGCGTTCTCTCGCTCCCTGTCGCGTTGGATATGACGTGTTCGGGGTCTCTTTCTCCTTTTTGCGTTCGATATGACATGCCCGCGTCCTCACGCTCTCGCTCGCGGTGGAGAATGATGTATTCAAGATCTCAATGTTCTCATGCTCTCGCGGTGCATGATCGCGAGAAGAAAGACGTGATCGCGCGACAAATGATGTGATCGCGCTACAAATGACGTTAATGCGGGTGCGAACTGTCATGAGACAGCGCAAATGGCTACCAACAATCCAACATCTCGTGGAGAACACGACCGGATCGGGAAAACTTGTCGGCGAACGTGGGGATTCAGGTAAGGCGATCGCGTGCACGCGAGAATGTATTTTTTTACACCGCGAGCAAGAAAAAAATTACCGGTAAGATGCGTATTGCGGAAATTTTGACATTTTCGCGCTTTCCGCGGAACGCGAAAATGCCAATTTATCGCAATTTCCGCGAGCGGAACGGAATTTTGGCCCAGGCCGACTTATTATCGGCTTACCATCAAATCACTCTTCATAAGGACTCCAGGCACTTAACATTGTTCGTTACTCCCTTGGGAGCGTATCATTTCCTGTGGATGCCCTACGGTTTAGCCTCAGCGGCAGCCTGTTTTTAAAGAGTGATGAAGATGGTTCTTGGGAGTCTATCGAACGTTATGTTTTTTCAGGACAACATCCTTGTGTATGGAAGAGATGAGTAAGAGCATGAAGGCATGAGATGTGTGTTGAGCAAATTGAGAGAGAGAGGACTCACTGTTAAGAGAGAAAAATGTCCAATTGGTCTAGAGTCTGTTTCCTATCTTGGTCACGTAATTTCTGGAGATGGTATACGACCAATACTGGAGCTTGCGGAGAGTATTGTCAAGGCTCCCGCACCTAAGGACAAAGAGCAAGTCAGATCGTTCTTAGGTATGGCAGAGTTCTACTCTAAGTTTGTCAAAGGTTTTGAAAGTGTTGTCAAGCCTATTAGGGTTTTGCTTAAAAAGGGTGCGCGGTTTTCCTGGTCATCTGAATGTGAGGCAGCCTTTAATTCGATAAAAGTAGAAATAGGGAAAATGCCAACTTTGGGTCACTTTGATTCAAAATTGAAGACCATCTTAACAACTGATGCCAGTCTCAGAGGACTTGGAGCTGTCCTTTCTCAAGTTGTAAATGGGGAGGAGATAGTTGTGGCCTTCGCCTCCAGAGCCCTTCGAGAAGCTGAAGTCAACTATTCTTGTATTGAGAGGGAAGCATTGAGTGTGTTTTGGGCGGTACGTCATTTTAAGTTTTATCTTTGGGGGATTCCGTTTGTGAAGTCTGATCATCGACCCCATGTACAAATCTTTTCATGTCATCACAGTGATCACATGACTCCTAGACTTAAGAGGTGGAGTGAGGGCTTACAGGAGTTTAACTTTCTTGTGCAGTATATTCCATGTCAAAACAATAAACCTGCCAACTGTTTGTCGCGCCTGCCCATTGAGACAGAACAAATGCAGGATGATGCCGAGAGTGTGTGTTGGGTGATGGAGCCCTCTTTGTCAAGAGAAGAATGGTTGTCATGTGTGGACAATGATAAGGTGTTTTTGTCCCTCAAGACGATCATCTCTAAGGGTTGGCCGGATTACAAGGATCTTGACTGTCATCTGGAACCTTTTTGGACGGGGAGGAATGATCTCACTTTTTGTCAAGGGAATCTTATGAGAGGTTGTCAGGATGGTTCCGCCTGGTGAGTTGAGAGAAAGGGTGGTCAATTTACCTCATGAGGGGCATTTGGGAAGAAGCCTCACCAAAGCACGTGTCGGGGAAATATATTGGTGGCCAGGTTGGATTGGATGGTTGAGTCTGTCGTTAGAGACTGCCACTTGTGTACCATCAATGATAAGTCTCGCACTATCAGTCATTCTCCCCTCTCACCTGTGGAGGTTCCGGATGCTGTTTGGACTAAGCTTGGTTTGGATATAGTTGGTCCTTTTGAGCTAATGTCTTCTCATGAGAGGTTTGTGGTCCTTCTGGTTGATTACACTTCAAAATGGGTGGTTTCAAAATGTATGGGTGTTGTCAATTCAAGGTCCGTGATTGAATTCCTAAAAGATGTGTTTGTTTCAGAGGGTATTCCTAAACATTTAGTCAAGGACAATGGAGCAGCCGCGGTCGGTAGTAGGAGTAACTGCAGGGCGGTGACGTGGGGAGGGGGAGGGGCAGGGTGGGGGGGTAGTAAACTATGGATTACGGAGGTTTACAGGTAAGTTAACATATAAATTAATAAAACGAATTTCGTTGCGTGCACTGCATCCCCAAATGCAATGCAGTACACGCAACGAAATTCCTTTCATTAATTTATATGTTAACTTACCTGTAAACCTCGTAATCCATAGTTTACTACTCCCCACCCTGCCCCTCCCCCTCCCCACATCACCGCCCTGCAGTTACTCCTACTACCGACCGCGGCTGCAATGGAGTACAATTTACCTCTCACGAGATGGATATTTTCCTTAAGGATCTTGGGATTATTCACCAGAAGACAGCTTTGTATTCTCCACAAGCCAATGGTCTCATGGAGAGAATGAACAGAGTTGTGAAGAGCTGTGCCCAACGAGCGTTAGACTCAAGAGTTTCCTTCAGTAGTGTGTTGAGGGAAACTTGGTGGGTGCATCGTACTGTTCCCAATGCTATTTTGCAAAAATCTCCTTTTTAGGTTTTGAGAGGGAGGGTGGCAAATTCTAAGCTCAATCCAGTTTGGCTTCCTGTGGGTAATGGTGATATTGTGACTGATGAACTAAAAAGAAAAATGAAGCTTGCTGAATACCAGCAAAAGTATAAACAGCGGTATGATGTCAGGATGGCAGTCAGAATGAGAAAGTGGAATTTGGGTGATCGTGTGTTGGTGAAGAGAGGTGGGCATGGTCACAAGGGTTCCTCTAATTTCTGTGGTCCTTTTATCATCACTGCAATTAAAAAGAATGTTGTGACTCTGGACAATGGTTGTACTTGGAATATGTCCAGACTGGCGAAGTTCACAGAGTCAAGTAACAACCCAGCTGTCCCTCGGGACTCTGTTCCTGAGAGCAAGAACATAAGCACTGGTCATTTGACCAGACACAAACATATGCCAGAAAAGTTCAAGGATTACATTTTGTATTGAAGAAACCTTTCTTTATTGTGTTTAATACGATTGCCATCTTATATTTTAACTCTCTGATGTTCAAGGTTATGTTAACAATTTATTGTTCTTTGTTTTGTTATTTCACTCTGTAAGGGGGATGTGTTATATTTAGCTTATGTGCTTGTAGAATATGGAGTGCATGACATCATGGAGTGTTGTCATGCATTACAGCTGAAGAAGAGCAGTTGGAGAGTTGGATCTGTTGGTGGTTGCACTGAAATAAACCTACGGATAAAGACCCTCAGGATTGTGTGTTTTTATCAGTAACTATCATGTATAATCGTTTTTCTGACACAGCATACATCCTTTTTTCAGAGCGATGCCTCTCCACTGAGCTGTGGCCAGGTAAAGGTGAAGTTTTTTATCCGCAAGCAACGGGTAAGCTATCATTTCATCTATTATTTCACGAATACAATGGACCTTAGATGAGGACAGAGTCTCACATGGTCATTTGAAAAGATTGCATCCATTCTTGATTTTGCCTGTTGCTTCTGGCTTCCACAGATACAACCAGTAAATCGACCACACAAAGAGTGGGATTACTGGTATTGTATTTACACTTTTGCATTTAAATTTTCATTAATCACCATTCACCCACTTTCGCAGAAGCACAATTTCCTTTATCCCGACGAAAGCCGTGACACCTTGTAGGGTCCTTTAGGCTGAAACATATCGACCCTGTTTATGTCCACCGCATGCAGTTATTATTTCAGACTGCAGGTGCTCTGTTTTTAATCCTGGCACCAGGAACAAATTAAAAAAGTTCCTCTTGCTCCTCGAGCTAGTTTTAGCATTACTTACCTCACATTTCAACCAATTTTTGTTTTGCACTGCGCCCACTACCCAGCCAGTCTAGTGCAGCTCTTCTAAAGGATTTATTATGTCCTAAACATCATAGGAATAAAAACATCCCCGAGCTCCTCCCTCTCATTGAGGGGGTTGTAGCCCTTAACAGGGCTAGGGTCCCCGTCAAGTGGAGAATCCCAGATAATGAAGCATGCCACCTCGGTGGGTGATGGGATTACGTCCTAATTAAAGGACTCCTACAGTAGTACCTTGTTTACAAATGCAGACAAGACGGTACCAAGGAGGGTCTAATAAGCCTATTCATAAATGAAAAGCAACGATTTAGAAAGGACAGTAACAGGAGCCAATTGAAAAGATGGGCGGGAAATGGGAGGTGCTACAAGTCCCTACCTGAATACAGCATGCCTCGCAGAGCAGCGCATGCGCTGCCCAGGCTCAACCTAAAAAATTAAGTGTTAAAAAGTCTGTTGCTGATTTTTGTAGTATGGTGAGTGTGTTTGCTCAGTAAATGAGGAGCTGAGCATCAAGAATGATCAGATGCGTAGGGTTTATAGATTGGTTTTACCACAATGATCTTCGAAGAAAGTGATGAAAATGTTCAACTAAGGGCATTTTGAAATGTCACAAACAAAACGATTTACCACAGAGACCTGTGATCTAAGGGTGGATGTAGAGATTGGCAGACAAGCTGGGCAGTATTTTTTGTTATGTGTGGGCACGAAAGAGCTAAAGAGCGTGACTAAGTTTAATGTTGCCAAAAAGGGCAAGGCAGTGGCTATACTTGGACATTGTAGACCCAATAAGTGAAAGAGGAAAGTTCCCCTAATAAGTAACATTACACTAGTGGATGATTCTTCCAGGTGGCCAGAGTACTGTATCATAAGCTGTGGTGCTTCAGCAGGCGTATTTTTGGTAGAAACTTGCCTCCCCTGTAGTGGTAGAGACAGTGGGATGCAAGGATTGGAATGTTCTGGGTTGAAATGTTCAAGGGATGGAATGTAGATTGTTGGTTAAGGAGTGAGTAGAGTGCTGATGCATCAGTTAGTTTCCTTTTGGGAGTTTGATGGCTGTTACGGTGCTCTTGTTTTGAATAAGCATCTTTCAAGGATCCACACGATGAGTGCTACATTTCTTTGCCAGAGCTACTAACCTTTTAGCTTTGCCAATGTTTATTTTTCAATGGCTTTTGTAAAAACTTATGTTTCGGTAAGCTGGGGGTCTCTCTCCAATATTTAAAAATGCCATAAAGCAAAACTCTCTTTCTTTAACACAAAAAACACACATTACCATAGTAGCCCCTGGCGCTAAAAGGAAGTACTTTGCTTGCAGACGTGCTCATTGTGAAGGAGTTGAATACCATCATTTAGAGTGAAATTAAGTAATAGCTGAAGTGTGCCAACTAAGGGATGTATGCTGTAGTGAGTGGAAGAGAAATGAAAGTTACACAACAGACCAATGGATGAAGAAGGCTGACTAAAAAAAACACATATAAGTAAGCATACTGTATATATAATTTTAGTAGATTCAAAAGGTCCTAAAAAGTACAGCACATAATTATATTCAGAAACCAATGGTTTGGTATGGCACATGATCGTGCTGGAGTGGTTGTCGGAGATTATTTGGAGTAGGAAATGTGTGTTAGTGAAGAATTACAGATGGATAGTGTTAGACCTGGCACCATTGGCGTGGGTCACCCTTCCATCTTTCGCATTTGTCTCCTCTGCGTTTGCTGGTGTTAGAGGCTCTGGGCGCTGTGCCACAGCGCGAATGCTCCCTATTGTAAAATGACTGTATGAATTGGTATTCCCTATAATCCTAGCTGACCCAAGGAACATGTTTGGAAAGTTGAATTTAGTATGCCTGAGTATTAGAGTGCATCTGTTGGTGAAGATTATTTTTATATTTTGTGTTTGAAAATACCACTTTTGGGAAGTGGGTATTTTCTTGCCTGAGTCTCCCAGTGTGCTCTGTTGTTATGTGTATTGGCTGTCTGGTTTTGGAGGGACAGGGCAGGTCGGGCCCAACAGAGAGATCTGCACTTGGAGTATGGGGAGGGGTGACCCTTTGATCTAAGAAGGGCTGTGCCTGGCAAGGTGAATGATGGCTCCCCCTCCCACTGTGTGTCTGATGGCAGCCATGATGCGCCACATTGTAAATGCGGCGCATCCGTGGTGGTGAAAGGATTGAGATGCGTGTCGCAAGTTTCCTGGCGCATCCCTGCTGATTTGCAGGGATGCTCATGTGTGTTGAGCAAATTGAGAGAGAGAGGACTCACTGTTAAGAGAGAAAAATGTCCAATTGGTCTAGAGTCTGTTTCCTATCTTGGTCACGTAATTTCTGGAGATGGTATACGACCAATACTGGAGCTTGCGGAGAGTATTGTCAAGGCTCCCGCACCTAAGGACAAAGAGCAAGTCAGATCGTTCTTAGGTATGGCAGAGTTCTACTCTAAGTTTGTCAAAGGTTTTGAAAGTGTTGTCAAGCCTATTAGGGTTTTGCTTAAAAAGGGTGCGCGGTTTTCCTGGTCATCTGAATGTGAGGCAGCCTTTAATTCGATAAAAGTAGAAATAGGGAAAATGCCAACTTTGGGTCACTTTGATTCAAAATTGAAGACCATCTTAACAACTGATGCCAGTCTCAGAGGACTTGGAGCTGTCCTTTCTCAAGTTGTAAATGGGGAGGAGATAGTTGTGGCCTTCGCCTCCAGAGCCCTTCGAGAAGCTGAAGTCAACTATTCTTGTATTGAGAGGGAAGCATTGAGTGTGTTTTGGGCGGTACGTCATTTTAAGTTTTATCTTTGGGGGATTCCGTTTGTGAAGTCTGATCATCGACCCCATGTACAAATCTTTTCATGTCATCACAGTGATCACATGACTCCTAGACTTAAGAGGTGGAGTGAGGGCTTACAGGAGTTTAACTTTCTTGTGCAGTATATTCCATGTCAAAACAATAAACCTGCCAACTGTTTGTCGCGCCTGCCCATTGAGACAGAACAAATGCAGGATGATGCCGAGAGTGTGTGTTGGGTGATGGAGCCCTCTTTGTCAAGAGAAGAATGGTTGTCATGTGTGGACAATGATAAGGTGTTTTTGTCCCTCAAGACGATCATCTCTAAGGGTTGGCCGGATTACAAGGATCTTGACTGTCATCTGGAACCTTTTTGGACGGGGAGGAATGATCTCACTTTTTGTCAAGGGAATCTTATGAGAGGTTGTCAGGATGGTTCCGCCTGGTGAGTTGAGAGAAAGGGTGGTCAATTTACCTCATGAGGGGCATTTGGGAAGAAGCCTCACCAAAGCACGTGTCGGGGAAATATATTGGTGGCCAGGTTGGATTGGATGGTTGAGTCTGTCGTTAGAGACTGCCACTTGTGTACCATCAATGATAAGTCTCGCACTATCAGTCATTCTCCCCTCTCACCTGTGGAGGTTCCGGATGCTGTTTGGACTAAGCTTGGTTTGGATATAGTTGGTCCTTTTGAGCTAATGTCTTCTCATGAGAGGTTTGTGGTCCTTCTGGTTGATTACACTTCAAAATGGGTGGTTTCAAAATGTATGGGTGTTGTCAATTCAAGGTCCGTGATTGAATTCCTAAAAGATGTGTTTGTTTCAGAGGGTATTCCTAAACATTTAGTCAAGGACAATGGAGCAGCCGCGGTCGGTAGTAGGAGTAACTGCAGGGCGGTGACGTGGGGAGGGGGAGGGGCAGGGTGGGGGGGTAGTAAACTATGGATTACGGAGGTTTACAGGTAAGTTAACATATAAATTAATAAAACGAATTTCGTTGCGTGCACTGCATCCCCAAATGCAATGCAGTACACGCAACGAAATTCCTTTCATTAATTTATATGTTAACTTACCTGTAAACCTCGTAATCCATAGTTTACTACTCCCCACCCTGCCCCTCCCCCTCCCCACATCACCGCCCTGCAGTTACTCCTACTACCGACCGCGGCTGCAATGGAGTACAATTTACCTCTCACGAGATGGATATTTTCCTTAAGGATCTTGGGATTATTCACCAGAAGACAGCTTTGTATTCTCCACAAGCCAATGGTCTCATGGAGAGAATGAACAGAGTTGTGAAGAGCTGTGCCCAACGAGCGTTAGACTCAAGAGTTTCCTTCAGTAGTGTGTTGAGGGAAACTTGGTGGGTGCATCGTACTGTTCCCAATGCTATTTTGCAAAAATCTCCTTTTTAGGTTTTGAGAGGGAGGGTGGCAAATTCTAAGCTCAATCCAGTTTGGCTTCCTGTGGGTAATGGTGATATTGTGACTGATGAACTAAAAAGAAAAATGAAGCTTGCTGAATACCAGCAAAAGTATAAACAGCGGTATGATGTCAGGATGGCAGTCAGAATGAGAAAGTGGAATTTGGGTGATCGTGTGTTGGTGAAGAGAGGTGGGCATGGTCACAAGGGTTCCTCTAATTTCTGTGGTCCTTTTATCATCACTGCAATTAAAAAGAATGTTGTGACTCTGGACAATGGTTGTACTTGGAATATGTCCAGACTGGCGAAGTTCACAGAGTCAAGTAACAACCCAGCTGTCCCTCGGGACTCTGTTCCTGAGAGCAAGAACATAAGCACTGGTCATTTGACCAGACACAAACATATGCCAGAAAAGTTCAAGGATTACATTTTGTATTGAAGAAACCTTTCTTTATTGTGTTTAATACGATTGCCATCTTATATTTTAACTCTCTGATGTTCAAGGTTATGTTAACAATTTATTGTTCTTTGTTTTGTTATTTCACTCTGTAAGGGGGATGTGTTATATTTAGCTTATGTGCTTGTAGAATATGGAGTGCATGACATCATGGAGTGTTGTCATGCATTACAGCTGAAGAAGAGCAGTTGGAGAGTTGGATCTGTTGGTGGTTGCACTGAAATAAACCTACGGATAAAGACCCTCAGGATTGTGTGTTTTTATCAGTAACTATCATGTATAATCGTTTTTCTGACACAGCATACATCCTTTTTTCAGAGCGATGCCTCTCCACTGAGCTGTGGCCAGGTAAAGGTGAAGTTTTTTATCCGCAAGCAACGGGTAAGCTATCATTTCATCTATTATTTCACGAATACAATGGACCTTAGATGAGGACAGAGTCTCACATGGTCATTTGAAAAGATTGCATCCATTCTTGATTTTGCCTGTTGCTTCTGGCTTCCACAGATACAACCAGTAAATCGACCACACAAAGAGTGGGATTACTGGTATTGTATTTACACTTTTGCATTTAAATTTTCATTAATCACCATTCACCCACTTTCGCAGAAGCACAATTTCCTTTATCCCGACGAAAGCCGTGACACCTTGTAGGGTCCTTTAGGCTGAAACATATCGACCCTGTTTATGTCCACCGCATGCAGTTATTATTTCAGACTGCAGGTGCTCTGTTTTTAATCCTGGCACCAGGAACAAATTAAAAAAGTTCCTCTTGCTCCTCGAGCTAGTTTTAGCATTACTTACCTCACATTTCAACCAATTTTTGTTTTGCACTGCGCCCACTACCCAGCCAGTCTAGTGCAGCTCTTCTAAAGGATTTATTATGTCCTAAACATCATAGGAATAAAAACATCCCCGAGCTCCTCCCTCTCATTGAGGGGGTTGTAGCCCTTAACAGGGCTAGGGTCCCCGTCAAGTGGAGAATCCCAGATAATGAAGCATGCCACCTCGGTGGGTGATGGGATTACGTCCTAATTAAAGGACTCCTACAGTAGTACCTTGTTTACAAATGCAGACAAGACGGTACCAAGGAGGGTCTAATAAGCCTATTCATAAATGAAAAGCAACGATTTAGAAAGGACAGTAACAGGAGCCAATTGAAAAGATGGGCGGGAAATGGGAGGTGCTACAAGTCCCTACCTGAATACAGCATGCCTCGCAGAGCAGCGCATGCGCTGCCCAGGCTCAACCTAAAAAATTAAGTGTTAAAAAGTCTGTTGCTGATTTTTGTAGTATGGTGAGTGTGTTTGCTCAGTAAATGAGGAGCTGAGCATCAAGAATGATCAGATGCGTAGGGTTTATAGATTGGTTTTACCACAATGATCTTCGAAGAAAGTGATGAAAATGTTCAACTAAGGGCATTTTGAAATGTCACAAACAAAACGATTTACCACAGAGACCTGTGATCTAAGGGTGGATGTAGAGATTGGCAGACAAGCTGGGCAGTATTTTTTGTTATGTGTGGGCACGAAAGAGCTAAAGAGCGTGACTAAGTTTAATGTTGCCAAAAAGGGCAAGGCAGTGGCTATACTTGGACATTGTAGACCCAATAAGTGAAAGAGGAAAGTTCCCCTAATAAGTAACATTACACTAGTGGATGATTCTTCCAGGTGGCCAGAGTACTGTATCATAAGCTGTGGTGCTTCAGCAGGCGTATTTTTGGTAGAAACTTGCCTCCCCTGTAGTGGTAGAGACAGTGGGATGCAAGGATTGGAATGTTCTGGGTTGAAATGTTCAAGGGATGGAATGTAGATTGTTGGTTAAGGAGTGAGTAGAGTGCTGATGCATCAGTTAGTTTCCTTTTGGGAGTTTGATGGCTGTTACGGTGCTCTTGTTTTGAATAAGCATCTTTCAAGGATCCACACGATGAGTGCTACATTTCTTTGCCAGAGCTACTAACCTTTTAGCTTTGCCAATGTTTATTTTTCAATGGCTTTTGTAAAAACTTATGTTTCGGTAAGCTGGGGGTCTCTCTCCAATATTTAAAAATGCCATAAAGCAAAACTCTCTTTCTTTAACACAAAAAACACACATTACCATAGTAGCCCCTGGCGCTAAAAGGAAGTACTTTGCTTGCAGACGTGCTCATTGTGAAGGAGTTGAATACCATCATTTAGAGTGAAATTAAGTAATAGCTGAAGTGTGCCAACTAAGGGATGTATGCTGTAGTGAGTGGAAGAGAAATGAAAGTTACACAACAGACCAATGGATGAAGAAGGCTGACTAAAAAAAACACATATAAGTAAGCATACTGTATATATAATTTTAGTAGATTCAAAAGGTCCTAAAAAGTACAGCACATAATTATATTCAGAAACCAATGGTTTGGTATGGCACATGATCGTGCTGGAGTGGTTGTCGGAGATTATTTGGAGTAGGAAATGTGTGTTAGTGAAGAATTACAGATGGATAGTGTTAGACCTGGCACCATTGGCGTGGGTCACCCTTCCATCTTTCGCATTTGTCTCCTCTGCGTTTGCTGGTGTTAGAGGCTCTGGGCGCTGTGCCACAGCGCGAATGCTCCCTATTGTAAAATGACTGTATGAATTGGTATTCCCTATAATCCTAGCTGACCCAAGGAACATGTTTGGAAAGTTGAATTTAGTATGCCTGAGTATTAGAGTGCATCTGTTGGTGAAGATTATTTTTATATTTTGTGTTTGAAAATACCACTTTTGGGAAGTGGGTATTTTCTTGCCTGAGTCTCCCAGTGTGCTCTGTTGTTATGTGTATTGGCTGTCTGGTTTTGGAGGGACAGGGCAGGTCGGGCCCAACAGAGAGATCTGCACTTGGAGTATGGGGAGGGGTGACCCTTTGATCTAAGAAGGGCTGTGCCTGGCAAGGTGAATGATGGCTCCCCCTCCCACTGTGTGTCTGATGGCAGACCCCCTCTTCCTGATAGGCAGGATACCGTCTTGTAAACAAAGTGCTCCAAGACCACACCAAACTGGTTCTGGCTGGGGTCAGTGACTTGTGACTTTTGAGAACAAAGACCTTTGGGGTATAAATATCTGTGATAAAACCCCTACACGGTGTGTTACTTCTGGATGTCAAGACGAACCTCTGTCCGTGTAACTAGAGGGAAAGGACTTTGAAACTTCTATCCATCTTGCTGAAGCAACTACCCAAGGGCCTGATTTGAGCTTGCCTCCTGCTGAAGTCTCAGGGACATTAGACTTCACCCATCAGCCTTCTGAATTCCTATTGAGGGGGATTCTACTCGCAGGTGAGGCTTCTGTTGAGAATTCCAGAGCCTCTGGGCCTACTGCGGGGAACTTAGGCTGAGAACCATCGCTGTCGCTATTGTGGGCCGTTGCAGCTGAGGAACTGTTGCCGCTGAGAGCCCGCATCTGTCTGTGCTGCGAGAATCTGAGCTATCGCTATTGTGGGCCGCTGCAGCTGAGGAGCTATTGCCGCTGAGAGCCCGCATCTGTCTGTGCTACGAGAATCAGCGCTATCACTATTGTGGGCCGCTGCAGCTGAGGAGCTGTTGCCGCTGAGAGCCCGCATTTGCCTGTGCTACGAGAATCATCGCTATCGCTATTGTGGGCCGCTGCCGCTGTGGAGCAGTTGCTGCTGAGAGCCCGCATTTGCCTGTGCTACGAGAATCACCGCTATCGCTATTGTGGGCTGCTGCAGGTGACGAGCTGTTGCCGCTGAGAACCCACATCTGTCTGTGCTACGAGAATCATCGCTATTGCTACAGTGGGCCGCTGCAGCTGAGGAGCTGTGCCGCTGAGTGCCCGCCTTTAATCACCGCCTCAGGATCATCGTGAGTGCACGCCGCGGACCGCTGCTGCTGGGGGCTGTGGCTGCTGCGAGTCCACCTGTCATCATCGCGGCTTCCTCACAAAGCTGCGTGCCGTGCCCCTTCAAACTTGAGGTACATTGTGCATCACCGGGTCGCATAGACCCCGGCCTCGAACTAAGGGGCAGATTTACGTTTCTTGGCGCATCCCTGCAAATCAGCAGGGATGCGCCAGGAAACTTGCGACACGCATCTCAATCCTTTCACCACCACGGATGCGCCGCATTTACAATGTGGCGCATCATGGCGCAAGGAAATGCAGATGCGTGTCGCATCTGCTGCCATAAGGTTGAGGCAGTGCTGGAGTTGTGTCGCGGGCGCTACGTAACTCCAGCACTGTGTCAACCCTGCCTATGTCTGACATGGTGCGTGAAGCCTTACACCTGCTTCAAGCAGGTGCAAGGTTTTGACGCAGGGGGTTCGGAAAAGTGACTGAGTGAAATCTTGTAGATTTCACTCAGCCACTTTTCCGAGGCGTTCCTGCGCCGGAACGCCCCCCCTGCGCCAAAACGCCCACATGAAACATGACGCAGGTTTCATGTGGCGCAGGACTTTACAACGTGACGCATCTCCCTAGATGCGTCACCTTGTAAATACCCCGCAGCATGGCGCTGGCTTTACGCCACCGCTGCGTCACAGAAGTGACGCAACGGCGGTGGAAAAGTGGCATACGGAGCTTGTAAACCTGCCCCTATGTTCTTTTCACACGCTTTTTGATTGCTTTTATTGCTTTTCAAGTGAATCTATATTTACGTGCATTGTAGCTTCTTGATCGCTTTTGAATCTTGTGTTAAGCCTATATAAAGATACTCATTTTTCTATAACTACTTGTGTGGTGTCCCTTTGTAGTGTCTTCACTGTGTTATTGTGTATGGTTATAAATGCTTCACACACTGCCTCTGAGATAGGCCTGTCTGCTTGTGCTACGTTACCACAGGGTTGAGCAGGGATTATCAAAGGGTGTAGCCCCCTTACTCTGACTTAGGAAGAAGGGTCCCTATTTGGACATTGGTGCCAGCCACTGCCAACTAGAGATCCCTATTTCTAACAGATAGTCCATATGACAGTCAAAATGATAAAGGGAGAAATGCCATTTGAATTGTAAAGGGGAAGAAATACAGATTCATAGCTGTTCCCCAGCTTGTAGGCCTTCAATGGTTGAGTGTGATAAATATATACACAGAAGCGAGGTCAACCAAAGGCATAGCAGAAAAATACCAGCGATCAATCAAAAAGAATAACTTTAGAAACCTGACTAGAATCACCAGAGGTTAATTTTAAAATGATTAATAACCTTTAGAAAACATATGGAACCGTTTTCAATTGGTTGGGTCATATTTGTCCACTTGCCTGAAGCAAGCGAGTGTAAGACCACTTTCTAGAAATATTTACTGTACATAACAGACAAGACGTAAATGTGGAGCAGAACAGATTTATTACAACTATCAAATCCTAATTAAAAAGGCTCAGTTGGTCGATATCTTTCCAACTTCCAAAAAAGTACAATTAAATGAATCCAAGAGACTGTGGGGAGAGAGAAGTAAGAAAGCAGCAGGAATTATTGCGAAATACCATTAAACTGCATCTGGTTGCAATACTCACATCAGTAAAACTTTATATCATTTACAAAAGTAGAATTAGGCAGAGCAGTTAAATGACAGACAAAGGAGTTGTAAAAAGTCTTACTTGGGCGCACTGTGGCGAGTGCCACACATATTTCCATTTCTTCCTACAACTCAGTTTTTTAGGGCATTTTCTCATTGCCGTCAGTCGTTAATATTGCTGTGATGA
This sequence comes from Triturus cristatus, assembly GCF_964204655.1. NCBI lineage: Eukaryota > Metazoa > Chordata > Amphibia > Caudata > Salamandridae > Triturus > Triturus cristatus. The sequence goes on from NC_140583.1 coordinate 975,736,357, forward strand.
CGTGTTATGCGTTCTTCTGATTGGACGAAACAGAATTCAACAATACAAGAAAATGGAGCTCATGGGAGGTTTGTTATAAAATAGAGGTATAAGGGGGAAAGTCAGGATCCACAGATTACTATCTCTCTCACAAAAACTAATGACCGGGCAAAGGGCACCAAATCCCTCGTTATGGGATACTTAGCCTAGTGCAACCAATTCTAGTTTAACCACAAAAAAAAACGGTGGCAACAAGGAGTAAATGAGGTGATCAAACTAGCTGTGAGCGCCAAAAGCAAGAACGAATTAAGGGGTCGATTAGGATGGTGGTCGGAAAACCATTTCGACTGCCGTTGTAGCGGAAATTAACCGCCCGCTGGTACCGCTGCAAAACTGGCGGACAGATTACGATCAACTGCCCAAAAAATACAACCTGGGGGACCGATACCATGAAAGACCACGAGTAGCGTGCGGAGCCGGTGAACAATCTGCGGCGGTCTGATTTGCTGGGGAAAGACCCAAAAAACGCCGCACCACCAGCGGATTGACCGCACGTCAAATTAGTATACGATTGCTGTGACAGCGGAACCATCCACTGTTTCCGACCGCCGCAATCGCAACTAGTGATGAATGGGAGAGCCGGCGGAAGGGCTGTTGTATTCCCACTGCCACGGTCGCTCCGGAACAGTAATGGCGGTCGAGAAAAAAACACACCACAAGGCCACCAAGTGTGGCCATGAACCTGGCTCTGGCTCAAAAAACACCTAACACAGTCCAATGACACATCCCCATGGCAAATAAAAAATACAAATCCCAGTTTAACCCACACAACACACCTGACAGGAAGACTTCATTTTGACCCACCCAAATAGCCAAGTATAAAACCAGCCCCTTCCCTGACCAGAATCCTTTGCAATACTCCACTACTGAAGGGCCCAACCCCACAGCACAAAGGAGAGGCAAATCATCACACATCTCAACAGCACAACAAAACACACACATCACCTACACCACCCTCACAACTGCACTTTCCACACATCTGCACACCATGTCACAAAAGAAAAAGCCCAAATTCACTGACAATGAGTTGTTAGTGATGGTAGATGAGGTAATCAGAATAGCACCACATTTGCTTGGAAGCCTGGTCCAACAGACACCACAAGCCAGAAAACAAATCAAATGTGGGAAAGGATAGTCAACAAAGTCAATGCAGTAGGGACCATCCCCCCTCCAAGAATGGGATCAGGAAGCGGTGTAGTGACCTCAAGAGCAAGGTGAAAGAGAGGAACAACAAGAACATTAAGCTGGCTCAGATGACTGGCGGTGGCACTCCCATTCCACCACGAACATTCACCGAATTGGAGGAGAAGGTGCTTGCAACACTGCATCCAGAGAGTCTCACAGGAATACTCGGGGGAGTGGAGTAGCAAAAAATGTCTACCATTACACTGCTATGTACTGTCTCGCACAACTACAAAGCTACACCTCCAAGGCCCAAATGCATGCATAAGCACCACACTCTCCCCAAAACATGTCTCACAGATCCAGCATCCACTCCCTCTGAAACACCTCACAGGTAGCTAGCAATATTACCATGGGGGCGTGTGCACAGGCAGTCAGTACTACAACTCCCACCAGGCACCCCGGGCCCAAAGCTGAGCAAGATTTAACACACCACCCCACACCCACAATCATGTGTCAGCCATTGCAATTCTCACCTTTACCTAACAGGTAGGTAGCCATCTTAACAGGGAGGGGTGTCTGTGGTTGGGAAGCCAGTACTCCAACTCCCATCAGGCCCCCGTGTCCCACAGCTGAGCAGGATGGAGCATTCCTCCCTCCCACAACCATGTGGCAGCTATTGCATTGCTCTCTTCAAACTCACAGGTAGGTAGCCATCTTAACAGGGAAGGGTGTCTGTGGGTGGGAAGCCAGCATTCCAACTCCCACCAGGCCCCCTTGTTCCACAGCTGAGCAGGATGGAGTACTCCACCCCACAACCAAGTGGCAGCCCTTGCATTGACCTCATCAAACTAACAGGTAGGTAGCCATCTTAACAGGGAGGGGTGTCTGTGGGTGGGAAGCCAGCAATCCAACTCCCACCAGGCCCACTTGTCCCACAGCTGAGCAGGATGGAGTACTCCACCCCACAACCATGTGGCAGCCCTTGCATTGTCCTCATCAAACTAACAGGTAGGTAGCCATCTTAACAGGGAGGGGTGTCTGTGGGTAGGAAGCCTGAACTACAACTCCCACCAGGCCCCCTTGTCCCACAGCTGAACAGGATGGAATACTCCATGCCACACCCACAACCACGTGGCAGCCCTTGCATTGCCCTCATCAAACTAACAGGTAGGTAGCCATCTTAACAGGGAGGGGTGTCTGTGGGTGGGAAGCCTGCACTCCAACTCCCACCAGACCCCCTTGTCCCACAGCTGAGCAGGACAGAGCATTCCCCCCACCCACAACCATGTGGCAGCTATTGCCTTGCTCTCTTTAAACTCACAGGTAGGTAGCCATCTTAACAGGGAGGGGTGTTTGTGTGTGGGAAGCCAGCAATACAAATCCCACCAGTCCCCCTTGTCCCACAGCTGAGCAGGATGTAGTAGTTCACCCCACAACAAAAACCAAGTGGCAGCCCTTGCATTGCCCTCATCAAACTAACAGGTAGGTAGCCATCTTTACGGGGAGGGGTGTTTTTGGGGGTGAGAAGCCTGCACTACAACACCCACCAGGCACCTTGTCCCAAAGCACAGCAGGATGGAGCACTCGCCCCACCCACAACCATGTGGCAGCCATTGCATTGCCCTCATCACACTAACATGTAGGTAGCCATCTTAACAGGGAGGGGTGTTTGCTCACATCACACTTACAGGTAGGTAGCCATCTTAACAGGGAGGGGGGTTTGTTCATCTCCACCTAACAGGTAGGTATCCATCTTAACTGGCAGGGTTGTTTGTGGGTGGGAAGCCTGCATTACAACTCCCACCAGGCCCCCTGTCCCAAAGCCCAGCAGGATGGAGCACTCCCAACACCCACAACCATGTGTCAGCCATTGCATTGCTCACCTCCACCCAACAGGTATGTAGCCATCTTATGCTCTCTTGCCCCTCCCCTGAGCAGGATGGGACACTCCCCCATCCAAGAGCCATGTGGAGCCTATTCCCTTCCTCTGCTCCACTTCACAGGGAGGCAGCCATCTTAACAGGGAGGGGTGTTTTCTCACATCACACTTACAGGTAGGTAGCCATCTCAACAGGGAGGGGGGTATGTTCAACTTCACCTAACTGGTAGGTATCCATCTTAACTGGGATGGTTGTTTGTGGGTGGGAAGCCTGCACTACAACTCCCACCATGCCCCCTGTCCTAAAGCCAAGCAGGATGGAGCACTCCCCACACTCACAACCATGTGGCAGCAATTCACCTCAACTGTGTCCCCGAACAGGTATGGTCGACAGTGTATGCACCCTGCCATTCCTCTAAAAATGCATTGATCCATATGAACCCACCATCCCTCACACGTCATCCAACTTGGCATAGATCCAATAGCCACTTCCAGTGTGCAGACAGCTAAGCGTATGTAACTGTCACGGAAATTAAAGTTTGAACCACAAAGTCACATGTTGAAGAAATTCAGGGCACAATCATGCACAACACTGAATGCCATGTGTAAGTGCCATGGGGCCTGAGCATCAAGGCCCATATGAACACAAAAATGCATGGTCAGTAGGTAAAAGAAAGTAAATTACATAACATGACAAAGGTATGCATAAGATTACAATGGCAAGTCCTTGATCAGATGTAACGTTTTCCATGCAGAGTAAACAAAAAAGACACCTCAAACAAAGTTGTCGTGCTGCTAGCCGTTAGATGTCGACATGTCCTTGTTATCACACAATCTGTACGTGGAGCATGGTATCTATGGACATGTCACACCAGGGACAAGTAATGTATGTACCTCTACATAATGTCATGTTGCTCAGTACCGTGCAGCCAAACAAAGTGATATCAATGTAAACTGTGTGGTGTATCACATGTAACAGCCAACATCTAACACCAAGCCTGTGGGGTGCACTTCAATGACCATTTCACCTCTGTCCAACAGGAGATCAACAATTGATTGCAGAAGAAGAGAACACCGACCTGCAGATCCAGTCTTTCCCCCCCAAGAACATGGACCCTCGCATGCAGACTCCCTCAGTTTCTCAGATGCAGAGAACAAACCTGGCCCATTCTGACTGCCTGGTCGCACTACGTCCAAGTCCCCCACTGTTCCCACCACCACCATCTCAGCAACAACAACCGCTCTGGCCCCTGCTGCAACGACCTGTACGGCTTCAACCACCACCACCACCAGTGCTGCCTGCAATACTCTCCCTGCCTCAGAGGATACCAACACCACCCAACAATCGGAGGAGGGCAGGGAGAGTTTGCACGTGCGTCGAGTGGCTATGACACAGGTCCGGGACAGCAGGGCAGGTGGGAGGGCAACTGGGGGACAAAATCAACAGGACACTGGTGCCAAAGCCCTGGCCAGCATCACCCGAGTCCTTAGGGCATATGAACAAAGCCAGGGACATGTGGGCCAGGTTCTGGAAGAAGTGAACAAGCTCCGCTTGCTGCTGAGGTCCATGGACACGCGTATGGGCCAAATCGTGGACCTCATGGGCCAGCTTGTGGGTGTTCTGAAGGACAGTCATGCAGCCCAAAGGACAGCTCAACCTCCCTCCAGTGGCCCACAGGACGTTACTCCCACCACCTCAGCTGCGGCCACAGAGAGGGGTGAGCTGGAACAGGATATATCCTCAGACACCACTGAGCCCGCAGCAGAGGCCCCCCCCGGGAAACACAAAAGGGGGTGTCTGAGAAACCCTACGGGTGGATCACGTGGCAAAGCACCAGCCAAACGCCAGTCAAGGAGCCAGCCATGATGGCACCTCTCTTCACCTTGACATTTACTTTTTTGACTATCCTTACCCACACTGCCATGTTGATGGCAGGTGTCTGTTGGACTGTGTCACCACGTCAATGTGGTGACTACTCTATTGTCTCATCTACCATCACCGACAACTCATTGATTCACTTTTCACCATTTGCTTAAACCCCACTTATCTGGCACAAACAATCTTTGTAAATAAACACTCTTTATACACCTATGTCTTTGTGTCAGCTCCATGTTTATCACAGGATGTACAATGTTGACTCTGATTCCAATGTACCTGAAGCTAGGATTGTGACGAGGCATTGAGAGGCTGAAGGGACCTACAAAGACACAAGTCACTACATTTACTTGTCAGGTGATGGCATCACAGCCAGTACACAACACTAGCCATCAAGGCACACATCCCGGCACACATTACAATGAGAAACAATTTCAACATAGACATCATGTGGCTGGTCATGACTACACTGTGCCACAAACATCAAATATCAGTACAGAGCCAACAACAGGCAACAGTAAGAAAGCTCCCCTAGATCTTTGCACAAACATCAAAGATAGCAGACAACGTCACTGTTGTACAATATAACTCACACTCAAGGGAAGTAGCGGTTGATGAGCTGTTGACGCAGGTCGACACTTTCCTCCTCTCCACTCTCCTTGTCACTGGACATGTGTGGGTTTGCAGGCGGGGGCATCTGCTGCTCATCATCGTCCAGGAGCAGGGAGATCTCTTTGCACAAGGCCAGGTTGTGGAGCATGCAGCATGCAACTACGATCTGACACACCTTCTGGGGAGAATATAGTAGTGCACCTCCGCTCTTGACCAGACACCGGAATCTAGACTTCAGAAGACCAAAGGTACGCTCCACCATGGGCCTCATTGTAGCGGACTTCACCCGGGGTCCTGGGATTCCTCAGTGGGCTAAGTCACCAAAGCCGGTTGGGATATGCAGAGTCACCTAGGTGTGAGATACACAGAGCAATTTTGTAATATAACTGTGGCAGAGGACAACATATCACACATACAGCACGCTACTTGACTCTGCGTATTCACCCACAATCCACGCTCGCTCCGGATGAAAATTTATCATCAGCTGTGGCACGATGCTGTTATGCAGTATGTAGGAGTCATGTGCGGATCCTGTAAGTTTGGTACAGACATGGGAGATTATCATATCCGCTTGGCATACCACTTGCACATTGATGGAATGAAAATGCTTCCTGTTCCTGTAGATGTGCACATCTGCCTGTGGTGGAACCAGGCCAACGTGTGTGCAGTCAATGGCACCAACAACATTGGGGATGTGGGCACGGTCATAAAATTCACCCTTCACAGCTGCCAATTCATGTCTCCCAGGAAAATGAATGTATCTGTCCATGTAGGTCATCATAGCGACAGCACATCATGTAGCACCATGCTGATCATTGGTTGAGACATCCCACCTGTGCTGGACACCGTGTAATGGAACGAACCAGTAGCAAAGAAATGCAGGGCTGCCATCATCTTACACGTGGGTGTCAAAGCGGTTGGATATGTTCTGCGAGGCCTCAGATGGGGCTCCAACTGAGCACATAGGTCTTTGAGGGTAGGTCGGTCCAAACAGAATTTACGTATGATGTCCTCATCCTCCATGTCTGCAAGGAATGTGAATGGACGATGCACATTTGGTCGCCTCCTAGGTAAGATGAATGGAGATACATGTCAATTCAATTCCCCTATGAGGGTCAACCATCTTACGTTTTGACTGACACAGCACCAACAATGACTGGCCAGAAACAACTGCTTAGATCAGAATTCACATGTAGAGACACCTTGATCCAAAGTAGTTATGCACGTGTCCAGTATGTACATAGTGAGTACCCCCAAAACAGATTCAGACTATGTGAATGCCAAATGGTACATTCCAACCTCCTGTGTCACCAGCCCTGAGAGTAGTCGACACAGTATATGTGTGAAACAGCAACATTGCTGGCTTCTACATAGCTGCTGTACCTGCCACACCATTTTGCATGATTCAGACAGGGTACCCATTACCAACACAATGAGCACAGTGTGTGCATAAATATAAAGTATAAACATGAGTCCAGCAATCTACACAGTGAAATAGGCACATAATAGAGTAAGTCCATCATGACTGTGGGTCGCTTAGCCATCTTACACATTGAGTTGTGTACATATTTGAGAGTCACTCACACAACAGATGTGTGTACATGCATAACAACATCATAAGTCACATGTGAGGGAGTACATGCCAATGCATGTAATCCTGTGCCCTGACATGGCATGTTTAGGCATCAGTGAGTCAAATGTCACACTAGCAATTGATTACACTATCTGGTGGCATGATTCATAGTAAGTGTCTACTGTTCAATGCTGAGAACTGGCCATTGCCATTGCCACAGCATGATGTGTCCTTAGGTGCCGCAAACGTGCACCGCCACCGCAATCATGGCCATTGGCACCAATTGCAAGGTGCCAAATCGCGGTAGCGACCATCTGGCCCCTGCAGTGTTTCACCACCAATGCCCATGCCCCTACAGCCAATGGGAACCGCAATTGCGGTAGTGAAATACACATTTGAAAATCACGGTAGGCATGCTCCGCTACCGAAGGGCCGGTCATTGGCACCAATGTAAAGCTGCAAAATCGCGGTAGCGACCGCCTGGCCCGTGCGGTGTGTCACCGCCAATGCCCATGCCCCTACAGCCAATGGAACCGCAATTGCAGTAGTGAAATACACATTTGAAAATCGCGGTAGGCGTACACCGCTACAGCGGGCCGGTCAGTGGATGCAATTGAAAGATGCATGGTTGCAGTTACGACTGCCTGGGCCCCACGGTGTCACACCGCCAATGCCCATGCCCTTACAGCCAATGAGAACCGCAATCGCTGTAGAGAAATGCACATTTGAAAATCGCGGTAGGTGTGCACCACTACCGCGGGGCCGGTCATTAGATGCAATTGAAAGATGCACGATTGCGGTAGTGACCGCCTGGGCCCCGCAGTGTGACATCGTCATTGCCCCTGCCCTTACAGCCAATAGGAACCGCAATCGCGGTAGAGAAATGCATATTTGAAAATCGCGGTAGTCGTGCTCCGCTACCGCGGGGCCGGTCATTGGTCACATTTGAAAAAAGCTGACCTGGAACACCAATTGCAGCAGCTGAGTACCACTGAAACAACCCCAAGGGGCTGTATATGTCTGGGAGAGAGCCACACATTTCTTCTGCATCCAGACACTGCTGACTGACACTCTTCACCACCAACTGCTGCTGTTCCTGTCTCCTGGACCCAGTGATGGTGAGAACTGAGAACATCAGGGCCCGTCCCTTCAACACAGGGAAGCTGGAGGTCCTGGTGGACATGGTGGTCTCACAGTATGGGAGGCTATATGGTGCTCCTGGTGTCATGGTAAGTGTGTCAGAGTGAAAGTAGAAGAGTGCAAAGAGTGCACACATGTAGTTGATCTGCTGCAGTATGTGCCTAAGAGTGTGGGTTTGTGTGATACATTGCCTAGCATGCTGACTACAGGTAAATGGGGTTTGTAGCCTAATTTACACAGATCCCTGTCTGAATTTCAGGATGGGAGGGAAATGCAGTGTTTTTTTAGCCATACAGTGACACTGCTGGTTTGAAAAGTGGAAGTCAGAACAGACATTGCCTGTGCTAATGGATGTCTGAGTCCATGAGGTTTTCACCTGCTCATTTGTGACATTACAAACGTTTTTCGTCCAGAGGGTACTGAAGGAAGTGTGTTTAACTTTCATATTTCCACCTTGGATATGTAAGCGTTATGCACAAGAGTGAAATGCCTGAGGGTGACACTCTTGGTGGAAATTCCCATATGACACAGCAGATTGTTGTACTCCTGAAACATCTTCCTCCCATTCTTTTCATTATGTGTACAGACTTGCATGTGTAGGCACTGTTTGCCCTCTCATATTGTACATGCATGTGACTGTTCAGATGGCCCACGTTTAACCTCAGTGTGAGCCCCCTCGATCTGCACAGTTACTGCCCAATTTAACAGGGACCCATCAATGGATAGACAGAGTGAGACATATTTGTTATCTGCCACCCTATTCATTAATGAGCTATCTTAGGCCTGTGGATAGCACAAGACAGACCTTGTGAGAAGGGTGTGAGAATGTAAGATCATGTCCCTAAATGTGACCTCCATGACACAGCGAGCCATTCACAGGCCAAGGACATTGAGGGGTGTGTAATGTTGGTAACAGTAAGTCTGCCCCGACACATCATTTTCAATGTCATGTATGTCTTGCTCCCTCACATACGGCATCGCAGATGGAGGCCTTCTTCACATTGCTTTCTGTGCTGGCATTCTGCATGTGTATGAGATGGCCAGGGACTGTGTCCATCCTCATACCTACATGCATTTATATACGATTATCTGATGCTAGTGTACAATGTGGCATGCTGAATTGCCTCTGCTAAACATATCTGAGTAGCTGTGCTAAGTTTGTGCATGCTACTGTACTGAGACACAGTGGTACATAACCCAGTGTCATTGAAACTTCCTCTTCTTGTCTCTCATGCCTGCAGCTTAAAGTCCACCGGCGTAAGGCCTTATGGAGGGCCATTGCACGCAAGGTGCAGGCTCTGGGTGTCTCCAACCGACGGCACACACACTGTCACAAGAGGTGGGATGACATCTGTCGGCTGAGCAAAAACATGGCAGAGATGACGCTGGGGCTGCTCCCTCAGACTGGAAGGTTGGCACGCAGGAGCATGACACCACTAATAGCCCGCATCTTGGCAGTGACACAGCCAGAGCTGGATGGACATTTGAGGGCCCATAAGCAGCAAGTTGGGGGTGAGTATTCTGAGAAGGGTGCCTTTGGGTGTGAGTGACTGCATGTATCCCAACCCTGAGCCAGTGTGGAGCGATGTGATATTTCTAGTGTTATGCAATGGCTTGTAAGTGGCCTCTTTGTTGAGTGCAGTTGTCATGCATTTGCGCTACATGAACTTTCTCATGTGTTTAATGTAATGGCCCTTGACATTGCATGCTGAGATGTGGCCTTATGGCATCGCTGCAATAGGGGAGTCATGGACATCACCGGGCAGTGAACAGCAGTGTGCCTCATCTTAGTGTGCTTTCGTCAATGTGTGCAGTGCCGGACCTTGAAATTGTGGGAACTACACATCTGACACCAATGTGCAACGGTTGTTGTGCTTCAAAACACAACATGGTGGACATCAGTAGCTCATGGCCATTATACAAGGACATTCTGGAGTCAGTATCTGTGTTCTCCCCTTAAAGTGACTCCATGGGCCTCATTGTAGCGGACTTCACCCGGGGTCCTGGGATTCCTCAGTGGGCTAAGTCACCAAAGCCGGTTGGGATATGCAGAGTCACCTAGGTGTGAGATACACAGAGCAATTTTGTAATATAACTGTGGCAGAGGACAACATATCACACATACAGCACGCTACTTGACTCTGCGTATTCACCCACAATCCACGCTCGCTCCGGATGAAAATTTATCATCAGCTGTGGCACGATGCTGTTATGCAGTATGTAGGAGTCATGTGCGGATCCTGTAAGTTTGGTACAGACATGGGAGATTATCATATCCGCTTGGCATACCACTTGCACATTGATGGAATGAAAATGCTTCCTGTTCCTGTAGATGTGCACATCTGCCTGTGGTGGAACCAGGCCAACGTGTGTGCAGTCAATGGCACCAACAACATTGGGGATGTGGGCACGGTCATAAAATTCACCCTTCACAGCTGCCAATTCATGTCTCCCAGGAAAATGAATGTATCTGTCCATGTAGGTCATCATAGCGACAGCACATCATGTAGCACCATGCTGAACATTGGTTGAGACATCCCACCTGTGCTGGACACCGTGTAATGGAACGAACCAGTAGCAAAGAAATGCAGGGCTGCCATCATCTTACACGTGGGTGTCAAAGCGGTTGGATATGTTCTGCGAGGCCTCAGATGGGGCTCCAACTGAGCACATAGGTCTTTGAGGGTAGGTCGGTCCAAACAGAATTTACGTATGATGTCCTCATCCTCCATGTCTGCAAGGAATGTGAATGGACGATGCACATTTGGTCGCCTCCTAGGTAAGATGAATGGAGATACATGTCAATTCAATTCCCCTATGAGGGTCAACCATCTTACGTTTTGACTGACACAGCACCAACAATGACTGGCCAGAAACAACTGCTTAGATCAGAATTCACATGTAGAGACACCTTGATCCAAAGTAGTTATGCACGTGTCCAGTATGTACATAGTGAGTACCCCCAAAACAGATTCAGACTATGTGAATGCCAAATGGTACATTCCAACCTCCTGTGTCACCAGCCCTGAGAGTAGTCGACACAGTATATGTGTGAAACAGCAACATTGCTGGCTTCTACATAGCTGCTGTACCTGCCACACCATTTTGCATGATTCAGACAGGGTACCCATTACCAACACAATGAGCACAGTGTGTGCATAAATATAAAGTATAAACATGAGTCCAGCAATCTACACAGTGAAATAGGCACATAATAGAGTAAGTCCATCATGACTGTGGGTCGCTTAGCCATCTTACACATTGAGTTGTGTACATATTTGAGAGTCACTCACACAACAGATGTGTGTACATGCATAACAACATCATAAGTCACATGTGAGGGAGTACATGCCAATGCATGTAATCCTGTGCCCTGACATGGCATGTTTAGGCATCAGTGAGTCAAATGTCACACTAGCAATTGATTACACTATCTGGTGGCATGATTCATAGTAAGTGTCTACTGTTCAATGCTGAGAACTGGCCATTGCCATTGCCACAGCATGATGTGTCCTTAGGTGCCGCAAGCGTGCACCGCCACCGCAATCATGGCCATTGGCACCAATTGCAAGGTGCCAAATCGCGGTAGCGACCATCTGGCCCCTGCAGTGTTTCACCACCAATGCCCATGCCCCTACAGCCAATGGGAACCGCAATTGCGGTAGTGAAATACACATTTGAAAATCACGGTAGGCATGCTCCGCTACCGAAGGGCCGGTCATTGGCACCAATGTAAAGCTGCAAAATCGCGGTAGCGACCGCCTGGCCCGTGCGGTGTGTCACCGCCAATGCCCATGCCCCTACAGCCAATGGAACCGCAATTGCAGTAGTGAAATACACATTTGAAAATCGCGGTAGGCGTACACCGCTACAGCGGGCCGGTCAGTGGATGCAATTGAAAGATGCATGGTTGCAGTTACGACTGCCTGGGCCCCACGGTGTCACACCGCCAATGCCCATGCCCTTACAGCCAATGAGAACCGCAATCGCTGTAGAGAAATGCACATTTGAAAATCGCGGTAGGTGTGCACCACTACCGCGGGGCCGGTCATTAGATGCAATTGAAAGATGCACGATTGCGGTAGTGACCGCCTGGGCCCCGCAGTGTGACATCGTCATTGCCCCTGCCCTTACAGCCAATAGGAACCGCAATCGCGGTAGAGAAATGCATATTTGAAAATCGCGGTAGTCGTGCTCCGCTACCGCGGGGCCGGTCATTGGTCACATTTGAAAAAAGCTGACCTGGAACACCAATTGCAGCAGCTGAGTACCACTGAAACAACCCCAAGGGGCTGTATATGTCTGGGAGAGAGCCACACATTTCTTCTGCATCCAGACACTGCTGACTGACACTCTTCACCACCAACTGCTGCTGTTCCTGTCTCCTGGACCCAGTGATGGTGAGAACTGAGAACATCAGGGCCCGTCCCTTCAACACAGGGAAGCTGGAGGTCCTGGTGGACATGGTGGTCTCACAGTATGGGAGGCTATATGGTGCTCCTGGTGTCATGGTAAGTGTGTCAGAGTGAAAGTAGAAGAGTGCAAAGAGTGCACACATGTAGTTGATCTGCTGCAGTATGTGCCTAAGAGTGTGGGTTTGTGTGATACATTGCCTAGCATGCTGACTACAGGTAAATGGGGTTTGTAGCCTAATTTACACAGATCCCTGTCTGAATTTCAGGATGGGAGGGAAATGCAGTGTTTTTTTAGCCATACAGTGACACTGCTGGTTTGAAAAGTGGAAGTCAGAACAGACATTGCCTGTGCTAATGGATGTCTGAGTCCATGAGGTTTTCACCTGCTCATTTGTGACATTACAAACGTTTTTCGTCCAGAGGGTACTGAAGGAAGTGTGTTTAACTTTCATATTTCCACCTTGGATATGTAAGCGTTATGCACAAGAGTGAAATGCCTGAGGGTGACACTCTTGGTGGAAATTCCCATATGACACAGCAGATTGTTGTACTCCTGAAACATCTTCCTCCCATTCTTTTCATTATGTGTACAGACTTGCATGTGTAGGCACTGTTTGCCCTCTCATATTGTACATGCATGTGACTGTTCAGATGGCCCACGTTTAACCTCAGTGTGAGCCCCCTCGATCTGCACAGTTACTGCCCAATTTAACAGGGACCCATCAATGGATAGACAGAGTGAGACATATTTGTTATCTGCCACCCTATTCATTAATGAGCTATCTTAGGCCTGTGGATAGCACAAGACAGACCTTGTGAGAAGGGTGTGAGAATGTAAGATCATGTCCCTAAATGTGACCTCCATGACACAGCGAGCCATTCACAGGCCAAGGACATTGAGGGGTGTGTAATGTTGGTAACAGTAAGTCTGCCCCGACACATCATTTTCAATGTCATGTATGTCTTGCTCCCTCACATACGGCATCGCAGATGGAGGCCTTCTTCACATTGCTTTCTGTGCTGGCATTCTGCATGTGTATGAGATGGCCAGGGACTGTGTCCATCCTCATACCTACATGCATTTATATACGATTATCTGATGCTAGTGTACAATGTGGCATGCTGAATTGCCTCTGCTAAACATATCTGAGTAGCTGTGCTAAGTTTGTGCATGCTACTGTACTGAGACACAGTGGTACATAACCCAGTGTCATTGAAACTTCCTCTTCTTGTCTCTCATGCCTGCAGCTTAAAGTCCACCGGCGTAAGGCCTTATGGAGGGCCATTGCACGCAAGGTGCAGGCTCTGGGTGTCTCCAACCGACGGCACACACACTGTCACAAGAGGTGGGATGACATCTGTCGGCTGAGCAAAAACATGGCAGAGATGACGCTGGGGCTGCTCCCTCAGACTGGAAGGTTGGCACGCAGGAGCATGACACCACTAATAGCCCGCATCTTGGCAGTGACACAGCCAGAGCTGGATGGACATTTGAGGGCCCATAAGCAGCAAGTTGGGGGTGAGTATTCTGAGAAGGGTGCCTTTGGGTGTGAGTGACTGCATGTATCCCAACCCTGAGCCAGTGTGGAGCGATGTGATATTTCTAGTGTTATGCAATGGCTTGTAAGTGGCCTCTTTGTTGAGTGCAGTTGTCATGCATTTGCGCTACATGAACTTTCTCATGTGTTTAATGTAATGGCCCTTGACATTGCATGCTGAGATGTGGCCTTATGGCATCGCTGCAATAGGGGAGTCATGGACATCACCGGGCAGTGAACAGCAGTGTGCCTCATCTTAGTGTGCTTTCGTCAATGTGTGCAGTGCCGGACCTTGAAATTGTGGGAACTACACATCTGACACCAATGTGCAACGGTTGTTGTGCTTCAAAACACAACATGGTGGACATCAGTAGCTCATGGCCATTATACAAGGACATTCTGGAGTCAGTATCTGTGTTCTCCCCTTAAAGTGACTCCATGGGCCTCATTGTAGCGGACTTCACCCGGGGTCCTGGGATTCCTCAGTGGGCTAAGTCACCAAAGCCGGTTGGGATATGCAGAGTCACCTAGGTGTGAGATACACAGAGCAATTTTGTAATATAACTGTGGCAGAGGACAACATATCACACATACAGCACGCTACTTGACTCTGCGTATTCACCCACAATCCACGCTCGCTCCGGATGAAAATTTATCATCAGCTGTGGCACGATGCTGTTATGCAGTATGTAGGAGTCATGTGCGGATCCTGTAAGTTTGGTACAGACATGGGAGATTATCATATCCGCTTGGCATACCACTTGCACATTGATGGAATGAAAATGCTTCCTGTTCCTGTAGATGTGCACATCTGCCTGTGGTGGAACCAGGCCAACGTGTGTGCAGTCAATGGCACCAACAACATTGGGGATGTGGGCACGGTCATAAAATTCACCCTTCACAGCTGCCAATTCATGTCTCCCAGGAAAATGAATGTATCTGTCCATGTAGGTCATCATAGCGACAGCACATCATGTAGCACCATGCTGAACATTGGTTGAGACATCCCACCTGTGCTGGACACCGTGTAATGGAACGAACCAGTAGCAAAGAAATGCAGGGCTGCCATCATCTTACACGTGGGTGTCAAAGCGGTTGGATATGTTCTGCGAGGCCTCAGATGGGGCTCCAACTGAGCACATAGGTCTTTGAGGGTAGGTCGGTCCAAACAGAATTTACGTATGATGTCCTCATCCTCCATGTCTGCAAGGAATGTGAATGGACGATGCACATTTGGTCGCCTCCTAGGTAAGATGAATGGAGATACATGTCAATTCAATTCCCCTATGAGGGTCAACCATCTTACGTTTTGACTGACACAGCACCAACAATGACTGGCCAGAAACAACTGCTTAGATCAGAATTCACATGTAGAGACACCTTGATCCAAAGTAGTTATGCACGTGTCCAGTATGTACATAGTGAGTACCCCCAAAACAGATTCAGACTATGTGAATGCCAAATGGTACATTCCAACCTCCTGTGTCACCAGCCCTGAGAGTAGTCGACACAGTATATGTGTGAAACAGCAACATTGCTGGCTTCTACATAGCTGCTGTACCTGCCACACCATTTTGCATGATTCAGACAGGGTACCCATTACCAACACAATGAGCACAGTGTGTGCATAAATATAAAGTATAAACATGAGTCCAGCAATCTACACAGTGAAATAGGCACATAATAGAGTAAGTCCATCATGACTGTGGGTCGCTTAGCCATCTTACACATTGAGTTGTGTACATATTTGAGAGTCACTCACACAACAGATGTGTGTACATGCATAACAACATCATAAGTCACATGTGAGGGAGTACATGCCAATGCATGTAATCCTGTGCCCTGACATGGCATGTTTAGGCATCAGTGAGTCAAATGTCACACTAGCAATTGATTACACTATCTGGTGGCATGATTCATAGTAAGTGTCTACTGTTCAATGCTGAGAACTGGCCATTGCCATTGCCACAGCATGATGTGTCCTTAGGTGCCGCAAGCGTGCACCGCCACCGCAATCATGGCCATTGGCACCAATTGCAAGGTGCCAAATCGCGGTAGCGACCATCTGGCCCCTGCAGTGTTTCACCACCAATGCCCATGCCCCTACAGCCAATGGGAACCGCAATTGCGGTAGTGAAATACACATTTGAAAATCACGGTAGGCATGCTCCGCTACCGAAGGGCCGGTCATTGGCACCAATGTAAAGCTGCAAAATCGCGGTAGCGACCGCCTGGCCCGTGCGGTGTGTCACCGCCAATGCCCATGCCCCTACAGCCAATGGAACCGCAATTGCAGTAGTGAAATACACATTTGAAAATCGCGGTAGGCGTACACCGCTACAGCGGGCCGGTCAGTGGATGCAATTGAAAGATGCATGGTTGCAGTTACGACTGCCTGGGCCCCACGGTGTCACACCGCCAATGCCCATGCCCTTACAGCCAATGAGAACCGCAATCGCTGTAGAGAAATGCACATTTGAAAATCGCGGTAGGTGTGCACCACTACCGCGGGGCCGGTCATTAGATGCAATTGAAAGATGCACGATTGCGGTAGTGACCGCCTGGGCCCCGCAGTGTGACATCGTCATTGCCCCTGCCCTTACAGCCAATAGGAACCGCAATCGCGGTAGAGAAATGCATATTTGAAAATCGCGGTAGTCGTGCTCCGCTACCGCGGGGCCGGTCATTGGTCACATTTGAAAAAAGCTGACCTGGAACACCAATTGCAGCAGCTGAGTACCACTGAAACAACCCCAAGGGGCTGTATATGTCTGGGAGAGAGCCACACATTTCTTCTGCATCCAGACACTGCTGACTGACACTCTTCACCACCAACTGCTGCTGTTCCTGTCTCCTGGACCCAGTGATGGTGAGAACTGAGAACATCAGGGCCCGTCCCTTCAACACAGGGAAGCTGGAGGTCCTGGTGGACATGGTGGTCTCACAGTATGGGAGGCTATATGGTGCTCCTGGTGTCATGGTAAGTGTGTCAGAGTGAAAGTAGGAGAGTGCAAAGAGTGCACACATGTAGTTGATCTGCTGCAGTATGTGCCTAAGAGTGTGGGTTTGTGTGATACATTGCCTAGCATGCTGACTACAGGTAAATGGGGTTTGTAGCCTAATTTACACAGATCCCTGTCTGAATTTCAGGATGGGAGGGAAATGCAGTGTTTTTTTAGCCATACAGTGACACTGCTGGTTTGAAAAGTGGAAGTCAGAACAGACATTGCCTGTGCTAATGGATGTCTGAGTCCATGAGGTTTTCACCTGCTCATTTGTGACATTACAAACGTTTTTCGTCCAGAGGGTACTGAAGGAAGTGTGTTTAACTTTCATATTTCCACCTTGGATATGTAAGCGTTATGCACAAGAGTGAAATGCCTGAGGGTGACACTCTTGGTGGAAATTCCCATATGACACAGCAGATTGTTGTACTCCTGAAACATCTTCCTCCCATTCTTTTCATTATGTGTACAGACTTGCATGTGTAGGCACTGTTTGCCCTCTCATATTGTACATGCATGTGACTGTTCAGATGGCCCACGTTTAACCTCAGTGTGAGCCCCCTCGATCTGCACAGTTACTGCCTAATTTAACAGGGACCCATCAATGGATAGACAGAGTGAGACATATTTGTTATCTGCCACCCTATTCATTAATGAGCTATCTTAGGCCTGTGGATAGCACAAGACAGACCTTGTGAGAAGGGTGTGAGAATGTAAGATCATGTCCCTAAATGTGACCTCCATGACACAGCGAGCCATTCACAGGCCAAGGACATTGAGGGGTGTGTAATGTTGGTAACAGTAAGTCTGCCCCGACACATCATTTTCAATGTCATGTATGTCTTGCTCCCTCACATACGGCATCGCAGATGGAGGCCTTCTTCACATTGCTTTCTGTGCTGGCATTCTGCATGTGTATGAGATGGCCAGGGACTGTGTCCATCCTCATACCTACATGCATTTATATACGATTATCTGATGCTAGTGTACAATGTGGCATGCTGAATTGCCTCTGCTAAACATATCTGAGTAGCTGTGCTAAGTTTGTGCATGCTACTGTACTGAGACACAGTGGTACATAACCCAGTGTCATTGAAACTTCCTCTTCTTGTCTCTCATGCCTGCAGCTTAAAGTCCACCGGCGTAAGGCCTTATGGAGGGCCATTGCACGCAAGGTGCAGGCTCTGGGTGTCTCCAACCGACGGCACACACACTGTCACAAGAGGTGGGATGACATCTGTCGGCTGAGCAAAAACATGGCAGAGATGACGCTGGGGCTGCTCCCTCAGACTGGAAGGTTGGCACGCAGGAGCATGACACCACTAATAGCCCGCATCTTGGCAGTGACACAGCCAGAGCTGGATGGACATTTGAGGGCCCATAAGCAGCAAGTTGGGGGTGAGTATTCTGAGAAGGGTGCCTTTGGGTGTGAGTGACTGCATGTATCCCAACCCTGAGCCAGTGTGGAGCGATGTGATATTTCTAGTGTTATGCAATGGCTTGTAAGTGGCCTCTTTGTTGAGTGCAGTTGTCATGCATTTGCGCTACATGAACTTTCTCATGTGTTTAATGTAATGGCCCTTGACATTGCATGCTGAGATGTGGCCTTATGGCATCGCTGCAATAGGGGAGTCATGGACATCACCGGGCAGTGAACAGCAGTGTGCCTCATCTTAGTGTGCTTTCGTCAATGTGTGCAGTGCCGGACCTTGAAATTGTGGGAACTACACATCTGACACCAATGTGCAACGGTTGTTGTGCTTCAAAACAAAACATGGTGGACATCAGTAGCTCATGGCCATTATACAAGGACATTCTGGAGTCAGTATCTGTGTTCTCCCCTTAAAGTGACTCCGTATTTGACTGTGACAACATGTTGAGATGTACATCTATTTCACCTACAGGTACGTAGGTATGCTTACAGAAATCTGTATGTCAGGTTACGTGGAGGCACGGGCAAGCTATTTGGCTGTGTGAACATCAAATGGGTCCATTAATGCCAAGTATGGATGTTACCATGCATCTTCTAAGTCTTGCATTAAGGTTGCACATGCAGACTGCCCAGGGTGGTGTGCAACATGGGGGTATCATAATCTATTTTTGTACTTTGCTTGCATATGATGTTTATGAGTATGGCACAATACTGAACCTATGTCTCTGTCTATTGCAGCATCTACCGAGGGCACAGAAGGACAGGGGACGGACACCAGTGGTGAGGCATCTTGCACGACTGCTACACATGATCTCACGGACACTGATGTGACCAGCGCCTCAAAGGGGGACAGGAGTGTCCTTGAAGAATCACACCCAGAAACACCAACCTCAACGTCATCTGACGCCCGCGGTGACTCCTCGATGTTGGCGGACACAGAGAGTGGGAAATCTGCCTCTTCTTCCACCACACATCATTCAGTGCCCACCCTACCGGCTACCAGCACTAGTGCTGTCCGTGCCCGAAGTAGTAAGAAGGGTAGAGTGTCCTTCCCCCCAGGCACCGCTGCACCTGCCCCTGTCTCCCCTGCTGCCCTCAGTGTTGAGGCGGTGGACCTTTTACGCCAGCTGTGTGTGGGTCAGACTACTCTCCTGAATGCCTTCCAGGATCATGACAAGAAGTTGGCACAGGTACTTGCCTTCATGAAGGGGATTCATTCTGACGTGGGTGGGCTACACAGAACTGTCCAGTCTTTGTCCTTCACAGTAACGGCAGCCATTCAGCTGTCACAGGCTTCAGAGTCCAGCTCCAGTCCCTTCAGCAACCACCCTGCCAGTGGCAACATCTGACGAGAGTGACCACACACCACAGCCCTCTGGCTCAAAGTACTCAACACGCAGCCCACAACCGCAGCAATCAAAGCAGGCCAGAGCGCAGACACCATCCCCGAAACAAACAACAGGCACACAGGAGCGCAAAGGCAAATGCCCTTCAGGTGACACTCAGGTGCATCAGGCCAAGAAGCAGGCCTCAGGTTCACATGCATCCAAATCAGCCCCATCCAAGGACACTCCTGTCACCAAACCTGCTCCCAAAGACAAACAAACAGTTGCCCTGCCTGCTGTGAATCTGGTGCCTGCAAAGAGTCCACAGAAACAGCTCTCTAGTGCAGATTCACCCATAAACTCAACTCCCACCCACACCCCTGTGAAGCTGGGAAAGGAGGACAATGTGGGAGGTTCACCTGGTCAACAGGGGATGGAGGGTAAAAGGCAAGGCCAGGCCAAGCATACCACCAGATCCAGCAAATCCCCACAGGGAGGGCCATCACCTGTACCTGATGCACCTTCGGTGGAGAGTGAGGCTGTTGTGCCTGACCCACTTCCCACTCCTACCAAGACAATTCTTGGCTATCGAATCCCCAATAAGTGGAGAGGCAGCCCTCCACAATCACCCTCACACACTATGTCTCACGGCAGCATGTCTCTGCCTCCTCATGCCACCATGCCACCTGGTCCAAGCAGCCCACCGGCTCCCAAAGCCACTGATGCCTCTACCAAAGCTGGTCCTCCCTCTCCCAGGTCCAGTCCTCCAATGGTCCCCGATAATCAGCCACCTCCCAGTTCAACTGACAGCCAAGTGTGAGGCAAAGACCCCCTCTCAAAGCCATCTCTCCCACAGCAGTGCCTGGACTGCCCATCTGCATCTCCAGAGCTGTGGTGATTCCCATGGCAGTGTACAGTGTTACCCATTCCCTGTGCAGGTTCTCATGCACACATGCACATACTTTGAACTAAGGACTGGCCAATGGCCTTGCTGTTTGTCACTTTGGATGCCCATTCCCTGTGCGGGTTCTCATGCACGCATGTGCATACTTTGAACTATGGACTGGCCAATGGCCTTGCTGTCTGTAATTTTGTATTCCCATTCCCTGTGCAGGTTCTCATGCACACACGTACCTACTTTGAACTATGGACTGGCCAATGGCCTTGCTGTTTGTCACTTTGGATGCCCATTCCCTGTGCAGGTTCTCATGCACACATGTACTTTTGTGGACTTTGTACTGGCCAATGGCCTTTCTGTTTGTCACTTTGGATGCCTATCTTGGTGATATGTAATAAAGACAGTTACTCCTGTTGTCTGCTTTGTCTATGTCGTTGCTAAATAAAAGGGTTTATGTATGGGTATGTTTCATGTGACACATGCTCTGTATGCCACTTTAACATTGCCAATTGCTTGTTTTACTTTTTCAGAGTTTGCCAGATGTGACAGGCACTTTAGTTCTTCTTGACTCTGAGGCTTGAAGGTGCATTGATGGTTGTTTGTGATGATCTACTCTTCTCCTAATCATTCTATGGTCAGGTTTGCTAAATTGTACACATGTCATATTAGGTTGCATTACCATAACAGAGGTGTATTCAATCCACAGGATTACTTGAGGGGTGGTCAGGGTCCATCATATCTGTGTGACTTTTCTTGATGTGTGAACAGCAGTGTTGGTGTGTGGTCATCTGGTGTAGGCCTGTGTTCCTAGTCACATGGGTATATTTGAAAATGTGAACTCGAGTGGTCATACAAAGTGAATGGGCTGTCATTGTCAGTAGTGTTGATGTGTGTGTGCCCCTGCAATGCCAACTGCACACATGCATGATCCAGGTAATGAGTGCCTGTTTGTTTCAATTGTCTGCCATGTGCTTCAGATTGTGGGCACATGTAGAAGTTATAGGTTGTGCACTGTGCAGTGTTATGGTGTGTCCTTGTACTCCCGGGGGACACCTACTTGTTGTTGCTGCCTGTTGTGAGTATGCAGAGTGTGTGACTGCCAAGTCTGTGTTGTGTTTTGTTGATCAGCCATGTGTCTTGTTACTGTGTGTGCTCACTGTGCAGACCTGCTCAGCCACACTGACATTATTTGTGAGTTTTCTCATGCATTGCTGTCACTTGATCCATTTTTGGCTCCCATATGGTATGTGGAATGTGGCGTCCTGCAATCCCCTAAAGGTGCTTCTGATGCCTGCACATTGTGAGTTTCTCCTCTATGTGTTTGTGTACTCTATACTCATCACCTGTCCACTACAGAAGTACACACCACTTCAATCTCATGTCTTCAACCCCATGGCTTGCCATTGTGTGAGCCTCCCCACCACTTCACAGTGTGACACTATGCTGTGTGAGGCTGAACTTTGTACAGGACCAATGTGACACTCAGGACAGTTTCCCAATTAGTTATGTGTTATTTTCTTCTACTGGTTTGCTGTCATGGTTGCTCATGTGCAGTGCATATGTTTGAGCAGCACAGTTCTCTAGTCATGTTGTTTGCACCTGGGTGTCCCTGAGTTTTGCATCTGTGGGTGATGGGTAAGCTGTATGTGTGTTTGCTGAGGTACTGCTACCCTTCCTGAGTGTGATATTCTCCGTGTGCTGTGATGATTTGTGTTGTGGGAGTTCATGGTGTGGCACTCAGATGTGTGTGCCACTGGTTTGGTTGGTGGGCATACACTGCTTGATGTGCATGCAGTGTTGTCAGTGTATGTTGCCTTGTACTTGTTTGGTGCGCATTACCCTGATGTCCAGCTGAGTTTAAAATGTGATGGATTGGTATGTGCATCTGTTGGGTTTTTGTTGTGGATGTATGCAGTGTTTGGCCTGTTTTGGCTCTTTCTACTGACAGATGCTATGTGTGTGTGATGTTCTACTTGCATGACGTTGTGTGTGAGTAGTTGTTGCTGTGTGATACATTCAGATGTGTGTTGCCAGTGTAGTGTGCATTACTTGTGTGTCTGTCACATGAAGCAAGGTGCATTCTTGTTACTGGGCTTGTTTTGAGTGCACAATGGTGGTTTGTCCTCCTATTTTTGACCTGTCACTTGTCAGGATTGTGTGTGTGCATTTTTGTGATACATTATGGCACCCTGTTCACTTTATGAGTGGTGTGGTGTCTCTGTCTGTGTTAGCTTATTGTCCTATTGATCCCCGTTAGTGTTTGTGATTGATTTTTTAGATGCACTTCTTGTTTGTGTTGAGGTATGGTGTCTGTGCATTGGCCCTGAGTTACAATGTTGTGTACTCCTGTTCTGTCTAGGATCACATTGCCATTCCACTGTTTGGCTGTCCATGTGTGGGCTTGTTGTACTTCGGTGGATGTTGTTTGTGAGCTTTGTGTTTGGCTATTGTTTCTGTGTCTGCATTCGTTCAGGCATCCCTGAGTGTGAGTGTGATGTTTGTGGATGCACCACAGGGAGTGTGATTGGTTGTCATTGAACTCACAGAACACCATTTTGACCATTATGTGTGTTTCTAACAGGTGTTGAGTGTTGCATGTGTGAGGTGCATAGAGGATGGGTATGTGTGAAGGTCCTACTTGTGTTTGACAGTCAAGGAGTGTGACAATGGGCCATGTGTGTTGTACTAAAGGCATACACATGTCAAGTAAGTTGAGACAGATGTGTGGCTGGTCACTGTATGACTTCAGACAATTCTTATCATTCCCATGCCTATGCATGGCTTGCCTTGATGTATCCCTGCGTTGTTGCACAGAGGTCACTGTGGTTTACTTTCACTCACTGTGCCACCCATGTCTGATTTGATGGTCTAAGGGTGGTGTGATATTTTCATTCTCTTGCATGTGAAGTACAGATGCTATATGGTTTGCTCCATGGTTTTCCTGCACTGTCCACTTCCCCTTTTGGCTGGCCCATTTCTTGTCCTCCATTGCTGCTGCCCTATGGTATAAGTATGTGTCTGGGTGTCAGTGTTGGGTGTTTGTGTGTGACTTGACAGGCAGTGTGAACAGTTCAGTGGATGTTCATAGGCAGTGTGAGTCTCCATTTTGGAATTATACACAGTTTGCTTCACATGAGCGGGAGGTAGGTGTGAGAGGGAGGATTGTCCAGCCCCTGAGTTTCTGTGCAGGGTGTTCCTCTTCACCCCCACCTTCCAAGTCAGGCTCCCTTGTCCCTTGGTGTGGTGACGTGCAAGGTTTGGCTACACCTGGCAGAATAATTGTGCAGGGGGGGCACAGGAGGAGTACGCATCATGTTCCAAAATGGGTGTGGGAAGCGTAGTGTATGAAGGGTGGAGGTGGAGCCCTGTAAATCTTTGCGGACTGCCCATGCCTGGCACCGGCCCTGCCTACTACATTGTTTGAAAGAAAAAGCGGAAGGTGCACTCGATCCAAAGTCAAAAAATGACGTAGTCGATTATTCCATGATTAAATCCTTTTATTCAGTAAATCTTTTAGAACTCTCGCTGCTGGTTATCATGCCATTCGGTGTTCACCCTCCCGTCTCGAAGTATCTGTTATAATACGCCACTACACTACTGATGGACGACTAACACTTGAACTTAGATACCATTTAATCAGTTCGAATTTGTTATTATACGCCTTATCTAGGAATAGTAAGAAACTTTATTCATTATACAGAGAGGGAAGTTTCAAAACAATGATACATAGAGCATATGATTAATACATGCGACTCTTGAGCCCTGACGAAGTTCCCTCTGGCAAAGAATCGGGAACGAAACGCGTTGGCTGTGTGCCAGTTTTAAAAGATTTACTGAATAAAAGGATTTAATCATGGAATAATCGACTACGTCATTTTTTGACTTTGGATCGAGTGCACCTTTCGCTTTTTCTTTCAAATTTGGCTCCTGTTTGACACCCTTGGACGGTGGGTGTGGGAAGAAACTGCACCAATATATAAATTAAGAGTACTTATGGACTGGATATGCTTGGCCTTGGTCTGCCGTTTGATCTTTCGCAAACTACTACATTGTTTGCAGGATTTCCTGCGTCTTCACGGCTGGGGTGACATGACCGAGATTGCAGTGATTTCACGGTTGATGGGTGACCCGGATGCGGAGGGCTGAGTTTCTGACAGGTAGGACATGTGTGGGTACATTGGGGGATGTGTTCCTATCCCCAACAGAGTGTCTGATGTGGACAGCAACCATATATCAGCACAGGAGTTGTGTGTTGTGGTTGTGTTCGGAGTTGTCTTTTTGCGTACCTGTGGCGTTGTTCACGATGGAGCATTACTTGCTGGTAGTGGATGAGGTACAGCAGCGGAATGGCTTGAAGAGCTGAATCCATTGCGGTCAGGACCGGGTGGAAGGGACCGGGAGTCTGGTTTAGTGCTCCGCTGTCGTGCTTCCACCGTCTCTGGGTGGGTGGATTCTCCGCTGTGGTGTGATGGGCTGTTTGTGGCATCGAGATTTGTACGGCAGACGGGACGTCATTCCGCACGGTGTTGGGTCTCTATTGGCTCCCTCCGCCGCGGTGGCGGGCGCAAATTTCTGGTGGTTCACGTCACAGCGGAAGGGAAATGGGCTATGTTTGCCCATTGTAATATGACGGACGCGAGGACCGCTGCTGGAGTGCGGAAAATTTGTAACCTAAGGAAGGCTTGGGTCCTAAACGAACTGGATTAGACCACTAATAATTATATACTTGAGAGTATCCAGTAGCTACTATTTAAAGTTTAATCAAGAGAAGAGCCAATGGAATAAATTCATAGGCTCTTGTGATTTATTTCACAATTTTTCTGGGTTATTCCGTAAATGCAACAGCATTCAATTCATGTCAAACATTAGGGACAACACAAACTGATTACATTTTTCAACATAGGAAATACAAAAACAATTAACAATTATGAAACAGTATTTGCAAATGTGTATAATACATTGATAAGTTGTGTATAATCAAAAGGACAATTACAGAAACACAAAGGGGTAAATAAAGCACTAGTCCATAAATCAAAAACAGCATCAAGGTGGAGTAGCAAGTCACAGCTTACTACCACTATTCATACTCCTGCCTGTATGCACAGCTCTGGGTATCCCATGAATTTGGTTGATAGTGGCCTAAACAGGGAATGAATTAAGCCTTCTCTTTTCCCAGACGCTGTTGTCAATGCGTTTCCAACCCCGTCAGCAGTCAGGGGTTTTCGTCAGGACTTGGACGTTGTGTGTTCTTAAGTTGTGGAGATGTTCTTACTAACTTGAAAATTTCTGGCAGTGGAGGTAGCGGTGGGGCCTGCATAAATGGCTATTTTCAGTTCTGCAGGTTGGTGCATCAATTCAGTTGAAACTCAATTATCACAGGCGTCTTGGTGTGTTTGTGATTAACAGGAACAACGCCTGTCTTTGCCACTGCTGCAGTGCTGCTAATGTTTAGCTGGAGTGACATTTTCCGCCAGCACCACGGATGTGCCTCTGCCCGCCATCCTAATGAGCCCCTAAGCTCCATTATGGTAAGGTGGAAGACTGAATTAAATGCACCATCATTCAGGTCCTGTACATGAAGGACAGGGGAGAACTAAAGATGCTGCCTCTCCGCTACTTACCTTACTGGGAACTTCTACTCCTTCAACATGTAAGACCATTTTGTAGCAATAATTTAAAGGGGAAAAGCAAGATGGTTAATCCCTTGGAGAATAATCGCCCAACACTTGAAAGGTTCTCAGCCCTTCCCTGAGAGCACAATCAAACCTCCTCTTCAGAAAACTTTCCAAACAGTTCTTCGCCTGTTGAGTTGCACCATGAGGTGGAGCAACTAGACTGGGTATCCAATTCTCACTTTAGAGATTGAACTCAAACCGCCACCATATGCCCCACAAACTACCCCAAAATGATCCAAAGGCACCTGACAAATGCCTCCGAGGCACCTAACAAAAGGCAATGGATGGAATGCTCAATGTTCAAGTGGAACGAAGGTGCACTCTACTAAAGAGACTCAAATAGGCAGAAGAGGGCCAAGGATACTTGTGTTCTTGTTCAGAGGGGACCTGGCCTGGCAGTTTGATCTGGTCTGTTCCTATTGGAGCAGGACCATGGCTAATTTGCATATGGCTGCTGGCTCCTGTCTGTGGAGGCATGATGGGCAAAGAAACGGGCCTGAAAGGCTGCCCTAGTATTTCCAATGCCTGAGAATAATTGTAGCTTTCCACAGGCTACAGGGCCTTAGACATGACGGGTAGAGTCTTTTACTTCTGATGTTCAGGGGTCCACCCTGCTATGGCTCTCTAAACTAGGCTAGTACATCCCCTTCAGCACTTGCCTTTCAGTGGTGGCACTGGCAAGTAGGAACTGGCTTCTTTCTCGGGGGGTATTATGAGGGCGTGCAAACTTGCAACCCAACAATCACCTAGCAGCGGAATAACTGAATCTCCAACCCAATGGTTTGGTAAAACAGAAGTACATTAATCTACACACTTGAAACATAACACTTCACAGAATATAAAACAGTTACAATTCTTGAGTTGGCGCTTGGACTACTGTGCCTTTTATTCTGCCCCACCGCACCCCTCCCTCAAGTGCTCCCCTCTTTTGGAAGGTCTAAGTAGGTGTTCCACTGGGGTTTGAGTGCCACTTGAAGAAGTATCAAGGCTTGGGTGCAGATTACCCCAGAGTTCAGTTCTAGGGCTCAGTGCTCAAACAAACCTCTGGAAAACATAAGGCTGGCAAGACAGCTAAAGTTATTTTAGGCAAGAACTTAAAAGGTCTGGTCACAACTACTAGTTCACAAAACACAGTTTGCTGTCATGACCGTTCTACATACTAAACCAATGACAGTGACAATAATCCACTGCTAGACAAATGAATGACACCAGACTCAGCTTCCAAGAAGGAATGAAAGGCGTTGCAGCCTGGATAAGCAACAGCTGCCTAAAACTGAACCCAGAAGACCAAGGTCATCGTCCTTGCACCCTCCTCTACAGCATGGGACAGCTCCTGGTGGCCCCCTGCTCTTGGAAACCCACCCACACTGAAGGAGCACACTCGGAACCTAGGCATCATCCTAGACTCCTCCCTCACCATGACCCGCCAGATCAACGCCATCGCCTCGACCTGCTTCAACTCCCTCCGCATCCTCCGAAAGACCATCGCCCACGCACTCGTAACAGGCAGAATGGACTACGGTAACGCCCTCTACACCGGAATCAACAAAACCCGCCTACACAAGCTCCAAACCATCCAGAACACCACGGCCAGACTCATCCTCGGAACCCCACAACAAGAGGACATGACCCCGCACCAAGACCTCCACTTGCTCCCCATCAAGACGAGAGTAACCTTCAAGCTACTCAGCCACACCTACAAATCCCTCAACATTGGACCCAAATACCTCAACGAAAGAGTCTCCTTCCATGTACCCAAAAGGAACCTCCGCCCCACTGACCTTGCCCTGGCAGAGACCCCACGCATCTGCAGAACCAGAGCAGGCAGAAGACCCTTCTCCCACGTTGCAGCAAAGACCTGGAACGAGCTCCCAGTCAACATCAGACGCTCCCCCACTCTGAACACCTTCAGGAAGAGCCTCAAGACCTGGCTCTTCCACTAACTCAGGGCTGCATACCCCCCCCCCCCCAGCGCCACTGCTGAGTAGCGCGCTTTATAAACCCCTGATTGATTGAAGGTATTTTTGTTGTGTTCTTCCACGTCACAGGACGTCACTTATGTTAAGGGATAGGACTAGAAAAACATGGGATATAAGATACTCACAATTAGGCACTCAGGGCAGAGGAACATGACTGTACACCATGGAGGGGATGTTATCATCCCAACACCACACATCCATTTTTAGTTTTCCTCAGTGCAACACATTAAGTGCAAAAGGTATACCCAAACGTGGCTCCCGTCCCCACTGTGCCATTGAAACCAAGCTGCACATTCCTGAAGACGCCCAAGTAGGCCGAAACTGGCCTGGGGTTGCTTGTGTTCCAATTCAGAGGTGACCTGACCTGACTTTTAGGGCTGTACTGTTCTCATTTTTAATTTTTACAGGATTCCAGTTGATTTGCATAAAGTTGGTTCCTGTCTGCAGTGGCAAAGTGGGCAAGAAAGGTGGCCTAAATGCAGCTCTGATGTTTATCAGTGGCTAATAATATCGCAAACATTCCACCAATCACTTTTTAGTTTTTTCTCAATATGACACCCTAAGAGCCACAGTTATGCCTAGGCTTAGGTCCTGTGATCTCTGTGTTACTGGAACTAAGCTGTGCTCTACTGAAGAGGACCCAATAGGATGAATCCCATCTTGGGTTGTTTGTGTTCCTTCAGAGGGGACCTGACTTGGCAGTTCTGGATGGACTGTTCCTATTGGAACAGATCCAAGGTTTATTTGCATATGACTGGTTCCTATCCGAGGTGGCATGGTGAGCAAAAACAATGGACTTGAATGCTAACTGAGCAATCACCAGTGACTGTGATTAATTCAAGCATTCCAACCATTTTTTTTGTTTTACATGGGCACTTGAGGCAGCTCCTTGGCGCCATGAAAACAGTTTCAGACATCCACAATTACTTTAGTATACTTTACATGTAATTCTATGAGAGCACTCTGAGGCAGCTAAAAAAATGACCTGGTAAGCGCTACGTAAGGCAACTCAAATTAAAAAATACATCAATACATGTTTTTGTTTTAGTATCTCAAGCAAGCAAGCAAGCTTCCTTTTCATTGAGCATTTGAACATTCAGAATTGAATAAATGGGCAAAAATTTTGTAAATTACAGACATTCAGTAAAGGCAATTCCCTAGCTGCCAAGGTCCAGCAAATGCATTTGCATCATCTGAAAATAACATACTTCAAGAAGGAAATGATGTCACTGGCGGAATAAGAATCTAAGCACTAGTACCTGCCTTTCCAGCTCAGGTATGCCCTCATCACCTGTCATCACTGAATGACCAGAAAACAAAAGCTCTTGTCAAATGCTGTGCACCTTCAGGAATCCTAACTTTACTACTCCTAAATGCCTTTTGTGAATACCGAAAGTTATAAAGTTAGGATTTTGTCTCAAATTACTTTTGTGATTTGGGTCTGTAGGCACCAGCAGGGTATCCCACTTTTATACACATTTTCCAGGTAGTGGATGTGAATTCGCTGTCTAGGATTCCAAAAACTGTTTGGGGTGGCTCTCTTTCAAATGTCACTTTTAGACAGCTCCTCAGACACAGCCTTTGTTCAAGGTCATGGTACTGACAGCAGGTAGCAATGGGGTCGGTTCCAAGTAGGAGTATCCAAAACAAGGGCACAATGGAGTGTTACATTACTTCAGCAGGCTGTCATCACCCTGCATGAAACATGATCAGAGACAGACAAAAGTACAGGCCCAGCCTAGAAACATCTTCACCTTGAACAGGATGAACTGCATTCCTATCCCTCATTCCTACCAATTACAAAAGATCAGTGCCCAGGAATAACTAATCAGCAGCCATTTGCTAGCAAGGTCATTATTTAATTTCTAAACAAAACCCCATCTTTATGCTCCTCACTTCACTATCTGGATCTCCAACTTTCAGCCACAGGAATTAATGCAATTTGCATCCGCAGTCTGGGGAAGTTATGCCCATCCTCTATCTTGAGCAGTGCTAAACCATGGGCATCCAAAGTGGACCCCACTGGTCCCAGCACTCAGGCTCATACATACATACACACTCATTGCACATACACACATGCAACATGCAGACAGAATGTCTGGGGAGGTTCTGAGGGGCTGACATCTTTGAACTTTACATTAGAGAGTTCCAGTAGTTTCGCCTCTTCTCGACATAGACAAAAGATCCAGTCACAATACTGATTCACAAAATATGGTACCCTGCATCAGATAAATTAGTTTTGCAAGTAACGATTCCAGCCTATGTGCCAAAATATTGGCGTAAATCTTACAATCAATATTAATGAGGGGAAAGGGTCACTGGGAGAGTAGAAACTCTTTACCTTGCTTATGTATCACTACAGTCATAGCTCCACTCACCAAACCCTGATATTTCCCTGCCTGCAATACAATTCACAAATATATTTTCCATGTATTATCAGATTTTTACAGTCAAGTTATTTTATCTAAATATTTTTCACAAATGTATGGTAAGATGGATTAATTGGCTGCATAAAGTGTTGTCAAATAAAATTCAAATAATTCAACAATGTATTTTGCTTTGGTAGCTATAGCTCCAGTGTTGCCTTTGATTGCTGCAATTTGAGTCTTAGTTTGCCTGAATTCTAGATAGGAAGCTAAAACCTTTCCATCTCTATTGAGTTCACAAAGGATTGTTGTCTGCTGTTTTGAGATCCTTGTACTAAGTCTTTTACTGAATAAACGGTTATACTCATATTTCACACTTTTCTGCAGCAGAGAGGACCCTTTGGTGAGCATGTGTGAATTTTCTGTTTTGTTGATCTCTTTTTCTAGTTTTTCCACACTACAGTTTATTTACTAAATGTACTAAAAGAGATGGAATTCAATTAAGAAATTGAAATGATAGCCCTGGACATAGAGTAATTATATACCAGTATTCCACAAGAGGAAACTTGAGGGTTATTGAGGATCTACTACTTTATACAAACTGTAAATACAAACCCCTATACACTTTTTTATGTTTGAACCAGAATTGGCATTGACTCTTTCGAGTCTTGCGGAAGACTCCCATTTCAACAGGACTGAGTCGGAGGTGTGTTCTCGCCCTGCTGCTGTTTAATATTTACATGCCTTATGTCACATGAATTAAATTCTTCAAATACACACTCGCCAAAACTCAGTGGTCTTCCGATGATGCACATTTTATATGCAGATGACCTACTGCCATTGAGCTTGACACCTGTAGGACTGCAGCTCCTTTTAAATGATCTCTTTACCTAAGCACAGCTGAATAATCTTGAAGTAAACCTTGCTAAAAGCAAAATGGGTAAATTGACAAAAAGACTCAGAACACCTGGCACTTGGACTATTGGTGGTCTCTGGCTTGCATGCAACTCACAGTACAAGTATCTTGGAGCGGTCTTCAATTTCAGAGGCTCCTTTATTCCACTCATTAATACCATGAAGTTGAAGGTTGCCTCCCTAACGTCAGGATTCTGGCAGCCTTAAAAATCTATGCATGGTCCTATCCTAGGGCCCCTACAAAATGTTATGGCTGCAAAATTCCTACCCACAATAACATATGGCACTGAAACTTTACCAGGCAAGATAGCAAGACTCTTAGATTTACTGGCAGCTAAGACATACAGTATAGTCTCCAAGCTTCCACACTATACCTCAGTGGCCCAGCTGTATCTAGAGTTAGGCCTTATGAAACACACTTTGGATATAAAAAATGCTTTCCTTAAAAGGTGCCTTAGTTTCCATCTAGCTGAAGACAACACTGTATCAAGTCAGTCTGATGCGAAATAAGCAATCCGAACTCGGACACCAGACTAAACGTTCTTTTAAAAGACAGAATTTGATCTCTTCATGCAGAAAGTCTCTGGAACCTTCAAGCATCCCCTAAAGAATTTAAAAAACATCTTGATCGAATGACTAGATCACTCTACTAGACAAGAAAGAAACCATGGCAAAGAAAGCCCACACCTGCCAACTTATCAACTCTTGCCAATTATTAAACCCCTAGGCTACTCACTCCACTTAAAGCAATCATTCATGCAACTGCACCTTGGGGTTAAGCCAACTCTTGACCAGACTTCCCCCTGAAAGAGCAACTGAAGGAGAAGAGTGCACGTTATGTAAAACGGGAAGGGAGACGTTGATGCACATTCTCCGCATCTGTCTTGCACTACTACCGGAAGGAAAGAAACTACTGAGGGGGGCTTTTATTCAAGCAGGAATGAGAACTTGCAGACAAGCACTCATTCAAGGCCTCAAGCCAGCCCATCGAATGAGCATGCGGGTCATCAAATTTGCACATCTATTTGAGGCAAAAGTAAAGGGTTTTAATGGTGAGAATAAGCCAAATAATCATGTAGCAGGTTTCTCCCCCATCCCACATTGGTCCTGGATTCACAGGAACATTTAAATTAATCAATACACAACCATAATAATTCGGCCCGACAAACAGAAGGCCATGTTAATCTTGGAATGTGATGAACCAAAACCTCTTAAACCAGTCCCATTATTGCACATCTGTCAACTGCTGCTTCACAGTATGGTGAATTAATACTCCGAAATAAACGAGCCCTCTTATTTGAATCCGGTGATCCTTTTAAAATACGCAGATTTGGATTCCTTGAACACTCTGTTGGCCAAATAATATAAACATTATTTTTAATTTATTATATTTCTTGTTTTAATGCATAACTTTTATGAGAAATGGTTTTAATTAGCTGAGCACATTACTAATACATTTGAAACTTATGATTGACTAAAAATTATTTTCAGTTTGAAGGAAGGATTTACCTCCAACAGCACGGGACATCAATGGGCATCACATTAGCTCCCAGTTTAGCATGCCCTCACATATATCAATTTGATATGGAATCCATCTGGGTCAATAATAAATACCATGCCCATGTACGACTCTGGCGTCATCAGATGATGTCTTTTGTGTAATTTGATTTTTTCGAAAATACCTGGCAATAGAGTTTATAAACTGGCTAGAATCCTTACATGAAATTCTTTTAGACCATCATCAATCTCAATATTAAATTCCTCTATCTTACTATAAAGGCCAGGATTGGTGGTTTTAAAACCAAGGTATTAAAAAAAGGAAAACCACAGACAGGAATAATCTAGCATATTTTGAAAGCTAAAGCTCCCACCCCCCCTAACTCACTGACTTTGAAGTGGAGGCTAAGGCACGCTCAAAAACTTATCTGCCTGGAACGAACCCAAAAAAGTTTTCATAGGACAAGGAAGAGGGCTCGGAACATCAACGGGCATGCCATATTGCAGAATAAAACCAAGGGAGAACCTTCACAACTGATTTGTGTCACCAAATGTTGCAATGAAGCAAATGAGGTGAATAAACAATAGACACCGCAGAATTCTAAACTCAAGAGAACCATAGTTCCAAAAACCTTTGTTTTCCTTTAAATGTCATAGGGATTTAAAGACTAAACAAGTCCACATAACAGATACCCCTTAGAAAGTACCACATGTGATTCCCCCCTAGTCTATTGTCATTTTCCAGGTGGACAGTGTTCTGTTTGTGGTGTCAGTAAGACTACTAAAATGCTCAAAGTTGGTTTCAGCATGCCATGGAAACTAATCAATCACACTAACTGTAATTGCATCAATGTGGTCTACATGATCACATGCCCCTGTGGCTTGAAGTATATTGGTATGACACCTAGAAAGATTTGGGTTCCAATTGGCAAACATTAAAACAATATAAGATGTCAGCAAAATACAACATAACTGACAAGACATTTTCGGAACAAAAATACTCACAAAATTACTTGGAATGGGTGGTGATAGAAAAATTATAACAAACATGAACCAAACTAAAGAGAACAACAACGGACCTACCATTTAAAGGTCTACATCACAGGACTAAATGATAATATACCATGGAACCAAATAAATGTGATGAGGTAGTAATTGGAATGGAAATTATGATCAGCACAGGACAATGTATCATTGCACTCTGCTTTTCTACAAAATATTCTGCCGTTTTAAAAAAAAAACTGCACACAATTCGTGCCACAGAGAATAATGTTTATATTGTTATAAATAATTCATATTTAGTAGGAATAGCTGAGTCAATAAACAAACACCTATGGATCCTTTATTTTACAGGTAATGCACACAAAGGACATGCTGGCCACTAATAGTGTGCTATGCACAGTAGAATTAGAACTACCCTTCCCAGAAACACTGAAAATACGTTACACCTCATTACAAGCTTGATACACTGCATGCATGTACTGCCTCTTTTCGTCAGACGCCGCCACTTGTTGGGAACCATAGTAGACCCCATAGATGGCAAACACACTGACTGAGAGAGTGCAAAATAATCTAATCAGAGAGCATCCAAATTCAATTATTTCAAACTTTAGAGAGGGCATCCAAAATAAAGGGTTAAGGAGTAGCCTCTAGGTATTTTTCATCTCAGTAATCAAGCCAAAACAAATATCAAAGTGGTCCTTCCACTGAGCCTATCCTCTTTTATAAGGTCCTAGGATGAGATCCGATGATGAAGCATGCCATAGAATGGGTGAGGATCTTTAGGAACATAAATACATGCTGAATATCATTATTCCATGTGGTCATAAGCAATCAGTCTGAGGACGCCTTTATGTAAATATAATAGATAGTACAGGCACAAGATCTTCACAATGGATTCTAAAATCTTTTTCAGGAATGTTTGCATCAGAATCCTGGAAGACACTTTCATTTGTAGATTGCTTAGAATATGGACAGACCAGCAGTAGAGAAATTTAAGTTCATGCCTTTTAGTTACCGTCTCAGAACTAAGAAACTCCTACATACACATATTACTTCTTTAGAGTAGAGCTGAGATCGGTTACTTTTGTATCCTTCAAATATTATCTGCTAGATTTTCTCATATGATTTAGAATCAGATCTGTTTATTGAAGACTCAGGATTCAGAATACGAGCAGCCTTGGTTATTGTGCATTCTTTACAAGATCCTCATGCACGCCCACAACGCCATCCATGATCAAGAACCATCCTACATCAACTACCTCTAGACTACCTCTAGACACCTGGGCTCCTCCACATTCACCCTTGCCCATGTCCCCCACATCAGTCGCAGCCGTTGAAGGGACACTCCTTTTCATACATCGCCACCAACACCTGGAACAACTTTCCCCTCCACCTCCGAACAGCACCCTCCCTGGCAGACTTCAGGAAGAGACTCAAGACCAGGCTTATCGATGGAGTCACAGCATCCTCAGCGCCCAGATACCACTGGGCTGCGCTAAAGAAATACTGACTGATTGATTGATACTTTGTGTGAGGGAACTCTGTGGGCCCTTTGTATTCAAATTCTGCCAAGAAGGATTCACCCTGTGTTTGTGAGAGCCATTTTTCAAGAAATGCAGTGCATTATTTCTCTTTGA
The DNA here is from genome assembly GCF_964204655.1 of Triturus cristatus. NCBI lineage: Eukaryota > Metazoa > Chordata > Amphibia > Caudata > Salamandridae > Triturus > Triturus cristatus. The sequence goes on from NC_140583.1 coordinate 975,772,285, forward strand.
AGGGCTGTGATTTTGCTTGTTGATGTTTTCAAATGTTTCTTCTATTTAATTTCAAGGTCTTCTAATCAGCTAATCCTGGATTCTGTCTCTCATACTTTTACCATCAGATCTTTAAAATCTTGTTGAATAACAGCGGTCTTAGCTAGATTACATTAAGTCTGTATTGGTCTTTGTGCTTTCAAAAAAATCATGTACAGCTGCCAGTTTTCTCATTTTTGAAAGGAAATGCCTTTTATTTGCATGATCACCCCCAAAGATTTGGACTGGTGCTGCTTGTTTGTCCACTCTGAGAGTGCACTGAGGCCTACTAATCAGACCTCAGTTCCAGTGGTCTGACCATTAAAAGTGTATGTTTAATTGGCTTGTACCCAATTGGCATAAGTTAACTTACTTTTAAGTCCCAGTTATATGGTACCATGGATACGTAGGGCCTGTGAGGTAAAGTGTACCTCTTGAGTTTCAGCTCCTTATTGTGCCACATTGAGTGTGACAAAGTAAAACATGTTTCCCAGCCTGCCAATGCAGATGGGTAGAGCAGTTTTAAACTGCTAAGTCGACTTTGCCATTTGTGCTAAAGTCCACACTTTTCTTTTTAATATATATAGGTCACCCCTAAGGATGGCTGTCTAGCCCTAAGGCGGGGTGCTGTATATTAAAAAGCAGAGCATGTACTTTTATATGTCCCAACAGGCTAGTAGACCCATTGGCTAGTACAGGGTTATATGCTGATGCCCAAGTCGCATTTGATATCACTTTTGAATATAAGGCATTTTAGAATGTTACCACTCTGTTGCCCAAGTTTTCCAGTGGCCATTTACAGGTGCTGGCCACGAGACCTGAAGAGAGGTGAGAATGACTCCCAAGAAAGGACACAATAAAGGTCTGCCGCTGGAAGAGGTGGTACCTCTCCCTGGCAGGACGCCACACATGGGTGTGAGTCCAAAATATGAGTTTGAAAGGGAAAGCCATTTTGAAGGGCAAATGGTGCACACACACGCAAAAGGGGCTGCACTTTTGGTCTGGTAGACAGGTTGGAGTCAGAGACAGAGACATAAAAAACATTGACAATCCAGTTTTCCCATGGGCATATAGCTCCCAGATAGCCACACCACTTGGGTGGGCTATAGAGCTCCACACACCAAGAGAAGGGTTCTGCCATCCTACGCGTGGATAAAATATTGCACTCTTAGATAGCTAGATGCCACACATTGCAGGAATTCATCATTAGGCAGGAGGGGACCTGATAGCCCATTGGCTAGTAGTCACCGCATCCTTGAGGGCAGGTTGTGGGCATAAAAGTAGCACCTCTGGCACCCAGACCTCAGATCACACCTGTACTGGAGAGAGGACTGAAGACAGACTGCCCTGATGTTCCTTGACCCGGGCAAAGAGACACTTACCAAAGACTGGCCTGCATCTGCTGCTCCTGGGCTAGCAAAGAGAGGACTGTGCCTGAGGTGCGCTGCTGGGGGAAAAGTTATTCACCATGCCCCAGAAGAGGTGAACTCCTATAGTGAGTTAGCTGACTTCCTGTTAAAGCGTCAGGGCCACAAATGCTAAAGACGCCGCCTTGGTGAGTTGGTAGCCATAATCACTTAGTCATTGCTAACCACCGAAGCGCATGCCCAGGAGAACAAGTCCCAGCACTCAAAAGTTGCACCAAAGTGCAATTTGGTAGCTCAGTATGGACACTAGCTGCAGTTAAAGGGAACTACTGGTTTCACTGAAGACTATTAGATCAGTGGAAACTGGATTTTGGCTGGACTTCACCTGGACTCTGAGGGACATTGACATCTATGACAAAGGCATCCCACCATGCTCCTGGCTCGATGGGGGGCCCCAGAAAGACCCCTGTCGAGCTGACCAGATCTGTATCCTCAGAAGCTTTAGCATCCTGTATCCCATGCATCAGGACCATTCCATTGATGTCTATGGCAATTTTCCCATAGAGCCTGGAACTGGACTGCAAAATGCTTTGACTACAAGTTAACTGTCCTTCTGTGCCTTACTGGCTCCTATGACTTATTTGCTCCCTTGCCTCATTTGGCTGCCCAAGGAGGGACAGAGCACCCAAATACAACTTTATAAAATGTTTTCAAAAGTTTTAATGGAAACAGCTAACTGCTGCAGTTTGAGTGAAAAGCAGTGATTTAAGATGTGCTTATTAATTTATAGTACTGGAACTCTCCAGTGAATTTTGTTCATTTTGGTATCCAAAAATTCAGACCCATTTCTATAAATGGGCATTGGATTTCCTTTGCGTCACTTTTTTTTACTTATTCAGTTGTTTGGGTACTTCTAAATGTATTGCTTGTGTTCCCTTGTTAAAGCCTGACAGTTTTTATAAACAAGCCTGACGGGACCAATGTATGTTTGTTAGTTTATTATGTGGTGAGGTCGCACAACCACACTGTTAGACCTGGCATCTTTTGTCGTGGTTTCCTGTGTATTTTTCCTTCTGACATCCTGTTTTTGAAGTTCGATTTTTTTGCTGGTTTTAAGACTCTGGTTACTTTACCACTGCTGACCATTGGCTTTGTTGTAGGTTTTGGCCCCTCCCCCCTCTGATGGAGTCTGAGTTGGCATGGTGAGCGGATCGGAGGAGGAGAGCTGCGGCTGAGAGCTGCGGTTGAGACGTGTTTACTTTCCCGCACGGCGGCGTCCCGTTTGACCGCAGAAGCGGAGGAGCGATTGCGGCCGTGGAATTTCAGCTGCCTGAGTCTTTTTTTGGATGCGCGTGATGGTTTCAGCCATGGATGCTTTCTGCCGACTTCCTGGAGTTCACCTCTGCAGTCCCTGTTGACGCCTCAGAAAGTGCTGCCTGCTGATCAAGGCTATGGGATCCTGATCTATACCTGAGGTTTTTCCTCGGATTGCCGGTGTTTTTTTTTTTTTTTTTATAAATACCCGAGCTGAAGCAAGGAACTGTGTACACCAGACCAGATTCTGATTGCCACCACTGCTTCATTCGCGATATCTGGAGAAAAAAAACGCTGAGAGACTGTAGCAAATGAGATGAGAGGAGGCGGAACACTGCTAAGGAGGTGAGAGTAAACTGGGTGCAAGCGGCAAGTCGTATTATTGGGGTTGCTGAAAGAAGTAGAACAAGGCCCAGAGACCAGCGGGGGTCTCAAGCTGACCGGCAGCCCCTCCTCTTTACTACCGGGGGTCCTTAACTGCCGGCATCCTCCCACGACACGAGACGCGCATGGGCGGATGCAAAGGGCAAGGGCAAAGGGCCGTCCGTGGCCGTCAGAGGCAGGGCTGGGCCATCCCTCTAAGCACCTCTAAGCACCTCATTAAGGTGAGTGACACTGAGCACTATGGGGAGACGTACAGTTGCACCAGGTCCGAAGACCTCCACTACTACTAGCATTGAAAGTATGCTCGAAAAAGCTGTTAGCATGGCCTCATCGGAGATCGAACTAACTGAGAGGAGACTTTCTATGGGCCACCCGGCACCTCTACTGCATTTGTCTGGAGGATCAGAGCGGGGTAATTCAATTGCCCCTCTCTCATTATCACCCAACGTACTAATTACATTACCCAGTAATCGAGAAATGTTGCCTGTGGGCTTTGAGATTGATAAGGATGATGTGGAAATTTTTGACTGTCAACTACGGCGTCAAGTTAATGCTAGTATTGAAAATTTGGCCCCGGTTACCAAAGCAGTGGGGGAAAAAAGGAAGAGAGGTACGTCAAAACTCACTAGCAGTAAGAGGAAACAGCCACCCCGCCTAAAAACCCAACCTACACCCTTGAGTTTGTGGAGACGAGGAGCTACTGCCGTGACTGCTGTGACTGCCGTGACTGCGAGCCCCATTGAGCAAACAAATGTCAACACCGTAGACTTGACCACATCAGAAGCAGTAGTTAACTCTATCCACACTCAAACTAAGCATAGAACTGCCCATGGTACTTGTGAAAGATTGGGTGATACCCTAATCGACACTATAGTGGACTCTGTTTATGATCGTTTAAAACATTTGGTAGATAAACAATTTAATGCCCTTTTTAAACGTCTGGACAGGTTGGAAAACCTGTTTAAAAAAATGGATATTCATATAAAAAAGCTGTCACTATTGTTGATAAACTCAGGGGGGAACAGCACCAAAGATCAATGGAGCCAATTGATCAGGGTATATCAAAGGAGAGTGGTGATTGTATGCTTCCTATTGTTAATACTGCATGTGATAAGTGTGGCAACTCTAAGAGCAGTTTTCTTTCCAAACCTATCCCCAGTTTGATGCCCTTGTCAAATGCAGCACCTGGCAACAGGTCCATTAGCAATAGTTTGTCTCGAAATTTAGTATCAGCCACCCCTGTGCCGTTGGCCCCCGTTTTCACAAGTATGGCAACTGCTCTGAACGTTACTCCTATTCTTGAAAATCAGGTTAAGAATCCATCTGAAGATGTTCTCCATTTACCACCTGAAGCCTGCCCTTATGTTGTAATTTTAGCTGGTGCTCCCCCCCTGAAGAAAGACCAATCAGAGTCCTGGGAACAACTCAAGAATAAGAGTATCGATTGGTTATCGAAGTATAAGGGCCTAGGGATGGAGAATGCCAATGATATTTTAATGGTGCGATGTGTAGGATGGGTAGGACCCTCAGATAAGAACATTACAGGTGACTGTATAGTCGTGAATTTTAGACGTCCCTCCCTGGTGAAATGGCTACTAAGAGCACATACGCTCCACAATACTGCCCCAACCAGCATACACTCACTACCTCTGGGCTTTTTTTACAAACCTCCTCTGGGCACAAGTAATCTTACTATCCCGACATACATCACACAGAATCGGTTTACCGTTCTGTCTAGTCTGGAGAGCCAGGACTGACTATCAAGTCAACTATCCACTACTGCACCAGAGTTAGTGGAACCCTTAATAGTCTGCCCGGTTGTCACTGAACTCAGACCCTCAGATTCTAACTTAAATGTGCTAAGCTAGAACATTGCAGGATTAAGATCCAAATTGAATTCTATGGAGTGGGTCGATCTGGTTAGTAATTATGACATTCTGATGTTTCAGGAGACATGGTGCACAAATGAATTGTTTCTTGAGGGATTTGCATGTTATAATAGCATTGTACCCTGCCCCAAAACAGGTCGCCCATGTGGGGGGTTATCAACATGGATAAAGATCTCAGTTGGGGGTAGTATAAAACCTCTGGTGACAAATGATGAGAACTTTCAAGCCACGGTTTATTCACAGGGGGCCTCGATATGTTTAATTAATTTTTATAATAATGATTTTACATCACTACCAAATAGGAATTTTATTAATTTGTTTGAATTTATTGATAAATTAGAAGACGAGCAAAGGTATGGCAAATTAGACGGAATCTGCCTAGGCGGAGACTTTAACGTACGATTGCATAGTGGTATTGACAACATAACCATTGCCCTGGTTAGGGTCAACCTATGTAAAAGAGGGGAAGAACTCCGTAATTATACTTCTTCCCGTAATTTAATTAATGTAATGGAGAAAAGGCAGGCGTTGTCTCAAATAAGGGTCCACTGCCTACCTACAGAGGATGTGGCTGTTCATCTATTATAGATTATGTTTTTATATCATCTTCATTGGCAAACTTTTTAGTAAAGGCTGAGGTTTTATGTACTAGCCAAGGTGACCATAACCCAATTTTAACAACCATGAGATTTTTTTCTAAATTTATTACCCAAAGGGAAATAGGGGCTAAACAATTGGAGGCATCAACTGACAAACTTAGAGTGATTTGGAAAGGCTTAGATAATAAAGCCCTATTCGCACGCATGATAAAATCGTATCCCCTACTGGTAGAGACGTGCCTATCGAGCAGCATTTTGAGTGCAGAGATCATTGAGGCCTTTAGTGGTTTATGTGTTGGTATTAAACACATAATCTCAAGACCTGTTACCAACTCAAGCAAGAATCCTAGATGGTTCGATGGCATATGCTCGCGGGCTAATAGAGAATTGCGTGAAGCACTAGCGGCCATGCCCAGGGATATAACCCTAGTTAGATCATTAAGAGCCTGCTATAAGAAAGAAACTAAATTACACTCAGATGAGATATTGAGAGAACGTTGGGATAACCTAGCTAGTGCTGCCGTGCTTAAAGATGTAACTGGATTTTGGAAAGAAGTTAAAGCCATGAGATCTATGGGCTCAAATATTACCCCCATAAGCTGTAATATAACTAGCGAATTATGGGAGGAGCACTTTGCCAGAATCTACACAGCTTCTACAAAGATCTCTAATAGTCATATCTGCCCCCCAGTTTTAAAGGTTGCTGTAACTGTAATTGAAGTCGAGGATGCCATAAAACAAAGTATAGGGAATAAAGCCCCAGGCTCGGATGGGCTACCAATCGACCTTATAAAATATGAACCCGATTTTTGGGCTCCCCTTTTATGCAATGTTTTTAATAACCTGACCAATACGGCTATTCCGAGCACTTGGTCGACCAGTATCATTGTGCCCATTTTTAAAAAGGTGACAGATCCAATCCCAGCTGTTACCGCCCAATTTCCTTGAATGACAATACTTTGAAGATCTTGGGGAGGGTTGTCTTTAATAAGATCAGGAAATGGGCTGAAGACAACCAAATTTTAAATTGTTGTCAGCTGGGCTTTAGAAGCAATGTCGGAACTGTCGAACACTGTTTGAACTTAAATCTTATTCTGGGCAAATATACGATCGCTCAAAAAGTTCCACTTTATTTGGGTTTTATGGATTTAACCTCAGCCTTTGATTTTGTTAGTAGACCACGTTTATGGGAGATTCTTTTAAATTATGGGTTGGATGAGGCTTTGGTCCATTTTTTGGCGTATTTGCACAGGGATTTAAAGGCATGGGTGAGGATAAGCAATGATGCGGAGGTTTCTGGGGATATTGTCATTGGTAGAGGGGTCAGACAAGGCTGTGTTCTAGCCCCTCTACTTTTTATTCTTTATATAAATGAATTATATAATTCCCTGTCTAAATTGACCAATGATGTACCGAAAATTAATGGCAAATTATTCCCTGTGCTTTTATATGCAGACGATGCAGTCCTCATGGGCCGCACCCCCAACGCACTTCGCACTTTAGTTACGGGGTTCGTGTCTTTGATGGCCGAACTGGACCTTTGCACTAATTTAAAAAAATCTTATATAGTGATGTGTGGGCCGAAAAACACTGTATTAATTCTATAACATCGGGCAGCAAATCCCTAACACGCACAAGCACTTTTCCTTATCTGGGCTTAGTTTTTTCAGAATCAGGCTCTTGGCAAGTCCATGTAGCCCACAGCAGAAGCAAACTTTCCAAAGCGATTAATTCTATAATTAGTCTTCGACAGCCAAAACAAGCAGAAGTGGTGTTACCTTTAATCCAGATATATAAATCGCAATGTGTATCAACGGCCACCTATGGTGCTGAAGTCTGGGGGTATGTAAATTGTAGCGGGATCCAAATTGAAGAGAATAGATTTTGTAGAAAAATTCTCGGGGCTCAAATTTCATCTCCAACTTACATATGCCACAAGGAATTGAACCTATATTATGTGGAGGATTTTATTAGGTCTCGTCCAGCTATATTCTGGCTAAAAATATGGCAGAACCCCGCTGCGATTTTAACACGAGAGATAATTATAGATTGCCTTAAAGGCGATAAGGGTGGTAGTATACCTTGGCTTGTTGCAGTTAAAAGCAGTTTAGCCAGTGTGAAGTTGGAGCATATTTTCTTATGTCCATCAGCATTGGAAGGCATAAGTACAAAATCACTTAGGGGGCGCTGTATGATCTGTATCATAAAGAAAGACAGAACATCGAGCATCATAAATCATCGATTGTTAGGTATATACCCTTTCTGGAGGCACCGAGCACTCAACATCAAATGCCACAGAAATACCTCAGGAAGAATATAGGGAGATGGAAAACGAGCTTACTTTTCCGCCTTAGGGATGGTAGTATAAAATATTTACTTTGCTTCCCGATAGGATTTAATAACAACCTTGAGCAGTTGTGTTGCCCATGCGGTATTGGTAGTAAACAAACATTGTTACATTTTTTACTTTTTTGTAAATTTTATGCCAGATATACAAAAAAGTATTTAACTCCCTATTTTAAGGCATGGGCTATCTTTGATTGCAAATTAGCATATTTTGAAATTTTACGGCTAGAAAGTGATGATTTGATTTTCCGAATAAGCACGTTTTTACAAGCTGCGGTACGCTCACGTGCTTCCATGAACGAACCCTAATGTGCCACAAATTTTGTAACACTGCCTAGTGAAATTCACCTTTTATCTTTGCTCTTATAATAGTAATTATTATTGCCCGTAACTAAATATTCTGATAAAGCTGCTAGTATTGGTAGAATTGAAAATGGGGTTTTAGTTAAATTATATCTGTAACTTGATGCCCATCATTGTTTGATTTATTGCACGCTATCGCACTTTATCTGTAACATACTGCTGACTTTGCACATTGGTCTAAACCTCATACTTTGTTATTAATGCTGCTAGATTCTGTAGGTTCATCCAACCTTTTTACTGTGATTTTACTACTGTAACCTTGTATTTGTATTGGATGATATTGTATATTTATATGTTTTAAAACTTGTATTGTATTTGCCATTGGTAGTGATAAATTGTGCTTTTATGGATATTTTTATCCGAATAAGGATTATTTGACTTGACTTGACACTGCTGACCATTGCTGAAGTGAATGAGCTGTATCTAAAATGTACTGGCATTTGGTTTCTCCATGATTGCCTGATTTGATTTACTAATAAGTCCCTAGTACAAGTGCACTGTGTGTGCCCAGGGTCTGTAAATAAAATGTTACTTGTGGGCCTGCAGAACTGATTGTGGCACCTGCAAGAGTAGCTCTGAAAACATATCTCAGGACTGCCACTGCAGAGCCTGTGTGTGCAGTTTTAAACTGCCATGTTGACATGGCAAGTACACCTACTAGCCAGGCTCAACCTTTCCTTTTATTACATGTAAAGCATCCCTAAGGTAGACCCTAGGCATGTCACTGGGTAGGGAGCAGTGTATTTAAACGCTAGGACGTGCTTTTAAGTTTTCACATGTCATGGTAGTGAAAAACTGTTAAATTCGTTTTTCACTACAGTACGGCCGATCTCTCCCATAGGTTAGCATCGGAGCTGCCTTGTAACATTTTACAAGTGTATCTTTCAATTGGGAGTCAATAGAGAGTTGGAGTTTGATGACTCTGGACTCACAATTTAAAAACACATCTTTTAGTGAAGTTGACTTTTAAATTGCAGGTCTGGAAATGCCCTTTTTAGAAAGTTGGCTTTTTCTTACTTCAACCATTCTGTGCTTTTGCATGTCCCTACAGTACACATATGGGTTGAATGACAGTTAGGGTTTTTGAATTCATAGCTAGTTAAACACAAAGGGAGCTGAAGTGTGACCTGCATATCCTAATGGCCCATCACTAGTCTGATGGATCTTCCTGAGCTAGAGTGGTGGGAGGAGTTGACCTTTGCACCTCAATATCCCCACGAAAAGAGGTGCATACCCCCCTATAGTGTGTCTGGAGCCAGGGCCAGGAAGGGCAGGGTCTTTTGCACTACAAAGACTTTCTTTCAAGTCACCCAACTTCAAAGGCTAAAATGAGTATAAGTACTGGACCTCTGACACCATATACTTAGAACACTTCTGGGTTGAGGACATTCTGCCAGGAGGAAGAGCTGTTGTACTGCCAGGAGGGACTGCCAGTTTGCTGTTTGCTTTGTTGTGCTGGCCTGCTGTCTGCTGCTCCTTGCCTGGGAGGAAGAGGACTAGACTTTGCTCTCTGCATCCTGCTTCCAAAGTTTCTCCTAGAGCTTGAGCTGAGCTTGCCTCCTGATGGAAGTCTCAGGGCCATTGGAGACTTCACCTGCAGCACCTGGGGTCCTCCACTGAGAGCCCTACTCTGCCAAGTGGTGCCAAATCCAGTTCCCGGGCCTTGGAAGTGAGTTTGCTGTGCTAAACAAGAAAAAAACAGTACATTGGCTTTAAGTGTGACTTCAGAGCAGGCAACACTGTTTGGCGCACAACTTGCAACGCAGGCCCCGATGCCGCAACAGCACCTCCAAAGTTCCACCACATCGTGAGTCCTGAGCACCGCGTCACCGAAGTTTGTGGCACCCGACTCCACCGCAGCACCTGTGACCCTCTGGTGTGACATCGACACCACAAAGTCAGCGCCCCGCAACTAGACCCTTAAAGCTTCATCAACCCCACACCGCCAACTGAACCGACGCCTCACCGCATCACCTCCCCTGAGCCCTACAAAGTCCCCGGGTGCCAGCAGCCCAATGACTCTTCACCGCCTCCAGGAACACACACCTCACTTGCTTCAGTGATGCCTCACCTCCGTTGTGCAATGCACCGTCCTGAGCGCCAACATGCCAACTACCTGCATAGCAGTAAGGAACCAATGCCGCACCGGTCTCAGCGACGCCTCACCTCCCCTGCACCACACAACGTTGTTGTTTTGTCATCGTTTTCAAAGTACTGTAACTGAGGTCTGTAAGACTCCGTAGACGGCCAGCACTCCATCGCAGTCAGCCCGAACTTGTGGCTTCAACTCCATCAAACAAGTTGTGATAGCCCCGACTGTAGCTGTTATGTTTCTAATCGCAATAACTTAATTTAATATTGAAAAAATCATATATTGACTTGTGTGTGTTGGATTTTTGTCGTTTTTGTATTATTTTACTCAGATACATACCGGCTATTTTTCTAAACTGGTTTGGAGTGCTATTGTGGTGTTTTTACTGTGTTACTGTGTGTGGGTGCACAGATACTTTACACAAAGCCTCTTTAGTGTAGCCTGACTGCTCTGTGCCAAGCTACCAGGTGGTGAAGACAGGTAAATTTAGCGTGGACTATACTTACCATGAGTAGTATTGAGGGTCCTTACTTGGACAAGGTGCATACCTCTGCCAACTGGAGACCCCCTTTCAAACACACACCATATAATAAACCATATTTCCTCACAATTTTATATCCATATTAGTGCTGTAAACAGCCTTAGCTTTTATTGGTGAGTCAGGAATGGTTGATTCAGCCTGTGTTAATTTTCGGCTTGTATTTTGAGCCTTCTATATTTTTGTTCTTCTACACTACTGTTGCTATGGAAGACAGGCTATGACAGTGGCACTGAAATGTATTCCAGCAGCCATTCAGTTTCAGTAAGAACTTACACACAGTGATGGGTTAAGAAGACTACTAGTGTCAAAAGTTTAGTAGTGAGGGGTGTGCGAAGAAGAATCTGTCTTCATCAACTAAGAAGTAGTGGTGATCCTGTTGTGTAGGTGCAAATGTTTGAGCAAGATCAGCACAGTATGGGCAGTTTTCTATGCAGGCTGTAACCTGGGGAAAGAAAGCTCATCAGGAATTTGGGGGCATATCAACAAGGGATTTATCTCTGCTTTTTTGGCTTTAAAAGCCAAAAAAGCAGAGATAAAACTAGCACCCTATCAACAACAGGGTGCTAACACGCAAATTTGCATGTTAGCACCCTTTTACTCTACGCTTCCCCTTGCATCTCTAATGAGATGCAAAGGGGGCGTTCCAGAGTAAAATAATAGGAGAAATGTCGCTAAGCGACATTTCTCCTATTATCAAGAATGTCGCTAACCCTGTTAGAGACAAAAAAAGCAGCGCTAACCGCGGTTAACGCTGCTTTTTTACCTCTGCTAATTTTCAGACTTAGCCATGATATCCTATGGAAGGAGGATATCATGGCTAAGTTTTCCTGTCCCTATCAACAAGGTAACGTGTGATTATCGCTGGGTTTCCAGCGATAATCACACGTTAGCCTGTTAGCGTGTAGATTTTTATCTCTATTGAGATAAGCGTTGCTAATAGCACGCTATCTCAGCGATAAAAATTCACGCTAGCCGGCGATAATTATCCTCACGCTAAGAGCGCTGAGCGATAATTATCGCCGGTTGTTGTTGATATGCCCCTTGGTGTTTGAAGCTCTCACTGCGGGTCCCCTGTAAAAATCAGCAGTCAGGTAACAAAGATAGGATCAATCCTTCTGCAGCAACACTAGAAAGAAAGCGGCGATAGATGATCAACAATAGAGAACCAGTGATTGGTGATTTACAGCAGGGCGCTTAAAGCGGCAGCCATTTGATAAAAATGAAAAAACTATCTACATAGCCTCACATTAAATATTGTGAACCATGGACAGCATGAGCCATGAAAACAAACCACTGAGAACATAAGCTTGGGAAAGAGAACCCCGGAGAGAATGACCTTTGAAAAGAGAACCATGGAGAAAATTAGCTGTGGCAAGAAAGCCATACAGATCATGAACTGTGGAATGTGAACCACAGGGAACATGAGCCTGGACAGACAACCACTGAGAAAGTGATCTGTGCAATCACATATAACGAGTGTTAGGAAAGGAATCAAGGAGGGCATAAGTTGAGGACAGAGAAACATGGAAAGCATGAGTTGTGGTGCACAAACATATTGAACATAAACTGTGGAAAAACCCAAGGAAAGCATGAGCCTTGTAAAGAAAACCAACAAGAGCACTGGCTTTGGAGAGGGAACTACAGAAAGCTATCAGAAAAATAATCCTCAACATTATCATTGCAAGCAGACCATCAGGGTCACCCTCAGAACCAGCGCCTCCAAAACTCTTTACTGATATTCTTTGCCCAACATACAAAGGGAAGTAAGCTAGAAGATTACCTCAACTAGTCCCTGGAACTAGGTTATTTCTTATCCTACTTGAAAACCTCCTACATTAAACCACCCCCAAGTAGAAAAACCTTGACCCATCCAACCCAGCAAACTACAGACCAATATCTAATGGACAGTTCCCAAGTACACTATTTGGAGGAGCAGTCTCTATTCAGCTTATAAGTTTACTGAAGAAAATAAGTTGATGCCAGAACAACAATTTGGATTGAGACCAGGTAGAGGCACAGAGTTAGCACTAGTATCCATAACACACAGTGCCGGCTCACAGTTGGCCTGAATGGAGTAGCTTCCTTATTGTTCCTCTACCTATCCAGCATTTCACACTATTCACTACCATACACTACTAAAAAGACTCCTTTATCTTGGAATATGTGAAATTACTCTGTATTTCATTGTCACATATCTGAAAGTCAGACAAAGCGTGGGGTACCTACGGCCTTTCACATCAGCCCCTCACACCCAACATTGTGGATCCATCATATCTCTTCTCTTTCAAAATTTCTCTAACCCCTGTACTTTTCCTGATTAGATTGTTCAGCTTCACAGTTTACAACAATGTAGATGATGTGCAAATCTTTTGAAAACTGGATGATCTAGGTGACCTATACAACTCAACACTTGGTAGTTGCCTCTTTGCATTAAGTACATGTATAATGAATAACCACCTAAAGCTCAACATCAACAAATACAGAGATCTTGTCATGTGGACAATAGTGCAAACATCATACTACAACCATTTGGGCGTAGGCTCTCGATGGCCCTTTGACTACATCAAAAGATGTCAGAAATCTAGGGCAAACCATGGATTCAGACCTTTCCTTGATACCACATGTCAACCAGGTCACAAAGAGTACCTTTTAAACATTGAAAGTCAGTGACAGATCTTCTAATACCTTGGATACCAAGAAAAGCAACCTATCCTCACACTCGTAAAGTCCAAGCTCAACTCTGCCAACAGCCCATACCTCTGAATCCCCAGGTCATCATTCACAAACTACTACTAGTCCAGAATGCTGACTCCTTCACCAACCTCACCCCAGAAAATGCATGGCATCGGTCCAGCAAGCACTCCACTGGATAAATGTAGCTACAAGAGCAATGTCAAAAGCACTTTGCAGTGTCCAAAGAACCTCTAAATGGAAAAGGTTCACTGCACCTACAAATTAAATTTAAGCAATACAAACAAATAGGACACTGTGCTCAAAGTTTTCACTACAATTCATGACATTTCAATAAGAAATCCATAGGAGGCTGTGCTTTCTCAGTACAAGATGCCAAGACCAGGAACTACCAGCGAAAGATTCAAAGCATCTAGGAGCATGTGAAAACATGTCTGTTTCCAAGATAACTATACCATCGGCTAAACCTGAGGTAGGAATCCGAACTAACTATTTTAAGCACTAACTGTAGCCCACAGACATGGAACATTCTAATTAGCACATTCTACTCGTATTGTCAAACACTCTAACAATTTCCATGACCACTTATTTTCATTTCAGATTTAAGTACACATAAGGGATAATTTTAATGAAGTCTGTCCCAGCAAATGTCCAGATCACTTTTTTCTCCAATTTGCTCAGAATAAAAAACCCTTTGCAGTAACTGGCTTAGTGGACTGTGATCCTAAGAAACACCACAGATGAACCTGCAGAGCTGATCAAGGCTGTCATCTTACTGAAAGCCAGAAACCGAGCACCACACTTCTTCATAAAACTCCATAAACCTACCATGGAGCTCATCACGCACACATGAAAACACTTCCCACAAAGGATCAAAACAAAGACAAAACCAGCCACACACCCTGCACAGTGTACTATGCTGTGTATTTCAGCAAGTGCTTCAGCACCCCAAGTAAATTTGAATTGTTTTTTGGTTATTTGGAACATGTTGATAATTGCTCTCAATGTCGAAGCTGCAAGGCACCTTGGTCTGGTGCTTTGCGTTGTTAAGTATTCAGGGCTCAGTTAACTACTCTGTAATTTGGGTCATGTAATTTGAAAGTGCTTGAGCGAGAACACCATTGAGATGTGGTTCTGGTTGTTGCTCCACTGGATCCTCAGGGTTTTGATCTGGAAGGTTTTGAATCTGATATGACTTTAGTGCTCCATCTGGTCTTCCATCATTGTGTGTTCTTTTTGTCTGAAAGTGTCATCAGTGACAGGATTCTTACCTATGTTATCCATGACTGGAGCTGTGCTCGATAATCTCTGGTATCTAGGTTGTCTGTGTTTCTTCTGAGCAGTGTGGCAGGCTCTTTAGAAAAGGTGTTGAGTTTTTTGTTGAGCTCTTCCAAAATAGGAGGTCAAGATTTGATCGGAAGAAGAATTCTAGAGTGTGATGTGAGCTTTAAGTAATTTGATTAGCAGGAGATGTAAGATAACTCTCCATTATAGCATTAGAAAAGTTGTGAACATTATAATAGGACACTTGGAACCTTTTAGATATTCAATAGAGCAAATTCCTTTAGAGGTTTTTGGATTGGTCTATGTCATGTGTGACAACCATTATTGCAGGGAGTATGTGGTAGGGGTGGATGAAAAAAATTATCAATCATGGATTTATTTCATACGTTGTGGGCAACTAACATGATACCTGATGAAGAACCGTTTATATGGAGGAGCAGTGGCTGAAAGGGCGGTTAGGGTAGCAGATGAGTAGGTATGGGTTGTTAGTTTTAAAGGACCAGTTAAATAGGGTTGATAGTTGGGAGTTTGTTATTGGGGAAGATGTGAGGAAGGCTTGGGATGGAGTAGTGGGGGAGGTAAGCAAGGGCAGCACTAGTGAAAGTAGAAGTAGGAGAGGGATATATTGGTTCTTAGAAGGGAAGCCTTGCACCGTGAGAATGATATTTCATCATATGGCTCTAGTCACCCTGGGGCGGTTAAGGTAAAATTTCAAGACTCTGTACCTTTTGTGAGACATTCTGTTGGTAATCACTGAAGCAGGCTTCACTATCTCATCTGCAGTTGAATGTATCAATTGGGGGTGGGAGACACAGATATGTATTTCCCTTAGGATTTAACACAAAAACACCTCAGGAGGTATCTATTGTGATGGTCGCAACTTTGGTGATCATTTCTGCTGATAACTGCTTGTAAGAAAGTGGATTGTTAGTTGCAAACCATAATGGTCCTTCACATGTTATAAGTCTCTAAACTTCCTTCTACAAAACCCAAGTAACCCATTGTAGCACTTGACTATTTCAGAGTAGCAAGGTAGAGCATCCCAAGAGACATTCTGTGGTAGTGGGCTAGTGCCCCAGTCTGTAGGCACGCAAAAAACAACATTCACTAAATCCCAATCATTTAGTCAGTGTTTTTACTTATGAAAAGGAAAATTATTTTATTATGCATACACTGCTCAATACTATGCATTAACTTGCAAATATTTATGTAATGGTAGGTAGACTTACCTATGGTGACACCCTTCTAACAGTTCTCACTCCTAGAAAGCCCAGAACCCTATAATTGCAAAGCACCATACTTACACTAAGCACAATATAATGGAGTGTGGCTATAAAAAGGCAGTCCTACTATATTCATTAGAGTGTCAGCACATTAAAGCAAGCATTGGAAATGCAATAGGTCTCGCATTTGTTTGAGTTAGAGTTATTGGCATTGCAAATGTTAATGTCTTTTACCTATCAAGGGAGGAGGGAGGTAGGACTTGAGAGACAATGAGGTAAGGTGCTTGTGCCTGGAAGGCAAGCAAGAGGAGTAGAGAAGATACGGAGGAGTTGAGAGAAAGACAGGGGTAGAGGGTCAGAAAGAAGTGGGTGAAGCACACCTATACAAAGCTCTAGCTTGTTGGTCAAGATGGTCACTTCCTACACTGCTCAAGAGTGAGTGCCCCTCATGGTTGCATCACAGCTTGTGGAAGCAGATGGTAAGAGTGTAGCTCAGCCACCCCCGGGGTCAGGCTGGCCTACAGGGCGATCAGGCATTGCCAGATGGGCTGTTGTGACAGATCAGTGTGTGGCCTGTTTTTTTAGCCTTTTGTGGGCCTGTTTTAGAATCTGCTGGGCCAGTTTTTGCTGTTGGTTTCCCTGTTATTAAAACAAACATTGCCTGCAGCAAGCTCAAATCCACGCAGTCTTCCATACATAGAAAAACACATATACAGTGTGCCTTTATAAGTTAAAAACTGCACCAATTTGCAAACATGGTCCACTTTTTAGCTATTGAATTCACTAATGGGGGCCACTTTTATTTTGGTGCCCGCGCCTATTTTCTGTCCCTGTTTGACCATGGCCACCCCTCACCAGACACGCAAGAAGAGAGCCCCATGCCTCACCCATCTTTAAAGCGTGCCGCTGCTATGTGCAGGCAATCACATCATTGCCTTTTCCTGTTATGTTTGTTAACCCGCTCCAGGGGTGCAGCTGGCATGCTTTCGCAAAAAATGAAATTCATGCTGAAAGCACACACACAGTTTCCACAAACGTGCTGTTCTGTGTTTCAAACAGCGCCGGGGAGCAGGGACATCTTAAGGATTTGGGGGGCCCTGGGCCAAACATATTTTGGGGGCCCCTGTTCAGGACAACTTTGAATTTATGATCTAATTTGAGCCCCTGTTTCCCACGCAGTTTCCGATTCCTCAGCTGCGCTAGCGATCCAGTTTGCATCATAGGCATTAGCCTATATATTCCCGATGTAAATGGACATGTGCAGCTTACAGGTGTAGGATTCAGGGTTTCCTGCCCTGCTACTACATTTTTAATACTTTTTAAATTGTATATGTGTGGCTAAATTACTCTGTGCTTTTTAACAATTTCTCCTACCTATGGGCCCTTGCACTTTACTTGATTCTGCTTGCCAACCCCTCCTTAGCTGCTCCGATTCGCATTTCGGTTTTCCTCCAGTCCTGGTCCGCTGCTGCTGATACGCCGATTGTGTGGAGGGCTGGGGCTACTATCGGGCTACTCACTTCTGCCCACACAGTTTCCACTTCCTCAGCTGTGCTAGCGATCCAGTTTGTATCATAGGCATCAACCTATATAGTCCCGATGCAAACGGATGCGCGCAGCTGATAGATGTAGGATTTAGTGTTTCCTGCCCTGCTACTAGGTTTTTATTACTTTTTAAATTGTATATGTCTGGCTGAATTACTCTGTGCTTTTTAATAATTACTCCTACGTATGCGCACTTGCACTTTACTTGATTCTGCTTGCCTACACCTCCTTAGCTGCTTCGATTTGCATCTCGCTTTTCCTCCAGTCCTGGTCAGCCGTGGCTGATACGCCGATTGTGCGGAGGGCTGGGGCTGCTATCGGGCTCCTCACTTATGCCTATGCAGTTTCCGCTTCCTCAGCTGCGTTGGCGATCCAGTTTGCATCATAGCCATAACCATATATATACCCGATGCAAACGGACGCACTAAGTGGACGTGCACAGCGGGCGCGCCGCTGGCGCCGAAGGTAAGCCTGTCTGCGCCCGGAGGCGTTCGGCGCTGGCCATGCTGCCCAGTTCCCCTCCAGTGAGTTTCTTCCACTATATTGCAATAGGGAAAAACTGCTTAGCCTTAGGCGGCTACCATTATGTCACTGTAAAGACGCTGATCCGAGGTTGGAGGTAGACTTTCGATGCAATAAGTGCAACTGGACTCTCCTTCAGCCCAGGAAACTTGCACCCAATATCCTCCCACGCAACAATAAGTGTAAAAACAATAAGAAAACAGAGGACTTAAAGGCCACCCTTTTAAATTGTCGCTCTATACAAAAGCATGAACCATACATTTAATTTCACCTCTTGGATCCTACATCTTTACTAGCTTTCCCTGAGTTTCAGCTTGAAGAGTCACTGACCGCTCTCCAAAGCATTAAGTCTGGCTCTCCTACTGACCCATGTCCAGGGAATATCTTGAACCTATTAGCTCCCACCATAAACCCCACAGTAAACCACCTCTTTAATGCTTCTCTCTCCTCAGGCAACATGCAGAAATTATGGAAGAATGCTAAGATTCTTCAACTGATAAAAAAGGCTAACGCCAAACCGACGGACCCTGCCAACTACAGGCCAATCTCCCTTCTTCCGACCCTCTCCAGAGTACTAGAGGAGCATGTAAACAAGGCCCTCCAAAAACACATTGAAGATGGGAAGCTCCTTCATGAGTCCCAATCCTGTTTTAGGGCTAACTACAGTATGGAGTCCGCTCTGCTGGAAGTGACTGAATTTCTCAAGGGTAAGCTGGACCAGGGAGGCAAGACTGTTCTGATACTGCTCGATACGTCGGCGGCCTTTGATATGGTCCCACATGAGAGGCTCCCGGAGAGAATTGCTAACATCGGTCTGGGAGGGGAACGCCTTTACAATGGATGTCATCCTTCTTGGCAAATAGATCTCAGGACATCTGGCTCCTCCCTTTCTCATCCCCAGTTACGGCCATGAATGTAGGTGTCCCTCAGGGCTCCATTCTCAGTCCTACCCTTTTTAATATATATCTATCCCCCTTGCATTTCTGGTAGAGGAAGAGGGCGCCAAAATTGTTTCCTATGCTGATGACACTCAGCTTATTTTTACGTGTGAAAAAGGAACCGACTTTAACGGGGCAATGATTAGGTCTTGCCTCACAAAGGTTTTTAACTGGCTTAAGATCAATCAGCTGAAGTGCAATCCTGCCAAAACTGAAGTTGTTTTCTTTGGTAATCCATAAACGCCTGACTGGAGCGCTTGGTGGCCAAAAGATCTGCCGCCCCCGCCCTCTGAAAAGGAGAAAGTCAAAAATGTAAGAATTGTCATAGACAAGACACTCTCCATGTGCTTTCAAATTCAAAATCTAAATGGCACTTGCTTTGGCATACTCTGGATGCTAAAAAAAACTCCTGCCACTGTTACCGCTTGAGAGCAGAAAGATCGTGGTGCAGACTCTGGTGACATCAAAGCTTGACTATGTCAACAGCTTGTACCTCTGTCTTCCCAAATCCCTTATCCAGCGCCTACAAGTGGTACAATACACGGCAGCCAGAGCCATCCTGAGACCTAAACCCAGATCTAGTATGACCCCTATTCTTAAGTCTCTCCGCATAAAAGAACGGATCGGCTTCAAAGCGATGACCATCTTCTTTAAAGCTTTCCATGGCTTAGGAGCCGGCTACATAAATAAGCGCGTTAATCGCTACACAACAGCTAGACCCCTAAATTCTTCCAATGCCAACCTGGCCATCATGCCTAAAATATGCAGTGCCCGCATTGGAGGCAGATCCCACGGCTTTCTAGGCCCAAAATTGTGGAATAGCCTCCCTGAGTCTCTGAGGCTAACCACAGACCTACTCTCTTTCAGGAAGAACTTAAAAACCTGGCTTTTTGATAACTGATGGGTCTTTTACGCATGTTTTCCTCCCACTGTCATGCGCCAGGACTCTCTAGTCTGAGTAGCTGCGCGCTTTATTAAATACAAAATTTCATTTCATTAGGTCCCTGACAGTGCAAAGGAACACTCGTCTAAATTCTAAGCACCTTATTTATGAGGCTTTGCTTCACTTTTATGCCGCTGGTGCGTCACTTTTTGTGATGCACCGGCAGCATAAAATATGTGCAATGTTACACCCTATTTACAAAGTGATGCATCTAGGCAGATGCTTCACTTTGTAAACCCCTGCACCGCATTATACCTGCGCCAGGCATAATGTATGCAGGGTGGCTGTTGCCCCGCAAAATGCCTCGTAGAAGTGGCGCATTGAAATCTATGAGAACTCAGTGCGCCACTTCTAGGACGCCATTGCGTCAATATCTTACACCTGCCACACAGCAGGCATAAGACTGATGCAGGCCCTTTCACATGGGGCTTGCCCCATGTGAAAGGACACATTGCTGGAGTTGCGTGTATTTTCAGACACACCCCAGCAATGCATCACTTTTGCGCATACTGATTCGTCAGAAATACTGACATATCTGTAACTCCTTGCGACATGATGCGTCATACAGTAAATATGACACATCCATCATGTCGCAACGAGGGCGCACTAAGAAGCGACGCATCCCTGTTTTCACACAGCGATGCATCACTTCTTTTAAATAAGGCCCTGAATGTGTTTACATCTAATATTCAGGGACAGTTATGTGTGTTTTCAATATTGTAACACGGCAGCAGCTCACCAATATTACTGCAAATAATCTCTGTGACGCCCTCCCATTTCTTATATGTTAGGCCTTGTTTTGATCTAAAATAAACGTTTTTTATGTATATTACATGAAACATAAACACAAAATTTCTCTGCAAAATGGCTGTACTAGACTCTCACACATCAGGTACATAAGAAATAAATGAAAGGAACACAGAATTTAAAACAAACTGTTTAGGAAATATTCAAGGTCATTAGGGTAAAACTCTGGAGAATGGAGCTGACTGTCAGGGGGCCCCCTGAAAGGCTGGGGCCCTGGGCCAGAGCCCACTTTGCCCATGCATTAAAACGTCTCTGCCGGGGAGAAGATTGACGCTCATGTCCCTGGGGTTCTGCTTGTTTTTCTGATTTACTTATTGCGCCTTTGCTTCTCCCACCCCTTTGGCAGGGATGATCTTTGTTTTAACCTCATGCTCTCCAAAATCCGTACCTGCTCTCCAGGGGCACAATGCCTATTGGGCACAAAGGGCTTCAACTGCCCCCCCCCCCCCTCCGTCGTGTGTGTGTGCGCCCGGGCTGAGACAGCTTCTTGAGTACACACACAGACAGATTATCGCAGCTGCACCCGAGTACTTCACAGGTCTTTAAAAGACCATTTACGTGTTAACGAGGCTTTATTTGTTCACCCCTTCATCTCCACTCTGTCTATTGCTAGAAGAATTAGCCTCCCCCCTGAAATTTTTAGTAGCTCCACGCCCCCCAATAAATGTGGCTCTTGTTGCGCCTCTGCTGCTCTCCCATCCCTTCACCCCTCCCTGACATGGGCATCCGCTGGCGCAGACTGCTCTCCAGCGGCCCACGCCCCCATGGATGTCTCCCCTGCCACTCACGTCACCTTGGTAATGTGTAAAGGAAGCTGATTGTGTCAATGTCCATGAGGAACTGGTTTTATTGAATCTTCAGAGTGCTAGTAAAAGTAATACAAAGTCCTGGCTCTGCCCCGCAGCCTACGCTTTCCTTGAGCAGCTCTGTGGAGGCTCGACCTAAAAACAATGCAACTAAATAGTAACTAGCCCTGAATTAGCTGCTTCGGTAAAGCCACTAGTTTCATGTATCTTTTAAAAGTAAAAGAGCGCGCTCTGGTAAAACTGTGCCATGCCCTCATTTGACATTTCTTGGCCAATTGCACTTCTTTTAACAAATTAAACACTGAGCTTAACAGCAACTTCTGTTTAATATAGCACTCAGAAATGGTTAAAGGGAATACCTTGGGGAGAGAGGAGAGGGAATGGGATGAGGAGCATGAAGGGTGCCATGTTTAATTTCGCCAGGGGTGCTGTCGGAGCAAAGACCAGCTTTACCTGCAGCAGGTCACAAGGCGAGCTTCACCTCACACAGCACTTCAACTTGACATTAATCAACATATTTCCTCTCCGATCCAATAAATGTCATGTTCCATCCGGAGATCCTCTTTAATTCGATGGCCCAATTTACTACAGTAAGGACGTTTTACTCGTGGGTATAGAAATCTGAGGTTCGAAGACCATTTTTGGGGGCCAGGAGGGAATGGATGCTGCATTGAGTATATACTGAGGTCCGCGGCCCTAGCCCTTCCTGTGCTTATCGGCTGCTTGCTCCTCCTGCCCCTCTCGCCACCTCCTGGCCTGGCCTCCGCCATGCCTGCTGCGGCTTGTCTTCAGTCTATTCAAAGATGCATATTTTATGTTGCCCTCCAACAAATAAAGAATGATCTCACCTTCATGAGATTTCACTGCAGCTTCCCAAATAAAGCGGAAAGTAAAGAAAACTCAATGGGTTATGGAAGTAAATGAGAAGTTTGTCAAACCTCAGTCATATAAACAGTTTCAACTTTCTCAACTTATTTCCCCAGGACATCGGCAGCAAAACACGATTCGACAAAGAAATTGGACGGGGAATCATGAAAAATACCTCAGGTATGAAGGTGTGAGAAAGCAGCAACAATTTCACAGACTCAACCGAGAGAATTTGTTTGCATGTTTTTGTTTCATAGATGGATATACCAAGGATTCTTTTTTGGACAATGCTCACAACAGGCACTGGGACTGCCTCATTTGCGAGATCATTTGGCCTGCACCCCAAGCATGGAGAATGCACTCTTTATCAACCACCAACTTTCCATGATTTTTTTGTGTCGCTCTCGGTGCAGCTGGGAAGCTGCAAGCACAAGGGCGCAGAAGGCCCGCTTGAAATGCATGCACTAGAGAGCCGTCAGTCTGTACCCACTACCCACAGCCCACCAAGGGCTCGCCTTATTTATCAATATAAAACACAGCTCGTTAGGGCGACAACTGTGGAAGTAGTGGTGTTATTGACCTCAGAGGAGTAGTGGTGGGGGTGGGCAAGCAGTGCTGGGCGGGGCAAAGATTAAGTCACGGGCGCAAACGGTGCACAAAGTAAACAAAATTGCCTTAAATTTGAAACTGCAAGGAGCGACCTCAGAGCGAGGGGTTGTGGTGGGGTCAGACTCTAGTGTAGTGAGGTGGTGATGGGACAACATGGGGAGAGTAAGTGATGGAGATGCCAGCTATAAACAATGCTAAATCTGCAATAGCCAGACGGGAGGAGAGGCCATTACATGCTGTACAGTGATGGCCAACAAAAATATTCTCTTAGTCAAATCGCCGGGGAGGGAACTCAGCACACAAAGGAGGGACATTTGCACAAATGCACCAATAACAAGCCAGGATTTCTTAATGTCACAAAAACAACCATTGGCAATCAGTGGGTGTGCAAAAACCCACAGAAGAGATACAACAGGTCTTGCAGAAAGCGCAAGCGCTGTCGAGGCTCGACCTAAAAAGCAGTAACATGTCATACTGGACCAATGCAGCTCCATTACAATCAATTAGGGTGGTACGATCTTACAATACATTCATTAGCGCATATAATGTTTCACAGTTAACCTTGTGATTGCCAATAAACTATTACATATACCGTCATTAAAACATAGTGACTTACTGTTAACTTTCTGACTTCCAATATAGCAATCCCAAGATCTTCATTAAGTCATATGATAGTTTACTGTCAATGTTATCATTGTCAATAAAGCACTTAAATTTCAAGAATACATGTGCACAAATCTGTTTTACGCATTGACCAGCTGACCTACTGACCGACATACGCGCACACCAGAGCCTCTGAGCAAATTTTCAAGCTCAATGAGTGCTTAGAAGCTGATCTAAGAGTGGCGAGTTATTTTCATCCCGAAGTGCTGTGAAGTGAGCGCGCCGTGTGATCTGCTGCAGGTTTTTGTGATCGCCGCTGCCAGCTGCCGCCTGCCAAACTGCACCTACGAGCGAGGAGCAAGGAGCAGAGCGGCGTCTCCTACCTCCTGCACCCACAAACAGCCTTGTTACCCTTGTTCCCTTGGGGGGTTGAACCCGCCGGGTGCAAGGGTGGCCGATAGAGGTCATCCAAACCTCCCAAACCTCCCAGGGGGTTCCTCGCAGTCTACAGCAGCAGCAGAGATTAGCGGTGAAAGAGAGGAGGGAGCGTGCCAGCTGACCGGGGGGTGTCGTGTTTCAGGGAAGCCACACCATAACTACAATTATAAGGTGAGGGATCACAAACCATTCCCCCTGCCACAGAGACAGCCCTGACAGTACCCGGGCTGCCGGCACCTGCTTGGGCCCTGCTTGGGCGTGCTGGGACGTGTTCATGTACAGTGGCAGAACAAGTTAGAGGTAGAGGGTCAGAGATACCATTGGAGCCTCTCCTTGGGTACCTCTCCTTGGGTGAGCGCAAGCACCTCTGCCTTCAGCACAGCCGGCCAGATTGAGAAAGAGCCTGTGGCGGATCCGCAGAAGCGCAAAACTGGACTGATCAGATAAGGTGCAGTTGAGATCAGATCCTGACTCTTGCTTGTCCTCAACTTGTTCACTACCTGCCTTCCCACCCGCACCCGCACCCGCACCTCTACCTCCACCTGCATCCACACTTGCGCCTCTCTGACTGGGCCTAACCACTGCATTGGAGTCACCTTGGTGCCTTAGAACCTTTGAAGCAAGAATTGGGTGGGCCTGAGTGGTGCCTTGGAGCCCTGGGGCTTGGAGCAATAGTAGGGGGGCCTGAGCGGGGTTCGAGCACTCAGACTGCAGCATCCCCGACCACAGCCCTCTGCCTCCTGCATCTCCATCTCTCAAGCTTACAACATCCTCTATAACATTCTTTTTCTTATTTCAACCTTACAACTCCACAGCAAGCTCTCATTGCACTTGCATCCACATCCATTGAACCTCAGTACTTCAGTATTTTAGAATTATGGTTTCGTCATCACTGCCCCCAACAGACCCTCCTTGGAAGTCAAAGAGAGCCTAGCAAGGCTAACTGAACTATTACAGCCCTCACCCCGCACCCCGCAGCCTCATACAGACTGCAGGACTGTATTGACTGTATCGACTGAACCGACTGAATAACTCAGGCATCGGGGCTAGGAGTCATGAGATCGGGCAAAGTAAGAAAAGCCCCAACTAAGCCAAAACCGCAATCCTCATCAAGACCCCAACCCAAATCAACCAAATGGAAGAGCAAGGGCAGGAGAGGTCTTAGAGACATTAGCCCACTAGATCATGACCTCGCAAGTAACAAGACAAAATGCGAGAAAATTGATGACACACAAAATAGCTCAATGGTAAACATAGCACACAGTTCTCCGAGCAGCTTTAATCCCAATGTTTACAACAGTAACGTCTTCTTGCTCCAGGAAGGCAGCGGCACAGTGGTAGCAATGGACAACGAAGCCATCACGAACTCAAGGCACGAAGAGCCGGATCTAATCAGGGTAGTAGAAACATCGACAAGGAGGATCCCTTGCTTATTCCAGCCAAAAATATATACAAAGTTATCCTTTCTGAAAGATCCCGGAACAGCAATATTTTCAAAAAGTGCCACTATAGAAGGGCTGCATTCCCCTCTTATACCCCCAGCTCTGCACAGCCCAGATCAAACGTTATATCCACTGGCAGCTAAGGAAATCGCAGCACAAACTCATTCTGATGGCAGACCTCAAAAGAGTCCTCAATTCAAAATCAAGAGACACCACGCAGCAAGACAAGCAGTTGAAGAAACAAACACACCATGTACAAAAAGAGTGTACGAATGTGAACAATCGGAAAAATTGGATACCCCACTTGCTAAACAGAAGGACAACAATAACGAGAGCTCCACCTCGCCACAAAATAACTCACCGGGAAGCTCAAACAACACTCAAACTATTATCCCTCACTTTCAGCTATTTAGGCCAACATCTAAAGACCCATTGGAGCTAGCAGCACCAATTCCTGACCAGCAAGGGGGTTCAGGACATGGTTCAGAATTTCAGAATGTCCAACTCTCCAACTACACTGCTAAGAACACTCTAGGAGAAGGTGCCTGCTTTCTATCCAAACAAATGAGGTCTGACACAGGATCTGCCCTAAAGCTTCACCACTTACCTTTATTAGCACCAGACCAACTGGAGGACCAAAAACCAAGAAAACCAGTACTACAACTAAACAACTCTCTCCTACAGACCTTATCACTTACCAACTTGGATGACAAATTGTCTCAGGCAGGCTTACCGGTTCCTGGTAAATCTAACGAAACAACACAATCTGCTTCTAACGCCGACATGTCCTTCCTAGCCTCCCTAGAGTGGGAAGAACTAGTCGCCTCCTATAGCCAAGGACCCAGTAATTGTCCAAAAACTGCGCAAATAGGAAGAAGCAACACCAGTCACAACAACAACATTTTTATTTGGGAATCGCTACTAAGTACTGTGCAATACTCGACTGCTGCTTTGCAATATCAATCCCATAAAATGGACCTTCAGCTCACCGTTTTACAAACCCTAGCCAACTTAACCTTGGGGATAGATAGAAAGCTAGGTGAGCCAAACTGTCTAATAAAGAGAGGGCAGGAAGCGGCCTTCAAAACTCAGCTTGTGCAACAAGAATGCTCATGCGCCCAGCGATTGTGGATAAACTACAAACGCTTCCAACAATTTTGGCTGACTTGTTGTCTGTTCTGAAACTAACAACTACATCGCAGAATGCAGACAACAACGACATCATGAGGGAAGATGCGATAGCAATGAGTCCACAACCACTAGTGCCAACATAATTAGGCAGCGAATCTTTATCTTTATCGGAAGGAAGCAGTCCTTTGCGAGGTTTCAAAACAGAGCCATCTAGTAAAAGAAATCTATCAAAAAGATCTGGACGAAAACAAAAAAGGAAAGGTCGGAAGAAGAAACTCACAGTCCAGGTCCAACATCCAGCCACCCGTTTTCAGACTGCCTTAACAACAATAGATTTATTAAACGACGAAACATCAAATACAGAAGAGCCAGCTTCGGAAAAAAGCAAGATGGTCTCGACCGCAAGTATCAAAATCACAAAGTCGCAGCAAAGCACTTCTTGCCCCCCAGTAGGTCTTAGCAACAAACAAGAGGACAAGAGCGAACAGTCAGGGAACCCATCTGACAAGATCTCTCCTCCAACTGCCTCCGTTCCGAAGAAGCTCGCGGCAAGCATTAACATAATGAAAGAGCTGCCAACAACCACACTGGGAAGAACGGTGTCAATTGAAGGAACACACCAAACTACATCGCTAGGCACAGACTCTCGTGATGCTCAAAAAGAGTGTCACAAGTCAAAACCACAAGCAAGACACCACAGTGCAGGACACAGTCCGGGTTTCATCTGACCAAATAATATACTCAAACTAAAGTCATAACCTTAAAACAACCACAGCAAACTCTCCTTATCAAGGGCTTCTTCTTAATGTTGCAAATAACAGCACAAGCTTACTATACCATAATCGGGACACACCATCCCACAGAGTAATTAACAGCGCCAGCACACAGTCTCAAGATCAGGCCACACTTAAGGGAGAAGGGTCAAACACTATAATATTCCACCCTCAATATAAATTCAGAGGTCGCGTGCATACATTGAACAGAGGGAATATTTTACGGCTCTTGCATTCCATTATACCCCTAGCTAACATAGTAACCCTTGCTCCATTGTCAATAGAATTCCTGCCATCTAATACTAGCCAAAGCGCAGAAGCAACAAGAACAAGATGGCGTACCTCAGAGGTTGCAGAGAGAATTCTTCGAGAAAGAGATAGATTCCAAAACTGGGGAATAAGGCTGGAATCAATCCCAAAACCTTTATATCCAACCCCTTTCCTCAAAACAGACATGAACAACCCAAGTCAGATGACATTTTCAGTCTTGAAAGGAGCAAGGAGCAGAACACCAGGCCTAACAACCAAGGCTAATTTGATGATCGCCCTGCCACCAACTCAAGATCCTCCTGACTCATTACCTCCTCCAACATTTAACAATTGGACCAGTAAACATCGGCAAATAATGTCTGCACGTCCAAATTGACAGGTGACAGTTAAAGCACAACCCCCACAAACAGAACGTGATGGAACCTCTTTATGTGTCTGGAACATTAACGGCTTAGCCTCTAAAATGCACGATCAGGAGTTAATAAAGTATCTGAAAACCTTTGACATGATCCTGCTCCAAGAGACCTGGGAAGATAAGCCCTTTGACTTGCAAGGTTACACCACCTACTCATTCCCAGCCACCAAGGTATCAGACTTTGGCCGCCGCTCAGGGGGCTTACTGTTCCTTGCCTCAATAACTGGAATTGGGGATCTTCTTCCCGTTACCATACATCTAACACCACCAGGTAGTATTCAAGCCGCAAAAGTAACACTCACGCTTAATCAGCTCAAGCTGAACATTATAATAATAAATGTCTACGTGCACCCTAAACAAAAATCAAAGGCAGCAACGGAGCTGTTAACGGACCTACAGAGAGTAATGGAAGAAGAGTCAACAGATCTCATCATCCTGGCTGGCGACTTTAATATGCACCTCTTGGGGTTTACTCAGGCTGAAGATCCAACGCAGGACCTCTCGGGAGCATGGGGCATCTCAACACAAGGTCAAATAGAGTCTACCAAGCCTTCAAGGATCACAAAGAACTTACTCGGGGTCCTAGAACACTTAAATATGAGAGCTTTAAATGGCCGTTTTAAAGACGACAATCCACCAGTAGCTAAGAATCACTCGACTACTGTATCATCACACCTAGATTTCACCTTTACAAATCTTACTTTGTTTAACATAATCACTACCTTCAAGGTCGGCAACAACGAATTTAGCGATCATCTCCCGCAAGAGTTGAGACTTCAAACAAGACCCAGCCATACATCAGAAACCAGCAACTCTATTGTGCTGGAGGTAACTAGCAACCTTAAAAGAATAAGGTGCAACTCTAACAACATAGACGAAATAGCAGCGACTGTTAAAGCTCTATACAGTCAAGGAAGTGTCAACTCAGTCCAGCCACTGGGAGGCTGGGAAAAATGTGTTACATCCCTAGGAGATAAATACTCTTATAGTAAAGGCCGGAAACAAGGGAAAGTGGTAGCTACTCCATTCGTCGCATTAAGGTGCCCTGTCTGAAAAACACTAAAGCAAGCTATAAATCGAACCCTGAAGCAACAATGCAAATCTCCAAATAATTTGCATCTGTAAGGCACTCTCCGTGAGTTAAAGACCTCACTAAAATGGAGGAGACGGGAGAGCAAAAGAGCAAAGGAAAATGATCTATTGGCAAAACTTCTGTACGACGCATACCAGAAAAACAGTGCCAAATTCTGGCAATCAGTAAACAAACTGCAATGGCCAAATCACCATGTCATAGATTCCAACATTACTGAAGCTACTTGGGCTGACTATCTTACTAAACATTTCAATGATCAAAAACCAGAAACAGAAATCTCTTTGGCTTTTTCAAGTCATGTTGCCATCAAAAATTTAACAAGGGCAGGAACAAATCAGCACCACCCAAGTTGTGTGGGCAGTGAACCATCCAAAACTCGACGCTGCTGAAGACAGGCCAGCAACCAAGTCCATACCTCCCATCAACTGTAGAAGATATGCAAAAAGAATCCCTGGTTGCAACAATAAGTAAACAAATATCCAGAGGCAGACGGGCAGGAGCACCAGGCCCAAACGGCATACCACCAATGCTATACAAACAGGATTCTGACTTTTGGAGCACCGCACTAGTCCCAGTTTTAGGACATGCATTAAGAACTACAACAATTCCTGAGTTATGGAAATGCTCAATCATCAGTCCCATATACAAGCAAGGAGTAAGATTTGATCCAAACAACTATCGTCTGATGGCCCTCATAGATACTGAGGCTAAATAATATGCAGGGATTGTACTGAAAGATTTGGTAAGCTGGTCCTCTAGAAACAGCATTATACCTACAACTCAAACAGGTTTCCGTCAAGGGCAAGGAACCATAACTAACATAATGGCCTCAACCATGCTCATGGATGCAGCGAAGCAAGGTAAATATTCTCTACACCTCTGTTTCATAGACTACTCAGCCGCCTTTGATCACGTCGACCGCGCAAGGCTTTGGCAAAGCTGAAAGAATGGGGGATACCACCACCCCTCCTAGACCAACTTATACAGCTGCACACCAACACATGGATTAGAATTAAACTAGGCGCTGGGAAGCATCTCTCAAGCAGCATTACCACTACAAAGGGGTTAAAGCAAGGATGCGTTTTGGCCCCTTTGTTATTTAGCCCATTCCTGGCAGACCTGCCGGCAGAATTGGACATCTGTTCCTCGCACGCCCCGAAGCTAGGTGGCACGACATTGACAAGCCTACTTTACGCTGATTAGCAGAACACCAATAGGACTCTGGTACCTTCTAAATGCTACCTACAAATTCTTACAACGGAAAGCTTTAAAAATAAACTTAAAAAAATCTAAAGTTATGGGCGTAAACCATCACAAGAAGGCATATTCTAGCTGGTACTTGGCCGGCAAACGCCTAGACCAAGTAACAAACTATAAATAACTGGTCGTGTTTTTAGATCAAAACAACTCTTTCAAGCCACAGCTGGAATCCTGACGAAGGAAGGGAGTTATGACTTACTTGGCATTAAAACCCCTGAAGAAATTGCTGCCGGACCTAACGCTTGATCCCTTTCTGAAAGTCCTGCGAGCCAAATTGCAGCCAACAATCACTTATGGGAGTGAATCTTTGACTGGAAGAGACGCAGCTATTCTTGACAGCATAATCGCAA
The DNA here is from genome assembly GCF_964204655.1 of Triturus cristatus. Classification (NCBI taxonomy): domain Eukaryota; kingdom Metazoa; phylum Chordata; class Amphibia; order Caudata; family Salamandridae; genus Triturus; species Triturus cristatus. The sequence goes on from NC_140583.1 coordinate 975,803,208, forward strand.
CCTCCTACCGAGCGATATTCCAGCTCCCCAAATACGTCTCACCTGCCCAAATAAGGCTGGAATTTGGCCTCCAGAACCAGGTAACAGAAAGGAAGGGTGCCTTCGTAAAAAGCTGGCACAAAATCAGTGCTGCTGACATAGGGTCCTTGAATAACCAACTCTGGCTTGAGATGTCCCGCACTGGAAAACTGCCAGCTAATGTGTATCTTCAAGAATCTTTGCAGACTTTAGGTCTGATAGAGACCTGGAACACCCCAATGGGCCACTCAGTTTCTAAAAAACTAGTAACAAAGTCAACAAGACTCATATCAGCCATAGAGGTCAAGAAAGCGGTATCCAAACAAGCTCATGGATGGGTTGTGCTCAATAATTATGATGTTCTCAAACCTCAACCCTATCTCAAGGTCTGTACAAAGCTTGTGACTAAGGAAAAATTCTTGAGACTTCTCTTGGGAGTTGGCCCAATCAATCCGTTTTTACCACCATGGAAAAGAAGTGGGGGAGATCAGCTGTGCCGTCTTTGTGCTAGCGAAACTGAGACTCTGATTCATATCATATGTATATGTAAGAAGCTAAAGGACCTACAGAAAACTCTGTTAAAACCATTGTTTAACCAGCACAGAGTAAGGTCCTGTAGGCAGGCGGTGATGCCGTGCTTTAATCCAGCTTAAGTACAGCTAAACTGTCGCCTTACAAAATGTTTTGACCAAACAGCATTGAGACTGAAAAAATCAACTGTCAACAGCTAAGATCCACCATAGAGTGCTGTAATTGCTGTACCGGACCCCTTTTCTGACTTAAATAGAAAGTTTTTATACAATTGACTTTTAACAGACTAGTATAACTGTGCCATTGGCATTATTACCTTTAATATTAATTTACGTATTTTTATCGACATAACAAATGCATTTTAAACTTTGTAACTTTTTTTACTTGTGTAAAATTGCTCAATTTTATTGTCAATGTACCGTATGCAATGGTTTTAATTAGTCACACATAATAAAATGTACTTACTTACTTACTGATCTAACCACATTCTCCCAGGGTTACCTGTTTGACCCTCAGGGAGACTAATGGTGACTCTTGTAACTACTACCAATTGACACCTGTTGTTGTACACACTTAAACAGCAAATGATGTCACACACTCAAAGACTGAACTCAAACCAATTTTTTTTGTATAAAAATATTGTTAAGATATTTTATTTCTATAACGAAGCCAGGCCTGGCACAGGTAAGTGAAATAAATGCTTTGCAAAATATTATGCAGTGTTTACAAGTGAATGCAAGTTCAAATGCAGTTGTTTGAAATACAGGTAAGTCAAGGTATTGAAATTACTGTACAGATTACTTTTTCTTAATTTTTAAGTTACTTTTTGTACTCCGTGTGATATGCCTAGATATCACACTGGGACATTTCCTAGAGATAACGGTAAGTAAACTCAGTTTTGCACAATTGTAATTTTTCAGGTCTCCATTCAAATCAACTCCACACAAAAAATGTTTCAGAGAAGAACAGTCAATAGGTTCCTATGGAGAGAAATGAAGTTAACGGTTACCAGGTAAGTACTCGGTCCTTGGGGTTGAGTTTCTGGGGTTAGAACAAGGGTTTCCCCAGGGTCAAGGATGCCCTTTTGTTACACCCTCAGCGGCACTAGGGGGGCCGGGTGCAGAGTGCTGAGGGCCAATGTTATCCAAGGGGGGATAGGCGGCCTCTGGTTGGTGGCTGCTTACGAGCAGGCCACTGGGTTGTGGGAGCAAAGCTCCTAGTGTTAGGCTCAGGGCAAAAGGGGATATGTTTAGCACAAAAATGGCACGCGCAGTGGCGCAGGGTCGGGTGGGTGCAGAGTGCTGGTTTGCCGTCGGTGCCCTGTTGATTTCAATGGCTTTTCTTCAGTTTCAACAAAGACTGCAGGCTCGAGGATGAAGCTCTTCTGGAGGTGACCACTGGTTGGAGAGGTACGTTGGGACACCTGGGAATGCTGGGACACTGTCGGTTGGGTCACCCATGGCCGTGGGGCTTCGGGTGCAGGGGTATCTTTAGGCGTCAGGTTTCTCTTACCATCCAGTCGTGGTCGGGGGGATCCTCCAGAAAGAGGCTGTAGGCATCGCTGGGAGATTCAAGTCAGGTCAGAGGTCACCAGATCTTGGGTCAGAATCACCGGGGAGACCTCCTCGTGGTGTTGGGCCACTCAAACTCAGGCCGTGGGTGATAGGTGAAGAGCCGCACAGACTCGCAGATTTGCCCGGAGCTGGATTCTGTGGGGGAACAAATCCGGTGTTCACGGGAGACAAAGTCTTTTCTTTGGAAGGCAGGGCTGGACCTCAGGGTTCTTGAGGTTGCTGGCTGTAGGACACACCAGAGTTTCGCTTCTGCAGGTTCGAGGTGGGAGCAGGCCGGTACGGCCGGGGCCAAGTGCAGGGGTATCTTTAGGCGTCAGGTTTCTCTTACCATCCAGTCGCGGTCGGGGGGATCCTCCAGAAAGAGGCTGTAGGCATCGCTGGGAGATTCAAGGCAGGTCAGAGATCACCAGATCTTGGGTCAAAATCACCGGGGAGACCTCCTCATGGTGTTGGGCCACTCAAACTCAGGCCGTAGGTGATGGGTGAAGAGCGGCGCAGACTCGCAGATTTGCCCGGAGCTGGATTCTGTGGGGGAACAAATCCGGTGTTCACAGGAGACAAAGTCTTTTCTTTGGAAGGCAGGGCTGGACCTCAGGGTTCTTGAAGTTGCTGGCTGTAGGACACACCAGAGTTTCGCTTCTGCAGGTTTGAGGTGGGAACAGGCTGGTAGGGCCAGGGCCAAGTCAGTGGGCTTCCTCCTCTTCTTAGCTTTGGCACGGTTGTTCGTCCTTCTTCTTCTTTTCTCCTTGGTCGTTGCCTGTCTGAGAAGGCAAGGTTCAGGGGTGCCCCTAAATATTAAATTTAGGGGCATTACAGGTAAGTAAATGGTTGGGACCAATGGGTCTCTTCTTTGGGGTGGGTACACTCCTTATTATGCCACCCTCCAGTGGGAGGGGGGCACATGCATCAGTCTGGTTGGCTGGGTCCCCCCAACGGTAAGATGGCGGGGACTGAGAGTTGTGCTTCACCTCGCCTTCCCCGCCTAAGGGGTGGGGTTGGCAAAGGTGTGCACACCTCCTTCCCTCACTTGGTTTTCCCGTTGGTTCTCCTGCTCAAAGTGGGGATCAGAACCAGTGGGGACCAGTTGCTGGAAGCAGCAAAAGGCCTGGGGAAGCTCTCAAAGACAGTAGGCCTTTGAAGCTTCCCCTTCCTAGACCCTGCCCATCCTAGGGGAGGAGGCTTGGCAACTCTTTCCAGGGTGTGCATTGTTTCAGCCCCCGAAGAGCATCAGGCTCTTGATCCAAGGGTCCAGAAACATGTCTGGTAGTGGCAGCTGGTGAGCAGCCACTGGACACTAGTTTTGGGTTATTTTTTAGAGGGCATCTCTAAGATGTCCTCTTTGTGCATTTCTCCTTAAATCCCACACTGGCATCAGTGTGGGTTTAATGTGTTGAGAAGTTTGATACCAAACTAAACTAAAGCCATTATGGTACTGTGGAGTTCGTAATGACAAACTCCCAGCACCATGTACTCTTAATGGCATTACTGCACTTACAATGTCTAAGAATTGGCTTAGACACTGTAGGGGCACCGGGCTCATGCACCTGTACCCTCACCACTGGTATAGTGCACCCAGCTAGAGGGGTGGCTGATCTATGCCAGGGCAGCGGGTTGTAGGCATGGCACACAGGGATGTGTGTCATGTTGACTCTTCACTTTGTTCTGCACCAAAGCAAGCAGCCTGCAAAGGCAGTGTGTGAGTGTAAATGTACAGGGCCACTAAGGGTGGCACAATACGTGCTGCAGCCCTTAGAGGCCTTCCCTGGTCAGAGTGCCCTGGGTACCTGTGGTACCATTTACCAGGGGCGTACCTGTGGTCAGAGAGTGACAATTGGGTTTTGTCTTCAATGCAGTTTTAGGAAAAGAACGTAGGCCCTGGGTACCTGATTGGCAGGAGCCCAGGGCACACTCAGTTAAAGTACATCAGTAGTTCCGCAAAATGTGGGGCAACCATGCAGAAAGAGGGCACTTTCTAACAGTAACCACAAGAAAAAGTAAGCTCATTTTCTGGGCTGTTACAGTGCCTTATGGGTAAACCCTCGCCAAGCTGTTTGGGGCCAGACCTTATAGGGCAACTTAAAGACTCTGAGGTTATTTCATTGAGAAGCAGCCTCACACTGCAACAAATTGCTCACTTTGCACCTTTCCTTTTTTTATTTTCGAATCCTTGGGTCTGGCCCCAATCAAGTATGTGAATGGAGTCTTGTTGGGGGCCTGTGGGAGACGCACAGCCCACACAGCCCATATAGGCTCCCTGAGCTGCTCAGCAGCCACTCGGGAGTCAGCTGTCACACTGTCTTTCTGCCTGCGAGAGTGGGAAATCATTTCTGGTTGATCCCACCCCCCTTCAGGCACAGGAGGGGGCAGGGGTGTCACCCATTATCCTTGTGTTGATGTTTGCCAGTACTCATTCTTCGGCTGTCTGTGGGGTACTAGGGGCCCCAGGGAATGCAAACACTGGAGCACATGGCATCTGGTTCCTTACTTTTTGGTTCGTTCCATCTTGCTTTGATCCCAGGTGGATGTATGTCACCAAACACAGTAAAGGTATAAGTGGGGAGGTCTGCGTGCCCCCTACCAGCAGTCATTTCTTCTCTCCCCAGGTCCTTGGCCCTCCCCAGGTAGCATTCAAAAGCCAAATGAGGGAAGGCCATGTGCATCCCTTAAAAACTCGGTCTCCTGGATGAATGATCTTCTGTTTTTTTTGCCCCAGTGACCCAATTTCAGCGATCTTGGTGTCGTTTTGCTTCAGGTGGCCAGCTCTAATCACCAGGAACTTTTCTTCAGGCCATTTGGCATATAAGAGTTTTCAATCCTTGGAGGAGCTTGAATTTTATAGTTTTCCCATTTTGAGCAGGACCTGTCTCCTGCCTGAACACCTGACACCACTCCTGGGCCCAGAGTCTTCCTCAGCATTAGCCCAAAGCTACTAGGACAGAGTGCCCTCCATACCTGCACCTTCCAGGTCCAACAAACTCCTTTGGGCACATGCAGAGCACTTATGGCAGTGGAAGCCAAGGAACAGACCACAGAAGATCTAAGGGAACCCTCCAGGATGCCATCCAGTAGGTCCATCCCACTATTGCCCCCAGAGTGTGAGGTGGCTGCACTACTGGCACTAAAAAGAATCCTACTTCCTGGTTTCTAACTAAAGTCAGAGGTCCTTGAATCCATCCTTTCAGTAGTGTAGCAGGTTTTTTCTCTCTTTCAGGTGGGTATTCCTCTGGCGTCACATTCCTCAGGTCCAAACTGTACGTTCTCCAAAGTCTCTCCCTGATACAGCAGCTTTTTAAGTGGTGGTGGAAAGTTCTAGAATAGGCACCTCTACCCAATCCTGGAGTTACACATCATCACTCCACCCCTACAACAACCCACGTGGGAAGCATTATAGGAAATTCCCAAATGGTGCTGTCAAATGGTCTATTAAAAGGTGGTCTCTGAATGATTCAGCCCTGGCCCTAACTGCCACAGCTGCCTAGTCCCTTCTCTTCAAAATTGAATAGTACAACCCCTCCAGTAATTACTTGTATAGGTCTGGCTACTCTTCTTGGTTTCTGTGGGATTGAGTCTTCACAGGCCAGGGGACACTTGAAAAGTAAGTAGCACATGTAGATTCTGTTGCCACCCTTTCCTTTACGAGGAACAGGTTCAAGCACTGGAAAATGGCTCTATTGTATGTGGAGGCCTTTGTTCCTCCAGCTGGTCAGCAGAGTAATTAACTTGGTCCAGCAGGGAAGCAAAGGCCTGAACCTCATGAGCAGCATGGAGATAAATGACCAATATTGAAGTGCCACAAGGAGTGCAGATATATGGAAACTAATGTCAAATCTGAATTTGAGATAGTGACTTACCATAATAAAGGTGTGCCAACTTAGCCTCTATGCCTAATTATTTATGCCCACTCATATTATAAGGCCTGCTTAGGTCATCACCAATCCATGAAGCCTGCTTTCTACGACCTGCTGCCTGTATACATGTACCATGCTGAATTAGGCAATAGTCACCCATGCTCAGTTCGTACATGTGTGTGCACACGTGGGTGCACATGTTCACAAGCAACCAGTCCTGAGCCTCTTACCCTAGATGTGCAGCAGTGGGCCTTATCTCAAAAGGCAAACACTGGTGGTTAGTACTCCAATTCCATTAAAACAGAGTTTATAGTGCCTGAGACTCAAGAAGTGAGACTCACTCACAGCAGAAGTCCGTAAACCACGTAGCCTAAAAAGCTAAAAATCCTGGTGGGATAAATGGGAGAACCCATTTCTCACATTGTCCCAGGAACAAACGTTGTCCAACAAGGGTGGAGTTTTTACTACACAGTGGAGTTATCATAGTTTCTACAGTAGTTGGTACACTCTGAAGTAGGGGCGTAGTTATTATGGTGATAGCCTTCTGGTTTAGGGTGACCAGATCTTGAGAACCAAAATCCTGGACATTTGGCAGAAATAGAAGAAAAACTACAATTTTACATCAAGAGAGCTGTGCAGACTGACAACTCTTCTCAACCTAGGAACACAGAAGACGCACTAAGAAAATAAATAAAATGTAATTTCTAAAACCAGCATCATACATGTTAATTAAATTGCTCACTAATAACAGTTGCCAACTAGCACAACTATAGAACACCCAATAGGTGCCTCTCACTGGTTTCAGTTGACCCCCTCTAAAAACCGGGATATGAGCCAAAATTGCCGAAATCTGCTGGGACAGCTGGTGAGCACCCGGGACTGTCTGGGGAAATCCAGGACGCCTTGTCACCCTACTTCTGGTACCGTAAGCCCACAGATGTAGTTCTGCAAGGCCAGACTAAATTTAATGGCGAGACTATGCAATTCAAAGATTAGGGACCCCAGGGTTCCCATATGCGCAAATTGTCACTACCCTTGCAATGCCCTTGGAAGAGCAGGCTTTACAGCAGTACGACTGTGAGACCTGCCCACATATAAAAATGCAACCCTCCTTGCGCTACAATGGGAAGCATGACACCTACATAATGGATCTGTGAGATTAAACCAAAAGTTAGGATGCAGCTACCATAGAAATACCCTTTGAATTAGAGAACTTTCAATATAAGGTAAACTGGGTCTACCAAAATGTGTAGATGCAGCTACCTTAGCGAAACCCTATGAAGCACAGAACCTGTAGTAATAGGAATGTGAGGTCTACCCAGATGTGAAGCTGTAGCTATCTGAGCAAAATCTCTGGAAGTACAAGACCACCTAAAGTAGAAGGCCAGTCAGGCTACCCCAGCAATAGACTTGGCAGCAAAGAACCTCAAGGGATAGGTCTTTGCGGGCCACCTCTGGGTGGAGACGTTGTTATCGTGGGGATAGCCGGCTTAACTAATGATCCCACTATTTTAATTCTATTGGTGAATTCTGTAAATGGGATATTAAGGACTAAGTAGACAAATAGTTAGAATTGCTTACTTTATAGATGGCTGCGTGTTACCTGTGAGGAGAATAAGTTATGGCCATAAGTCCTTTCTTGATCGTAAAAGGTCCGTAGATGGAAGATGGTACTAGAAGATATCCTTCACCTATTCCCCATTTATCTGGACTCGCTAGGTAGAAGAGGTAAGTACTATGGGGAATGGCTGCCTTACCACTCTAGGGTCTATTGGGTTCCCCCAGCCTGTAGGAGGTGGGATAAGAGTGGAGAGGGAAAAGAGTCCTGAATGTGGAGAAGAAAGACGACTGAAAAGCAATTTATTTTCAATTCAATATTGCATTCCAGGCTGTTAAAATATTTTCAGCTTTGCGGATCAGCAAATAAAGGTGAAACATTAGGCACAAGCTGCTTCAACAAAAGAAGTTCACATTTTTATGGTGTGCATAAGGAGTAATGCAGGTAATAAGAAACCAACCATGCTACTTGTGCCCAAAGAATCCCTATTGCCTAGTAGGGTGCTTCACCCTTGGTACTTTGTGCTCTTTTCGGCATCTCGGTGAAGTTCAGGAGGTTTCCACCCAAAGCCTTTAACAGCACTGAAGCACAGTGTAAAGCACAGTGTGGCAAAGTCATTTGCCACTGACACCAGGAATAAGTAAAAATAAGTGCGTAATACTCTTTCAGTCCCCACTATTTGGCTACAAAAATCACAAAACTGTATTTTTAGGTCTGGGTTTTGACAGCACAGTTGTCAAATAGACAGATTGCTAACACTATGCATAAAGCAGGCTTTGGTTCAGGCTGCCCATTTCAATCATTGCCTTTCTTCAACCAGACTCTTTCAGCCATATGCATGAAATGTTGTCTTGTCTCCAGTGCTTTAAATGGGCCGGTACTGTCCGGTACGGAATACCGGCACTTTTTTATTTTGAGAGGGAGAGTACCGGCACTTTTCAAGATAAATGCTATACTTTTAATTGGAAAGTACCGGCACTTCTCAAAAACAAGCAGATACTCTGGTACAGAGTACCTGCACTTGTATTTTTGCAATTCAAGCACTGCTTGTCTCCCTCTAGTGGGCCAATGCACCTCTCACCTATAGCAATTGGTTGTTTGAATATAGCCTTCCGCCTTCACTCGAGTGCTTGCGTTGAACTGAATGCGCACTACATTGCAGATGAGGCTTTCTTTGGTTGCTCCTTAAGACTCCACCCTACACACCTTGCTTTAAAGCGCCAATGCTGGATGCATTAACTAGCACATTAAATGCAGACCTATTGTATTTTCCAAAGCTTATTAAAATATATTAGCATATCCAAAATTGAAAACCTGACCAAGAAAGTAGAAGAGTACATAAGACGAGGGTCCTTTAATGCCGAGGCGTTTTAAAGGCATGGGCAAAGTGGGCTGTGACCCAGGGCCCCAGCCTTTCAAGTGGTCACTGATAGATCAGGCTCTCATCTTCACAAAGTACTGCCCTGATGACCTTGAATGACTTTTAAACATAGAGGGGCAGATTTACAAGTCCCTTGCGTCATTTTTGCGCTGCAGCTGCGTCACTTTTTGTGACGCAGCAGCAGCGTAAAAATGCGGCCCATTAACAACGTGACGCATCTAGGGAGATGCGTCACGTTGTAAAGCCCTGCGTCACATTATACCTGCGTCAGGTATAATGAATGCAGGTTGGGTGTTCCAACGCAATAAAGCCTCGTAGAAGTGACGCAGTGAAATCTACAAGATTTCACTGCGCCACTTCTAGGACGCCACTGCGTCACATTCTTACGCCTGCTTGAAGCAGGCATAAGGAGTGACGCAGCACAATGAGGATAGGCATCCCCCTGCATTGCTGGAGTTGCGTCGTGCTTGCGGCACGACTCCAGCAATGCGTGACTTTTGCGTCAACAGATGCGTCAGAATTTCTGACGCATCTGTCAATTCAACCGCCATGGTGCGCCGTATTGTAAATACGGCACATTCATAGTGGCGCAAGGGTTTCTCAAAGGGGCTCAGGGAATGTGACGCATCTTCACAGATGCGTCACTTTCTTGTAACTCTGCCCCAGATTGTTTTAAATCAATTTTCCCTTTATTTTTAATGCGGTCAATGAGTGGGAGTCTATTACACATATTTTGAAGAGAAAAGTTGTGTTTACATTTTTCAGTACCATGTAACATTCATATAAAAGTTCCTTTTGGATAAGAAAAATGGCAGTGGGTCGCAGGGATTATTTGCAATAATATTAGTAAGCTACTACTATATAACAATACTGAAAACATATGGCACTATCCCTGAATATTTGATGGAAATACATTTTGAATTTGGACCAGTCCGCCTGAGCAGTGTCAGTGACCTGGCCAAAGAGGGCATGAAAAAGCTGAAATTAAATCATAAATTCAAAGATGTTCCGAACAGAGACCCTCAAAATTAAATCCTTAAATTGACCCTGTTCTAATGTCAAATTCAGGAAAACGCCTGGAAGAGCTTGACCACTGCCTTACCATTCTCATGCGAGGCCAATCTTTAGTGGCAAATTGGTTGGGGATTTCGTGCCACTTTAGTCCTGCCCCTGGCCCTCTGCCTAATCCCCTTTACTTTGTCTGCCAACTGGCGCCTCTTTCTGACGGCTAGTAAGTCTGAAAATATCCGTTCCTTATACCCTCCCCTACTATCAAACCGTATCCGTTTCCACGACTCGCGCAGCAAACAAAACTCTCACGGAAGCCGGGGGTACATTCTATCAGAGGAAGAAGGATGATGTCACCTGACAGACGGGCGCACATTAAATAAATGAGGAGGGGAGATGGAATGCAATTCCCCTGGCCCGCGTCCAACAATGAGGTCATTCTTGATCGCATTCAAGCTGCCCTCCCTCCTGGGTGAAAGCGCCTGATGTTAATGTCAAGCAGCTCGAGTCTTCCTGGCTTTCAAACATAACTGGTTATGATCGCGTGAAGGCGCTATAGAGAGGCTGACGAGTCGGTTTTTGAAATCAGGACTTGGTGGCTCAGCGGGCTAATGCACAGACTTGAGGAATATGTTTGACTTCATGAAAACAGGTTTGACTCCAAAAGAACCTACCCAGCCTTGCTCCCAGTTCCAAGGTCAATAAAATGAATACCAATGAGCTGGTAAACAAACCTCTGTTTTTTCAGCCCCAAGGGATATGTAAGTGAGTTTAACAAACTCAATGCAATGCACACAGAAGACATGACGAACGAGTGTAACTTTTACGTTTTTGCTCTATTTGCGCTCAAAATTAGATTACAAATTAGGCATAAACTGCGCTGGATGTGAGAGTTTAAAACCGTAATTTATGGAAGGCAAAACTTGGTTCAGATTTGCATGGAATTCTGGTTTGTGCACAAACTCACTCTGTGAAATAATGGGCAAATTGTGCACAATGCGCCAAAGTGGTCTCCTCAACTCACAATTGAGTGCAAATTCCTCACTCTGAAATACCTGCAGAAATTAGTGAGTGCCCAATCAGCATCTACAATTATTACTACAGATACAATAGGGGCTCAAGTAGAGATTCTGGGTGCGGGATACCCCAACGTTTTTAGAGACCCCCAAATTTTACCTCGACCAGAATGCACATGTTTTCTGGATCAGAGATGATGTTAAATCTCAAATTCATGAGACAATGTGTGCCTGTGTTGAGGCACCTCCCAATTCATCAGAAATCAGAAAATACAATTAAGTTAGTAAATGGTCCCACTCAATAACTGAGTTCTAGATCAATGGAAAAGTTAAAGGGTTTTATTACAGAATTCAAAAATTAAGAGATACAGAGTCAATGCCATGAGAATTTTAAATGAAAAGTTATTATACTGAGAATGCAAAATCAGAAAATATTTTAAGTCCCAAGTGTGCAGCAAAATTTGGAGAGTATTGACAGCATCCATGGTAGAACAGGGAATTTTTCTGGTTGACCCTCAAACTCGATGGTTTTTATTTATTATTGTTGCATCTGAAATTAACAGAAACAGCTGAATCACTGTGTTATAAGCGAAGTAACAGTTTTTCAGCAAATTAGCTCACATGAAAAATTACGTCAAATTGCCTTAACACTTAGTCAACTAACCCACTACATGAATAATTACTCCGCACCCTCTATGCTAATGTCCCGGAGATGCTAAAAAAAACTAAAAACATGAACAATAATCCGTTGAATACATTGGCCACAGTGAACCAACAGAAGGACCTTGGGGTGTTTCACTTTGTGACTGAAAGTTAGTCGAGAGTCGAATATCAATAAAACCTTCTAACACCTTTATTGTTTCAGCTGTACAAATGTAAGCCATACAATAAAACATAACTTAATGCAACAATGAAATCACAGTCGGGCTTATGCAGTGATCAAGGCAGCTCATAACACATGGTATGACATTCGGCATCCACAGTATTTTCCTTTCTGACCAGGCTATCAAGTTGCATGGTATTTTGAGGATTATATCGAATAACCAATAACACTACCCAAAATATCAGGATACCACTGTAGTAGCTTAAAAACATTCAGTGGATGGCAGTGCTGGCTGCTACTGAATGGTACAGGCAGGGGGTAGAAAAGAAAATTCACTTACCTGTCTGCCACCGCCTCTCCTCTGTCCTTCTTCTGTCCACGGCTCACGTAAACAGGAAGCACACAGGCTCCCAGACTCCCCCAGCCAATCACGAGGTTGCTGTCACTAGAATGACAGCAGCGTTGTGATTGTTGTGAACGGCCTGGTTCGCCACTCAGACAGGGATTGAGAGCCTGCGACAGTTCTCCACTTGGCTGTGCAACACAGCCCAGTGGAGAAATGCTAAAGTGAGTATTACGGCCGGCCAAACCGTCATGTGCACTTATGGTACATCAACCATTCCTGCCGGTGGCACAGCCCAGCCCCGCCCCACCCAGTACCAAAAACCAAACCGGCGCAGTAACGAAAAATAAAATGTTAATAACATTGGGTTATTATCATTTTCTTTTTCCTTTTTGCAAGTGGGGTGATGCTCCTCCGCCTTAGCAGAGGAGCCACTGCTTGTGGAGGGGAGAACAAGTTCGATCCCATCTTCACAGTAATGGACAGTTCTTGTACGTACAACTATCCTAAAAGCAGATGCAGTCCATGCAACAAAGCACGCAATGACCCAACATTTAAAATTTCAGCTAGCCACATATGTTTTAACAAATCATATCGTAAAACACATTCAAACTTTCGCCTATGTAAAATACTGCCGTTAGAGACAAAGAACTTGCATGCTATAGCAAACACAATTTAGTTTCAATTTTCCAGCAAGACTAACCAGACTTTTGTAACTAGCACAGAATTGACAGAAAAAAACATTTGAAAAGTAAAATAAGGAGAGAGATTTACTCTTCCTCGTCCAAGTATACAGTGGGATACACAAGAAACTGAGTTCTCCCTTCTTTCTTCATAAGTATAATATATACTAAGCAGGAGACCCCAGGCTCAAATGGAAGGAGGTCCATCCTGGGAGTTAATTCTAGTGAATTTCCAGGAGTCCTAGACATATAAGAAGCCACCGAAATGAAGAATATATCTGTCAGCTAAGGCGCAAAAGGGCAGGGCAGCCTTGCAGTGTCTTATCTTGTATCTAATGAAAAGGGATTCTAAGTATGGTCTCCTTCCATGCAAGAACTTGGTGAAAAGTAGCATACAGTGCAATAAAGTTTTGTCTCTTCCTTGGTTACAATTGCAGCAACTGATCCTTCAACTTTATTGGTCCCGTGTTTGGTGAAGGTCTTGACCTGGAATGTGTCTAGCCTAAACCTTATGCATAGCGACCTTTTCAGTTCTGGAAATAGCCAGTTCACGTATTGTTCAAAACAGGTGATGGGTTTGATGGCCATGAAATGAGACATGAGTGCACACCTCTGCTTTGCTCTCTTGCAGGCCCAATACTTGGCCTTGATTAATTGAGCACGTGACAGGGTCATTAACGTGGGATTACTCTAGAATTCCGCACAACCTAAGGCCTATAGGTGATTGAAACATGGCAGATTTTCAGCGCTACTGGGCGTCCAAATTTCACAAATGGCTGTTAGGTAGATGATCAACTCCGGGTTTGTTCAGATTCGAACCCAGTACAGAATCAGTTTAAGTGCCAACATTGTCTCAATAGTCTTCGAGCTCAGGTCCATCCTGAGTGCGGTCATGGGAGTCCCGGGTCCTAGATGAAGTAGGCTATGCAGAAATCTATTTTCAGCCCTCCCAAGACCAGTCGTTGTTTTGATACCCCAGAGTGTTGCCCTATATGAACTTGCTACCACAGCTTTCACCTGGTAGACTTGTAAGACAGGAGCAATTAGCCTGTGGACACATTCAGTGGAAAATCTTGGGACGGAGTTGGCGTAGTGGCCCAGAGTTGCTTTGCTTTTAGTTAACTGCTTGGCCACCACGGCTTCTCATCCTATGAAGTCGTAATGGTTGACTCTATTTAGCAACTTAAATACATTTTGAATGTGGTCTTCAGCACTTAACATGGGTTTGGGAGCAAGAATTTAGGGGCATACCTACCAAGCGGCGATAAAAAATTATCGCTGCTTTTGCGGATGTTTTCGGCCGAAAAGCGGCGATAATTTTATCGCTATATCAGCAAGGTCACATTATCGCGTAAATCCTTGCCTTAGCGCCCTTTCCCGTAACGCCCACCTTTGCAGCTCTAATGAGATGCAAAGTGGGCATTCCAGCTCAAAATAACTGGAGAAATGTTGCTAACCGACATTTCTCCAATTATCAATGGGCACGCTAACAAGCATAGCGATAAGAAAATTAGCGCTGACCTTGGTTATCGCTACTTTCCTTACGCCTGCTTTTAGTTTGACTTAGCCATGATATCCAGTGGAAGGTGGATATCATGTCTGAGTCTGCCCTACCCTATCAACAAGCTATCGCCAAACGTTGTGCGATTATCGCTGTATTTACAGTGATAATCTCACGATTGGCAGCCTGCGACTGGGATTTTATCACTTTTGAGATAAGCGTTGCTAGTAGCATGCCGTCTCAGAGATAAAATTCGGCGATAGCCGGCAATAATTATCCTAGCGCAAAGTGCGTGTAGCGATAATTATCGCCGGTTGTTGCTGATATGCCCCACAGTTTTGAACATGTTGATGGCAAGGTTCTGTTTTTTACAGTAATTCTCAAACTTTGAGCAGCTTCTGCATTAATATCCCGGTGCAGGACAAAAGGACAGTATCATCAGCAAATAACAGAATCTGTATTTTATTTCCCCAGACAGATGGGAAATCCCGATTCAGAGTTAAAAGACACTTGTGGATGTTATTAATGAAATCTCTAAACCAAAGTGGAGCAATGATGCAGCCTTGTCTTACACTGACATTTATTTCAAAGCTGGATATGGTTTCTCCTTTGGGGCCATATCAGACTGTGGCTGTGATACTGGGATGCAGTAGTTGCAAGACAGTCACAAGCTTGTTTGGTAGGCCAAGGTCATATAGGGTCTGTCAATGGATAGATCTCTCGACCGAATCGAAGGTAGCTTTGAGGTCGATGAAGAACATGAACAAGGTCACATTCTTCATGTGTGCATATTTCATGTATATATTATCCAGCCTCAGCGCTTGGTCAACTGTGCCTTGGGGTTTTCGGAAGCCAACTTGCAACAGCGGCAAGATCAGAAGGAGATCTTGCTGGCTCCTTCCAATAAGGAAGCAATGGTTAGCCGGATCATTGTGGGTGCCCTTTTCATAAATGGAAACTATGATTGCAGATTTCAGCGAAGTGGGGATCGCCTCATTTCCCCAGTCTACATTGGACAACGTTGTTAAAACAGGTAGCCATGTTGATAAGTCATCGCAATAGACATCACTTGGCACTCTTTCTGGGCCAGGAGTCTTATACTGCTTTTGGCTTAGGATGCCGGCATAACTTCCAGTCTTAGATGATGAGCAATACTCTCACTAGGACATAGAGGCGGGCTCTGCAGACCACAGGGTAAATAGCTTCATACATTGCTGCAAAATGCTTAAAACATGCAATAGGAGCAATAGCTGCTTCCAGGTTTCGAGCTGGGCCTTCGCAACCCCAGCTGACCAGATCTCAGAAGCTCCTGTTGTTTTTGTCTTTTATGTCATATGTTCAAGGATGGCCCAGACTTTGTTGTCAAGATGCCTCTTCTTAAATTTGATAAGGCATTTGTATTCCTGCCTCAATAATTTCAAGCAAGCTTCCCCATCCTATTTTTAAGGCAGTTGATAAAGCCTGCTTCAGATTTACACATTCAGAATCCAACCCTTCGATTTTGAGTTTCCTATGGATGACCACAGAACCAGTGTTACCCTTGGTTTGGGTAATTGCCCACAGTGTGTGTTAGACTCAGCAATATATCTGATTTCTGGAAAGCTTCAAGGTTAGGTGTCTCCTTTAGGGCTAGTAGATCCTTGTATGCTTGAAAACATTGGTTACCTGCCGCTAGGCCACGGAACTTATTTGAGCAAGTCGTATTCCAGGAAATATTTTTCCTGTTTCATTTTATGACCAGGTTTTCAAAGTCCATTAACAGAGTACTCCTGTCAACCATGTGAGAGAGGAAGACGACTGTCATTGGGTCGTGGTCACTTTCTATTCTTCTTGTGACTCTCATGTCAAAAATCAGATTCCAGGACTCCGGGTTGATGAGTATATAATAAATTAGGGCCACATGTATCAATTTCGGAAATAGAGAATACCTAATTGCTATTTTCTGCATTTTGCAATTAGGTAATCTCTATTCCTAATGTATGAAACTCCATGAGTTTGATTTAGCAATTCCTTAGGGGTAACAAATCGACCTATCTCGTGAATATTAATGAGGTAGGTTGCAATTTTTGACCGATTGGAATCGCTAAAATCACGGGGATGGTGGCCTACTGGAGTCAGCAGACCACCATGTTTGTGATTGCTTTTAAATAAACCAATCTTTTTTTTCAAATGCAGCCTGTTTTTCTTAAAGGAAAACGGATGCGTTTAAAAACGGAAAATGAAAACCACTGCCTACTCTGAAAAAATGATTGTACTTCAGTTCACAAAGGGGAAGGGGTCCCTTGGGGACCCATTCCCATTTGTGAAGGGCTACCACCAACTTGAAGTTGGTGGTAAAATGCGAATATTTTGAGACCGCATTTCAGTTGCAAAACATTCTTACATACCATTGCGATTCGGTATTAGGAAGGGACGCTCTAAGCACGACCCTTCCTAACACCAAATCGCAAACTCTATTGGTGATTCAGTAATAGGCTACCAAATCGCAAATAGGAGTTGGTACATCAGAAAATGCTTTTTCTGGCCACAAACGATGTGAATCGGGCTGTTTGCGAGCAGAAAGAAGCTTCTTACAAAGGACAATCATCTGCTCCTAGCCTATAGGCTTCAATGTACAGTGGCAGATCGGTAGGCCACTCTCTTTAGTTTACCTAGGCACATCAACAAGGGAAATCCAATCAGGTGCCAACAGCCAGGTCGTTAGAAAAGGGGGCCAAGGGAGATATCCCAATAGGGACTATTAAGTGGTGGACCAATGGATAGTTTGCTTTCTCAGGGTGCACTGAAAGCACCTGACGACCACTGACTGTAGTTTGTGGGGTTATAGAGCTTCTGTTGTCAAAAAGAAAAAATGAGAGAGAATTCAGGGACAAATCAAATGGTCGTTCTGGAACACCTGCGCAGTGTCTGTACACATGCTACTAGCTCATAGAGCACATCTGCAAATACACCCCAGGGTGGGAAGGGGCAACACAGGTAGGAGACTGGTGCTCGAGGTCTCTGTGCCTATACATTTGAAGAGATGTTTATTTTTATGTTTTTTGGGTTAAATCTATGAGTCATTGTTTATTGTCCACACTCAAGCGGTTCCTTTGGGATATTTATAGTTATAATTTAATTTATGTAAAATTGAAATTACTACATTAACAATAAACTGCTTCAGCCATGTTACGCTGCTCACAAATACTGCCCACCGGAAGTGCCCATCTCTGAGGTCAAGCTGTGCCTACCTCTTGACTCTAAAAGTGAGAAAACAAAGATTAGCTCGCTCGGCTGAAATGTTTTCATTTTATCGTTGCCATGTGAAGTTCCTTTCGATCATGATGTCTGCCTAGGCACCAACCTGAATGTTTTTTAAATATCAGCTACCTGACTATATTCAAAACTTAAGAGTGCTAGTGTATACATGTGCACTTTGCCTCTGCTCTACAAGTATGCTGCATTCGGTCTAGAACGGGGGAAATTCTGGCTGACGGACACTGTGGTGAGACATTAGTAATATTTCTTTTTTTTAATAAACCCCTTTTTTGATTGTCATGTGAGAAGCTTTTCTTGACAGAATCTGGTGCTACCAGCTAAGCTCAAAGCAAGGTAAACTTGACACCTCAGTAACAGATATAGAGGCTGAATTCATTCCAGTCAGGGAAGTTCCGCCATTAATTAATTTAACTCATATGGCAAACAAAGCCAGTCAAACTATGGTTGATTCCTCGCCGGTGTTCCCTGTGCTCGAGAAAATGCATGCAATAACCAGAATTGATATTATCTCCACCACATTGCTGGTCCAGAAACTAAACACATCCATGCATGCAGGCACTGGAGCTGAGAAAAGTGAGAACACTTCATAGACAAGAAGAAAGTGTTGAACTTGCCCCAAAATACTATCGCACCCTTCACTGAATTATATAGAATGCACAACCCTTATTTCTGGGTTGGATTTCACTGAAGACATAAGATTGCTTCCAATAAAATGGGTAAATCTTATGAAGGGGGAACTTGAATTCAAAGAGGGGCCTAGATGGGGAAGTGAAATGGTGTATTCTGGGGGTACCTGCAAGTCACCGGTCAGTGAAGCCTCTACATCAAATTTAGAGGGATCCTCTTTTGATCCTCCTCTTAAGGAAGTGATTATGTCTGATAAGCATTTTTACAAATTTTGTGGTCATGTATGGCTCAATAAAAGAAGTGAGTATGAACACAATGAGTGCAAGGTCAGGTCAGGGTCCAAGCGAAGATAGTGACCTGCTCTTCCAGTGCCTGTGGTCAACCTTGTGGAAACTCAGATAATAGCATATTCGTGGAAGCCAACGATAATTAGCCAGCTGTGGGAAATATGGCTAGTCCTGATGATAGCAAAGGTTTTAGCCTTGACTGCAGTAAGAGGACATTGAGGAGGCTGCGGAATAAGATAAAAACTTGAGAAACCCTGTGACTAGTTGAAGGAGTTAGCATTGGTATCAATCAGGAAGCCCACAGGCAAGAAACTGTTCCCAATTTTCAAGTCTGTAAATAAATTACCAAAGTAATTCTTGAATGGTAAACAACCTTTACAACGCAACTTTTACAACGCACCACCATTACAACGGGATTTTTACAACGCAAGTGGATTTACAACGCATGCTTTTACAACGCCTGCTTTTACAACGCAAGTACCTTTACAACGCAAGTACCTTTACAACGCAAGTATTTATTTTTCAATGTTATTTTATGTTATGTTATTTATTTTAAAATTATTTTAAATATTATTAAATTATATTTCTGATTTATTATATTTATTGAATAAAAAATGTTTAAAATTAGTGAAGTTGTTTTATTAATATTTAAAAGTAATAAATGGTAAAAATACTCAAGTATTGAGAAATAATACTTTAGTATTAATGTTTTAAAAAATAGTAATAATAATGAGAAGTAAAATGAAAGTGTTATTAATAGAAACAAATAGTATTAAAAGTGAGCAAATATATAAAAAGGAATGTTTTAAAACTCAGGTATTAAATATTATTTAATAGATTTTTTTAAAATAAATATATTAAAGAAACAAACAAATTTAGAAATTAATACTGTAGTATTTTTATATTACAATTAAAATTAAAAAAAGGAGTGTAAAGGTAATAATTTAATGCTTAGGTAAAAAAAAAATACAAAAAAATATTAATAATACTCTAGTATTTTTTATATTACAATATTTGGGTATTTAATTTTAATGTGGGAATAATTATTAATTATAATTTAATTTAAATAAATGAGTGTAAAGGTAATAATTTAATACTTAGGTATTAAAATTAATATTAAAAAAAAATAATACTTTTGTTGGAAAATTATTAAAATGTGCTAAAATATAAAACTTAAATATATATATATTTTAAAAATAATTATTAGATGACAATTTTTTTTTAACTATTATTAATAAAAATGGTCCCACGCTTTTGCATTGTTTTCTATGGGAAAAATTGTCCTTCATTTATTTCAATATATGAAGCTGTTTCTCCCGCGGAACTGAAAAGGAAGGTGTTAAAAAAGAAGAAAGGGGATCTTTTGCAAGGAAATGGAGTAAGCATCCAGGTAAGGAGAAAATTACGATATTTTACAAGTATTAACATACAATTAAGATATATAGGTAAAATAAATACATTAATAAAAACATAGTACACATAGTTTCGTAAATTATTGTTTTTAATTCAAAAATATAGAAAAAAAGCATTTAAAAAAAATATTTTCACATATTTACATATTTTTAAGGAAGTAATATATTATTTAATTAAATAACAAAAGGAATAATAAAAATAATATAAATAAATAGTCCGTTAACAATCTTTGCAGCTTCAGATGACGTAAGCACGTAAACGTGAACGTAAGCGGCCATTTTGAAGAGCATCAATGGAGGAAGCAGCAGGAAGCTGATCTACGTCCAGGTAGGAAACAATTTAAACTTTATTTATACATGTTAAGTTAAAAAAGGATACATATATTGTAAAGAAAGGGTAAGGAGAGGTTGCGGTTAAATAATGTAATGTAAAACAGATAAAAAGCATGTCGCCGATCGTGTAATTAGAGTATGCCTATGTCGGGTCAGAAAAAGTTATCGTCAAAAGTTAAATGTGTTTACAATTGGTTTCAAAATAAAGATTAATTAATAAAAGATAAATGTTTTATACAACTTATTTGTTTACGAAAAGCTGTATTGAAAAAAAAAACAAATGTTGCCGTTGTGTTTTAAAAGTACTATGGCAGATATATTGACCGTATGGTTTGGTAGGAGGTAGAAATTGTTGATTTTTTAATTGGTTGGTCAGAAGAAATACGATTTTATTTCTTGTGGAAAAAGGAAAATAGCACAGGTTGACATAGGGAGAATATGTTTTCGTCGGAGGTAGATTTGGATCTATTGTTAAATAATAGAAGTACATTTCTGCATTAATTTGGAACGAAAAAAAAGGTAATTTAAAGAAGGCAACAAAAGGAAGGTTGACCCGACGTATATTTGTGAAAAACGTTTTGGAAAAATGTTATTGCCAATTGTAATTACTGTTTCATAAAATTTAGGGCAAAGCAGGAAAGTAAGGGGAAAAAGTTATTTAGAAGTTTAGAATGTTAGCAACATTTTCAAGGTAGTCTAGAGCCACACACAACGAAAACTGTTGCATAATACCCAAAAGTCTCTCAGACATTTCCTTTGTTTTTTGTGTAACTCGTGGGTTTAGACTACCAGTTAATGTTTGTGAAAGTCTCATTTCTTGAAAACTTTGCTCCTTCTTCAAAGTTTCCAAAAAAGAGTAGAAATTAGGGTGTGGTTTGCCAATTGTGTGGTTGAAGGAGTTATGCCATCCCTCAATGGCATTATTTGTTTTTGCTTCTCCCTCTAAACAGCTTGTGTAACAGTTCCACCACTCCACATGGAAAGGTGGCTTCCTCCTGCGACCCGATCTGCTTAGGTGCCCAATTCATGTGTCTTCGAAATAATTTAGGATGGGTGCCAATTTCTCTTCATTTACATTGTAATAATCTGATTCTGTAATGGCAGTGTAGTATTCGTCTACACATACGGGAGGAACAAAACAAAGAGCTGTTAATTTTTTTAACTCAAATTGAAGTTTGCTATCTGTTGAGTACTCTTCAACCAGGGATGTTTTCTGTAACTTACGCCAGAATGCCTGGGAAAAATGGAAAAAACAGCCCTGAGTTTGTGGATCCGTGTACGTTTTACTGATCACATTGATCATGCTCAATTCAAAATCGACAATTATTTTCCTAGGACTTTTGGATGTTTTATTTTTAATAACTGATAAAAGTTCAGTGTAGGTTGCAGTAGTCTTATCAGGAAGCAAACTATATACTAAGGGGATCACATTATGGTTAATTTTAGCGTGTATAGTGTAAATTTGGGTGAAAGGATGGGGTGTACTTTTAAACGTACCATCCATCATCCAAATTTCACTATATTCTAATTTAACAAGGTAGGGGGTGTACTAAAAATTAAAATACGTTTTTGAGGGTTTTTGTTGTCAAGGAGAAGGAAAGGTTCATCAGCAAAAGAAACAGTAAATTCATGTGGAATAATAATGTCAGAAAAGGTATGAGGTGTTGTGGTTTGCGTGTTACTTGCCTGCTTTTGTCTTTGTATAATTCGCCTCAAATTAGGAATTATAGGCATATTACTAGCAACATGACTGGGGAGATGCTGTGCAACCTCTCTTAAAATGGATCCAGTAGAATCATTGGAGGTGCTTGCAAGTTGTTTCATTTCATTTAAGGTTTCCCTTACATCAATCTCCATTGCAGAGGCAGAGTGGTTATGATCTGTTGTCTTAATAATTATATCATCAAGGGTAACCGCTCTTCCACTGCAATGGGATGAGTAGTATTGCACACACCTCCAATGATTTCTTGGGAAACTTATCCTTTCTTTACAATATATGTATCCATCATGCTTTAGTAATCTGTTTTCTTTTCTGGATTTTATGTAGGAAGCTGTTTCCTGAGTAGACATTATCTGTGAAGAAAATATGTTTGATTTTACTATGTGGAATAAAAAGAAAAAGAAAAAAGAACAATATCCTACATTATCCATTATGCTGCACTTTCTGGAAGTTAGAACAGTAAATTCTGCCTTTACACTATCCTCCACTTTCCCTAATGTTCCACCTCTTTGGAGCTACAATAGTAAATTCAGCCACTACACTATCCAACACTTTCCCTATTGCTTTATCTACCTGGAGTTAAAATAGTAATTGTTACCCCTACACCATCCCACACATTCCCTACTGCTGCACCTTCCTGGAGTTAGAATATACATTTTTACCCCTACAGTATCACACACATTCAGTACTGCTGCACCTACCTGGAGTTAGAATACTAATTGTTACATCTACAGTATCCCACACTTTCACTACTGCTGCACCTTACTGGAGTTAGAATACTAATTGTTACCCCTACACCATCCCACACTTTCTCTACTGTTGCACCTTCCTGGAGTTACAATAGTAATTTTTACCCCTACACCATCCTACACTTTCCCTACTGGTGCACCTTCCTGGAGTTACAATAGTAATTGTTACCCATACACTATCCCACACATTCCCTACTGCTGCACCTTACTGGAGGTAGAATAGTCATTGGTTCCCTGTACACCATCCAACTCTTTCCCTGCTGCTGCACATATATGGAGTTAGAATAATAATTGATACCTGTATACCATCCTACACATTTTCTACTGCTGCAGAAACCTGGAGTTTGAAGAGTTATTGTTATCTCAACAAGATGCCACACTTTCTGTATTGTTGCAGCTTTCTTGAATATGTTTTTAAAAGTTTTGCAAATTGAATGATTTCCTACTTTGGAGTGTTCATTTCAATTACCTTTTGATTTAGGTGTTTTCTTCTTGGTCTGGTTTCAGTCTGGTTTCTCGAATTTTGCTGGTCTTTTTTGTTGTCTAGTCTTGTGGGATTCAAATTGTGCTTTGGTTTTGAGAAGATTTATGTGAGTATCTGAAAAAATGAAAAAGTAATGCAAATGCTATTTTTTATTGCAGTGTTTCTGATACAGTAAAAAATGTAAACATTTTGGGGCTGATTCTGATCCTGGATTTTTATTCTCCATACAAATCGGATCCGTATTTTTTTCCATACAAATCGTACAAGTCCATTACAACCCGTGTAGTACGATTCGTACGGGAAAAATACATACAAATCGGCCCGATCCTTACAAATCAGATCGGGAAAAGCTGTACGACACGGACTTGTAAAAAAGACCATCCAAATTGTAAAAAGGCTGTCCAAACCGTCAAGTACGATTCGTACCGGGTTGTCAGCACACGATTTGTATGGAAAATGGCCTGTATACGGGGAACGACTCGTACTGTTTTCGGGGCATAAATGTGCATAAGTGACATTTTACTTTATTTTACTTTATTACTATACTACACTTTTGCTACTGCTGCACCAACTTGGAGTTAGAATAGTAATTGTTACCCCTACACCATCCCACACTTTCCCTACTGTTGCACCTTCCTGGAGTTAGAATAGTAATTTTTATCCCTACACCATCCCACACTTTCCCTACTGCTGCACCTTCATGGAGTTAGAATAGTAATTGTTACCCCTACAGTATGCCACACATTCCCTACTGCTGCACCTTACTGGAGGTAGAATAGTAATTGCTTCACTGTACACCATCCAACACTTTCCCTGCTGCTGCACATATATGGAGTTAGAATAGTAAGTGATACCTGTATACCATCCTACACATTTTCTACTACTGCAGCAACCTGGAGTTAGAATAGTTATTGTTATCTCGACAAGATGCCACACTTTCTGTATTGTTGGAGCTTTCTTGAATATGTTTTTAAAAGTTTTGATAATTGAGTGCTTTCCTACTTTGGAGTGTTCATTTCAATTACCTTTTGATTTAGGTGTTTTCTTCTTGGTCTGGTTTTAGTCTGGTTTCTCGAATTTTGCTGGTCTTTTTTGTTGTCTGGTCTTGTGGGATTCAACTTTGGATTTGGTGTTGAGAATATTTATGTGAGTATCTTGAAAAAATAGAAGGTAATGGAAATGCTATTTTTTATTGTAATGTTTGTGAAACAGTCAAAAATGTTAACATTTCTGTGGATAAGTGAGAGTTTACTTTATTGTACATAAATACTATACTACTATTTTCCTACTGCTGCACCAACTTGGAGTTAGAATAGTAATTTTTACCCCTACACCATCACATACTTTCCCTACTGCTGCATCTTCCTGGAGTTAGAATACTAATTGTTACCCCTACAGTATCCCACAGATTCACTACTGCTGCATCTTCCAGGAGTTAGAAAAGCAATTGTTACCCCTACACCATCCCACACTTTCCCTACTGCTTCACCTTACTAGAGGTAGAATAGTAATTGGTTCACTCTACACCATCCAACACTTTCCCTGCTGCTGCACATATATGGAGTTAGAATAGTTATTGATACCTGTATACCAGCCTACACTGTTTCTACTGCTGCACCAACTTGGAGTTAGAATAGTTATTTTTACCCCTACACCATCCCACACTTTCCATACTGCTGCATCTTCCTGGAGTTAGAATAGTAATTATTACCCATACAGTATCCCACACATTCACTACTGCTGCACCTTCCTGGAGTTAGAATAGTAATTGTTAACCGTACACCAACCTACACTTTCCCTAATGTTGCACCTTTCTGGAGTTAAAATCGTAATTGATAGCTATACA
This sequence comes from Triturus cristatus, assembly GCF_964204655.1. Classification (NCBI taxonomy): domain Eukaryota; kingdom Metazoa; phylum Chordata; class Amphibia; order Caudata; family Salamandridae; genus Triturus; species Triturus cristatus. The sequence continues at coordinate 975,828,208 of NC_140583.1, forward strand.
GCATCCCACATTTTCTCTGCTGCTGCACCTTTATGACGTTATCTGAATTATTTTAACCTCTACACTTTTTTACACTTTCACATTCCTTTTTGCATTCTTTAAGACAGCAAAAAAACCCACTTATTTTGGGGCCGATTCTGATCCTGGATTTTTATTTTCCATACAAATCGGATCCGTATTTTTTTCCATACAAATCGTACAAGTCCCTTACAACCCGTGTAGTACGATTCATACGTGAAAAATACATACAAATCGGCCCGATCCTTACAAATCGGATCGGGAAAAGCTGTACGACACGGACTTGTAAAAAAGACCATACAAACTGTAAAAAGGCTGTCCAAACCGTCAAGTACGATTCGTACTGGGTTGTCAGCATACGATTTGTATGGAAAATGGCCTGTATACGGGGAACGACTCGTACTGTTTTCGGGCATACAGGGGCCGATTCCGATCCTGAAAAAACGCTTTACAAATCATGGTATGGAGCGTTTTCCCCATACAACTCGTACTTGTAAGGATTCCCCTACATGTGAACGTCGCATACAGGGCAATTCGAATCGGAATCGCTTGTAAAAACGAGTTGTATGGTCTTTTTTACAATTTGTATGGAGAGCGTCTATTTGTACGGATCGTACTTCCTAGGTTGTAGGGAAATCCTTACAAGTACGAGTTGTATGGGGAAAACGTTCCATACCACGATTTGTAAAGCGTTTTTCCAGGATCGGAATCGGCCCCTTAATGTTTAAAATATTTACCTTCTTTCTAAATCGACTTTTGAATTTTCAAAGATGATATTTTTTTATCTGTTTTCGTTATTGAATTTCTATGTGAAAAAAAGATTAAATATGTGTGGATTAGAAAATGTTTTTTCGTGTTACTAATTTAGAATACTGTTTACAAAATTTAGGAAAATACCTTCGATTTATTCTTGATGAGTAGTGTAGCTCATTTTGCAAAACGCTATTTTTTGAAGTAGTCGTTTTCGTCACAGTTTATAGAAGTTGTCTTTTAGAAAAAAATAAATGTTTTTGTGATGTTTGAAAAATGATATATATTATAATTTAATTGACAATCCTTTTTTTAAATAAACAATTTACTTTATATCGTAGTAATGTTAAAATATTTTGTGGTTTATTTAAATGATATATGTTTCCATAACTATAGTAATAGGTTGGTGCTTTTTTTTTATTTAAAAATGCAAACTCAAACTTATTAGCGTTTTAAATGTTTCAAGTAAACATTTCTGTTATTCGTTTTAGAAACTTACTTGTATTTCGGCAAATGATCCTTCTTAAATGGAGTCGGGTCTTATCTCGGTGAAGAGGTCAGAGGTTCAGCTTTTGGCGTCTGGTCACTCTGGGAGTTGATAATCAACTGATTTTAAAATGGTGTGTTGGTTGTATTTATACGTTTTAGCAAGTGTCATAGTTAATTTTAAGAAATACAGCGTTGGTTATATTTTAAAAAAATCTTTTATTTACTGTGGAAACGTATAATTTACAATAGCTTGTTAAGATGTGTTGTTTTCAATTTTTGATCCGTTTTTGCATCCATTTTGCAAGTAGTGTTGTGGTATTAATGTCATGGAAACTGTTGTAGGACAATTTGGGAACTACAATGTTTAAAATGGCGACTATGTGTGTGTCATATTTTTTTTTTAAGAATACTTATTTAGTGAATTAGTAATATTTTGTAAGTATATTATATTTAATAAATCGTTGCGTGTGTAAATTTTTCAAAAATTAAATTAAGCGAGTATTTGTTAAATACCCGAGTATTAATTTTAATACTCAAGTATTAATTTTAATACTTGAGTATTAATTGTAATAAATGCTTTGCATTTCATTACATTAACGTTCTGTTTTTCTCTACATTTTAAAATACTTCCCCACCCAAAAACCCCTAATTTCCCTGCATCCCGTGCCAGGTTTTATTTTACAAAATAAAAAAATAAAAAAAAACCTATATTTATGCGTTGTAAAGGTATGCGTTATATTTGAATTCGTTGTAATAGCACTTTACAACTAGTAACACTATATCGCGTTGTAACAGTATTCGTTGTAACAACACGCGTTGTAAAGGTATTTGCGTTGTAAAATATGCGTTGTAAAGGCATGCGTTGTAATAGTATGCGATGTAATGTCATACATCCTTCTTGAATATATCAAGAAGACCAGAGGTTGGAGCCTCTCGAAGTATGAAAGCTAGCTTACAGGGGGTCACCGTGACCGAGTCACACAAATCTAAATCAGCATACACCAAGTTGCTTTTAACTAAAATGGTTCATAGTGAGCTTAATGTCTACTGGGGAGCCTGAAACAAACAGTTGAACCTCACACAACTCGCCTTCAGGGGTTTGTCAAACATCTTCAACAAGGGTAACCTGTTGAGGCTGCCGCGGTTCCTCTAGGGGCTGGGTATAATTAATTGAAGTGACATTCTTTGTGCCAAATTCCTTCTGGTCTCTGGGGGCTTCCCACATGAAACAAAGAGAGCAATTCTCAACCAAGATGCACTGCTGTAAGAGAGCGACTGAATGAACTAGGTATAGAGGTCTAAAAAGTGCAAAGATACCCCTTCCTTGTTAGATCTGTAAAAGAGTCTAACTGGTATGGGTGCAACTTCTCATCAAGCCTAGCAAATGATGACTATCGAGCACCACTACATACATTGTGTTGGCAAGATTGATCTAGAAGTACCTTGTGTTTGTGACTTGGATACCAGAGCTACAATCAGGATATAAAGATGGGATGGAAGGGCTTGCTTTTACACTCTTTAATAGATGAACCTGCATTCACACTGTTTGCTCAGCAATGCTCCTAGCATTCCCTTGCAGCATAAGAATATCTCTACCCCTAAGAGTAATTCCACCCCAATTGGATCAGAACATCTTTAAAATAGGTAATTCATGCCTAGGGAAGCTAGGGTGCTGGATGTTGATGGAGGCGTGGGCCTACCTTCCTATTTATCATTGATACTTCTTAGCTCGAATGATGCTGGCAATTCCCCAATAAATGTGTGCCCACAACTGGCAAGAATTTGCGGGTGATTATTTCAAGAAACATGGGTAACTCATTTGGTGTTTATGGAAAGCAAGGTTCCCTAGGGTAGACCACAAAGTTGGTTGCTGATTTGGGTCTTGATTGATTTACATTTTTCAATCAAAGAATTTGACTGCAGTACCTTGGATGGGTTGCAATTGTTTCTCTCTTTTATTACTGTGAAACAAATTATGGTGTTTCACATACATTGTAGGAGCACAAAACAATCAATTTGCACACAAACTCTAACATTCTGTAATCTATGCTTTTGCTAGTAATGCAATCCTAAAAGATGGTCCATTACCAGAATCCTGAGCAGGGGCAGAACTATTGCCACTATATAAACAAGCATTGGTGATGCATCGGAGCCCATCGGCCAGTTCGAGGTCGGCCTGTAATCCCAAAGGGCGGATTTACCACCCTTGGGATTCAATGCACTGTTTCCTGCAGGGTTTCCATGCCGGCCTTTCCGACATGGAAACCCTGTCGGAAAGCATGTTTGGAGGCCCCTAGCAAGACCCCCTTGTGTCTACGGCTTCGAATTGTGGGCCAAGGGGGCACCTATGGTGCCCCCCTGTTAATTCTTGCACCCCGTGGTAGGCACCTTGAGGTGCCTGCAACGGGGTGCAGGGATTAACACCACCAATTCCCTATGGGAGCATGTACTACGGCCAGTTTATGGCCGTAACACATGCTTCCATAGGGAAATGTCGGAATGCGATCGAACAGTGTTCGGTCGCATCCTAATCAGGAGGTCGGTTGGTCCCGTTTACGAGATGGTGTCGGCCAGATGCAAGTCCGTCCGACATCGTGATCGGCCCCTTGTGTTTGCCAATGCATTTTAACTACTAGTTGGGCGGCTGAATAAACAACTTAGTAAACTATAGTAGACTTTATTATTTCTAATGTCTATTTATACTTGTCTATCACTACTTTTTAATTTTCTGATCGTGGGGTCTGAACGATATGTTTGAGAATGCTATTTTGGGATACATTTTTTAATGTTTTATTGCTATACAGGATATAAACTGACTTTTGCCTTGACTTCAGCGCCTTGAGACCCTCATGGGTGAGTAGCAGCGCTGTATAAACCCCTGATTGATAGATTGACTTGATTCTGCCTATGGACCTGCATGTGAAATGGGAAAGTGCAGTATCTTTATGGAACACAGGGGCATATTTACAAGGAAGTGGCGGAGCGTGGCATTAGCCTCCTTGGCTTAATGCCTCGCTCTGCCACTTCTGAAACACAGGGCTGCACCGTATTTACAAGAATACGGTGCAGCCTTGCGTTTCCCCCTGCGCTGACACTAATTTAGCTGCTTAGCGCCAACGGAGGCACCCTTGCACTATAGTGTAAGAGTGCCTGTGTTGAGGGGAATGATTGTTTACATGCAGGAAGGTGTCTCTTCCTGCACATAAACAATCTGAAATGGCATTTTAAAAGTTCTATGTGTGCTGCTTAATGCAGCACACATAGAAGTTGCAAAACGTAAGTTTTTTTGATGATTGTTTATGTTCAGGAAGGGACACCTTCCTGCACATGAACAATCAATAGTGTTTTACTGTTTCTATGTGTGCTGCACAACGCACCACACATGGAAACAGCAAAAACAAGTAGAAATTTCTCCTCATATCACCAGGGTAAGACCAGGTTTTCCCTGGTCTTAATTTTGGTGCTACCCCATATTTATGCCACCCTTGTAAATATGAGGCAGCATCAAAATACCACAGCACCCATTGCCTGCCCTTTTCATGCTAAGTATAGCGTGAAAGGGTGCCTTATTCACAAGGCGGCATTAAGCCACATTAAGAGACTTAACGTCGTCTTGTGAATAAGAGGAATCCCTATCGCCACCACAACGTCTAGAAAAGTGATGTTGTGGTGGCAATAGGGGCTTGTAGATATGCCCCAAAGTGCTCCCTTCCTGTAATAACTGTAATGGCCTCTTCTTTCTCTTAAGTTGACATTCCTGCCGGACCTACTGTTCAGCCACAGACATGTAGCTGATGAACCTGGAACTTTATTTGCCTGTGGTAATCAACCCTATTCATGGCTATTAGAGGACATCATGGATCATGTTTACTGCTTACACTGTTAGTCAGTGTGATCACTCCCCCACTTTACGTAAGAGACTGCCCAGAGACATTTCAGGGCCTGCTAGATTTTTCCCATTCTGTTCCCTAGTTGTGGAATGGGACTATCCATCAGTCAAATACATTAAGTTATCAAAGTCCTACAGAAAGTAGCAAACCTAAGCGCAATTGCACTAGATTTGATTTCAATTAGTCCAGATTAGAAGCCCCAAAAAATTGCTTTTGCATAATAAAATGGCTTTTGATTTTGTCCTGACTCCAAAGGTGGAGTTTGTCAAATTTATGACACAGAATATTGAACTTTTAAACTGAGGGATTTACAAGCCCCTTGCACTTTTTGTGACGCACCGGTGGCGCAGTGTGATTCTCTACATTTTCAAGGAGACGTAATGCCACCCTACGTGGCTTTTCGTGACCTTGTAAACACGGCCTCTTTGCATGTAGCAGTTTGTGTGAAAGGGGCGCTCCATGGGTGTTGCTGTGGGTGTTCCCACGCAACACCCATGGATTCTGCTGCATTCCCAGATTTACGATTTCTCATAAACCTGGGAATGGCATAAGGAGCAGAAATAATTTCTCCTTGTTTTTCCTCTTTTTATGCGTGCTGCTTTCTACAGCACACATAGAAAGAGGAAAACACCTCTTTTGATTGCTTTTGTGCAGGACGGTGTCCTTTCCTGCAAAAAAACAATCATCCCTGCAACACAGGCACCCTTGCACCACGCACATGGTATCCAATTGTGTGCCAGTGCAGGGGAGAGCACAGCCATCTGTCATGTTTCTGGAAATATGATGCATCCCTGTTCTCTTAAAGTAACGCAGCACTGTGCAGCCAAATGGCTTGCAGCCCTGTGCTGCATTACTTTCGTATAAATAAGGCCCTTTATGTCTACCTAAACGTACATGAAAACATAATTTGTATACCAGAAAGAATCACAAGACTACACACCATTGATGACACTCGAGCCATTCAAGATGTTTGGTTCTGGCTGAAAAGTATGGGCCTCATTTACAATATTTTGATGCACTGCAGTGCAGCAAGCCTTCCTGCTGTGCTGCCGTGCATCAAAAGAAAAGGGCAGGAATGTGCTGTGTCTAGAAATACAGCATGTTCCTGTCCTTTTCACTGTGCTGGTGCGCAATGGGCTGCCATGTGCCAAGGCAGGCACCCTTGTGCCAGGGTGCAAGGGTGTCTGAAATAAAGGGGTGATTGTTTTTGTGCAGCAAGAGACACTTTACTGCACAAAGACGATCAAAAGAGGTGTTCTACGCTTTCTATCTGTGCTGCAGAATGCAGCACACATAGAAAAAGGAAAAGCAAGGAGAAATAAAGGTATTTCTCCTCGTTGCGCCTCCCTTACACCTCCTCTGGGGAGGCGTAGGAGTCTGACATATTCCCAGGGTTACAAAACTTTGCAAAACTGGGAGTGTGTCAGGTTCCATGGATGTTGCATGGGAACACCCACAGCAACATCTGTGGAACGCCGCTTTCACGCAGAGTAATGAGTGAAAGGGGGTCTTATTTACAAGGCCATGAAAAGCCTGACAGAGTGACTTCACATGGCCTGGTAAATATGGGCAGGCACACTGCACTGTGGTGGCGTAAAAAAAAGTGACTCACCTGCGGTGCATTAGACTTGTAAATAAGCACCTATTTTTGGAGGTTGGGGAACGAAAATTATTGAATCTGTATTAGTCATTTTTATCATCTTTTGTTATGATTTACATTGTTGCCGGAGTCTTTCTTGCCTCCATCTCAAGTCTAACTCGAGGCAAAGGTACATCCCATCTTACCCTTTAGGAACGATGAAAGATAAAAATGATTATGATGATGGGGATTTTGCTTATGGTTCATTAGAAACTTATGATGAAAATATGGAAGTGAGAGTGAATCAGTTAATGAGTGTTCAACTGTCCTACGATGTGCAAGTAAATAGTGTAAGAGGAAGGGATTGTAAAATGGAAATCACTTTATTAGCGTAAGTATAACCTTCTTCTGCCATGCTCTTTTGCTCATTGTTACAATGATCACAGGAAGTAAGCATAACCGGAAGTGTATGTCCTGATGTTGATCTGTACCCAACTCTTGGCTCTCAAGGTGAGAAAACGACAACTAAGTTGATCAGCTGAAATTTTTTCATATTATTGATCATTAAACATGATCTCAGCCTAGGCAGCTGTTTGTATGTTTTAAAAGTAACAGTCACTACAATAATGGGCCTGCTAGGAAAACTTTACCTGTCTCAGAGGCTTCTAACAAATGTGTCAGGGTCGACTGATAACCTTTGAAAGTGGTGAGGCGAGCGAAGTGCCCCACCGCTTCCGAGAAACCAAAATAAAACAACCACTCCTTCCAACAGCCAATCATAAAACAACCCCTCCCTACAAAAGCCCATAATAAACTAAATCACTACACTGAGATGCATTACACTAACATTTGAAATAAATAAAACAAAATTAAATGGTACTTACCCACGGGCTGCGTGTCCTCCTTGGTGTTCTTCTGCAGTATGTGGCATGAGTCGAAGAGCACCCCTAACCAATCCAGACACGGCTCTCATGCTAATAACGAGCATGACAGCAGTGCCAGGGTTGGATGGAGTGGGTTGGCCGGATGCTCCTTCCGGCCTTGGTGGCGTGTGCTTGCGCACCACCAAGCAGTCTAAGACAACTAGAGTTGGAGAGCTTCCAAGTGCGCATGTCAGGCTGGCCATCGCAAGACAGATAAACTGACATGCACACTTTGAAGTGTCTGGCCAGTCACTGCTCCAATCCTCCATGTTGCCAATCAGCAGCAGAGGACATGACCTGCATTTCTCTCTGCTCAGGCTACAGCTGCAGAGCGCAGCGGTAAAAAAATTAAACGGTAATGAAATCATTTCATTGCCATTTTACTTTTCACATTTGCAGCGTGTGGTGAGGCGATGTGTCCCCGCCCTCATGAAGAAACTGCTGCTGCAATGTGCAAGTCCTTTTGGTACAATGGCATAGGGAAATGCATCATTGACAAAATGAAAAGCATAGCTAAAGTAAATAAGGAGTTTCAGAGGAAAAGGGCGATTCATTGTGAACAAAAGGTTATGAGATGATGTCAATCTAAGGTATACAAAAAAGTGATGAATGGAGTGCTTAATTAATCTCAGCCACTGGTAATTACTCGCAGCCGCAACCAGTCCATTCACATTTTGCGCACCATGCCACCTCCGTTTGGACCCAGCCATATTCAAATCAGTCTTGACCATGCTCCAATGGAGCAGTCTAGTCCGAACTGCCAGGCTAGGTCCTCCCTCAACCGGAGCACGAACAACCCTAGACCAGTTTCACACAGCCTGGATAGCTTTGTTCTAGTGACACCGTGTGCATGGGTCACACATCTGGGCATAGCTGTCCCACTTAGGGCGACACACTAAAGTATACAAAAAAGTGATGTATGTAATGCTTAGATTAATCTCAGCCACTAGTAAATACTCAGGTTGCAACCAGTCCTCTGTTATTTTGCACACCATGTCACCGGAGTTTGGCCTGGTTTCGCCCTAGTTAGGGCTAACAATGGATTGGAATGCATGCCCCCTGACTTATACCCCCACAGCCACCATTTGAAATTGAAGGTTCCTGTTCTATCATCCTCTACAACTCCCCCAGATAAAAAAGATATCTGCTGTCCGGTATGCTCCATCTAGAACATTTTATTGTTCTTCCTTCGCTAGATTTCTTACAGTAGGCAAAGTCAACAAGATTCTCAGTAGAAGCTTCTTCTTTCCTAATTGACATGTGGTAGACTTCTTTGTCTCTGGCTTTGCATGACTAGCCTAATCACCTTACCCTTCCTCAACCCTAAAAAGCAGGCTATTTACACATTAGGTCACTGCTTGTCTGATCTAAAGAGCTATTACTGGCTCCTATATCACCACAACATCCTTGTGGGAATTTGCATACTCTATAAATACAACTAAAATTAATGACATAATGTACTCCATCCATCACCTTGTTGCTTTTGCAGTTGATGCCCTAAGTGCGCCAGGTATGCCCAGACATGTGTCTGGGCTCACTGTGCCACTAGAACTAAGCTGTACTTGGCTGAAGTGCCCTAGATAGGGCGAAATCGGTCCTAGGTTGCTTGTGGTCCGGTTCAGGGAAGGACTGGCCTCCCGGGTTCAGTCTGGACTGTTCCCATTAAGAGCAGGGTCAAGACTGATTTGCATATGGCTTGGTCCAACCTGAGGGGGCATGGTGGGCAAAAGCGATGGATTGGGATGCGGCCCGAGCAATTGACATTGGCTGAAATTAATTCAAGCATTCCATCCATCACCTTGTTGTTTTTGCATATGATGTCCCATATCACAATGACACCCTTCTTGGTATCTGTGTGCTCTATCAATACAAATTACATTAATGACCTAATGTATTCAGCTCTTTAATATGATATGTTTGCCTTACAGAAAATGGTGTACTTGGTCTGTTGTAAAAATTCCACATTCCTATAGAGCCTTGAATCTGCTAACCAGCTTCCACTCTGATAGGAACATTCAAGTTGATCATAGTGTTTAATTCAATGTTCAGTGTCATCATATCTAAACATTGGTTGTGAGATATCTGTGATGCAATCTCAATACACAATGGTAGCTTACTTTCTGGCCTCTTTAAATAAAATAAATTGATGCCTATTATTAGTGCAAACATTATATGTTATTTTTACATCAGTGACATTCTGGGCAAATTAAATTCAAACAATTTGATAGCAAATATCATCAAGGCAGCAGAGAGATGTGAAAACCAATCAAAATATTAGATTGTGCATATATTAAACAATAATAAGTTCTCTGTATTTACTTTTTTGCTCTGCTTGTTCCACGTTTCAGGTAAAATTTTAGGAAGTAAAATATGCAAAAGAGTTCACCTAATTCAATTAATTTAATTTAAAGTGAAAAGGATAGCATTTAAGATAAAAAATTCATTTACACGAGAAAAACAATATAACAATTTATACAGCTATACATTTAAAAATTAAAGTTCATATTGAGAGTTAAAAAGTGGAAAGTTAGAGATTTAATATAAGTTAAAAAAGGCCAAATCTCACTGGGATCAGAAGATCACAGGACACAGAGCCAGGTGAAAGAGAGACATATAATGAGGGGAGACGGATACAAAGGGCTGGGAACACAGACACCGCTACAGAGATACATAGGTATAGGATCTGATTTACAACAAAAGGATTGGGCCTCACATGGACTGGGAGACAAAGAGGCGAATAGACACAGAAACACAGCTGAAGCCACAGACAAAGAAATTGACGTTTCCTACCTTCAGCACAACCTAACTGAAGCCTCCTGTTCGTTGCTTTTAGTTTGATCTGAAATAAAAACTCTTTTAATCTTAAAGTTGAAAACATTAAAGGGTCACTTTGAAATCCATAGGTAAAGGTTGGAGTTAAAAAAAAGCTGAGTTGAAATATTAAAATGCTCTGAGCAGGGGGTAAATGTGAGCAAGGGGTTGGTGCAAGCTGGAGGAGTTAGTTGGGAGCAGGTGAGAAGGGAGGCTGATAGAAGGGGAGGAAGCAGGCTGGAGGGGTGGGGAGCAATGTATGTTCATCCATACCTGTGTAGGAGGGGTCTGTTGCTGGGTGGTGAGCATCCTTGGCTGTACCAGCAGTCTGAGCTAAATGTGATCTTAGCAGCTGAAGTTTATCACTGGTAAAATCAGATCTGTTGTACCTGTCCCTAAAAACTTTTTAGGAAATAAAACATCCAACCTATGACTGAGCTGAGCAGAAATCTACACTACAGAGAAAGTCTGTCCTTCTCAACTCATAATCAGATCCTAAATCGCCTGCATATTCACAGCTCCCCGATTTAAGCCATTTTGCTGCGCCAAGCTGCGTCGTTTTAAATGCACAGGGTTGCATAATCTTTACAATAATATGACCTTCCCTGTGCTTTCCCCTGCGCCGGTGCAGAATTGGCTGCCATGCGCCAATGCAGGCGTGACTGCGATGCAGGGAAGATTGCTTTTGTGCAGGAAGGGACAAAAAACAATAATTGATGGTGTTTTCCTCTTTCTATGTGTGCTGCTCCTTCTATGCGTACAGAATGCAGCACACATAGAAAGAGGAAAAAACAAGGAGAAATAAAAGTATTTCTCCTCGTTGCACCTGCTTACGCCTCCCCTGGGAAGGGGTAGGATTCAGTGACGGCTGGAAAGTCAGGACGTTTAGAAGGTGGGGGAAAAGATTTAATGCATTAATAAAAAGTTGATAAATACACCTAAATACATTAAAAAAAAAAAAATGTTCTTACCATTTTCCAAAGACACATCCACCACGCTCTGTCATCTTCTTCTCCTGACATCACAGACATCACGTCACAACCAGCTGGGCTTAACCAATCCTGGCGCTGCATGAGAGCATTGCTAGGATTTGAGGTAGCGGCATTTCTAGACGCTCTCAAGGACAGTAGAGGCCTGTGTAGGTTCTCAACCTGGCTGTCTAAGAGAGCCGAGTTGAGAGGTTTATAATGCCCATGTGAGGCTGACCGTTGCAAGACAGCTGGCCAAAATGGACTTGTGTACTATAAACTAGTGCACAGCCAGGTAGCTCACCACTGCTGTCACTCAACAGGCCCCACCTCGGCCTGACACTCTGTTCAGAACGGGTTGATAGAAAAATAAAATGGTAATAAATTAACTTAATTACCATTTTATTTTTCACATATGGGGCAATTAGTGGGGCAACGCTCCTCCGCTCAAACGGCTGACCTGCCCCTGGTAGGATTCTGATGCATTCCCAGGTCTACAAAATGTTGTAAATCTGGGAATGCGGCAGAAACCATGGGTGTTGGGTGGGAACATCCACAGCAACACCCATGGCAAACCCCTTTCACACAGAATGATGCGTGAAAAGGGGCTGTATTTACAAGGCTATGAAAAGTCACGCAGGGTGGATTTGCATGGCCTTGTAATTATGGGGAAGCATACTGCGCCGCAGGTGCGTCAAAAAAAGTGACGCACCGGCGGCTCAAGGGGCTTTTACATATAACGTAATCACATATTGAATACGTAGTATACGGATACCTTCTAACCTCTTTGAAACACTTTCCGCAAAGGTTAATTATAGAATGTAAAAAGCGAAGAGGAAACAATCATTGGCAAAAGCCAACAAATTTGGTATTGGCTGCCAGCCTTTTGGCTTCATCAATACCTGTTTTGTTTTGGCAGGGTTTTTGCAAATTTGTGTTACAGGAAAGGTACCCCTTTTAGAACCCTTGGTTGCCAGCTTGCAAATTTCCTGATTTCACCTTGCATGTATATGAGACGTGGAAGTTCCTTTGACCCCTCCCCATGCTGCTCGCTTGCTCTTGTGCCTTCTTCCATGCTCACCACACTCTTGCACTGAATTCTTGCCTCCCTTGTGGATGTGTCTGGTAGTTACAGGACAATGTTTGTGGGTGCGTTCCACCACATTTCACGCAGTTGTTTTCTTTTTTCTTTTAAAAAATGATGGTGATATCTAACACATGGAGGCATTCACCAAATAATTTAACGAATTTGTTATGTATTGTCTACTCTCCAAAGCTCAAATATAACCTGCAAAATAGTCATCAAGCAATGAAAAAAATGAATGCAAAGCAATTGCCATTTCAACAGACCAAAGATTCACCCTTGATCAGCTGGAGCATGTAATGCTAAAATACACATATATCAGTGGTTTCACTTTCTCAGAAGCCACTTGTCAGTGACAAGTGGCTTCTGAGAAAGTGAAACTACTGATATATGTGACACTGATATCCCATGAATAACTCTGATGAGAACAGCACATTTCCCTCAGAGATTGCCGCTTCACGGTGACCGCCTATCCTAACAGCGCTGTCTTGCGATCCATGCTTTCACTGAGCTAGTGATGGAGGCGAAATCCTTCCTCCATGCTGGAGCCCTGTGGGACAAGCTCGTGCCTCTAACACTGGGTAGTGGACTGCTGCCAGGTTCCATTGGATATGCAAAAACAACAGTTGATGGACATAATGCAGAACAATGTCATACATTCACCCCAGTACAGAGATCTGGGCCTAAATCCATCATTTTTTTGCTCACCATGCCATTCCAGTTTGAACCCAGCCATATGCAAATCAGTCTTGACCCTGTGCCTCATGGGAACAGTCCAGCCCGAACTGCCCAGCCAGGTGCTCCCTGGACTGGAAACAAGCATCCTAGGACCGGTTTCAGGTTTTCACCCCTCTTCAGCCAGGATAGCTTGATTCCAGTGGCATGGAGAGCACGGGACCCACGTCTGGGCATACCCGTCCCACTCAGGGTGAGAAATGCAAAAACAGCAGTTGGTGGACAGAATGCAGAATTATGTCATACATTGACCCCAGTACAGAGATCTGGGCCTAAATCCATCATTCTTTTGCTCACCATGCCATTCCAGTTTGAACCCAGCCATATGCAAATCAGTCTTGACCCTGTGCCTCATGGGAACAGTCCAGCCCGAACTGCCAAGCCAGGTCCTCCCTGGACTGGAAACAAGCATCCTAGGACCGGTTTCAGGGTTTCACCCCTCTTCAGCCAGGATAGCTTGATTCCAGTGGCATGTAGAGCACGGGACCCACGTCTGGGCATTCCTGTCCCACTCGGGGTGAGAAATGCAAAAACAACAGTTGATGGACAGAATGCAGAACAATGTCATACATTCACCCCAGTACAGAGATCAGCACTTCGGGCTGGATTGTTCCCATGAGGCACATGGTCAAGACTGATTTGCATATGGCCAGGTCTAAACTGGGGTGGTATGGTGAGCAAAAGAATGATGGATTTAAGATCTCTTGACTGGGGGTGAATGTTTTGATTTGTTCTGCATTCCGTCCATCAATTGTGTGTCTTTAGGTTCCATTGGATAGGCAGTAGGAAGGGCTTACAAGTCAAACTCCATCTTCTGCAATAGGAAGTGCTTTAAGTGTAATTGTCAATTGCATCTCCCCTCACATGCCAGAGATACTGCTACACAAACTTTCCTTAATGTTCCTTTCAACCTGATACACTATCTTAAAAGGAGTATAGACATGCTGTTTTTTCTCAAGACAGACAATACACAATGAACTAATTGCGGTCCATCATGTGCCCCAAATGTCCTGTGGATAATTTCCTGCTATTTAATCAGCTTTGGCCCATAAGACCTCAGCAGCAACACTTCCAGCTCCCTTTTATATCTAGGTCAATGGCCACTTAGCTATTGATTGTTTAGTTCACAGTGGATCATGGTCTGAGTAGACTGCACTCTGGCATTCCGCTTGAGAATATGCAGCAGTCCTCCTGCTAAAACAGTCTGTACCCTGTTCTGTGAGGCTGCGGAATATCACAGCCTAGAGCAACCCACCTTCTTGTGAAAAATTATTCCTTCCCTTCGTTTCTTCTTTCTTACTTCTCTCCCTCTCTCCTTTTCTCCTTCTCTCTTTTTTTAACTCTTTTCTTGCTATTGAACCTCCATTTTTTCTATTTCTTACTTTGATTTTTTTCTTTCATTTAGTTTTTCTTGTGTGTTGCCTTCTTCCTTTCTTTTATGTTCCTTTTTTAATTCTTCTTCTCTTTCTGGTTATCTTTATTTTTTCTTTTTCTTTCTTTATAGTTTCTTTCTTCATTTTTCCTCTTTCTTTCTCTTTTCGTTTTTCACCACTTTGTTATTCATTTCAATTCGTCTTTTCTATCTTTAGGAGTGCTTAACTTCTCTAAGCAATTTCTCCAGGTATTAATTTGTGTTTAGTGGTAGCTTGACATGTATACGTACAAGCATTATGAAGAAGATACTGAACAGTGAATGAGAATATCTTCACCATACGATATCTCAGTGATAGTCACTCTGCTCAAAGAAAAACAATCATGGAAACTTATAACTAACCTAAAATTAACTCTCTCAAAACTGGGGGCCAGATTTATCAAGTTTTTGCCTCGCCCTTGAGCCACACAAGGGAGTGCAAGGGAGACACAAAACCTAAGTGAGATTGATTTAGCCATGCAAGACTACCTTGCATGGCCCTGCATGGCTTGATAAATCTGGAGTAACACGAAGAAGCACAAATCGCTGACTTGGGTCACACTGCCCCGGGCGGCATTCCACGGGTGGAGCGTTTGTGTTCCCATGCATCCATCTATGGATTTTGGCGCATTCCCAGATTTGCCATGAGTTGTAGACCTAGAAATACTTCAAAATGCTATGCCTCCCCCGGTGAGGTGAGGTAATGAGAAGATATATCTTTATTTCTCCTTGTTTTTCCCTCTTTCTACAGCCAAAAGTGCACCAGAAATGACAGGAATGAGCTGTGTAATGTTAAATATGGTGCATTCCTGCCCTTTCACGCAGTCCAGAGCAGCGCAACAAGGTCGCTTGCTGTGTTGCACTGCATGAAACAATTTAATATATGGCCCTGAATTTCTACTGATTGCTCCCTCAAACTGCAACAATGCTGTGCAGTATCATCTCAGCATTTTGCCCATTCTAGACCACAATCCAGCAATTGCACATTCTGCAAAATCACTTGGTGTGTTACTGGACAAATACCACTATCTAGAATCAGACATAAATGCACTAGGCAAAAGAGTACCAAAACAACTAAAAATCATACATGGAATTAAATATCCCATCCTGAAAGAAAGCCTTAAACAATCAACCTAGACATTAGCACTTTCAAGGCTGCATTATGGTAATTTCCTGCTTTGTCGATTTCCCAAAATCCAGCTAGGCAACATTAGATGCAGCAGCCAGGCTCATTCAAAGGGTAGGGAATTTAAACCATATCACTCCTCTGTTGATCTTGATGGGGTAAGTTTAGCAAATCCCCAAATAATATAGTTTAAATAAATGTACCATGTTAACATTCAGACATAAATAAGCAAAACGTGTTTAACAATGTACAAAATGGTAGTATATAACTATACTTATTCGAGCTAGGCCATGAAAACTGCTTAAAGCAGCATTGTTTAGCAAAGTAGTTTGACAAAATATTCCGAAACACACATAAAATGTTTTATCAAATGTTTAATTCTTGACCTTTCAATGACCATGTCTTTTAATAAATGTTTCACATAACTCTGAAAAATGTCTCTACTTTTACAATGTAGTTGAAATATCTGTTTAAAATGTATCCCTTAGTAGAATTATGAAAAATAGTTACACATTAAACGCAGCACATATCTGAACTTGACCTCTTTTAACATACTTTTTTTATTCCCAAAGGATGAAGTCGTCGAAATAATTTTCTCTCGTTTCTGCAGATGTTTCGATTCTGCAGATGTTTCGATTTCTACGTAGCCCATTATTAGCTAACATACAATTTGCTTTATTAGAAAGTTAGAAATGTAGTCCCAGTCGTGGGAAAGGATGTTCAGAAAGTAAAAAACCTCATGTGTAGTTTAGACTAACACTGGAAGATTACTTTCTGTGCACCATTATATTTGTGTGGGAAGAAGCGAAGTGATCATGTTCCCAGGAAGAGTCCTGAAGGATGATTGGACTAGAGGAGAAGACGCAACATGAACTACAACATAATTTTTCTACTGTTTATAATAGTATGTGTTCCTACAGTAGGTTATTGCAGACTCTCTACCATTTACCCCTGCCATACCATATACTCATCCAATTTTTCCCATGAGCCTTTTTATTGACTGCGGAAGTTCTGTTTAGCTCAAATGTTGACTTTTTGATTAGCACCTTTTCGATCCATTCTTAGAATAGGGATTTCTTAATGTATGGAACACAATTAAAGCCTTTCATTTTAATTGATAAACCATGTTTATTTTTATCAATTCTGTAAAAGATTGATTATATAAAACTAATACGAACAAAACTTATGATTTTGAATAAAGATGATCTACTAAATATGAATAGCAAAACCCTTAAAAAACCTAAACTTACTCTCATTATTGTCTGAACATAGAGTAGAAATTGTGATTATAATTTATGTAATGATTTGCTCCTAATCTTCTCGTCTACAATGGCTAAGTATGTGACCTGTTGGGCTGCAGCACAGTGGGGATCGGCTATGTGTGTGTGTGATGGTAAACTGAGTTTTGTGGAAACTGAATGCTGGTCCAGCAATTTCCCCTTCCTGGCTAACTGTAGAATCTAGAAGACAGTACAAATAGGTCTGCACAACACATAAAGCTTCAAATGCAGGACATTATATAGGTCAAAAATGTGTATACATAGAATTTCAAAACCTAACAAGCATTATCAAACCTAGGCATGATTTGGAATCCAGAACTCAACCAAATATCATTAAACAAAGGAAATTTCCGGTACAAATGGTCATTTGGCCCCAACCAAATATCATCAAAATAAGGAAATTGTATAATGTAGAACAAAATCAGAAATCACCAACTAAACAGAAATTCTGGAATCAACACAAACAAGAAATAACCTAACAAATACATGGTCTGAAATTACCAATCCCATAACACATTATCAAACAGAGGGGTATATTTACAAGGAGTTAACATCACCAGAACATCACTTTTTCTGACGTTCTGGTGGCGTTAAGTCCTTCGCCGTATTTACAAGGTGGCGTTAAGCCACTTAAAGTGGCTTAAGACTACCTTGTAAATAATGATCCTATTCATGCAGCACTTAGCGTGAAAGGGGCAGGCAATGGGTGTTGCAGTGGGCGTTCCGCCACAGCACACATTGCTTTTTGGCGCTGCCACATATTTACAAGGCAGTGCCAAAAATATGGCCAGGGAATATCTGGTCTTAAGCAGGCGATACAAGGAGAAATGTTTCGTATTTTGCTCTTTCTGCTATTTTGCTTCATTCTGCAGCACACATATAAACAGCAAGTCGCCTGTAAAGATTGTTTATGTGCAGGAAGGTGTCCCTTATTGCACATGAACAATCACCCCAGCAGCGCAGGCACCCTTGCAACATGGTGCCAGGATGCCTGCGTTGGCACTAATCACCCTCTTTAGAGCCAGCACTGGAGAAAACGCATTCTTGTAAAGACAATGCATCCCTGCATTTTGAAACTGTCGGAGTGCGGCGTTACCAATTTTGGCATCACACTGCGCTCCGCCAGTTTCTAGTAAATACTAGGGGTGGGCGGAATTTGCGAAAGCGACTTTAGCAAATTATCGCGAAAATGTTAAAAATCTCCGCAAACACGCGGAAATATCGCGAAGATGCAGAAGTTTTTTTCCCGCCCGTTCGCGGTATTTTCTGCGTGGTCGCGGCTCGCCAACTTACCCATGCGGTTGCTCGCGGGCGCGGCCATCTTGTTTTCACTCTTCTCGCGGTGCATGATCGCGAGAAGAAAGACGTGATCGCGCGACGCATGACGTTGCTGCGGGCGCGAACTGTCGCGAGACAGCGCACATGGCTACCAACAATCCAACATCTCGTGGAGAACGCGACCGGATCGGGAAAACTTGTCGGCGAACGCGGGGATTCAGGTAAGGCGATCACGCGCGCGCGAGAATGTATTATTTTACAGCGCGAGCAAGAAAAAAATTATCGCTAAGCTGCGGAATGCGGAAATTTTGACATTTTCGCGCTCTCTGCGGAACGCGAAAATGTCGAATTATCGCAATTTCCGCGAGCGGAACGGAAATTTAGCCCAGGCCTAGTAAATACGCCCGGGGTGGCTCCTCCATGTGAGCGGAGGAGCGTTGCCCCCACTGCTTTCTCGCAGTGCGAGAAGCAGAAACATAAAATGGTATTATAAATACCATTTTATGTTTCTTCTCGCACTGCAAGAAAGCAGAAGGGTTTGGTTGGGGGCGGGTGGGTGGGTGGAAGGTCCTGCTCTATGGTAGGGGAGGATTGGCTTGCCCACTCTGATGGCACTGGCTGTTTGGCTTTTCTCCATGTAGGCAAAAAGAACAATTGATGGACAGAATGCAGAACAATGTCATACATTCACCCCAGTACAGAGATCTGGGCCTAAATCCATCGTTTTCTTGCTCACCATGCCTTTCCAGTTTTGACCCAGCCATATGCAAATCAGTCTTGACCTTGCACCCAATGGGAACGGTCCAGCCCGAACTGCCAGGCCAGGTCCTCCCTGGACGGGAGACAAGCATCCTAGGACCGGTTTCGGGCAGTCAGTCCTCATCAGCCAGGATAGCTTGACTCCAGTGGCATGGTGAGCACGGGACCAACATCTGGGCTTACCCGTCCCACTCGGGGTGACAAATGCAAAAAGAACAATTGATGGACAGAATGCAGAACAATGTCATACATTCGCCCCAAGTGCGCCAGGTATGCCCAGACGTGGGTCCTGGGCTCACTGTGCCACTGGAATCAAGCTATCCTCGCTGAAGAGGGGTGAAACTCCGAAACTGGTCCTAGGATGCTTGATTCTGGTCCAGAGAGGACCTGGCTTGGCAGTTCGGGCTGTACTGTTCCCATGAGACCCAGGGTTAAGACTGATTTGCATATGGCCAGTCTAAACTGGGGTGGCATGGTGAGCAAAAGAATGATGGATTTAACTCAGATCTCTTGACTGGGGGTGAATGTTTTGATTTGTTCTGCATTCCGTGCATCAATTGTGTGTCTTTTGCTTTCTCACCCTAAGTGCGCCAGGTATGACCAGACGTGGGTCCTGGGCTCACTGTGCCACTGGAATCAAGCTATCCTGGCTGAAGAGGGGTGAAACCCCGAAAACGGTCCTAGGATGCTTGATTCCAGTCCAAGGAGGACCTGGCTTGGCAGTTCGGGCTGGACTGTTCCCATGAGGCACAGAGTCAAGTCTGATTTGCAAATGGCCAGGTCTAAACTGGGGTGGCATGGTGAGTGAAAGAATGATGGATTTAACCCAGATCACTTGACTGGGGGTGAATGTTTTGATTTGTTCTGTATTCCGTCCATCAATTGTGTGTTTTTTGCTTTCTCGCCCTAAGTGCACCAGGTATGGCCAGACGTGGGTCCTGGGCTCACTGCGCCACTGGAATCAAGCTATCCTGGCTGAAGAGCGGTGAAACTACGAAACCGGTTCTAGGATGCTTGATTCCAGTCCAGGGAGGACCTGGCTTGGCAGTTCGGGCTGGACTGTTCCCATGAGGCACAGGGTCAAGTCTGATTTGCAAATGGCCAGGTCTAAACTGGGGTGGCATGGTGAGCAAAAGAATGATGGATTTAACCCAGATCTCTTGACTGGTGGTGAATGTATTGATTTGTTCTGCATTCCGTCCATCAGTTGTGTGTCTTTTGCTTTCCTGCCCGAAGTGCGCCAGGCATGCCCAGACATGGGTCCTGGGCTCACTGTGCCACTGGAATCAAGCTATCCTCGCTGAAGAGGGGTAAAACCCCAAAACCGGTCCTAGGATGCTTGATCCAGTCCAGGGAGGACCTGGCTTGGCAGTTCGGGCTGGACTGTTCTGATGAGGCACAGGGTGAAGACTGATTTGCATATGGCCAGGTCTAAACCGGGATGGCATGGTGAGCAAAAGAATGATGGAATTAACCCAGATCTCTTGAATGGGGGTAAATGTTTTGATTTGTTCTGCATTCCGTCGATCAATTGTATGTCTTTTGTTTCCTCCATGTAGGCAGCATGCAGCCTACATGGAGAAAATGGCCTCCCCATAGATGCCTCTGTGGTTGGCATCCCAACCAATCACAATGCTGCCATTGCAGCGCTGTGATTGGCTTAGGAGAGAGAGGCTGCCTGCTTCCTGTGAGGAGCAGAGAAGCAGAGACGACGCGGGACTGGACCGGGCCGGCGAAGGTAAGTTAACTTTAAAAGAAATTTAATTAAACCTCCCCCTCACCCCCCACGCAACCCCCTCCCCACGAGTCATGCCGGGTGCGACTGAATACGCCCCAAAGAGTTCCTCTTGAATCCAAGTCAAAAATGAAGTGCTCTCTTGTTTTGTAACTAAGGTCATACTAAAAAGATGCATACATACATAGATTATGGAATTCAAACTCAATAGGCATGACCAAACTACCCAACAAGACACCATCAAAAAATGTATATTCTCGAATACAAATCTCAAATAAATGGCCATTGTGGGGCCAAAGCCTCAAACAGACCGAATCAAAGAGACACTCTTGAGTCCTAAACCCAAATAGACTTAATGAAAGAAAGGGACATTTTAGAATCTTTATCATTGATGATAAGGATTCCAAAATGAGAACAGGATTGTTTTTGAGTCTTCAATTGGTTTTCTTAAAAGCATGTGTGGCATGCACAAATAATTTCACAATAGCATCTCATTTGAAGAAGCTGTATCATATATTCTGTACAGGTCCATTCTAAAAGATGCAGACATCTAGACAGACGTAGGTGTACACTGATGGTCTGTGCAGATTCCACCTATCTGCTTAATTATGGGCAATGATGCAACATTTTGGGCACCTAAGTCTCATTAACTGGGGCAAAACATGGTAGTAATCTGCCTTTACATTCTTTCCCCGGCACACCTTTCAATAGGTGTTCCCACCCTTAAGAGCAGTGTTTAGTAAACCAAATATCCTCAGATTAAATAAATTCAAATAGAAAGTTCTGAGTAGTGGAAGCCAAGATACTGAGGGGCATATCATCAACAACCGGCGATAATTATTGCCAAGCGCACTTAGTGCTAGGATAATTATCGCCGGCTATCGCTTGTTTTTATAGCGGAGATAGCGCTCTATCAGCGACGCTTATCTCCAGAGCAATAAAAATAACCGAGTTAGCTGCCAAATGTGCAATTATCGCTGGGATTCCAGTGATAATCGCACAACGTTTGGCGCTACGTTGTTGATAGGGTAGAGCAGACTTAACCATGATATCCACCTTCCATTGGATATCATGGCTAAGTCAAACTAAAAGCAGGCGTAAGGAAAGTAGCGATAACCGCGGTTAGCGCTACTTTTCTTATCGCTATGCTTGTTAGCGTGCCCATTGATAATTGGAGAAATGTCAGTTAGCGACATTTCTCCAGTTATTTTGGGAAGGAACGCCCACTTTGCATCTCATTAGAGATGCAAAGCTGGGCGTTCAAGAAACAGGCGCTAAGGCATGGATTCACGCGTTAGCGTGTCCATGATGAAAGGGCGATAAAATTATCGCCGCTTTCCATCTGAAAACGGACGCTAAAGCGGTGATAATTTTATCGCATCGCCTTGATGATATGCCCCTGAGTTAGCTAAGTTGGGAGAAAAGCAGATGCTGACTATGTCCCTCTTCACTTACTGATTCATTATTTAATATGAGATCTGGGTTTATGGGAAGACTTTGACATGAAAACAATGGCTTAAAAGGCTTCTGGCCCCCTAGAATGAGATTTCTAAGTGACAGACTTTTACGGTGGTCACAATTCTCAAAAGCGCCTCAGAGTAGAGGTGACGTAGTTAGACGGCTTTTAGAGTGTCTTATTCAAAACCTAGTATTGATTGACATTTATCTGCCAGTATTTGAGCAAAATCAAGGCCCCTGTACAAAACATTATTGTATAAAGCAAGAAATAATTAAGTGTAACAGACATAAAAATAACCAAAATTGGAAAAGCACTGCCCTGTTCAAAGTAATGTGTTCTAAATAATGATGTTGCACTCATTTCCAAACATGTTAATGTTTTAGAAAGTGAGTGAACTCATGGGCACTGATATAATACTATTTTTTTAAATTATATTTGATAGTATTTAAATATTTCCTTTTTCAAAATACACCTGTACCATGAACATGAATTTTCACTAGTGCTATGTTTGGCTTATTCGCCGCTGACCAAGTAAGGTTTGTTTAATAAATACTTAAGTGTGATTTTCTTTTTGCATCCTCCCTTGTAGTGTGCTAGTTATGCATTGAAAATGATGATAATTATTGCCCCTGTTTTTTGTGATCTGTTTTTGTACACTACAATTTAAATAAGAAAAAATGCATCAGCATGTACTTGTGCCCTCTAAAATATCTTGGGCCATATTTACAAAGAAGTAACACAGCGCGGTGCCGCAATTCATTTGGCTGTGCTGCACTGTGTTACTTTCGAAGCAAAGGTATGCTTCATATTTACAACAATATGACGTGTCTCTGAGCTCTCCCTTGCGCTGGTGCACAATTGGATGCCATGCGCCAATGCAGGCACCTTTGCACCATGGTGCAAGGGTGCCTGCGTGTGGATATGATCGTTTTTGTGGAGGAAGGGGCACCTTCCTGCGCAAAAACAATCACGAGAGGTGTTTTCCTCTTTCTATGTGTGCTGCAGAATGCGCCACGCATATAAAGAGACAAAAATGAGGGGAAATAAAAGTATTTCTCCTAGTTGCGCCTCTTTACTCCTCCCCTGAGGAGGCGAAGGATTCGGACGAATTCCCAGGTTTATGAAACATTGTAAATCTGGGAATGCGGCAGAATCCATGGGTGTTGCATGGGAAAAGCTATGCACTGTGGCTTTATGTGTCCTTGTAAATGTGGAGCAGCACATTGCGCCGCCGGTGCGCCACTTTTTGTGAATCACTGGCGGGACAAGGGGCTTGTAAATATGCCCCCTATTGAGGCTGAGGTAGAAGCGATGAGCACCTCAGAAGCCCAGGTATAGGGCAGTCCTCGCTCATAGTGCGCTTGTAGAACACAAAAGAGCATGATCGGGATTCGGTTTAGTGTAAGATGAGGCTAAGGAGCTTTGCTTCTGGGTTGGCCGTGGCATGAGGAAGGGAGTGGTTCTCCCAGGCTGGATCGATGTCCTCGGAGAGTTCATGGGCTGCTTCAAAACAGCTATGACAGTAAATCTATATGTGTAATTTGAGCCTACAGGGAGCACATCAAGCGATCCATCAAGGATGCAGAAGAAGATCAATTCCCGCTGTAGAGCAATGGCAGCAAGACGATACTGGCGCGAGGGCTTCCCTCACTGCCCTCTCTGTGCTGTTTCTTGCTACCATGTTCCTGGATGGAGATTACAGCATTGGTTCTTGGGTTACATAATGAGGTCACAGGTCAAGGTATTTTACTTCAATATCTAGTACAGAGCTGGAAGATAGTGCATCGATTGGTACCCCTCTACCTCCATGCGTAGACCAACAGAGGCCAATAGCACTCCACTCGCAGGTCTGACCTGAGCACCTTCACACAATGGGGATCACGTGTTGTCATTATTGATACATAAAGCCCTTCCATACCACCACATGGTGGTTTCTGATAGCATGGCAAGGCCACAACATCAGCAAAAAGTGATGGTTCCATATAAAACCAAACACTACCAAACTAGATTAGGGAACATCAGAGGTGGACTAGTCTGTACGGAGAGGAGAGTTCCAACTAGACTGAACACCTGAAATTACAGTAGGGCTGGGGCAGGGTTAGTCACATGTTAAACAAATCAAAACCATAATGCAATAACATTTGGGTCGAGGCCTGGATCAGATCGGTCTTTTGGAGGGAGAGCAAGTTGGGCCTGTTTCTAGTGCTGTTTCGAATGTATTTATTTATTTATGAGTTTTGGGGAAAACTCTGGGTATCATCCTGTGATGAAATCAAAGAACTGATGTATTAAGAATGAGAAAAGAAAAAGCTAATATGAAACAGAACAATAGTGGGTGTTACAGTCGGAACTGAATGCAGTGATTTCTCCAGTCCACCTTCTTCCATCACAGGTTTGGGTTACAGTTTCCACTCAAGGCATCTCCTGAATAGATTAGTTTTAAGGAGCTTCTTGAATCAGAGTTAGCTTGGTTGGGCTCTGGTCGTATGACGATGGGCAATGCATCCGGCAGGTAATGAAGAAAGTGGAAGTTGCTGCTCTAAAAAACTTAAGAGATACATATTGTGTGATTTGATGTGTAGCCTGTGATTTAACACAGGAAGCAGAGTGGATTACTTCTGTTTTTAAGAGAGGTTATATATTAATAACTTGGGGGCATATCAACAACAACCGGCGATAATTATCTCTAAGCGCACTTAGCGCTAGGATAATTATCGCCGGCTAGCGTGAATATTTATCGCTGAGATAGCGTGCTATTAGCAATGCTTATCTCAATAGCGATAAAAATCCTCAAGCTAACAGGCTAACGTGAGATTATCGCTGGAAGCCCAGCGATAATCTCACGTTACCTTGTTGATAGGGACAGGCAAACTTAGCCATGATATCCTCCTTCCATAGGATATCATGGCTAAGTCAGAAAAATACCAGACGTAAAAAAGCAGCGTTAACCGCGGTTAGCGCTGCTTTTTTTGTCTCTAACAGGGTTAGCAACATTCTTGATAATAGGAGAAATGTCGCTTCGCGACATTTCTCCTATTATTTTACTCTGGAACGCCCCCTTTGCATCTCATTAGAGATGCAAGGGGAAGCGTAGAGTAAAAGGGTGCTAACATGCAAATTTGCATGTTAGCACCCTGTTGTTGATAGGGCGCTAGTTTTATCTCTCCTTTTTTGGCTTTTAAAGCCAAAAAAGCAGAGATAAAGCCCTTGTTGATATGCCCCTTGTTTTTTTAAAGTGCTTCATGTGGCACTTCTACCATTTCTCACTGTAAATAACAGAGGATCCTATTATCTAATGTACTGGCCCTCATTCTACAAACCTCGGAAGGATGGATGCCTGAGTTGGCCTTGCTGGCATTTGAATGAACTTCATCAATACATATATATGCCTGTCAGCTTCTCTCGCAGGCATCAGATGGCCAACTCTCAATTGTGCGTGTGTATCTGTGTAACTTACCCTTGTCAATGTGTCTGGTATTCACCTACATTTCCCACCCATTTTGCGTGAACCTTCAGGTAATGATTCTCAGCATTTTGGCGAACACACAGTGCAGGGCTAAATAAATGAAAAAGGTTCAAAATATTTTTGCTATTTTTCTCTTTTTTTGGAACAAGTTTCCCTTGAAAAGTCTTTCCTTCCACACATCCTTCTTTAAAAGGAAGTTATCTGTGCACGCTCCAAATCTCTACTGCATCACATTCACCTGGATGATGCAGGGAGTGCCCCTGAATATCATGTTGTCTGGACATTTAGAGGACAAAATATTTAAAGCTGAGTAACATATCAATATTCTACTCCTAATTCTAAATGTCGTATCTTGACGGTATACACACATGATATTCCTGTCGTCAATATTCAATAGTACAATCGAGAGGCACCGATACAGAGCAGGGCGGTGCAGATGTTTGAATACTCAAGAATGATGACCATGTTGGTGACATCTCACTCGCACTGCAGTCAGAGTATTACCCCAGCCATCCTCTGTGAGCACCAACATCTAGGCCCATGAGCTGGAACTGTGCACATAGAGGTTCTGAAGAACACCTGTAACTTGGCATAAAAACTGGGAAGGCATTCTTAGCCAGCTGAAAATGTGCCACATAGATTTACAAGGCTTCCAAGTGCAGGTCACACCTATGCATGGAAAAAGCTTTGTAAATCTGTTCCCACTACAAATGGTGTGCTTTTTTAATGATGTGATGACTCACATAATTTGAGTTTGTCTCAATACACTAACAAGTGGCAAGGGTCCTGTTATAAAAAATGAGAAGCAGATGCTCTGTTGAGACCATTCATTTAATGGGATGATTCAGATTTAGTCTGACAAAAGTCCCACAAAGGTGAGGTAGCACTCCCATGACCAGAGCAGTGCTTCTGACCTTCAGTGTGGTGGGCAGCGAGTGCTTCAGTTTAAAAAGAGGGATCTCCAACCTTTCTTGTAATAAGAGCTACTTATGTTGAATGAAAATCCTCCTGAGCTACTAAGCTTACTAGAGATGTAACAGTAACCACATCAGACAAGATCACAATAGTGGCCACCATATACAAGATTACCAGCAACGATCACCTCTGTGCATCAGGACCGGTTCCCAGCAGTAATGTAAGAAACGTGTTGCCAATGAGGGATGCCTCTACATAAGGAAGACATAACAGCCATAGCTGCAATGCGCCTAGCGCTAAACTATTATTATTTGTATTAGTCTCCCACATACTGATTGATTTTTATCACTCAAATATCAACTTTAAATATATTTTGGAAACTCACCCATTTTTCTCCAAACATTAATCTAGGAATTTCGAAAATAAACACATTTTTGTTGAGCATACGTTTTTACGATTTGACATAGCTATATTAAACAAGCATTTGCAATGCAATAGGTCTCGCATTTCGAGAATTTGAGCTAATGCTATTCTAAGTGACAATGGGGAATATTCTCAAGGAGCTATCGCTGAGTTAATGGCACTTTATCGCAGCCAAAGTTGCGATAAATTTTTCGCCCCATTCACAAGCTGGTGTTAACAGCCCATAACACCAGTTTACCCACGGTAGCAGCCGCAAAAAACATTGCCACAGATGACCCTCGCAACTATCGCTAATGAGATGCAGAGTAGGCGTTCCCGTGCAAAAAGCAGCAAAAACACCACTCCGCAACATTCTCACTGACTAGCCAGATCGGGGATAAGATCACAAAACACGCGATAAGGCACGTTAGCTGCAGGAAATTAACACCTGCTCTGACCTGGTGCAAAGTCGGACCACAGCCTGCACAACAAAATGAAGCCCAGCCCAGAGCCACACCTGAAGGGCAACAGATGCCATGGAGCCACTGATCATGCAGTTCGGAGCCCAAACAGGGTCACAACACCCACCGTCACCACTCCAGGACCCCCCTCCCCTTGCACCCCCCCCACCCCCACCCAAAGGCATGCCACATCAACTACACAGAATCATGTACCAAATAATCCACATGATGTCGCACAATCACATTTGGTGACATGCATGTGTCGTCACAAAAATGAGCATCACACATTCACCTTGGATGTAACAAATGAAAATGTATTCAAAGAAACACAGAACAGAAATGAAGACACATGGCGGCTCCCCTCGGGACAATTCGTTGGTCACAGCCTGCAAGACAAAAATCATGATGAGAAGGTGTGTCTTGCGGACATCAAAGGACAGAGAGAGAGCGAAGAAGAGAGAGAGGGGGGAGCGTGAGAAAGACTGACAGAGAGGGGGAGCGATAGAAAGAAAGAGGGGGAGCGAGAGAAAGACGAACAGAGAGGGGGAGCATGAGAAAGATGGAGAGAGAGGGGGAGCGAGAGAAAGACGGACAGAGAGGGGGTGCGAGACACAGATAACAGAAGAGATGGACAGGGAGAGAGAGTGCCGACAATGCGCACCCAGGCCACACTGCTCCCCTGCTGCCACCGGTGTGTCTCCAACCACGTGCCAGTATGTAGTGCAGTTCATCAGGTCACACATCTGAAACAGACCCGTCATCTGAAACAGAGTCCAGATACATGAATGGCAAAGTACATACAATTGCACAAGACATCATCACCTGACCGCCCCTGCGCACCCAGGCAGATGCACCCCAGCCCCTCCCACCGCCCAGCGGTTGCATGCCCGCCCCTGTGCACCCAGGCAGATGCACCCCAGCCCCTCCCTCCACCCAGTGGTGCATGCCTGCCCCTGCGCACCCAGGCCTCACTGTTCACCTTCTGCCCTTGGCGTGTAGCAATTAGGGCCCACCACGTGCCGCTGCAAGCCACATGCCCGGGGCCCGTGGACATGGCACCCTCCACATCATGCAGCCCGCTCTGCAGGCCACCAGGTCTCACATTTGATTCTGGGTCTTCCATGGCAGAGGACATACCAGTGCACCCGGCCTCATCTCAGGCTGCACACCTGCTCGGCCTTTGAGGTGCCACTAACTCTGTGATCCGTGATGCGACGCCACGTGGTGGTAGGCCCGCGCTGCCCACTGGCTCTGGCCTAAACTTCGGTCCAGCAGGGCACACAAATCCTGAGCAGTCTGGACCGCCGGGATGGGGCATCATCGCAGGCTGCACACCCGCTCAGCTCTTAAGGTACCCCTACCTCAATGCACCCAAAGTCACCGTCCTGTGGCGGTGTGCCTGTGCCGGCCGCAATGTATCCGGTGCCACCAAGTCTGTACCCCAAAGTCATGGACCCTGTATGACTGGGCATCATGTTGCGGACGCCATCATGTCACCTCCGGTCCTGGGGAATGTGATGTTGCAGGGCCCGAGGCCCCCATGCCTACATTAACACCACATGGATGCACACAGATAGAGAGTGGAAATGGCATAGAGCATGTGCGCCCGGGCCTTTTTATTGGCAGGGTCACATGTCCTGTGACGTGTGTGCTGGATGGGTGTGGTGTGGGTGTAAACCAACGGTGAGGGAGTGGCTGTGGCATGCTGACAACTAGACCTGTGAGCAGCAGATCACTACAGGGTAGACCTAGGACATGTAGCATTGCCAACCCCCCGTGAGCGTAAGCAGAGTGGGCTGGCCTGGCGTATGCCAGTCCAGCGTAAGGGTTTATAAATGACCCTGGGGCCCTGGGCGTGGTTCCGTACTGGGCTGGAGAAGGAAGTAACTCTAGCTTGTGTCTCTGTTGTTGTGCCAGTGCCACCCGGACCGCATTCGGCAATGTGTCACCCTGTGACCCCTGTTCTACGACATGAGCCACATGGACGTAAGAGGAGTCCTGTGAGCCTACATTCATCCATACTTCCAAACTTGAAAGACCAGAGACATGACACATCTGTGTGAATATGAATGTTTAATGCACATTCAGTGGAGTGTTGCATCTGGAGCAGTACAGGGCCATGCAAACCCCACATGACGATGTTGGCCCGTGGAGGGCCAGCCAGAGTCCTTCAGGGAATGACCAGTCCAAAGGGAGAGGAAGAGTTCAGTCCGCAGTCTGATTGCTGTGTCATTGGCGATCAAACAGCTTATGGCAGTCCATGTCGAGGTCCTAGGTGAGTGTCGCAGAGTGCATCGGGGGACAATGGAAGGTGATGATGCAGAGGGCAGAACCAAGCTGAAGCCGGCCCTATGGCGGAGATGCATGCTACTGCATCCTTCTTACCACAATGGCAGAATCATGCCCATCTTCGTCGTCTGCTGTTTCATGTGCCTCACGTGTGGGTGGTGGTGTTCTGTCTCCAGCACTGTGTGGCACTGACACTTTAGGGGCCGGAGATGTGGATGAAGTGGTAGCAGCAGCATGCATTAGCGACATGGCAGCAATGCCATGAGGATGGTCCTGAGGTCATTGAGGAACCCAGCTACCTCTCGCTGGTGTGCAGCCGTGGCAGCCGCTCGTTCCGCATTCGCCCACTCCATGGTCTCCATTAACCTCTGCAGGTTTCCCAACTCCTGTGTGACATCGCTAGAGCCACTCTGACTGGACAGTTGTTCTATTCTCTGAGTCAGGGCTCCAGCGATGTCAGGCATGGTCCGCTGGAGAGCATGGAGTGGATTGTGGGTGTCCGTTAGGGACCATGAGTGGTCCCTGATGGGACCTAGATACCCACATATGGCATCTAGTTTGTCTACCATCCGGTCGAAGCCCACCCACACCTGTTCAGCCAGATTCTCCTGGCACCCCAACACACGGCGTTGGAAGGCCATGTATTCTTTGTGGGGTCCTGGGAGGCAGCCGTGGTGGGGGGTGCTGCCTGCTGCCTGCTGTGTGTTCTGTGCAGGTGGTGAGTTCTCCTCGTAGCAGCTGGGCTGCCCAGCTCCTGGAAGTGGGCTGCGTAGGCTCTCAACGTGCAGTTGGAGGGCGTCAGAGTCAAAGCTGTGGTGGTCCTCTTCGTCATCAGAGAAGAGAGGGTCGGGCTGCTCTGCAGGAGGTGTTGATTCTTCCTCTGCAATGTGAAGGGGAGATGCAGTTTAACAATGTGTCCACATGTATGTTGTCGCATTGTACATGTGGCTGTTTGGGAGGAGCTGCCTATTTGATGGGGGACAGTGGACATTTTGACAACAGATGTGTGTGTGTTTGTACTTGTGCATTATCAACTCAAATTTCCCTGCAATGCCAAATGTGATTGGCCAGTGTCTGCACCCAAGCGGCACCAGTTGTGTCCTGTGTTCTGTTGTAGGTGTTTTGCTGTTTGTACAACATTTTTGTCAGTGTTGGTGGGCTCTGCATGTTATGTGTGTGTGCTGCATTTTGGGGTAGTCACCCCTGCAGCTCAGATTTTGCTGCCCCTTATCTCTTTCATGCGGTGTGCCCTTGACTTCTGTGCTTGTACAGTGCTGACATGTTGCATACTTGGGTACATTGGTCTCTTGGTGGGAGTTGGTGGTCTGGGGCATGGTGTGTCCGCAGCCGTGCTCTGCTTAATTGTGCATGTGTGCCATTGTGCCCATCTCCCCCTGTGCCCCCAGGCCCTGGTCCTTACTCACCCTGTTGCTGTTGTGTACGGTCCTGTTGAGCAGTGTCCGGGCCCCCAACTCCTGCTACCGTCTCCCCACTGATGACTGTGGACACCATTTCCTCCATCTCGTCCAGCTCCTCCTGTGGCGCCGGACTGCCACCTCCAGTCTGCATTGCTGTCTTCCGGTTTTGGCGAGTTTCAGCTTGGTTTTTCGCGTGACATCATTCCAGCGCCTCTTGACCTCGTCCATTGTCCTCTTCAGCACTCCGACTGCATTCACCTTGTCCACGATGGTCTGCCATAGTCTATTTTTTGTTGCCAATGATACAGTGGAGGTGACAAACAGTTGTTGATGGTGTTCTACCACCTCTGTTATCAGGATCCTGTTTTCCTGCAAGCTGAACCTTTTCTTCCTACTCTTCTTCTCCTTGGCCTTCCCTGACCCCGAGGTTCCAGGCTGGTCCTCCGGTGGGCTTGTGGGGTTCTGGTTCTCCTCCGTACTTGCTCCGGCAACGCCCATTGTGCTTCGCTGTTGTTTGGCATTTGTTTGTCTGTTTTTTCTCTACTTTTATGGTGATTGTTTTCCCCTGACGTGTGTGAATTGCAGGCCTGTAGCTGGTTTTCGCAGATTTTTGTATCGCGCTTGGCCTCATCGCAGCTTTTTTTGCGTTTGTGTTTCGCATTTTTGTGGCGTGGCATTGATTTTAACGCGGTCAGTTGACGCATTATCTGGAGACTATCGCATGGTACCGCCGTGTTGTGAATACTTGGTTTACACGGGGTAATTTTCCCGCGATAGACTGCGATGTTGAGAGTTACGTTAAGTAACTTTTGCAATGGTTATCACACATTCTTGAGAATATGCCCCAATGTCTTTTATTTATGTGTTTTTAAAACCTGCGAGTGGTGCCTAAACACGCACTTTGGGCCTCATTTATAAGAAGTGGCGCATCGCTGTGTGAAAGCTGTGATGCGATACTTCTCAGTGCGCCCTCCTTGCAACACCAATGATGTGTTATATTTACAGTCTGACCCATTATGTCGCAAGGAATGACAGATACGTCAGTATTACTGACGTATCTGTCGACGCAAAAAGGTGCACATTGCTGGAGTTGTGCCAGAAATCTGACGCAACTCCAGCAATGTGCTTTTCACATGGGGCAAGCCCCATGTGAAAGGGCCTGCGTCATCCTTACGCCTAAGGTTTTGACGCATTGGCGGCATAGAAGTGTTGTGGTGAAATCTAATAGATTTCATTGTGACACTTCTACGGGGCTTTGTTAGGATGGAACGCTCACCCTGTATACATTATACCTGACGCAGGTATAATGTAGCACAGGGCTTTACAAGGTGACGCATCTGCCTAGATGCGTCACCTTGTAAATATGTCTCAAAGTGGCGCATGTTTTACACCGCCACAGGGTCACGATAAGTGATGCAACAGCAGTGCAAAACAGGCACAAGGGCTCATAAACGAGCCCCTTTGTGCTTATAGTCCTTGTTTATGAACAGCAAGGCTGGCAGTAAAGTAGGCACAGTTGCTGCCAGCCTTGCTTCTCATAAGCAAAGACTATAAATACAAACTACAAATACACTTAGTAGCTTTGAAATGTGAAAAAATTATTATTATATTAATTCCAGATTAGGTTGTACTCTATGTGGAGCTGATGAGGGGAAATGTATAGAAGGTCTAATATAAATGAGATGTGGTAGGTGCAGTACAGCAAGCTGCGCCTAGGGGTCCTTAGTGAGCAAGGCATCAGCACTGCTTGTCTAGGTGCAGTTCCACAAGCTGCGACTAGAGGTCCCTAGTGAGCATCTTTAACTATGAAGATATGGTAAATCCACTCTACCCATAATGCATTGCATGCAAGACAGTACTGCGAGTACATTCAAATAGCTTTGTCTATGTATACAATTAGTTGCTTTGAAATGTGACAAAATTATTTTTATATTAATTCCAGATTAGGTTGTACTCTATGTGGAGCTGATGAAGGGAAATTTATAGAAGGTCTCATATAAATGTGAGATGTGCTAGCGAGTAAATTAACCACTGCCAATCTAGTTTAGGACTAAGTGAGTGTCCTGTCTGAAGGCCTTTAAGAAAATAGTTCCTTGAGGCTGTAATTAAATCCTAGAGCGTAACAACACATGTAACAGGGGATATCCTCATGGGAGGTTACAAGAAGGGACAAGGTGGTACTTAGGAGGGCTACAAAGCCTAATGGCCAATAAAAAGCCACCGTTTACAAAGGAGAGGGACAGGAGCCATTTAAAAAGATGGGTGGGAAGTAGGCGGAGCTTTATCCATATATCCTGAATACAGCATGTCTTGAAGAGAGAGTGCAAGCGCTGCCTAGGCGAGACCTGAAAGGCTTCTAATGTAGTTCACTGGGTTGCACGCAGCATAGCTACATAGAGGTGGCTGGAGAGCCACCAGTAGCCCTTAAGCTACCTGCTGCAGAAGGCTGGTTTAAAAGATAGAGGAACAAGCTTGAAGGATAACACCACTAGACTGAAAAACTCAGTCATCACGCTACCATCATCATCGTTATTGTTGTAGTTTTCTGCTGCTATTATTGTTATTGATATTGTTATTATTAAAACATTTGTAACTTTTCACAAAATGTCTCTGAGCACTACTGATTGTAAATGATGCCAGAAATGGGGAACTTTAGAAGAAATGTCTTGATATTTTGCATGAAGTTCAGAAGACTGGCTTCTCGTCTTACATGATCAATAGTGTATGGAGCTCCACAACATCACTTAGAAATATGAGAAATATGTTAATGGAAAGCAATGAACTATACAGCAAGCACAGGCAAAGCCAACATGCCCGGCTTGCACTTTGTGAAAAGTTCTGCACCGAGTTCCTCGAGACAATTTCCTGCAGCGAGTTGGGGC
Organism: Triturus cristatus; assembly: GCF_964204655.1. Classification (NCBI taxonomy): domain Eukaryota; kingdom Metazoa; phylum Chordata; class Amphibia; order Caudata; family Salamandridae; genus Triturus; species Triturus cristatus. The sequence goes on from NC_140583.1 coordinate 975,862,336, forward strand.
TGGCCGGATGCAGTTAGTGGGGCCATGAAGCCTCTGCCAGGATTGGATGTCAAGATTCGCAGGTCTTGAGTGACATGGTCTGAAGACAATCCTTTCAACTCCTCAGAATGTAGCTCAAATCGTCCCTAAGTGAGCATGAATAGCAGGTTGGAGGGGAGGGGGAACAGAAGTGAGCAAGAGAGAGAAGAGACCGCTGAAGTGCTGCGAACTCATCAATCACACGTCTCTCTTACTTCAGTGTAACCACAATTGCGTTTCCAAAGGTGAATGCTAAACGTACACTGAACGTATAAAAAACAAACAAGGTTTTACTTTGTTTCATGAACACTGGAAAATCTTAACAAAAAGTTGGTGGCAATGGGTACTCGCTTCGTAAAGGCGGACCGCAGAGAACCTAAGCCAGAGACAAAGAAAGCCAGTGATATTAACAATGGAATTCTGGGTCAAAAGCACATTCAGGGAGGTAAAAAAAAGAAAATCATAATCCAGTCAAGTCAGAGTTCAGACAAACGGTCAGAAAACATATCACATTGTAATCCACACACAAATCAGTGTTCATGCAAGAAGGTCAGGAAACCAAGGGAAACAAAAAAGCAAAGGGAGGGACACAATAATGGTGAATGAACTGAAGCAATAGTGAAAGAGTCAATGCAACATTTAAAATGGCCATGCACCTTCCTGAGGGAAGTGGAATGCTTAAGATTCTCTGACACTACTCATGACCTGGAAGTCCCTCTCCTTGACCTTCAACAGCAGTGACCGTGACATCCCAGATTCCATAGACTTACTTTCCATTGCCGTACCGGTTTACTTATACAAATTCTATGGCAACCATTCCTACAAGGGAATCCCTGCTTCCACATGGGCCCCTTATTCCTGACACTGGAGCAGTTGCTTCTCCTCATGACAGATCTGCCGTGGCTGTGTATGTAGTTGGAATCTATTTTACCCAATCATTAAAGCCATAATGTAAAATCAATGGAACAGTGTAACCATCCACAAATGTATTGATCGCATGAGTGTCTGCAAGAGTTAAATCACACTGTAGTTAGATGCCGAAAAATAACCACATTACATGAGTAGAGTCAAAGAAGGTAGGTGGAGGAGCAACAGTAAATAATGGCGCTCAAGGACAGAAAAAGAGGTGGCTGCTCTAGCCAGGATGCTATCAAATCACCTCTGGACAGGGGAGTGCATACCAGTGGTGCAGCCAGAGGTGAGAGGGGGCCCAACAACTACAGCCCCTTGAGCCCTGACAGAGCAGCTAAATAACCATGCTGGAGCTGCAAAGGTGAACGAGCATTAACAACAACTTTACATTTATTTTTTTGTCAAATTCAAAGACAGAGGAGAGATGTCAGTCTAGTTTTCTGACAAATTGAAGCTCATTCTTTTAACATGAGACTGGTGTTTACTTTTCTTTAACTTACTGCAAAGTGTGAGGATATTGTAAAGTGAACTATGCGAAAATCTTGCTGGTGTGAAAGATAATTTCAGTTTCGTCCAACACACAACAAAATTGCAATACCTATGAATTAACTGTATAAATATTTCCAAATAAATACACAGTTTTCAAAGAACAAATGAAGCGCTTTTTTCTAATTCTAAAGTGTGGTAGAAACTAAGGGGGAGATTTACAAAAAAGTCACGCAACTCAGGGCAGCCCCCCGCGAGGCTGTGCTGCGTTGCGCGACAGGGAGGGAGCAGGACAGTGCCATATCTTCAAAGATATGGCTATCTCCTCCCCTTTCCCTTGCGCCGGCGCTGATTACAGCTGCTGTGCGCAATGCACACACCGTAGCGCCGCAGGGCTAGGGTGTGTGCATGAGTTCAGCATAGGTTTTGTACAGGAAGGGCACCCTTCCTGTACAAAATACAGTGCTCAACACAAGGGAAAGCTTCTCCCACTTTGTATGCATTCTGCACAATGCAGCATGCATGCAAAGTCAGAAAAGGAAGGAGAAATTAAAGCATTTCTCCTTCCTTCCGCCTTAATTTCTCCTTCCTTCCGCCTTGTTGAAAAGGGCGCAATTTTCTCACGCTTAACACAATCTACTGTTTTTAGTAAATTGGGTTTAGCGTGAGAAACCTTGGGTGGTTGCATGGGAACGCCCATGCACCACCCTTGGTACACCCCCATGGTGCAAAGTAACACGAAGCAGCGCGATGCGCTGCATCGCATTACTTTTATGCTATTTCCAGCGCTAAACAAGTTTAGTGCTAGAAAGTAAATTACAAAAAAAGATTTTGCGTCGTTTTGCGTCACTTTTGTGATGCAAACAAGGAGCAAAAGCTCAGTAAATTTCCCCCCAGGGGCTTATTTATGAGCCCTTGCGACAATTTTGTGCCGCCATTGCGTCAGTTTTTGTGATGTAGCGGCAACATAAACAATGCGCCATGTTGCGCCATATTTACAAAGTGACACATCTAGGTAAATGCGTCACTTTGAAACCCCTGCGCCACTTTATAACTTCATCAGGTATAATGCATGCAGGGTGGGCGTTACCCCCGCAAGTAAGCCTTGTAGTAGTGGTGCACTGAAATCTATCCACTTCTAGGACTCCACTGCGTCAAAACCTTATGCCGGCCTCCTAGCAGATTTAAGGGTGATGCAGTGCAATGTGCCTAGGCCTCCCCCATGAATTGCTGGAGTTGCATCATGCTTACGACACAACTCCAGCAATGTGTGAATTTTGTACCAACAGATATGTCAGGATTCCTGACGCATCTGTCATTCTTTGCGACATGGCGCACCATACAGTAATTACAGTGCATCCATTGTGTCACAAGGAGGGCGCTGTTTTACCACAGCGATGCAACACTTTTAATAAATGAGGCCTTAAGATTTTAAAAGAATCAAAACAAATCAAAACACTTTATTTGGTGGTGCACAAATAAAAAGAATTCTCTGAATCCCATTTTCCTGTTTTATCAGTGAAATTGTGTGTATTTGAAAATACAGATGGATCTGCACAATGGAAACAACGCAAGCGTAAGGTATGGACGTAAGGGAGAATGCACTGATTATTCCAAATACACTCTGCAGTAAGCCAGGGATGTCTACTTGCACCGGCAATGTTTAACATCGATGTAAATGAAATATGTAAATCTCTCATCAATCTTAACCTCGATATCCTGAATATAGAGAATGAACATATACCAATCTTGATTTTCAGAGACGATGCGTTGATCCTTCCACATACAGAAAACTCAATGCATCATCTGTTAGTGGATTTTTAGCATTTTTGCCTTAGCAGAAAACTCACCATCAACACGGAAAAAACTGCATTAATGTCATCTGTCCCAAAGTAAAGCTCACCTCTACTTTGAAAATCTATGGAAAACCACTTGAAATAATATGTTTTTATGATTATCTGGGAATATATCTTAATAATCACCACAACTTGGCTGCAAAACCAACAAAAAGCAAAGTGACCCTCAGCTAACAAGGAGGTCCAGTACTAAAATTCTGAAATAAAACTGACAATCGTCTGGTTAAACCAGCAAAAAATGCTTACGAATCCGAAATTTTGAGACACCGGACACGGATGATGTGGTACAGTGGTTTATTAAAATTTTAGGACGAATCCTACATAAGTCCTCACTCTTCAGCAACGAGCTCCTTCTCCACCCTGGGAATTACATTCCAGAATCCAATCTATAAATATTCATCTTTTTACTTATGTAGAGCGAACATCGCAGTGCTAGAAAAACAGATCAGTGTCTCTCTACCAATAGTGGAACCATTCTTTGGTGGTCTTATATTACTTCTGATGTAAGTATTAATAAGATAAGTGTATTATACATCACACCTTCGAGGTGAGGTAGTAAGGTAGCTTATCATCTTTGCACTTTAAAAGGACTACCTCTCTTTTTCGTCTTGATTCTGAGGGAACTTTGGTATTTTTAGATCACATATACTGTGTGATATTCTTTTTATGATTTCTTCTCTGGTTAATCTTTTTCTTTATTTTTCACTATTTGTGTTAATAATGATACCTTGGTGGTTGGTATCTTTACTATTTGTTAGTTATTTGTTTTGTAGATTTATTTCTGATATTTTTTGGTCCAATCAGTAAAAAATATAAACAATGTTCATGGGCTCATGAAAGTTATGTTTTAATGTCATTTTAGGTCCCTGGGTGTTGTGATAACATTGTAGGTCTCTGAAAAGGTCCTGATGAAGGTGGTTTGATCTTTTACTCTATACCACCGAAACGCGCGTCGACCGAGTATTCAGATTTGGTTTTCTGAATATAATCGTTTCATCTGGTCGTGGGTCTTTGCTTGGTCATCTATCACCCCTTCCTTATTTAGATTCCAATTGTTTGCAGGATGTGTAAGTATGTATGTGAAGGAATGAGTTTTGTATGATTAGTGCAATGCATATAGATTTTCCAGGGGCATTTTTTAAATGCTTAGTATTGTGTTTTTGTCATATTTGATGGAATAATTATATTGACTTCTTTCTTCGTTATACCTTTTTTGTAATGTATATATTGAAAAAAGAGAGAATAAATTGAAATGCTTTATTGAAATATGTGATAAAAGATATAAAGAAATGAGATAAATAAAAGAATTGAATACATTTACAATGGTGTGATATTGAAGTGAATTACTTTTAGGAAAGAAAATTGAGCCCAATGGTGATTAAGTACACAGTGTAATGGTTTGGTAGGCCTGGAGGGAGCCTTTGCAGTTCTGTAACAATTGTGGCTTAAACCCGCGCAGATGAGCAAAGTCGCTTTGAAAACTGTAAAAAAAGGTTTGTGAAGTTAGATGATAAAGCTACGGAAAATGTGTCTACACAAATTACCTAAATCCTAAACCCGAGTCCTGTTTTGAGCCGTACATGGACATGATCTTCCCTGTAGAATTAAGAACCCTATACCTTAAATCCATGCTTGGTACTCTGCAGGTATTGTCAGTCACTAAAAAAATGGTTGAAGTCTGCGGGTAACCTCTCAGACACTTGTAATTCTGTTCTCGGAGGCTCAGAAACAGTGGCCCATTTTATGCTTTTATGCACTAATACATTACAAGCTAGAAGGTATTTCTTATATCCTTTCTTCCTAAAATACAACATACTGAGGTGTAGGGAAGCTCTTGAGTATTGCTATAGAACTGACTCGAAGGAAATGCACCTCGTAGTAGCAGCAAATATTTATTCAGCATGGAAAACTACAAGATCACATTAGAATTAATACCAAGATTGTTAGGTAGTTGAAGAGATCTGGTTTGGCACTATTGATTTAAATTGTCTGAAACATGGTGGCCCTTACTTAGTCCAGAAAGTTGTAAAAAAAAGTATGCTTGCCACATAGCTAAAGTATTAATAATCTTTACTACAGTAGTGTTCTTATTTGTTTTGTGTAGCTATATCATGACATTGGATATTTTAACCAGGCTTGTTTTTTTAATCAAATGTCTTGTATGGACTGAATCTATTTAATTGTCCCTGAATTCAACATTTTATTGTGTTTGAGCAATTTCATTGTGCCAATTTGCAAGACTCATTATCTGCACTTTATGAATTATAGTGTATGCTTTATTGTATGGCTATTTTGGATGAAACAATAAAGAATTTTGATTTGATGTCTGTGCAAATGGAGTTGTCATTTCAATGAGAAATGTGCTGTCTGTAAATGACAGTTGATACCACAACATGCTTTAGTAATATATTTGTGAGACTATGCTCCTAAATGCAACATCAACTACATACTACCCCCTTACTACTCTCCTGCTGAATGGGCGTGGCTAATATGTGACACTTGTTCTTTGTATCATGTTATGATTTTTCTGAATCCCTATAAGGTCAGTGATGTAACATTGATGGCAGTGCAACCATTGTTATAGCACCACTGACTACTAGGAGCTCTTACAGCACTCAGAGCTTGTTCTATCCAATTCCCTCAGCTGCAGGATTCAGACTCCAAGCAGCAGAATCTACTGGGCACCTGACGGGGCACTTCGAAGGCTTCATTGTGCACGCACTAAATGGCCGAGCAGTCCACATATTCACTTGTAAATGCGGAGTGAGCCTATTGGCATTAGTTGCATGATGCCAGCAGATGTCAAAGAATAAGTTATGCCTATGCTGCTGGGTGGCTTCTGAAGACAAGATAGTCACAGTAATCACGGCGTTTGGCATGGCGGGTTAAGGGCAGACATTGCAGATAGTAAAATAACATAGACTTACTTAGGACAGAGTGGTGGAACTGGGGAAAATAATTATTTTCCCATAGTTTGTTTAATTGCATTCTTAATGAAAATGTGTAGGTAGTTTAAAAAAACTTCTTGGGGTCAGTAATGCATACTTCTTCTTTATTAAAAGCAAAAATAGGGATAGTATCCTACTGAGACATCTGGAAATCAGACAGAATCTCAGAAAACAAGATATTGCTCCCCCTATCGAGCTAATCAGAGAGGGGGAACTTGAGCAACTTTTATACACAGTACTGTAGTAGAAGTGGGTGAGTCAACAAATTAGCAGGGAGAGCCAAGCCATGGGTCTGCCTTGGCTCCAACAGCCCATCATGGCTCTTAGAGCCCGCACACAAGCTGAGCTATTGGAACATTTAGCATGGACATCATGCAGGAAATATTAGGCAAAAATATGATCAAGTGTTTTCAAAGCTCAAAAAACTAAATTTCCTTGACAAGCTATTCACCTTAGTACATCAGATTACATCAATGCATTGAGACACGTTTATTAAGTGTGACAGGTTTTAAACATGAACTTAGGAACATTAATGCACTGAAGCCCCACTTCGATGACAATACCATTAGTGAACCAAGAGACAAGTCAATTGTCATGTGCACCCTACTTGTGGGCTATGGCCCACATGCATCAACGCAAAAAACGGTCGCAAACGGGCAGATTCTCAGTATCGGCCCCTTTGCGACCGGTATTTTTGCATTTGGGATGCATCATCCCAAATGCAAAAATCGCAATTTAAGTAATCTCTAGATTGCGATTACTTAAATTGCGATTGCATTTCAGGAATCTCAAATTGAGATTCCTTAAATGCAATTGATTAAAGTAAAAAAATTAGCGCTTTCGCTAATAAGGGGAGCAAATTACCATGAAGTTGAACTTCATGGTAATTTGCAAAAACTTTGAAAAATGCACTAAAGGGCATTTTTCAAAGTTCTATTTTACACACACACATGCTCTTGGGGCATGTGTGTGTGCAAGATGTACTCATATGCAGATTTCAGGGGTGCAACAGGGTGTCCTTTCGACACCCTGGCACCCTCGAAATTGCATTCTCAGTTTGTGATTCTCTAATTGAGAATCGCAAATTGAAAATGTCTTCCCATTCATTCCTATGGGCCTGTAAGTCCATAGGAATGAATAGGAAGGCATTCCTTAATTGTGACTCGCAATTTGCGAGTCGCAATTAAGGAATGTTTAGGAATCGCTATTTTTATAGCGATTCCTTACATGCATAGGCTTTTGCGATCCCTTAATTGCGATTCCTTAATAATCGCAATTAAGGAATTTCAAAAGCCTTCCTTGGTGCATGTGCCAGATAATTCCTATTTTATGTGGAGCAAAATTATACTGCCTTAAGTGAAACACAAGAGAGTTTTGTACAGCACACATGTTCACGCATTTCAATGTCTTCTCATATGCGACATTGAAAGAAATCGGGGGCTCAAAAAAATAAAATAATTGCCTAGGATCACTCAATTTGGATGTATGGCCAAACTGGGATTGATCCCGGGTTTTCTGGTTCCACTTAGTGCATTTCAGCAATTTGATTGGCAACCCTTTCTTGCGCTTCTTTGACATCAAATTTTAATGCTTTGACTTCCATTCTTGATGCATGAGCTTAAAGAGTGGCTAGAAAGCAGATGACACATGTTAGCTCAATTCATTTTGGGTTGAGGGCTAAAGATGGTCCTCGAGCTGAACCAGAGCTTAGCATCAGGCTCAAGCCTTCAGTGGTTCACCCACCTCACAATTTTACTCTAGCTATTCTGTGCCTGAAATAAGCTTAGCTGCTGCTGACAGTGTGATACCTGCTTTGTATTAAGAATATATTAACTTGCATTGCTGATGACCTTCTTGTACCTGTGCTGTATGAGGGAATCTTACACTGCTGTCAAATGCTGCACATTGTGTGTATGTGATTATACACAAGATCAGACTGCTGCAGATGCTTCCCATATCCTGTGCATGCGAGAGAAGCTTGAATTGTTTCTGACCAAATCTGTAAGTGTTCTGTGGGTGTTAGGGAAGAGTGTGCTCCTGGCACGTGCTGTACCTGTTTTGTTTGTGGAAATCTTGCTATGAATGTGTGTCAACCTTGCTCTCATACACCCTAGTGCTGGTCCTTACATTTATACCAAATTGTTGCATCTAAGGGAGGTGTTAAATGGTGCTCCCCACTGCCACACTTGTTCCATGTCATAAAGGAAGCTTGCAGTATCCTTGTAATATCACACTTGTTCCATGTCTTTGAAGGAAGCATGCACTGGCTGGTTGTGCTGTATCATACTTATTCCATATCTTTTAAACAACCTTGTACTGGCCCTGAATACCACACCTGTCCCATGTCTTTGAAGTAAGCTTGCACTATCCCTGCAGTGCCACACGTGTTCCATAGCTTTGAATTAAGCTTGAACTGATCCTGCAGTGCTACATTTGTTCCATGTCTTAGATGGAAGCTTGCACTGGTCCAGTAGTACCACACACATTCCATGTCTTTCAGGGAAGAATGTGATGCTCTCGACCAGTACTGTATGTTTGCAAAGGATCCCCTGGGCTCCAGATCACTTACCTTTTTCTGTGTGTTTTAGGTCTGACCAAAATAATGTTTTAGCTGTCTCACCAGCTTCATGTTTTCTCAAAAATAATACATAATCTTGCGTAGAGAAAATGGTCTTTAGGAAAGCCTATTTCAATTATTCATCAGATATACTGTCTTTCAAATACTAGTTCAGCCCTTCAGAACATCCTACATACACCCGGACAGTGGGTCAGCCCTCTTCAGTCACCGGCTTTGTTCCAATCGTTGGCTCTGCCTAGTAGGCAATTGCTGGTCGTTAGGATGTCAGGTAGTCTGAGTAGCAATATGTTTGCCTGCTTACTCTGTGATACTCTTCTTCCAGACGAGTGTGACCTCAGGAGATATTTTCTTAAGTTAATCCGCCAGCAACTCACTTGCAAATGCAGATCAGTGTTAATTGACTAACCATTTTTATTGCTAGTGGACCACAACATTCTTATGAAGAGTATCAGACATCACTGCTGCAAGTTTCAAAACAATGCCAACTTCCTAAAACAGTATTCTGCATACTCCATCATTGTTTACTGTTCCAAGATAGCAGGCCAGTCAAAGATTTACTTTGTAATGTTCTTTATTGAAGCACATGCTTTTTATATCTGGTTGGCATATATTTTTCTTTTGTTTTTCGTTATTTTTTTCTTTATTTACTTTAGCATGTGCTAGCACTACAATGAAAACCATCACATGAGTTTTTAGAAGGCAAGAGGTCCTTTTTCTTATGCCAAAACCTTCCCCACAAAAGCCCACAAAGATCAGACTCACATAGTCTGCAGTTATGATCCAAGTGTGGCTGATGGGAGCTTATATAACCTCAGAGGATGTTCAGGCTTCAGTCTAGTATTTTATTTTATTTTGTAGTTTTATATAATGCAAACCTGACCTGCAGGTACTCAAGTGCTTTAGATGAGCACCACTTACATTACAAAAGGTTACATTATTGAATATTTTCTGGCACAGGGAGAAGAATTGATTTACCTAGAATCACATGATATTGAGCCAATACTCAGGCTCAAATATGTGGGCAATTCAATTCATTTTTTTTATTGTTTTATTATTTAAAATCTTACAATACATAGACACAATAATTCATGTTGTAATAAATATAATAATATTAAAATTCTGGCTTAGGGATAATAAAAAACATACATTAATAAGTTAATCAAAATCATCCATGCAGTAAGATATAGCGACACTTAATAACACAGACCTCATAATACAAATGTAGTTAATATATACATCCTATGTTATCTCGTAGGTTAATCTTGCAGGTCTAATTTATTTCTTATTATCAATAAAAGCTTAACAAAAGCTGAATTCAGAGCTATATCATCTGATTGTAGACATCTTATGAGTGCTTGTCTACAGGTTCGCATTCCGCGGGGATTAAAATACCTCTTAAGTAAAGTTCTTCTTTCAGCTTTAAATTTTGGGCATATGCAGAGCAAATGAATAATGTTCTCTTCTCCTGTTTTACATCAGTGACAAGGCATCAGCTCTGTTTTTCCAAGCCATGGCATTACATGACATAGACCCGGGAATAGGCCAAAACGGGCTTTTAAAAGAATGTTTATGTGCTTTAAAGACCAAGGGGTTTCTAAATATGATTGAAGTTTCACTTTTGTATGCACGTTCATTAGTGACCATCCATGCGTTCTTTTTGCAAGAGAGGCTTTATCAGTGTACAGCGATAGATATTTTGTTGTTTTATTCATAGCTTTTTAAAATGAATGTGCAGTTATTAGCATATCCCAGATCACGTGCGCTGAATATTTATCTAAGGCAGCGGGTAAAAATTTCCAGAATTGAGAATTCAGATTTTTTTGTATTTCCTGCCATAACAAATTGGACATTTGATTTACAGTATCAATTTTAATTATTTTCCAGACTTTTATAAATTGGCCTTTTCGTGCAATTAGCTGGTTAGTTAGCCCAAATTCTAATCTAATTTGTGCAGGTGAAGCATTGTGTGGAAGTTGAAAGAGTGATTTGAAGATTTTTGTCACAGCATTATTGATGGTTATAGCATCTTTACCATACGTTAGCGTTGGTAATAATTTTGCAGATATTCTTTAGAAGTGGGAGGTAACTCGGTTCCCCTAATGACTTCTGCAAGATTCTAAATGCTGTCAGTAGGGTGTTAGTTCTCCTTTGTAGGTCAACCTTGAGTGGATGAAATGATACACTATCATTGAATAGAACACCCAAGTATTTATGTGATCTTACTTGTTCTAATTGCAAGTTTTGGGGTACCATTTGGTCTTATACTTTAACCTTGGATTTTTGTTGAACCCCATAATTTTTGTCTTGTTTTCATTTATAACCATACCATTTGCTTGAGAATACCTTGATATCATATTTATCAGGTGTTGTAGCTCCACCTTTGTTTGACTTAATAGGATAACACCATCTGCATATAATAGGTTTGATATATGAGTACTAGCTAAATTTGGTGGATAGGCATTCACCTCATCCATTGCTTGCGTTAGGTCCACTAGAAACAGATTAAAAAGCAACAGGCCAGAACACACCTTTGCTTTAGGCCCATGGAAGTTGCAATTTTCTTCGCGACACATGAGCCATCACCTAACCGAATTCTAACCAAGTGATTGAATAGAATAATTGAATCGGAATCAAGAGGGAAGATGGTATTCCTTGATCTTTCAACTTTTGCCAAAGTAGCTGCCTTTGCACACAATCGAAGACCGTTTTAAAGTCCACAAAACCCAGATATAACAGTTGCTTCAGACCATTAGTACTGATAAAACAAAAATATTTGTTGTAGTTTCCAATACTTTTGACCGTTATATTCAATGGAATTATCTGATTCTCGTTAGCCCATGCCGATAGTTTTGACAGTAGGAATCCTGCAAAAAGTTTGGCATTAATGTCTTGTAAGGTAATTAGTCGATAATTGCCAGGCTGTGCCTAGTCACCTTTTTTATATATTGGTGATATTAACAAGCCCTTCCATGTCTCCGGCATTTTTGATGACTCAACAGATTTATTGAATACCTTCATGAGATATTCTGCCCAAAGGGTGGGATTTTCTTTCTATAATGCAAAAGGAATCCCATTAGGACCTGGAGCACGGTCTTTTTGTTTTTTAATTAGTTTGTATTCTTGATTGTTTGTTATGTTAATTTAATAATCCAAATTCTTTGTTGGTTTATCTGCCACCTTAGCCCTAATGTCCTTTTGTGTGAATTCCCAGTTCGTATTTAGGTGCCTTGTTAAAAAATCGATCCAATCAGCTTTGCCTAATGTAGATTATATTGCAGTTGCAGTCAATTGTGATAGGCCATTTATCATTTTCCAGAAGTCTCTTGAGTTTGATTGTTTACTTATATACAGAGCCTTAGCCTAGAGATCTTGCTTTGCTTGAGTTTTTCATCCCAAATTAGACTCTGTAGGTCATGGTTAATACTTTTTAAATTAAATCGTAAGACCATATTATCTGGACTTCTTTTTATCTGTCTCAGAGCCTGTTACGAGATCTTTTTAGGATACAGGTAGTATGTGATAACTTGATTTTATTTCTCGCTTCAACTTGATTCCTTAAGTGTTCTTTATAGCGAGGTTTTGACACGTATGTGGTGACTAGTTTTTTTATGAAGTACTCCCAACTTTCTATTACAGTCAGAGATTCCTCTTCCAAGCTTTCATTAGCCAATTTTTGAGCCAGCATGATGGTAGCTACTTTGGAGTCTTCTTTCCAGTAAAGTCTCCTATAATTAATTGTTTCTGTCTGTCCGGGTACAGCTGCATATTTTTATATTGTGTAACATGCAACCTTATAACGAGGATTTGCTGTCTATGGTCACTACCATTCGTTTTCTCCATATGGAATGATGATATCTTGTCATAGTCAAATAACACTTTATTCGATTTAAGAAAGATTAAATCATAAAAGCACAAATCATTAAAAAGTTACAGGAATATTGCACTAAATTACAGAGCATATATATGGGATTAGCCAGCAATAAAAACACATTATATTTCAGATATAAAAAATAATATCAAATGAATATAAAATGAGAGATATATTTCTATCATGAAGTTATTTACAATTTAAAAAATGTCATAGGCTTGCATGGTTTTCCTAGAGTGGATCACTCCCTTCAGGAATTTGGCTATATGAAAATAAAACATGGGCTCATCTAGCAATTGTAATTTGATGAAAGCGGGTCGACATTGTCTCAGGCCCTGATGTTTTAAAATAGGCAATATCCAACTTTTCCTAAGTAAAGAATAACATTTACAGAAGATGACATGGACTGAAGACTGTACGGAAATGTTGTCACAAGGGCAATGGCACAAGGTGCGTGACCAATCATTCGTCTTTGGGAAAGAAACCATGGTGTGAAAATTGCCTAGATGCAGACGGGTCAACAGCATCCTGTCGTAGTTCCCTGGGGTAGATGTTAAATACGGTTGTAACCCCAAATGAGTCAGGAGCAGTTGGTTATCTCTGACAGATGGTTTCATAATATTAATGGACAGTCTTAACGTATCCAGGTGATTTAAACATACTAGCTTTAATTCCTTCCTGGAAATACGACATAGACTATCGGGGTTACTAAAATACTCGGGGAAGCCTATGTCAGTTGTAAAATCCCTGATAAATTTAAGGCAGGGGATGTGGTTGGCCCATTGAAAATTCAAGCAGTCATTAATCAGGTCCTGATTAAGGCCAGTCTCAGAACTTGACCATACCTTATGCCAAAGTAAAAGTGGCTGGATTTTAACTAAATCTGAGAGATAAGGTAATCCCAGTTCAGTGTCGCAAATATAGGTTGCTGTGCTATTTGGAACAGCTAAAAGAAATTTCAAAAACCTATTCTCGACTACCTGTAGGGACTCAGCATTAGTATGACCCCAGATACCAGAGCCATAAGATGCCAGGGTAAGCAGTTAGCTTTATAAATCATAAGCAAATCATTAATTGGGCGCTTGCCTAATTAACTTGAAACATTGATCAAAGCCACTATTGCTTTTGCAAACAAAAGTTTTCTGGTGTTAATGGCTTTGACCCAGGATCCCTTCCTTTCAAACACGACACCCAGATAGGAAAAATTACTAGTAAATTTAAGTTTGCTTTCATTTATGTAGATGTCTCGACACTTAACATTGCATTTACTACATTTCATGACAAAGGTCTTTGCAAAGTTAACGTTCAAATCTATCCTTGTCATGAAATTTACAAAACTTGTAATACTTTTTTTCAAACCTAACGGGGTACGTGACAGGAGGACAGCGTCATCGGCATATAACAATGCTCCAATGGGCCGTCTACCAATACATGGAAGGTCCTGGCATTCCCTCACAAGGGTAACGCCCAAGTTATTTATATAGAGGCTGAAAAGGAGGGGGCTAGGACACATCCCTGCCTTAACTCCTTTCCAACAGGGAAATTACGGCTGCGTTCACCAGCCAACCCTTAACGGACTCTAGCCTGGGCGTCCTGATATGATTGTTTAAAAAAAATAAGCAATGGCATTTCCACCGCCATGGTTTCTAAAATACTCCATAGTTTCTGATGATCAACGCAATCAAAAGCAGAGCTCAAATCAACAAAACACATAAAGAGGTTGTCCTGTTTGGCCTGAATATATTTTCCACATAAAAGGCTTAGATTTAAGCCCTGTTCTATCATACCAAGCCCTTGGCGAAACCCATACTGTAATTCTGAAAGTACGCCAATGTCCTCAACCCAGTTCTGTAATCTATTCAAGATAACACGCCCTGCCACTTTCATGAGTGAGTCAAGAAGAGAGATGGGTCCGTAGCATGCAGGGTCATTACGATCACCCTTTTTAAAAACTGGAACTAGAATAGACTCTGTCGAGGTTGTGGTGAAACCCTGGATACAGCATACCTTTAAAACCATTGTTAGTAAAGGGCCCCACAATGAGGGGCAAGGTTTATAAAGGTCCATGGGTATACTGTCTGGGCCAGGAGCTTTACCCTCCATGCTTGCATTGATCGCCGTGACCAGCTCATCCACATTAAAATCAATCACTATTGGGAGATGACTCCTATGACTAGGGCTGGGAATATCGCGGGAAAGTAGGTCTGTACTGCAGCTGTATAGCCTGGAAAAATTAGATACCCACTTATCTTCACTTATTGAGATTTCAATACTGGGGAGGTTTGAAGGGGCCAAAAAAGGAGCGTTCACTGCCTTCCAAAAGCCTTTTATATCTTTTAGCTCAGAGGCTTTCTTAACGGCCTCCCATAATTCTACTCTTAAGGCCTCTGGGAGTCTTATGAATAGCTATTTTTAATGCAACATGAGCTTTGGTACAATATGTATCAAACCAACCACTTTTACCAATACAAGGTCTGTTAGCGTCTGACAACAGGTTAAGCTGGATAGTCTGGGTGATTGAATGAAATTAATTAAGAACATCAAGGTCTTTAGTTGTTTCATCGAGACAAGCATTAAAATCCATTTTACAGCTACTTAGTAGCGACTTAGTTAACATTTTACAGTCTACACCCTTCCACTTAATCGTATAGCCATTAAATCTATTGAGGACTAAATTATCAACAGATTTTACAGACTTAGTTCCTCTCGATAGTACCTTGGCCGATAATTCCAGGGTGACGCTAATAGGGAAATGGTCGCTGAAAGCGACAGCATGTGTAACAAAATCATGTAGTCTATTAGAAAACCTATTAGAGATTAGAACATGGTCTATAGTTGACATAAAACCATGACCATTGAATGTACAGCTAAATGGAATCGGTGGGGAGCACAAATCATTTGCAAAGCCCAAGTCCAGGGAATACTTAAGCAGGTTAATTTGCTTCCCAGAGGTAGTATGCACAAAATGGAAGTTATCGTTCTCATTATCAATTGTTAAACCACAATTGCCATCTCCTAGTTGTGTGCAAGGACCAACATTAAAATCGCCTACCCAAACTATACAGTAATCCACCAGAGATTGTGTTTGAGCTTCATCCAAATGCTTCTGTAGAGCTCTCAAAACTGCCTCCATTTGCAGAACAGGGATATTGTTATAATGATTGATTAAGATTGTGCAATTTGAGGCGTCAATGGTCATTTTTATGACCGGATAAAAGGTATTAGATACCAGAAAGTCGATCTTTTTTATGTTTAGCCTATAAGAAATATATGTACAGAGGCCACCTTTATGTCTCCCATGGCTAGAGGGTATGGCTGCAGTAAAAAAGGATTTAAATCCATTAATATGCTGTAGACTATCCACCCAAGATTCTTGGACGCAAAAAATATCGTAAACGATTACAAACTCAAGCCAGGCAGGATTGGAGAGTTTAGAAAGTACTCAAAAACAAAACAGTTCAAAAAGGAGTGTCCAAGGGAAAAAAATTTAAGACCACTAAGGATTATATCCCCAAACAAACATAATGAATACCAAGAAATCCTAGGGTCTAGTCATATATCACTAGTGTATATGAAGTACGAATACTCCTTAAATAAGAATGTATTAAACCAACAGCCAAATTATACTCATAAGATCATCTAGGGGCAGATCCCTTTAAAGGACGTAATCCCTCACTCACCAAAGGTGACATGCTTCATCATAGGGACTCTCCTCCCAAAGGAAACACCTAGTTCCTTTGAGGGCTACAACCCCCTCACTGTGAGGGAGGAGCTCAGGGATGTTTTGTAGGAGTGTATAGGGTATCCTAAACCCACCTGTGATGAGTCTAACGTGTGAGTGAGGTCGCAGCGCAAAATAATCTACAATGTGAAAAATAACGTGAATAAGTGAGTGAGTGCTAAAACTGGCTAGTAGGCATCAAACAACAATTTTAATCAGAGTATGCCTACAGTCAGGATTAAAAAAGCAGTGGATTTGCCTATATATAGTCCTGTTGTTGGATTGTATGATCTTTTGAATATGGCAATAACAGGCTTATGTTAAAATGCCCTGAGATAATATATTCAATATATGGACCCTCAAGCATTTGCTATAATAAAAAACTAGTAAGAATAGTATTCATGTTCTTCCTTGAGCTTAAATTAGGATGTATATATAAATTTACAAGTAGTAGTCATTTTTATTTGTTCTTTTCCATGTACCGTAGCTTTACTATTAAAAGTTATTATAATTTAGAACCACTTGTTCATGCTCCACTTTAAGGTTTATGGCTATGAATATTGCTAGGCCCCCACTAGGGCATCCATATTTGTTTTATTTAATTGCCGGCTCAAAGTACCCTTTATAACCTTCCAGCATTACTGAATTAGTTGCCCAGGTATCTTGTAGAAATATAATCTGAAAGTTGTTCGACATCAAGGATAGGTATGCATTTTTTATTTTAGAATGTATCCCATTTATTTTTCAGGAACATAGTCTTATAGGTTCACTTATATTACAATTTTCCTCCTTGGACCTCTTTGAGTTATTCTGTCAAGGGTGACCTCCCCCATGAAGGGCTGCTGGAATCCATCCTTCAGTTAGTCTGGTCGGCATTCCTACTTTGGATTGATTCATTATTGATGTTGTTAAATTATCCATTTTGCCTATTTTGTGTTTTTCTGTTAATATTCTGGTCTCTCCTGATAGGTACATGGCCTTGGGTATACCATTTGCTGAGGCTTAATAATTAGTATTCCCAACTGTAGAAAGGTTTAATTTTAGTTTATAATTAATTCTAATACATAGGCAGAGTTCAGAGTTATTAATTTCATTTCTTGACTATTTTCTTTATTTGGGAGAAATTCAATAGCTTCAATGTTTTTGCTTGTGATTTCTTCCAAAGATGGAATTGCTTTAAAGAGACGTAAGATATTTCCTCGATTTAATATATCATGTCTACCCCTGGAGTGGTATTCTCGTTTAAGAATAGGTTGGATGTTACCATCAATGGTTAATTTCTTACTTCTATCATTTGCATTAGTTAAATGTTCTTTCTTTGATAGACTCCTTTGTACATGTGTAGGTTCCATCAAGCCCTTTAGAATCAAGTGCGCAGTCTTGTTTGATCGATTATGAAACTGTTTTGCAAATTTGTTTTGGACTTTGTTGGACCTTGATTGCTCTTTGTATTGCTAGTGTAGGGTATCTCTCTCTATCATCATTCTGCAGTACCAGTTTGTTCCTGGTCCAATTAATTTTTTGTGTTTCTAGTTTTTCCAGTAATACCTCGGTCTTAGGAACCGTCATCTCCTCTAATAGCTTGTCGTCTTCTAATATCGCAGCTTCTTTTTCCGTTTTGTTCTTATTTGTCCCTTCTATCTCTGGTTCGTGGTGACTTACCCCACTTTTTTTTATTTCCAAAGGTGAGGTTTTTTTTCGGTCACATAGTTCATGGTCTACATTGCGTTGTTCCTTTGGCGTTATTTCACTTTTGCCATTATCGAATAGAGAGAAATATTTTTTGCTCTTTTCGTTAGTTTTAGTGAACTGTTCTCCAAGTATTTCTTTATCTTGATTTCCCAGTAGTGCATTATTTTGTTTGAGACTGTCTTTGCTATGCCCCTTTTGTCCTATTTTCTGGTTTTGTATATCGATTATTGTTGTGTCCTGCGCCCGCAACACTACAATTATTGAATTACTTTTGGCCTTTTTTCTTGCTTTTCGTATTTTTTCCTATTTTTTTGTTATACTAAAAGACGGAGAGGTTGATTGCTTATCTCCATGATCTTCTGCTTTTTCTTCTATAAGTGGACCTATAGATTTTTGGGTAGTATTTGATATCACAGTTTCTTGCTGCTGCTCTGTGCATGTTTCCATCATTGTCTTGTATATGTTTGGAGTTTCACTCAGTGGGATCGATTGAACCAAATTACTTTGCAGATTTATGTTTCTAATTATGTCATTATACTTTGATTTTCCTTTCCCCCGTTGTTCATTGGACCTTTTGATTTGGAGACCCAATTTTAAGTCTTCAAGTACAGTGTTCATAACATCCGGTATTGTTGCCAATTTATCAGTTATTGGAGAACACATACTATCAAAATATGAGGATGCCGCTTGCGTTTGAGCTCTTATTATCAGATTGTTTAGTGTTGCCAATTTCTGATCTATTCCAGCCACTGAATTTGCCATGACATTTAGTAAGTCAATTTGTACCTCCATTTTATTTGATTGAAGCGTGAGTGCTTTTAGTGTTAAATGTAAGGTTCTATAAAATATGGCCCATATTGCCCCTAAATCCTATTTACCAGAAGTTGGTAAGGTTTGGTTTTGCAAACATTTCGAGTTACATTGCGCTATATCTATGGAGCCAACTGGAGGGGGTTTAATTTTTCTTCCTCTATCTTTTTTGTCACATAAGAGCATTTTTTTATCACTGCCGTTGTGATTGTTACATGGTGTACTCAGAAACTGTAAGTTATCCTCTTTTATTTCGAGTCTCCTTTTTGTCCTTGAGGCTCTTTTAATTCGCTGGAGCGCTCTTAAAAGGGTAAGCTGTTCTCCATATCCGATCTTAACTCTGAATTTAAACCAAAAGGGGACAAGCCGCCAATTATTACTTTGTACTGTGATTCCTGAGAACCTGCTAGTAGTGGCTCTTGATTTATCTGGTTTGCTTCGGGAAAGGGGGGCATTAACTCCGTTTCAGTTTTACACTTTTTGTTTCAACTTTAACTTCCAGAGGAGAGGGCCCCCAATATCAGAACTTTCTGAAGTATTTCTGGTATGTCCGGATATTCTTGTGCCTTTTGTATTGCTGATGCTACTGTTAATATTTCCATGTCAATAATATGCCCCTCTTGAATGCCTTCATTTTCCTTTGTCCCAAGATAAATTAGGTTGATCATGCTTTGTGGGTCTTGACCCTGACATACAGCTTATATCTTACAATCTGGCCTTATCGTAGATTGAAGGTTAGTTGTTACTGTCTCAGTTTGTATTGACAACATAGCTCTGATGGAATCTTTCATAAAATCAAATTTGTGAGGAATTTTCATAGATTTTTCAAACATATGCGCAATAAATTAAGGATTGATTTAGCCCTGTAGTTTTTGCTTTAACTTTTTTTGATGTGATTGATGTTTGAAGTTTCTTTATTCTTCTTATAGGGAGAATAGGAGCTCTTTCTTTACCTGAGCGCATGCTTCTGTATTATATATTAGTAGGTGTCCTACAATTACTGGATTTAACCACTGCCAGAAGTGGTAATATTAGTAAAACAGTGCGTCTCTGATACTAGCTTGATACTAGCTTAATATTTTTTTTTGCCTAATGAAGACTAGACGAAAACCAGCAGCAACCAGAGCAGAAACCCGAGCAGTACAGAGCTGTTTGCTGGGTGAACTTTCACGCCCGCTTTCCCCCTGCTCTTTGTTCCGACTACGAGATGGCGAGACGCAGTCGTGTCCAAAGGGGCCTAGGCGGCCTGAGCCGCGGAGCAGCGAGGGGGCAGTGGCTGCGTGATGAGTTGTGGAGTTGTGGAGAGTCGCTGGATTGCCGAGAGCCACCCAGCCTGAACATACTAAACGTACTGCAGCCGGAAAGACTGAGGACTCGCCACACGAAACAGACAAGTGGAAATATGGGGGCAGATATACTAACATTCGCCGCAATGGAGTGCAGCAAGACAACTTGCTGCGCCGTGTAAAATAGAGAGGGCATGAATGTGTCATATTTACCTACATATGGCACAATCCTGCTCTCTCTTTGTGCTGGCACACTTGTGGCTGCCAAGCATCAATGCAGGCTCCCTTGCGCTATGGTGCAAGAGAGCCTGCATTACAGCCAGGATCGTTTTGTGCATGAAGGGGAGCCTTCCTGCACAAAAACATTTCTCAGAGACATTTTCATTTTAGCGCCAAAAACAAATGTCATGGAATGCCGGCCAAATTTGGAAGCACCGCCCACCAACATTTTCACATCACAGGGATGCGCCATATTAACAAGAATACGACGCTCCCCAGTGTTTCGCCTAGTGCTAGTGCAAAAAAAGCTGCCTAGCACCAATGCAGGCACCCTGCCTCCATGTTGCAAGGGTGCCTGTGCTGCAGGGACACTTGTTTATGTGCAGGAAGGAACAATAAATAATGGTAATTTGCACCATCTTTGTGTGCCGCAGAATGCAGCACAAATGGAAAGAGTAAAATACAAGGAGAAATTCTAACGCCTAGTATTCCATGGCATTCGTTTTTGGTGCTGCCTCAGCCTTGTAAATCTGGGTCAGCATCAAAAAGCAATGGGTGTTGCGGTCGAACGCCCACAGCAACACCCATTGTTTTATGATCACTGTTGTTCCAGACACTAGTTAAACATTATTTGGGCACAGATTTTTTCATTCCTCTAGAATTCCTGATAGTATTCAATGCAAGTTAATGCTTATTGTGTTAGTAAACAGTATCCCTAATTAGAATATTGGAATGATGAGCGCACCTCTGGAGACACTGGAGTGGCTCAGGGCCAATAATAGCCGGGGCAGGCCTTCTGCTCAAACATTCCAATGTTTGTGTTTCTGTTTCTCCCTTTTCAATCTAGAGCATTCATTCCTGAGTGGGCCAGATGTTCATGGGGGCCAGATGCACAAAACTTCCAGTTTGCATTTCCTAAATAGCGAATCCCAAGAAATCACTATTTAGGAAATGCAAAATGGAATGTACAAAAATAGAGATTTCCTAATAGAATTTGTACAGTAGAGTAGGAATCGCTATGAGGAAATCACTATTTAGGAAATGCTAAACCATTCCTTCCTAAGGCCCATAGGCAAGGATGGGTTTGCATTTCCTAATTTTTAAGAAAAGCAAAACCAAAGGTGCCTATGGGCCTAAGGCCCCCCTTGATGCCCCCTAAAAAAGTGGTGCACATGGAAAGCGCACAATTGCCCTAGGGGCATGTGTGCACTACATGGCACTTTAAAAATTGCTTTTTGTGTGCATATTTTAAAATTGCACATGGTTACTGTCGACTTGGAGTCAATGGTAATAGCATTTCCTAAATGCCCATTTCACATTTAGGAAATGCTTTGTACATGTGCTTAGGAAATCGCAAATAGGTAATCCCTATTTGTGATCTCCTAGTTAAGGAATCGCAAAATACTGGGCAGAAATCACTTTTTGTGACTGTGTTTAGGCCTTTCCACATATTGAAAGGCAATACATATTGAAAGGCAATTATGCATTTCTTAATGGACCGAAATTGTGATTCGGTATGTGAAGAAACGCAATTTCCTTTCGTACATCTGGCCCTAATTGCGTTACTGCCCACTACTGAGGGCTATACCAGTTGTTAAAAGGCCCTCTCCCTCGGGCCTTTTAACAACTGGTATTGAGCTCAGCAGTGGGCTAGAAGGCTACAGTAATTGATGTATTCCAGTTAAATTTGCATTATTCTATCTGCTGTTCCATAAATAATGTTGTAAGGGGAAGTACCTCTGTATTGTATTAATTGAGCTAGTAGCCGGAGAAACTGGCATGATCACAGTCACGGCTGCTACCAATATTCAGTGGTGGGGTGGCAAGGCAGCGGCAGGGTGGAGTGGAGGAGTGGAGATGGGCAAGGGTTGAAAAATAAAAAACTTACCTGATCTTGCGGTGGCCTCACACTTTGGTGTAACTTCTCGCATACAGCTCCCGGCAGTCCGTAGGACAGACTCATCAACCAATCCGGATGCTGCTCTCATACTATGAAAACAGTGCCGGGATTGGCCTGAGCGGGCTGCTTAGACACTCCGCTCAGGCACAGGGAGTCTTGCACGTTTCTCCACCCGGCTGTAGAAGGCCGGCCAAACAGACATGCCCAGTTAGAAGTGCACTCCTTCCTGTGACTCCAAACCCGCTCCCCCTACACACGCTGGCTCGGCCAGCAACTGAAAAATAGAACAAAATTAACATATTTTATTTTTTAGCTGCTGGCTCTGAGCCAGTGTGACTGCCTCTGCGTACTCGGATATCTCTCTTAGCAGATGTGGCATATATTGTCTAAGTATAAGGAAATGATTGTCTATGTATGCACAACTAAGTATTCATATTATTGAATTATTATTGCTTTCATCTGACCATTTTCCCTTATTCTTTTGAGTAAGGGTTGTGAGGCCAACATGAAAAGGATGGAGCCAGAGGGGGCAGACTTATCATGTGCCTCTTTGCAGAAAGAATTCGTGGGAGAGTATTTCATTAATTAGTATATTAGCTTTTGGATGCATAACAGTAGTCTAATCGTGCTTTTAAGTTTCTATGGAATACTGTGCTACTTCAGAGCTTCAAAAGAAGATTTTCACTCAGCTCATTCAAAGGCCTTCTAAGCATCAAAGGCAATTCTGCACCTTATTCTGTCTTGTTCAATTTCAGTGGTATCAAATATATTCATGAGGGGTCTTGTATTTGGTGGTGATTGTGTACCCTTTACCAAGGCCGTTTGGTCCGCTTTCATGATCTGCAGTATCTATCAAAATGCCAGTGTGTATGCACACATTTTAAAATTCATATCTATCAATTATATCAGACCGTAGTTTTCAGTGTATTGTGAATTGTTACCCTCTTTGGAGGTTTCAGCATTATTGTTGCTTTTGTGAAGGATCTAGGGGTGGTCAACCATTTATATCAGTTCAGCAGGTTTTGGGGGCTTGCTTTTAGAGTCCTTATGAAATTCTCTAGACTTCTGGGGTTAATTCATCAAGGCCTGAGCTTTCCCCACTTTAAGGCTTTTGACAGGCTTAACATATTGTGTTCCTTGATGTCTGCTTCTAGTCTCAGAAGGTATTAACGTGATAGGTGCTGTGGCTTTTATCTATGAGGTGTTTTTCTACTTCATCTTGAGAGTGTAAGATCGCTTAGGTGTATAGCTTTTTGAGAGAGGCTGGCCTGGTACATGATGTCCACTAATGTAAGTGGGCACCCAGCACCAGTCCAGACAACCCTTATGGTGATTTAAGTGGTCTTAGACAACCTCAGAAAGCTCTCTAAGTGGTAGCTGTGGAGAGCAGCCTTCAGGCTTAGTCCAGAAGGAGTGTAAAGCAGCTTGTTTTACTAGAATGCAATCTTATATGTATAGATTAAATGAAAAAGAACTACACAAGGTATTTATAAAAATATGTATTTATTATATAATAACTCTCTAACACGTTTATTTATCTCCTACCTGGAAATAAACACAATGCACACAATACGTTGTATAGAAATCAAGTAAATAGCGCAGAATACACAGTGGACCCGGGAAAGGGGGGGACACCATATACTAAAAAAGTGGTATAAGAACCACAACTCATGTCAAGACAATGTCTAGAGGACATAGAAATGCTGGGGACCCAAGGAACCACCCAAGGTGAGAGACTAGGAGCCCCACAGAGTGCGTGTGCAGTGTTGGAACACGGCTGCATTCTCTGGACAAATCAACGAGTAAGTCACAGTTGCAATTTTAAAGATTAAAGACTCTTCCCAGTGGACCCTGAAGAAACCCAGTGGAAGACAGAAGGTTGGAGAGCCATCCCACCCATAGATACCCTAGTACCCATGTTACCTACACCAGGGAAGCCGGGTGCATAGGTGTGAAGAGGTGTCGGAAACCGCAGTCGAACCCAATGGAGAACTTCAGGAAAGTGCCGCTGCTGGAGAAGGAGAAAATGTCCAGTGGAATCTGAGGGTGGATTCTAGTTGAGAGGTACCTGCAAGCAGAGGGGACAGAGTCTATGTCACTCAGGAGTGACCCAGAGACCTGGAAGACAAATGCCCACCGATATCGGGTGTTGTAGGAGAGTTGATGGTGACCATGTCTCTGCAGCTGTAAGGACCAGGTGATGCTGAAGAAGACCAGGAGCGGTGCACAAGGTGTCCCATGTCGGATGTCAAGGGCTAAGGGGTCAGTGTCCGTCGGAAGCACCAACAAGCCTTGGCAATTGCAAATCACATGGAAGTCGAAGAAGGTGCAATGTCGGTACCACCAAGGCCCAGGGGACTCACCACAAGGAGTCAGGGCAGGAGCCAAGCAATCAGGGGAACCCAAAAGAAACAAAGGTGACCAGCAACAGGACCCACAGGACGGAGGCACTGGAGTCGCAAGAGGACCTTGAGCAGATCACCAAAAGATGCTGACCACGGTGCAAGCAATGTGGTGTGGATGAAGATTCTAGTCACTGGAGAAGCTTGGGGTTGTGGCTACTTGGAGCCCAAAGATCTTGGTGGAAGAAAGCCAACAAGCCTTTGCAACTGCAAGTTGACATGGTGCACAGGGGTTCAGTTCCTGCAGCTCCCCCGAGTAATACTGGCCTCAAACTTGATGAAAGGTCAAGACAGGCCTTAAGAGCTGTAGAGAACCACCACCTGTGTTGCAGAACCTTTCAGAGTCCTTAGAAGCTCGGGTTCAGCAGACCGGTCAGCTTAGTTGTGGTGCCTGCAGCTGCAGGGAAATGACTCCTTCACTTCAAGGCAGAGTCCTTCAAGTGTCTTGGACCCCCACAGTCCTTGGAAGGTTCCTGTATGGTGCACAAACAATGCAGCAGACTGAAAGGGGGACGAAGTCGAGCCCAAACGAAGTCCAGCGAAGTCCAGAGTGCCCAGACACTAGAAGTTGAAGTGATGTCTGAATTGAATCGTGTCCCACAACAAATCTAGGGACCCACCCACAGGTAAGCCCTTAAGTACCCTAAGGAAAGAATTGGGACGATTCAGGGAATCCTCCCAGGGGAGGGTCTGGACAGTGGGGAGGTTACTCCCATGTCCTTTGTCCAGTCTCACGCCAGAGCAGGAGCCAACGGCTCCCAGAGCTGGTTTAAACTGGACTATGCAAGGAGGCACCAAATGTGCCCCTCATGCAGACTGAGTGGCACTGGCAAGAGCACCCACCCGTCCTCAATACACTAAATTCTGTCTGGGAAGTGGTCACACCTCCCTGTGACAGGATACCTATTGTTCTGCCTTCCCCTGCATGAGCTTGACTCCGCAGCAGGAGTGCAGAATCGTGTCTCTGGTCGGCAGCAGCCATGTTATGCTGTCCAGGTCCAGAAGACTGGTACCGGGAGCATGGAGAGCTTAACGAAGGGCCTTTCCAGTGCTTGGAATCATACTTCTCACACAGTTTGCAGAGTGGGGTTATGATTGCAACATGTTTGATACCAAACATGATCGGATTTGTTGCAGCCGATTTTGAGATGGTCGTCGTGTAATTACACAGTGCCCCTCTATATGGTTTATGGCTGCTTCACGTACAACCCAGGAGAATGGACTCCGTAGGCTGTAGGGGTGTACTGCTCATGCAGGGGCACCCTCACACTTAGGACCAAGCACCCTACCATCAGGATTGCAAAGGCCTGCTATAGGGGTGACTTACAGGTTTTAAGTGCAGTGACCATAGATATAGGAAACCTATATCTTTCGTAAGTGGTGCAAGCACCAGCTTACACAGGCTGCAATGGCGGTCCTTTAGTTACAGTTTGAATGGTCTCCCATGGGTGGCATAATACATGTTTCAGCCCATGGGGGACCTCTGGGGTACCAATGCACTAGGTACCTTAGTACCATATACTAGGAACTTATAAGGATACCCCAGTATCCAATCTGGGATGTACCTAAGTACTGAACATCACGATTTAGGGGAGAAAGTAGAGGCTGGGGTCCTGATTAGCAGGATCCCATTCAGACTAGTCAATAAGAGTTTACCACCAGGAAAAAAGTGTGGGTAACCATAAAAGCAGATCCTACTTTCCTACACTTGTCGTTCTGCTGCGGAAAGTGTTGAGGATGGGTGAATATTTTGCTCTATTTTTCCTGTTTTTGTCAATATTGGAATGCACTTTGTTTTTTCTTTTTTAGTTTTTAGGTAGTTAGCAAGCATTTTCTCACCTTGGCTGCTTGCTGATTTAAATTTGGATGCTTTTTGGTAGTAGGATAAAATCAGTTGCATAACTGCATTTCTACTTGTAGTATATTTTTTATTTCAGTAACTTTTAGATGCTTGATGATGTGTTTTGATGACTGTGCAAATTATCTTCAAAGTTTTCTTTATGTATGTTTATATTCGTATTATGAAGGTTTATATACCTCCCATATGATTACATAGCACATCTCTGTGAAGTTGATAAATACATATTATTCTCTTGTGCAATCTTGAATTTAGCATTTGAAATGTACATTGTGTAGCAATAAGCAGTCTTGATGTTGTAACAGAGTTCATTTCAAAGGTTGCCTTGACAGGCATTGTCCGAGAGCTCTGATGCCAAAGATTAGGGTTTTAGTATATAGGAGCTGAAGGCGCTCTGCAAATTAACGTAGGTCATTGGTTACGGTGCTCACAGGAAAAGGGCGACCCTACTAACCCCTTACTTTGTGGCGGAAAGACCAACCACACACAACAATAGCAACAGTCCTGTGAACACGTACAGAGTATAGCTACACAGTGTAAAGGTAGTTCAAGCACAGTAAGATTTTACTTTTGACCAGCACCTTTTTCTGAACCCGACCGGGTTGGAATTATCACCGGTACAGGGATTCTACACACCGTCGATTTTACCTTTAGCCCTGAAGAGTCGGAGTACACTGTTTCTCTGACGAAACACGTGTCGGCTGGCTGTTTTTTTGTGCTGTGACATATTAAAGAAACAAGAAACCTACGTGGAATATTGCCCTAAATGTGCTTGAACTACCTTTACACTGTGTAGCTATACTCTGTACGTGTGCACAGGACTGTTGCAATTATTGTCCGAGAGCTCTATCAGACCAATATCAACATTTATTGTAGTGGTGAGTAATTTTCATTTGACAAAGAGGTAGGGTCATGGGGACATACACCACCATATATAATGCTTGTCGTGATATACATCCCTGGACAGGCGCTGTGCAATCTTGGAGGATGCGCTCTGCATAAACCCACATTAACCCATGTGCATCTGTGTGGTGTATCTGTGTGCTTTCTATTTGTGCATCTGATTGTGTATGTGTTCTCACCCCATATAGTTTGTGTGTAATTGTTGTGCTGACACCAATAACATATGGTCTGGGCCTGGTAATTATACAATAAGGAAAAAAGTCACCCAGACTCGGCCTAATGATTATACAATCAGTAATTCAGTCACCCAGAACAAGCATGAGCCTGGTGATTATACAATCAGGAAATGAGTCACCCACTCAGCAGGCATCTTAATTGGACCAGGACTATAAAAGCACTCCCCGCCAGCACCCGGTTGCTAGGTAATCAGGAATCGGTGCTGCCTTTGTCGCATCTTCAGAGCAGCTCCAGTCGCTGTTGAACTTCATGATAATGACATCTAGTGGATCCTGAATCATCAACCTACAGAGGACATCAGCACATCATTCTGTGTCATGAGTCTGCAGTGGACACCGTTATCCTGTGTGGACGTCATTATCCTGTCTCATGAGTCTGCAGTGGACGTCAACTTGTCATCCTGTGTCACGGATGTGCAGTGGACATCAGCACATATAAAACTATACAGTAAGTCGCTCCACCAGTCACGGACCCCAGGGGGGCAACTTTAATGCCTTACAATAGAAACTTGCCCCAACAGCTCTCTGCAAAGGTAACAAGTCAGTCTTACAGACTACAACTGCTACCGCGTACGACACTGGCCTCAGCATTTGATGCCCAGCTTGCTGCAATCTTTAGGGATAGCCACAAGGGATAGTTGTAGGGTGAAGTAACCCGAAGGTTTACATGGTTCAGGTCTGGACAGTTCTTTACTTGGCGCATGTGTGTAAGGTGCCTTACAGCTCTTTTGAATTGGAGAAGGGCTCCATTCCTTCAAGCGATTATTCAGTGACTCAATAGAAGGCAACAGCCTGCCGTCCTCCTGAGCCAAGATCCTAGGCTACCTGCTAATCTGGTTGAGTGAAAAGGTAATACAGATACTGAAGAGAATGTAATGGAATGCACAGGGGAGAGCTTGCATTAGGTGATCTCTGATTAATTCTTTTTATGTTTATATCATAGTGTGCACCACATCCTCAACATCCACCTGGTATTATGTCACAGGCAACCTACCTGGCAACCACAGACGAGGGTGTCTAGTGAGACAAATGACTAGATCTTGTTTCTTCATGACTTTGGCCCATTCTCTTCATTGTGACATGGGTCGAGAAATGTGGCCCGCTGATAAAACAAGCACAAACATCGCTCCTGCTTGGGTCAGGATATCTCAGGTTAGTGCATCTGGCAGGTAGTCAACCATAGAGTAAGGTTTGTAAGAGTTAGAAAGGAGGTTATAACAGAACAAACGTTCCTTCAGCGTTGCTTTGACAACTATCAGAACACTATTTATGACTTCTTCTTCAGTTAATTTGCTGAATGTCCTTTGGAATTTGTTAAGTGAATATCTTGACTCTGACGTCCTATTTAGTACAGCATTAATAATGTGCATATCAGGGTAGAGTTTTGAAGTGTATTTTGTGATGAACTGTTGTCTTTGATTCCAGAATCTGATTTTTTCAGATATTGGGCATAGGTTAAGATTCAGGCTTCCAGTTTTCTGTATTTACTGATTTCTACAGAAACATATAGACACAAATCGATGTTTTTCCTGTCTGTATTTATTTTTATAAGCAGAGAAATACTGAAAATTGTGCTTCTGCCGAGAGTCTCTCCATGCTCTATTTCATAAATTAAAGGCAAAAGCTAAGCAGGTAGACAGCATGGAGAGTTAAAAAACAGGATGAGATTTGCTTAAATACAGGCATATGTTAACATATATTTGTAGTATAACGTTAATATGTGCGTGTGAGTGTAGTCTTTTGTTATACGTGGCTTCTTAATTTGCACTCAGACATGCATGAAGGCATCCATGTCTGAGTGCACGTCCACAAATTATATAAATGTGGAAATATACCATTTTACAGTTCCATTTATTCTCAAAACACAACATAAATATGGATAAATACCAATAAGATGGCCCAAAAATAAATATAGATAAATACAGACATAAATGTTTTTAAAAGAATACCATAAAACCGGGAGCCCTAGTAAAGATCATCTTGGAACCTAGATTTTCAATTGTAGCTATCACTTTTAGGCCTTGTTTATACAGGTTGGTTGGGACGATGTTTGCTTTGAGCTTTTTAGGCCCCAGTAAGGACACCCCATTGTTCTTGTTCCTGAAAAGATACCTTCTCCCACCCAATTTAGCTTCTTGCATACAACCAATATGTGTTTCAAGTTTGCTTTAATAAGATATGATTGTATTTCTTTTCAATTTGTTGCTGATTCCCTTCATGTTACATTTGATACAATTCAAGGATGTGATATATAATACATCTCAGGTTAGATCAAAATATGTTCAATAAATATCCCCATCCCTGCAGGAAAAAGGCTGTGGGTCTCTAAAATGGGTGTGGCTTAAGAAGTATAACTAGGAATCTTTTCAAGAGGCGCCGCCTATGTAATTAAGAGTGTGGTTTGAAACATGTAACAAAAATCTTGTGCTTTTCATAGTGTGCCACCCGACTAGTACTTTGGTGCCTCTCTGTCAACTTTCTGCCTTTACAGCCAACAAAATTCAGCAGGAACGGATATGCACTTAAACAAGCTAGACCTATTTACTTTGACAATACTTGTTAGCAGTATCAGATACATAAGTAGCAACAGTGATTTTGTTCTGAATAATTATAGTTGTTTCAATTCTGAAAGTATGAGACTGTGAAATAGTCATTACTAAAGACTGAAGGTTTAGTGGTCTTCGTGTGTCTCAATCACTCCTGTCTTTCTCTGCACACCACTTTCCTCAACAGTCTCCCTATTAGACACTCAATTTTTCTCTCCACATCTTTTAGAAATCCTGCATGTGTGCATTTTACACCTCATCTCCTTCCTCTCTTGCACCCTCATTTCACTGTCTCCTGAGGCACTTCCTCTCATCGCCTTCACTTCAACATCCCACACACACGCACACCGCACCAACTTGCTTGTGAGCACTGCATTTACTTTTACTTTTCCTCTGTCAATATTTCACCAGCTTTGTACTTCCATCACACACTTTCATATAGAATCACAATTAAAATTAGCATACATGACAATTCCTCTATGCTATCTGAGGAAAGACCAAGGATGAGATGAGTATGTATTCTGAACACCTTTATGACCCACTCACAGACACTGTGTAAAACTGGCACTTCCTATGCCTCGACTCCAGAGCTTTCAATTGCTGTAGCATTTACTGGGCCCTTGCAAAATTTACCTTCATCTTATGCTACTCATATATTCAGTTAGTCTTCCAATGAATCTTGCTCTGTGCTGAAAGTGGTTGGATAGTTGGAAATGGACAGTTACACAATGAGGACCAGGAATAGGAAAAACTGGAACTAAACCCAATTTAACATCTCATAGATTAATTTTTCCCTATACATTGACAACCTAATTAATGTTCACTCTCAAGGAATGACGAGACAGAACAGCAGAGTTAGAGTAAATGTTAAAGTTTAGTTATTCAGTCTAAAAGGTAAAGAATATTTGCATTCAATAAATTGGCATACAACACTAACAATCAGTAAAGAATTTAATTAAATATGCCAAGCTTCTGAGATTTAGGGAGATTAAAGTGAGTGGATGGGGAAATCTTCCTCAGCCGAGGCAGATTCTGATCACATACAGCATATGTATTGATAAGAATAGGTAGCCAGGTGATCCTTTGTAAAGACTCTTAGGAGAGTTCAGCAAAGTTCCAAGTAGCCAGTCCAGTTCGTAAAGACAGTAATCTGTCTCAGTTTATGGCTGTTACAGCAAAAGCCCCAAAGAACCTCTCACGTTTTTCCAAAAATGAGCAATTATACTGGAACAGTTTTTGGGGTGGCACCCCTTGACATCACCTTAATTTGTCAGACCATTCAGTTAATTGGTTAATCCGTAATAGGGTGATGTTGATGTGGCAAAAAGAAGACACAAATTCAAAAAAATTAGGTGAATCAATTACGCAGTTACTTAGGTCCTGTAAGCATAGGACAACGGGAATAGGGAATTAAAAAAGAAAACAAGGGTTCATAAGGATTCTTTCCCAAGCAGCTGTTCCGTAGTGTAACAAAAATGGTTGCAAGTGCACTGTTGAGTCTGGGAGATGTTAAAGGAAACAGTTATCATTTCAATACAACTTGCAATATTGCAAGAAGTTTGAGTGTTCAGTCCATAACTTCACTATAAAGGGAAATAAGGCCTACATGCAATTTGGGCTAATATATGACAAGACCATGTTGATTTGTGAATAATACATAAATAGGAAGCTAACATGTGAATTCAAAATATGACAGTGATACATTAGTAAACAATTCAGTCTGATCATAATTAATACATGTCACTATAATGTACTCATAAAAATGTTGTGTCAACATTAATTATACCAGAAAATGCATATAAATCCTTGTCGTGTACGTGTTATTCGACTAATACACATGTAAAATACATGCTAAACAAGTTTTATGAGAACGCATCTAACTATAGTTATGTAGCACCTACGTTTCTTTCATCATCTTCAGTGCACACGTTATTCCATAAAATAACATTATAGTTAATTTTCACACGGAAACCAAACTAAATCATAATAATTTATTTTAGTGTTATTAATTTCATATTCATAACATAAAAATCAAAGCAATTAACAACAAAATACATAACGTGGGAATTTTCTCCTAATTATTATAAAACATATACATGAGTGAAAACAGTGTTTCATGATTAATAGTCACATCTATATTAATTAAATGAATAAAATATCTCAAATCTATCATTTCTTCTGCATGCTTTACGATGCAGTAACAAAAATTCATATTTATGTCAATTTTCAGAACGTGAAACCTTGCACACTTTTTCTGTGGTTTACACAGAAGCTGTCATATTAATTTCTTTTGGCAATAATATCGTTTGATGTAAACTCTGCTCTATAACAATTGTGCCCTGTTATGAACACACATTTACAACCTGAAATCACACAGACAAAAAAAAGTGACTCAGTCCACACTGTGCACGGTAAAAGAGTAATACGCTGCATGAAAATATAAAACTGGCAGGAAAAATCACACACTCTAAAAGAAGATTAGGGAAAACATGTGAAATGTAAACAAGATCTCTGTTGCTGCCATGGATTACCTTAATACATTTTTACAGTCATCATTCAGAAATTGATCAGTGTTTTTCCTGTAAAGTTAAGGACATGGATAAAGGGCCTGATAGGGACCTGTTTCAGTTTCCATTTTAAATAATTGTGGGGTCAGTGACCCAGAATGACCTGGCCCACCTAAAGGCCTGATCTCAAAACATTTTTCTGAGCTCCAGTACCATTCTAGTATGTTGTTGCATTGCAGAGGCTAGGCAGCTTCCAAACAATGAGCTTCCACAGACAGCCTGGGGTCATTTCATGAAGGGCTGTGCTGGGGCAGAGCTGAGCTGCACACCAGTTTTATGCTCCTGCAGTGCAGAAGTGAATGGAATTATCTCAATATTTCCCTGAGTCAGTCCTTTATTCTCACATAGTACATCTCAGAAACATTGTGCAAGATTTGTCTCTTTATGTTTCAGAGCTGTGCTGTCTAGAAATAAAGCACTAACTCAGACAAATATTGTGTTAAATGATCTCACTTTATGCACTGCAGGTGCATAAAACAGATGCTCTATGCTGCATCAGCATTGTCCAAATGATACGGCCCCTGGATGTCAAGAGTGAGAGTTCAACTGAATTTTAGAAAGGGCAGGAGCTGAAGCAAAATAAAACAGTGCTTAATTTGAGCCAGTGGTTGCCAATGGGGTCCAGTGGGACTCATTTTTAGGGATTGGCATTTAATTTCCTCATCAGTGTGAGGGCAGCTGGTACCCTTTGAAAGTGTTTAGGCCAGTGAACTACCCCACCACATCCCAAAAAACAAATAAAACCTCCTTCTCCCTCCAATACTCCAGAGTAAAACACCCCTCTAAAAGCCCAAAATAAAATACAACTAGAATAGCATTTTAAATAAATCGTACTTTCCCATGGCTGCATGTACTTCTCGTTGTTAAACGTCTGAATCTGCTGTAGAAGTCAAGCTCCCCTAACCAATCCAGACTCTGCTCTTATGCTATTAACCAGCATGAGAGAAGCGCCTGTATTGGTTGGAGCAAGCTGGCTGGATGCTCCTTCAGTTCCTGGAGGCCTGTGCTTGGTCTCCATCCATCTGCCTAAGTCAGCTGGGTGGAGAGCTTCAAAGTGTGCATGTCACTTTGGCTGGCGCAACACAGCTGGCCAAAGTGACCGCAGTTTGGAGCATCCAGCCAGCCAATGCTCCTGTCCTCTGCGGCCAATCGCCCCACATGTCTCTAAGCTCGGGGTTGGCAGGCTGCTGCAGTGCCAATGTCGGAAAAATAAAATGTCAATGAAATCCTTTCATTGGCATTTTATTTTTTCATGCATGGCTTGCAGTGGGCAGGAGGCGACGCTCACCCACCCCTGTGAAGAAACCAAAGCTGATCCGATGTTTCTGAGAGCAAGAGGGGGAAACTACACACAATGGAAAGATAGAGGAAGAGAAAAACAGGAAAACGTCTTAAAGGGAGAAAGCAGGTACCTCCAAGAGTGAGATAAAGGGGCAGGGACTGTCTGGCAGTGGATTAAAAAGGCCTGAGGTAATTTCAACACTAGATAGCCTGGGGCTGATTTATCAACCCCTTGCGCCGCTGGTGCGCCACTTTTCATGTGCTAAAAAGAGACGCATCAGCGGTGCAAGATGCTTGTAAATAAGCCCCTTTGTGTTTTTTACCTCAGTGACATTCGACGCAGATGATGTTTAAACAACTTGACAGCAAATATCCTAAAATCAGCTGAGCAATATGAAAACCAAATAAATATCCAATTGTGCACATAAAAAAAAACAATTATCAGATTTGAGTATTGACTTTTTTCCTCTGCTGCTTCTACGTTTTAGTCAACATTTTAGGAAGTAAAATCTGTAAAATAGTTAATTTAATTTGATAAATGTAATTACAAATTGTTTTTAAAAGTGCTAAAATTTTTAAGTTAAAAAATTATTTCAGAATGTAAGAGTTAGAAATCTCAGTAGATTGAAAAGGCTAACATTGTTAACAAAATTAAAGTTTCTGTTGAAAGTTTTAAAGTGGAAAGTTAGGAATTTAATTCAAGTTACAAAAGGCTGAATCTCACTGGGATCAGAAGCTCACAGGACACAGAGCCAGGTGACAGAGAGACATATAATGAGTGGAGACAGATACAAAGGGCTGGGAAACTCAGACACCTCTACAGAGAGGCATTGGTATGGGATCTGATTTAAAAACAACAAAAGGATTGGGCCTCACATGGACTGGGAGACAAAGAGGCGAATAGACTCAGACACACGGCTGAAGCCACAGACAAAGAAATGAACACGTTTCCCACCTTCAGCCTCCTGATCATTGATTTTAGTTTGATCTGAAATAAAAACTCTTTTAATTTTAAAGTTGAAAACATAAAAGGTCCACTTTGAAATCCATTGGTAACTTTTCAGGTAAAAAGGGTAAAAGATACAGGGGCACGTTTATCAAGAAACCACACAGCGCAGCAAGCCACCTTGCTGCGCTGCATGATAGGGAAAGGGCAGGAATGCACTGTAGTTAATATTATACGGCACATTCCTGTTTTTGTCTGGCGCTGGTGCCCAAGGTGCTCCCTAGCGCCAACGTAGGCACCCTTGCACCATAGTGCAAGGGTGCCTGTGTTATAAGCAGGTTTGAAGGGACACCTTCCTGCTAAAAAAGAACCCTCTGAGGCATTTTCCTTTCTATGTGTGCTGCATCAGTAATGATAAATTGGAATGCGCCAAAATCCATGAGTGGGTGGATGGGTACAACCACTCTCCACCCATGGAGCATCTTCCTGGGGCAGAGTAACACAACGAAGTGATTTTCACTGTGTTGTATAACTCTAAATGTATCAAGCTATTCAGCCATGCAAGGTGGACTTGTGTGACTTGATAAATCTAACTTAGTGGTTGCATCGACCTTACATCCCCTTGTGTGGTGCAAGGGCGACGCATCTATTTGATAAAGATGCCCCACAGTTTACGGCTATTTTTTAAAGGTAAAAGGGGTTGGAGTAAAAAAGCTAAGTTGAGCGGAGCGAAAGATTGGATGGATGGATAAAAGGGTGGCTGGATGGATTAGTGAAAGAATGGATGGTTTAATGAAAGGGAGGGTGGGTGGATGAGTGAAAGGCTGAATGGTTGTCTGGAGTTGTGGGTGGATGGATGGACGAAGTGAAAGGGTGAATAGATGGATGAGCGAAAGGATGGATCCACGAATGAGTAAAAAGGATGATGCTGGTTCGTCATGAACCCCCAACTTTAGCAGCTACAGCGGGGGTGATGTTCTTTATGGGCCTCTTTTGTCTGCAACTTGGCAGACAAGGGTGAGTGAGTGATAGGATGGATGTGAGTGAATAAGAGGATGAATGGGTCAGTGAAAGGATGGATGGGTAGATTGATCAATGGTGAAAGCAAGAGTGAATGTAAGGATGGAGTAGTGAAAGAATGGATGGATGAGTGCAAGGGCGGGTGGATGGATGGATGAGTGAAAAGGTGGATGGATGAAGAGACAAAAGATAGATGGGTGAGTGAGTGAAAGGATGGCTGGATGGGATGATTGAAAGGGAAGATGGGTTGATAGCTGGAATGAAAGGATGGAAGGATGAAAGAAAGAATGGATGAGTAAAAGAACGGATGGATGAGGGAAAGAATGGATGGATGATTGAAATGGGTTGATGGAAGGATGGATAAAAGGATGGATGGATGAGTCAAAAGATGGATAAGTGAAAAGGGGTGGATGGAAGGATGACTGAAAGAAGGGATGGGTGGGTGAAATGGAGGGTAAATGGATGGACAGATGAATGAAGGCTTGTGGAGGCTTTTGTTACTTTCATATTAATTTGTATGGCATTTGAGTTCATAGTATTGCTTATAAGCTATAGGAGAATAATCCTTTACAGTTTGCCAATTGTTGTTCATCATAAATATTCATCTTCATTATTTTCTTAATCACATTTATCAAGTCGAATGATTCTCCCTTTCTTCAAGTTCCACAACACAATCAAAATTCCATGAAATGTGTTAACGTCAGTTTCTCTTAAGGGGCACTTCATTCTTTAAATACACAATGTTTTTCAGTGGCCATCATGCATACCTTCATACTTTTAGCAAGTATACCATTTGACTAGATTGTACAGTTATTAAAGATCTAGCTACCAACACCTCTTATTTACATCGCTTAAGAAATGGCAGACGTGTTGTGTGATCCACAATATAATAAAAACGGGTTCTTGTTATTACCATCAGGGATACAAATATACAATCCACATGATTTATTTACTTTAGGTACATATGTGTCATCATTGTTATTGGTACAAAACAAATAATAATTAATTGAATGGTCTGATATACTTTGGGCAAAACTGTTGAATGCTCTAGCTATTGTTATAAAGATAACACACGCACATGCCGTGCTCCGACAGTTTCCAAACGCAGGTATGCACTGTCTTCACATAAATGCTGCACACTCCTGCGTTACCCCTAGTGTTGGTGCTAAAACAGCTGTCTAGCACCAGCGCAGGCACCCTGGCACCGTTTAGCTAGGATACCTGCCCTATAGGGGCAATTCTTTATGTGCAGGAAGGGAAACCTTCTTGCACATAAACAATCTTTACAGGCGATTTGCTCTATCTATGTGTGCTGCAGAATTCAGCACATGTGGAAAGAGAAAAATACGAGGAGAAATAAAATATTGCTCCTCCTATCGCCTGCTTAAGAACAGGTATTCCTTGATGGTATTTTTGGCGCTGCCCCATACCTTGTAAATATGGGTCAGCGTCAAAAAGCAATTTGTGTTGCGGTGGAACACCCACTGCAACACCTGTTGCACGCCC